>NC_082690.1:6176564-6822372 GCF_949987515.2 Delphinus delphis | reverse complement strand
GAAGGTTAAGAGAGAAAATTTCTTCCAGCAGGTTCTGGGACATGGGGGAGGACAGGAGGATGGGAGAGGTAAATCAGTGTGGGGAGGGGACCGGGGGGGGCCCCTAACTCACCCAACTCCCCTCACCTTTTCTTTTGCTAACACTTCCAGGTAATTGTCCAGCCATACAAAAACTTAAGAAAATCAGAAACCAATTCAAATAAAACTTTGATGGATAATATCACGGTAGGTATTGGTGGTAGGAGTATAAACAGGTCAGTCACTTGGAAAGCCATCTGGCGGTACTTAGTAAAGTGCGGTTTACATATGTGCTGTGACACATCACTTCTACATATATAGATATGAGATATATATATGATTTATATATATAAAATTCCCCTAGTGTCCATAACTAGGGGGCTGGATACATAAAATGCTAAGAATGTATCCTAGGGAATAACATGTTGCAGATTGAAGCACTGAACTAGATATACAGTTAGTGACATGGTTGGATATTAAAAAACATAGTTTTGAATTTAAAAAAAAAATGTTTTTTCATTTGGCTGTGGTGTAGCACGCAGCATCTTAGTTCCCTGACCAGGAATTGAACCCGTGCCCCCTAGAGTGAAAACGTGGAGTAGCACAATTAGACACATAAGTCAATTAAAAACCACATACATACAAAACACTACATTATTTACAAGAACTCATGGAGGAAAGGAATAAAAATAGAGACTGGGGATGAAGGGAAGAAATTCATCCATCAATGAAGAGCAGAGCCTCCATACAATGGTGTGTGCTAGGAACTCGCCCCTTAACCCACAAAAACGTTTGCCCTTACCTCTCCTCCCTCTGGGGGAAGGAGACACTCTTAGACCTCCAAGAATTTTTAAATGTATGATTAGCACTAGAACATATAATTCTCTCATGCGTAAAACTGGGGTAATAGTAAGAAGAATCTCACTGGGTTGTCAGGAAAATTAATGGAGATCAAATCTTAGATGCCTAAAAGGAGTCATGCCCAGCTGTTAGGTGTTTGACTAACACTAACTGGCAAAGAGACTCACCCTGAACTTCATACCAATCTCACAGGGTGTGCGTTCAATTCCTGCCTCAGCAAAACAATAAAGTGTTACGTCAGAGGCTTTCAGAGTCAAGCAAATAGTCGAAACCAGTCGGGGTACATTAGGTCCTCAAGTGCAAGGGCACACGGTCCTACTCCACAGAGAAAATAATATGACTGTTGATGGAGGCTTAGGGAAGCTCATGACCACCAATGTTCTCCCATACAGTCAGTCTTAGCCCAGTGCACTGCCCCTGTCTGACCATTACTCACCAGAGTCGGCAGTCCTGCCAATTCAGTGATTACCAGGCAGCAGGAGCTGAGTGGGGAAGGGAAATGTGCAGGCCAGCTGACGCTGCAGGGGGGAGAAGACCAGCCAAAGTACAGTGACTGAAGCTGGCATTTGGTCAGAGGATGGGGATTTTGCTGGTCTTTGGTCAAAGGTCTGGCAGTGTACCCTTAGGTCTTTGGGGCACAATGTGTAATCTGAAAAGGTAAGTCAGAGCAGTCTATTATTGGGGATAATGCGTTGTTTGTAGCCACATTTACAAAGATTAGAGGTCTGAGAAGCGTTACAGTGTTCCCTCGATCACGAATCCATAGAGTTCAGAATATAATCCAAGGCCGCTTGAAATCGAAGTGAAGTGTGACCAAAACATTCTCTGTCACAAAACTACTGTCCATGCAAGAGGAAAGTGTGTACCTTTGCACCCAATGAAGGAACTTTTTAGATATCCTATTTATCCTGCTACAGTATGCCATTCACAGAACCTATAAATCGTCTACTCCTCAGACTCAAAAAGGTGGGACATCCTGAAAAACGCAGTCAACTGAAGGAATTCCCACCTGCCTGCTGTAGATGAAATCAGACTGAACCCTAGGACTCTGTCTGATGATCCCTCAAGAGCTCTGCCACACCTAAGTTACCTAGTATGTGAACAGGGAACAAATTGAGAGTTTCAAGGAACCTTAGAGATCTCCCAGTCCAATTTCTTCCTTGTAGAAGTTGTGTTTCAGAGAGGATAACTTGCCCAATGTCAAGCAGCTGGCTCATTCCTTTTTTTTTTTTTTTTTTTTTTTTTTTTTGCGGTACGCGGGCCTCTCACTGTTGTGGCCTCTCCCATTGCGGAGCACAGGCTCTGGACGCGCAGGCTCAGTGGCCATGGCTCACGGGCCCAGCCGCTCCGCGGCATGTGGGATCTTCCCAGACGGGGGCACGGACCTGCGTCCCCTGCATCAGCAGGCGGACTCCCAACCACTGCGCCACCAGGGAAGCCCTAGCTGGCTCATTTCTGTTCAACATATGTTTACTGAATACCTACTATGTTCCAGGCGTCCTAGTAAATACTAGGAATTCAGGTAGCATGAATCATTATAAAACATGGCATATTAGTGAAGCATGTACACTAGAGCCAGACTCACAGTAAAGCACTGAATGTGCGTTTATCTTAGCTTCACTGCTTACTAGCTGTGTGACCTTGGGCACACTTAACCTCTCTATGCTTCAGTTTCATTGTCTGCAAAATAAGGTAATAATGAGACTATAACTCATGGGATTGCTATATGACTTGAAAGAATCAATATACTTAATGCACACAGAACAGAACAGTGGCTGGCACATAGTTCTCTGTAAGTATTTGTCAATTAAAACACCAGGTTTCTGCTCTGCAGAAGCTCTCCATCCTTTGTTTAGACAGTTAGCTTAGCACACTGGGGGAGCCCTAGGCTAGCCGTCCTAATTGGTGCTATATGTGGCTTGAAGGCACAGGCTCGTCTAACTGACTAGTGAGTCCCCCCACCCGGTGCCAAGTACCGCTCCTGGCATGTGATAGACTTCTCAGTATTTGCCGAACGGATGATTGAATGGGTCCCAAAATTAAAGAGTCAGGGAACAAGTATCATGGGAAGCAAATAAATATTTGAATGGTACCTTAAACGCTGAGAAAGAAAAGCAGCATTTCTTCCTGTAGAGAAGGGACAAGAGATTCTAGACAGTTGAAGCAGCAGGAGCAAAGTCACTGGGTTGTCAAGGCGACTAGCTTTCTTCCTCTCTCCATATAGCCTACTCTTCTCACTTCCTTTACCCAAGGGATTTGGGAATTGGATCTGGGTGTGCCATGGAATCTGCAGCTCTCAGCTCCTGATGGATTATAGAGCCCCATTCTGATGAAACCAGGTGCTGATGAAGATGCTCAAGGGATATCCGTTTTTCTTTCCTTTAACACATGTTCCTTCAGAGGGAGCTGGCTGATTTCAGAAATCCAGCAGGGATTAAAGTACTGAGTGTGTATTTACTTAGCCCATCTGTTCATGGCGAGAGTTTGATTACATTTGACTGTTAATGTAATTGATATTTTCCTTGAGTTTGATCCTCCTCCACGAAGGACTAGTTTTATAGTTACTTTCAATTAAACTACGTATAATTAAATAATTTACTTTAGAAAAATTTTGACATTTATTAATCATCTGGTGGTTCTCATGGCAGAGATATCTGATTCTGCCCCAATATCCATTCTCTCCTTCTTCTATAGCAATAACATCCTTTTTTTTTTTTTTTGGACACACTGTGAGGCTTGTGGGATCTTAGCTCCCCGACCAGGGATTGAACCCGGGCCCTCAGCAGTGAGAGCACAGAATCCTAAGCAATGGACCGCCAGGGAAGTCCCAGCAATAGCATTCTTGATTTTTATCTGGGCCCATGAACACTGAGGATAAAGACTATATTTCCCAGCTTCTCACACATCCATAGGTGGCCAGGTGACTAAGCAGACATGACATGTTCAATTTCCAAAAACAGTGCATTTTAAAAGAATGACATTTTCTTCTCCATGTTTTCATATCCTCCCCTCTGGATGGAATGTCGATGTAATGGCTAGAGTTAAAGCAACCATGTGAACCTTGTGAGGTGAATTCGGGAGTAGAAGAAAATGTTTAGGAGAGCAAGTAGAAGAAGTCTGGGTTTTGATACTCCATGGAGTACTGTATCGGAGTGCCTACCTCCCGACTTTTCCTTTTTTATTTTAAATTTTTTCCTTTTGGCTACACCACGCGGCATGCGGGATCTTAGTTCCCTGACCAGGGATCAAACCCGTGCCCCCCTGCAGTGGAAGCGTGAAGTCTTCCCACTGCCAGGGAAGTCCCCAGACTTTTATATAAGAGTGACATAAACTTCTGCTCATTTAAGCTACTGTTAGTTTTGAGTCTGTTGTGGCTTTTTTTCTTGCAGCCACACCTAACCCTAACTTAAATGGCTTCGTCTTGCTACCCATCCTGACATCTCCTTTGTCCCCTCCAAGTCATTTGTTACTACTCAGAGAATAAAAACTAAGGTTTCCCAAGCAAATAAGAATAATAATGACAAAAATAATAATCAAAAGGATAAATACGTTGCAAAAACTTTGCTTCTTCCTTCCCCATCGGAAAATATCACCTTGTGAATTTCACGGCCACTTTAGTTTTTGGAAGGTCTCATTTGCATTCTATAAATGTAGATGATTAAGAGTCATTCTGGGAGTGGGAAGGGAAGTAAGGGATAAAATACGTGGAAAAGGAGCAGCAATGTTACTGAAAGCAGTTTAGGCAGAGGAAGATAAGACTCCAGCAGTATGTAAATTATGATACAGCCATAATGCAAAGCTCCCCAATGATTAAAGAGTGTGTTCTAGAATCACATGTATTGCTTTGGGGAAATCTGCAGGATATTTTGTCAAGTGAAAAAGTAGATTCCAGGCGTGGGGAGGTGCGGCGGGGGAAGCCCGCGGCGCCCGCCTCCAGGGGGCCCAGACCCGCCGCCGGGCGTCTTGGCGTCCCCGCGAGTCCGAGCCGGAGCCGAGTCCGAGCCGGAGCCGAGCCCGAGCGCGAGCGGGAGCCGCCCGCCCTGGACCACAAGCCCCTGCTGCCCGAGCGGCCGGCCGCCTACCACCTGGAGGCCGGCCAGGGCGACTAAGCGTGCGGCCCGCACCGCTACGGCGCCCTCCCCGCGGCCGCCCTCCCCCTGCCTCGTCACAGGGTTACCCCATCACCACCTCAGGGTCTGCAACATCCACAGTCGAAATGTCAGCCGGCACCGTGCCAGTTCCATCGTTGTCGTTGGAGGCTGCCCTGTCTGCAGGGTCGGGGCTCTGGAGGACTCCTTCACCTTCCTGGGCATCTTCCTGGCCATCGTCTTGTGCCCCTTTGGGTTCATCTGCTGTTTTGCCTTGAGGAAGCGAAGATGGCCCAACTGTGGAGCAAACTTTACTTAAAGGGAACAGCACACCTGGTTTCCCCACACCCAGCTCTCTTTTTCTAATGTAAATGTCGTGTACAATAGCTTTATGGGATTCAGCTTCAGGACTGTTCTGTAAAGTGAGGTGGGACTGGGCACTGCCAGGAGGAGCTGAGGGCACAGCGGTCTGGAGTGTGGACGCGCACGGCACTGCTCCCAGGTCAACGACAGCTCAGTAAGGCACTGCTTTTATTTTTCACAGTCTTCCATTTGAGAAAGGTGAGAAATAGTGTTTTAAATAAATGAGATCCATCCCATTGTCAAAAAACAAAAAAAGATTCCAGTATAATAAATAAATACATATTTATATAGACTTAGAACAAACAGGGGCTACGGACACCAAAATGTTACCAGTATTTATCTCTGGCTAGTAGGATTATAGATGATTTTTATTTTCTTTTATTCTGTTTATTTGTATTTTCTAATTTTCCATGATCAACACATATGATTTATATACATTTTAAGTTGTTTAAAAAGCAATTCTTGGGACTTCCCTGGTGGTCCAGTGGTTAAGACTCGACGTTTCCAATGCAGGGGACACGGATTCGATCCCTGGTTGGGGAACTAAGATCCCACATGCTGCTCGGCCGAAAAATAAAGGCAATTCTTAGGTGGTGGCAGGAATAAACTTCCACATTTGCATGAGTCAGAGCGATGTCAAGTTATGCTGTGATGACAAACCCCTAAAATCTCAGTGCCTTAACACACCGGAGGTGGATATCTTATGCATGTGTGGGTCAGTGGGGACATCTGTCCATCAGGTGTGGCTCAGGGATCCATCTCAGCTTGCAGGTCTCAAGGTCAATGCAGGGAAAAGGAGAGGTAGAGAAGACACTTTCATTTCTAGTTGACCTGTCAGAGCTGGCGCATAGCCCTTACCTACCTGCAAGGGAGGCTGGGAAATTGGGAGAGTCTATGGGGTATACTAAGTGAGCACTGTCTCTGCCACATACACGTACGGTGATTATGTTTTTCTCATCCAAAACCCCAAATTTAAAGCATGACAAGTAAATAATTGACTTTAAAACTGATTTTTAAAAGTACACACACAACAATAAATGGTTGCGTACTACAGTTTTTAAAATAGTCAACAATGGCCTCGGCTGTCAGGAAGGGGGAGGAAACTGGGAAAAGATGAGGCCAAGACTAAAGGTGTCCTCTTCCCCCTCCTAGCTCTTTAATGCATAAAGTTAAGTCTCAACCGTAGTCCGAGTGGAGAGAGGGAAGACAGGACTGAGACGGGAAAGGGCTGGCCAGGAGAAAGAATGAGGATTTCTGAGGGACTAGGAGGTAGAACATGGACCTCTCCTCGTAGACCATGGAAATACCAGGCAGAAGCGTGAGCTGGCTAGAAACTGGGGAGGAGAGCTGGTCCAAGTAGGATGGAAAAAGTTAGGAAGACTGCCAGATCTGGGCAGTGCCCAAGGTGGGAATTAATGTCGGAATAAAAAGCCAAGAATGTGGGGTGGGGATGGAAGTGGAATTTGAGCAACTCCCTTCAAATGTGCCCTACCATTTGGTTCATACTCTCAAGAAACTGCAGGTTGCGACTCGTCATCAGTTTGATTTAAAGGGACACGGGTAAGACAGACAACAGAAACCAACTCAGCAGTACCCTGGCCTACAAGAAGAGCCCACAGTCTAAATTAGGGACCAGGGCTACATGGAAAACTGAAGGCTGAATCAGACATCATTCCAGACATAGACTGGGGCAGGCTGTGGAGACAGTGGGGAAAGATGGCTGACATCAGGAAGGCAGCAGTGACTCCAGGTGAACTGAATGGTTGGATCAGGACCCCAGCAAGCAGCTGGGGATGGTGAGAGGAGGGTCCAGCTCCCCAAAAGGTTCTAGCAAGAGAGACTGTGACTGGGGTCCTACTAAGGGACAGGGCTTCACAACAAGTGCCACCCGAGAAGGAGAACTAGAATACCTATGTGGAAAGCAAGGAAAATAGTCATCGTAGGCAAGGATAAAGGAGAAAGGGAGACCGCAGCTTTGAGGGTATATGGTTGCCCAGAGCTTCACTTCTGATAAAGGGGTAGGACAGAAAGATCTATAGATGAGGCAGCTTCTCTCCTGCCTGACTTGGTCTGCATTGGCTTCGGGATGGAGTAGAGTTGGGCCCATGGATAGAAGGCATCAGTACCTGAATCAAAGCAGGTTTGGTGAGGCTGGATGCATATCTACTAACAGAACTTGCCCAACAATTCAGAAAAGCTTTTCCGAGACAGCCTTGTAAAGAGGTTATTCACCTTGTAGGTAGGTTCTTCCACTCACCCAACAACAACGTCCACGTGGCTAGGTATCACCAGTTACTGACACAGAGAAGTAGGGTGGGAGGAAACACTTAGACTGGCTGAGTTACCATTATTTACCAAGCTACTGCTATTGGTTTATTGAATACCTTGAGTGAAAATCCCGTGTTTTGTCTCCTTGAAAGATATTTTAAGACACAGATAACCTTTTTTAAAAAAGTTAGCTTTTTTGTTTGTTTGGTTTTTTTTACTTCTTTAGCTGAATGTATCTATTGTGCATGAATGCCTGGGCTTGAGTGCTCAGGACAGCACGGTGTGGAAGGAAAGCTCTGGATTAAGAATCAAAGATTCCAAATTCTCATATGGTTCTAGTGAGGACCAAAGAAAGCAAAGTTTAAATGACCCAATGTAATCAAAAAGTGAGGTGTGTGTGGGTATCTACCCGTCCAGCAACTTTGCATTATTGTGATACGAATAAGGCGCCGAGGGCATCTCACCCCAGGGTCATGCAGGGACCCTGCTAAGTGAATGAGAACCATGTGCAAGACCAGGCAGCCTTTCAGAAAAAGTGTCCCCGGCTGGGACTCCAGGAGTAAGAGCAGTGGGCGGGGCTTGTCTGGAATGGTCAGATTTCTGAAAGTAACCCTTCCAGAAGCTGCTGAGCATTGAGGTGATTGCGAGGCAGAGAGAAGCCCAGTAAACTGAGTCAGTGTGATTTGGCCTCCTGGCAGCAAGTAAGGGATGCCCGGAAGGGCCAGAAGGGACAGGTTAGGGGGCACGGTCTCACCTACCATTCCTGGCTGAGAAAACCTCCCTCTGCCTCTGAGCTGCCACACCTGGCAGGCCTTAGGGATCAACATGTCTCACTGCCCCTCCCTCCGCTATGACCCCGAGTAAAATGTTTCCTTTGAGACTGCAAAAGATTTTCATGTTTTAGAAGCCACTTTGCAGGTGTGATAGGAGGTCTAGCAAAACAAGTCAGGCTGGGTTCTCAAGCCTTTATCAACTAATGCCTTATCAGTCATGCCTTATCTCTTAACACCTCCGTAGGAATTAATTAGCTGAGTGTCAGCTGAAAGTAAGAATGGATCAGAAGAGAAGGAGGAAGTAGTTGGAGAAAAAGGTCCTTTGTCATGACAAGTAAGTGCATCACAATGTGCTTACTGCAGTTTTGCTTGCCTTGGTCCTGAATATGCCACCGAAAGTAGTTGACTCTCCCCTTCCCAAACTACGGGGACCATTGGATACAGATGCTTAATTATCAAATGGTGTTAATTCATTGTCATTGTAATTTGTTGATGCCCCAAATCACCCAGTTGCAAAGGATGACTGATCCAAAAAGGTATCCTAAAAACTAAGGTATGGGAATTCCCTGGTGGTCCAGTGGTTAGGACGCCACGATTTCACTGCCAAGGGCCTGGGTTCGATCCCTGCTTGGGGAACTAGAATCCCACAGGCCGCGCGGCTTGGCCATAAATAAATAAATAAATAAGATAAAAATCAGGGTATGCCAGCTGGTATTTATTAAATGTCTCTATCCTCAGAGAGACTAGGCATTGGGGGAAATATATATATATATATGGAGAATTCCTATAGAGTTTACATTCTAGGATTCAGATTCAACTATTATTTACCAAGCTCCTCTCATGTGTTAAGTATATATCATCTCATTTAATTTTACCAAATCCCTACATAATAATAATATAAGTATTATTATCCCAGTTCTTATTCCCAGGGCATTCAAGTCCAAGCCCAGCACTGTTTCTACTATGTTACAGTGGGGTGGGGAGTAATATAGTCAGTACACAGAATCTTGAAGAGCTGAGATACATAAACATACTCATGAGTCACTAACACAGCTTGACACATCGTAATTAAGTGTCACGTATTTGGGAAGGGGGGTGACAAGGATAAAAGCTGGGAGAGGGAATTGACTGAAGGGTGGGGAGAGTGAAGCAAGGTGGAGCTCCTCTGAGCTTTCCCCGATGAGGTGAGGGTGGAGCAGATTATCCCGGGGGGACAGGCTGGGACCTCGTGGAGAGGTGGTAGTGGCAGGAACAGCCTGCTGTCTGAAATAACAGAGACAGTGAATCTGTCGGTAACATCCTTTTAACCTGTGGTTAAGGGTGGGCGCTCCCAGTCTCCTGGATGCAGGTAACCAAGGAACTCCACAGCTGCTCAAGGTAAACTGTAGAGTATCAGCCTCCAGCATAGACACTGATGTGCTCATTCCAGCCCAGGCTGGCAGACAGCAGGGGCTCTGTCTAGGAGAGCTGGAGACAACACATTGGAAAGGAGGGAAATGAGCTTTGAGCTATTTTTAGTGCTGCATCTCTGCGCAGAGCGGACTTGAGGCACGTGCATGCCTGCAAATTCATCAGATGGGAATATATTCACGTACAGCCTGCTCACGAATGTCCTCTCCAACCAAAAGATGCCTTTCTACAACCTAACTTGTGGTGACATCATTTTCTACCCACTGTCATATACTGATTCTCTGCTGGGCAACTTCCTAAGCCCTCTGCCGAAGGTGTGTCCAGGGAAATAGCAACCACTGAGAAATCAGCAGCTTTTGACATCATAGGAAAAGGAAAGTTTCTCAATTTCCCAAATTTTTAACAAGTGCCAAATACAAACTCAGCTTGGTTGGAAATATAAGCACAATGGAACTCTGTAGAACCTTAAAGGAAGCCACAGACGATTTTCCCTGAGCTGCAGTGGAAACTCTACACCCAAAACACCCAAGAGCTTTCCCACCAATAAAACTTGTTGGCACAGCATTACATCATCAGAAAAAACTCTGATTGGCTGAGTACCGTCCTCAAGAAAAGACCCATTTCTGGCAGCAAAAACTTTTCCAAGAGCCTTTTGGGGCATCAGACACCATATTTAGTTTCCTCCTTTTAGCGCAGAACTTTCGTACGATAACCAGCACGTAGGTCCTTTGGGAAGCTGCTTCTGCCAGCACTTAGGCAAAAACTCTGAAGTTGCTTTTGGCGCCTTGGCGCTGGCCTCTGGGCTGGTGGTACCTACCCTGGTAGGTGGGAAAGTGCAAAGAGGTTTAATGAGGAGCGTGCTACTCCTTCTGTCACCAGCTTCCAGATTAGACATGGCTAAGGTGTCTGAGAGCATCTGCCAGGGAATGTCATAACAGAGGCTACTGTGAAGCCAAATTAAAGGAGCCCAGCGAGCCAGGCAGTCTTCAAGTTAGAAATGTTCATTAATTGCTTGTATGCGATGTATTAGGCTAGGCAGGTGGGCCCTTGCCTTCAAGGAAGACAGGAACATTCATTCAGGCCGCGTTTCCCATGAAGAGATGCAAAGAAGCTGAAACAGAGCAAGTCCTACATATTTCCTGAAAGGAAACATCGAGGGTTTTACTGATTGTTCTTTGGCTGGAAATAAGTAAAAGGAAGTATAACCCCACTGTTCTGACCATGCCCTCCCCCCAAGCCCTGCCCCCATGATTTTCTTCTGCCCTGTGTAGTTCCTGTTCTTCTGTAACTACCTCTCAGGTGAAAGCTGTAACTTGAAAACAGGCAGACAAGTTAGAATTGTGTGGCACCCAGCTACCCCAGCTTTATTACTCTGTGTTTACTCTTTATTCTTCCCCATTTCCTCTCTCATTTTTCTTTCTTTCCTTCCTTCCTTTTCTTCCTTTCCTTCTTCCTTCCCTCCCTCCATCCCTTCTTTCCTTCGTTCCCTCCCTTCCTCTCTTTCTTTCTTTCTTCCGTTCTTCCTGTCTTGCTTTCTCTCTGCCTTACTCTTTCTTACAATACAGATAGATCTCCTTGGTTCTCCCTTAGAGAACACCCTCTTTCCTCCACATGAACTCCCACCTGACTGACTGTGGTTAAGAAACCTCTTTGCTCGAGAACATCCTTGTTACTGGTCCTGAATTAAAATATCCTCAGGGCAGGGCGGGGATGAGGTGGGACCAGTTTGCCAGAAGACCAACCAGTCCCTGTTCAGATCAGGATGGATATTTCCTGCAAATCACTTTCCAGGTAAGCACAGCACCGTCCTCAATGGGTCTTGAATCCAGGTAATAGTTTCCCAACACTCAAGGAGAGGGAGAAGGAGGCCATAAATCCTCCCTCAGGAAGTAAGAGATGGATTACATCACTGTGGGCAAAATGAGGGTAAAGGGTGGATTTTAATATGGTTAAATCTTTCGTCTTCACAGTTTGGGTTTCAGAGGAATGAAGATAAGAATAGAAGGATGCAGGGCTTCCCTGGTGGCGCAGTGTTTGGGAGTCCGCCTGCCAATGCAGGGGACACGGGTTCGAGACCTGGTCCGGGAGGATCCCACGTGCCGCGGGGCAGCTAAACCCGTGAGCCACAACTGCTGAGCCTGAGCTCTGGAGCCCGTGAGCCACAACTACTGAGCCCACACACCACAACTACTGAAGCCCGCATGCCTGAAGCCTGTGCTCCGCAACAAGAGAAGCCACCACAATGAGAAGCCCGCGTGCAGCAACAAAGACCCAATGCAGCCAAAAATAAATAAATAAATTTATTAAAAAAAAAAAAGAATAGGAGGATGCAAGTTTCCTGTGATAGAAAAGAAGAGCACTTGGGAGGAGGATGAAAGCTGGGAGGGATCACAGGAGCAAACAGAGAAGCATGTGAATTCCCAGGCACGAGAAAGCAGCGGGCACATGGCAAGTCCAGCCCCAAACATCTAGAGAGGCTGCCAGGTTTCTGGTCGTGTCTCATTCTTTTAAACGGAACAATCCGAGATGACGCCAGGCCGCCAGCCTGGGGTCAGAACGATCTGTCACCAAGTCTGACTCCTAGTCTTCCTCCTGGACCACGCTCTGCCTTGTGACTCCCTCCCCATCTCCTGACTCTTCCTGCGGCCATGAGCCCCCGCCCTCAGCTTCACTGCGACCATCAGCTCCTCCAGGACTGATCTCAGCTTGCCTCTGTGAACATGGCAACTGACCCTTTAAGCATGGTCAGCTCAGCAGGCCCTGGCAGGCACAGAAAAGCCTGTGGCAGACAATAGTGTTTATTCTAGGCAATTGTCCCAGACTGGTTACTCCCTGCCAACGCCCCACCTTCTGCTGTGTGCCATCTTTTTTCCCATCGTCTGAATTCATCCTCCCCAAGCCTTGGCTAAGAGACTCCGCCTCCCAGTCCCACCCAGAAGGACCCAAGCCCCTGCGTTGGGGGAAGGGAGTGTAAACAGCAGGTGAGGCGTGATTTATGGTTGCACTCTGGCTGTTTTGGGTAACAACTGCCCTGGGTCAGGTCAGTCTCAGGGCTCCGCCCCAGCGCCAACCTGCTGGGCCAGGTTTGCCTCAGCCCCTGCGGAGTGGACAAAGGGCGAGGCTTGCAAGCAGCATGAGCCGAACTTGGGACCTCTAGTTACTGCATGAGGGAGGAGAGCGCAAGAGGTACCACCGCCCAACCTAGAGACCCTGGCCGTCCTCTCACCCTTCCTGCCTCATAACTGAGGGGCATTCTGCCTTGGAGAAGGCACCTGCCAGTGCAGGTCCCCAGCTCCAGCTCTGGAAGCCGGGCTGCAGTATGCCCACAGAGCGTGAGCTGTGGCCTCAACCTCCTTGGGTTGGCTGTCTCGCAGGGAACGCACCTCTGAGCCCCACCTCGGGGTCCCTGGCTCCCCACCCTCTCACCCTTCCCAGCCATCGCTCTCCTCCTGGCTCTCTTGCCTCATTGAGATCCCTTCCCTTCCCAAATGATTATTTTTTTATTTTTTTAATACTTATTTATTTGGTTGCTCCAGGTCTTGGTTATGGCAGGGGTGCTCTTTAGTTGCGGCTGTCAGGCTCCTTAGTTGCAGCTCGTGGCCAGATGATGATTATTATTATTTTTTAACAAATTAATTTATTTTATTAATTTATTTTTGGCTCCGTTGGGTCTTTGTTGCTGCACGCGGGCTTCCTCTAGTTGCGGCGAGCAGGGGCTACTCTTCTTTGCGGTGCGCGGGCATCTCATTGCGGTGGCTTCTCTTGTTGTGGAGCACGGGCTGTAGGCACGCGGGCTTCAGTAATTGTGGCACACAGGCTCAGTAGTTGTGGCTCGCGGGCTCTAGAGCACAGACTCAGTAGTCGTGGCGCACGGGCTTAGTTGCTCCACGGCATGTGGGATCTTCCCGGACCAGGGCTCGAACCCGTGTCCCTTGCATTGGCAGGCAGATTCGTAACCACTGTGCCACGAGGGAAGCCCCAGATGATTACTTTTTAATCTCGTGGACTTCGGGATAAAGGACGAGTAAGGGCAGAGAAAGCCTGGGGTGGGGAGCGAGAGGCTGGGGTCACAGTTGTGACAGCAACAGAATGGAATGTCTGTCATTAAACTTCCAGGACAGAGGGCAATTTTGGGAGGAGGAGAGAGAATCTCACTTCAAGGTTTTCTGTAAGTCTGATTATTTCCATTCCCCACCCCACCCCACCCCCGCCTCCCACAGCAAGACGGGGGCTTCAATCCTACAAGGGGGTGGTGAGGGGAAAGGGAAGGATAGGATTTAGGACATTCTTGCTACACTTTGATGGCGCTTGTGTCTGTCTTAGATGGAGTCGTCATCCCTGGTCTCATCTGAGCATCCTGAGGATAGCAAGCGTGTCCTGGAGGTGCAGGGGGTGTGTGGGGCGGTGGAATCCGACCACTTAGTGTCTGCGTGACTGCAAGCAAGTCCCTGGGCCTCCGTGAACATCAGCTCTTCATCTGTAAAAGACGAGTAATCATAAACGGAATAATAATAACTCCATTTTATAGGGTCCTGAGGACTATGTTTAAGATACATCAAGACCCTGCCACATCGTAAATACTTAATAAATGTCGCGATGACAGGCAGGCTTCAGTTTCCTCAGCTGTAAAATAGGGATAATAAAATACCCATCTTTGTGAGTTGTTTTGAAGATTAACTAAGTTCATGTTTATACAGTTCTTAGAAAGGTGCCTCGCACATGGTGTTAGTAAGTAAAATTCATCCTCCCGTCACTTTCTACAGTATCTGGACGTTGCCTTGCCCAGGCAGGGGCTGTCATAAGTGTTGCTGACATGAGTCCACTGCAGCCATAAAGCTCAGGAAAGAGACGAGGAAGGCGGCTATTGATTCGACTGGGAAGCAGGCTTCTGTTTTCTCCCTCTCCTTGCTTATTCTCCTGTTCCTGTTTCCTTAGTCTGTACCCTCCCACCAGCCCTCTCCCCTATTCCCCCTGGCTGGTACTTCATCTTTTAAGGAAGGAAGAGCAGCTGACTCCAGGCTCCCCGCATCTACTGAGAAAGCCTGTGACCGTCCAGCTCTCCATCTGCATTTCCTTTTGTGACCTCAGATTGAAAGACCCAGAGTTTCCACTGAATGAAGTGTCTCATCCTTATGAAGTACATATTTATTAAATTTGGGTGAGGAATTCAAATGCATATTCCAGGGTACGAAGTCCAGCAAGGAAACAAATCCCCCAGAAACAGTGTTAGAACAGTCCACTTAGTCACTCTGTTGACTTTCTTTCTTCCCAATTCACAGAGTGCCCTATTCATGATTAAGATAACGTTTACGGTGCCTTTACTATGAATCAGGTGCGCCCTAAGCCGTTTCCCGTCTCATCCTCAAATCACCTCTATAGAGTAGCTATTATGATGTCTGTTTTATAGGTGAGGAAACTGAAGGTTACAGAAGTTAAATAACCCATCCCATGTCACACAACTAGTCAGTGGCAGAGCCAGTCCTTAAACCTGCTTCCAAAGGTCATGCTTCCTCTCTTATATCCACAGGAACCAGCAAGTTCCCATAGAAGTTACACTTGACTGTTCTCTTGGCCTTCTCCAATCTGCTCTTTAAAATACATAAGGTGTCCTTGCTGGCATTTTTGGTTGTCAGAGAGACCGTGTGCATAACTGCCCTGTAAACAAAGGGTCTTTTGCATCACGCTTCCTTTACATCCAGAAAGCATCTTTCCTGCTGGACCTCCTCCCCAGGGCCAGCCCCTTCCGGCTCTCAGCTCCGCAACCTGTCACTGACTCTAAGAGAAGTTTTAACAAAAGAACTGGAACAGGAAGGGTTTTTAAACCGACTGTCCCTTTCTTTAAATAATTAAAGAATCTGCTATCTGGGAGATCAGGTTTTTATTAGCTCTTCTCAAGTTCACCGTCATTTGGTTTCACCAAGGCAGGATTGAAGGCTGGGGTGAATGGTGGACAAGGAAACGTGCTCTCATTTGGACAGAGTTGGGGAGCCCATTGTGGAGGCCGGCCATTCACCTCCGTCTTGACTCTTTGCCAGTGGAATAGAGGGTGGGCTTGAATGGCAGGTTACGGTTCTTTGGAAACAAATTCATAGGAAATGAATGAACGAAGTAATGAATGAAATACTTGTTGAACCCCGACAATAGCGGGTGGATCGAGGGCGGTGACGCTTTGAGAAAGCTGGCTCCAGGGCTTCGGAGGGTGCAAAGCAACTGGAACACTGGGAAATAAGCATCAAGAAAACAATTTCTAAACTGGGGAGTGGGAACACAGCTCCCATTCAAAATTGTCTCCTAAATCTCAGTCTGAGTGGCGTGTGTTTGCGGCAATTCCTCTTTCTGGGGTTGGGGGGGAGGAATAAACGAGCCGGGAGCCCCATCCTACACAGCGGGGTGTCTCCCAGCAGCCTGTAGGACAATAAGGAGGAAACTGGTTTTCCGGGAAGCAATTTCTCCATCAGCAGAGTAGTTCTGCTTTTGCATAGAGGAGAGGTTAGGCAGACTCTTGGAAGGAGTCCATCTGCTACTTGGAGTCCTAATTTGGACTCCACAGTGTTAAAAGGACACGATGAAATGCACTTTTAATATGGGAAGGAGTGTCGGTCTAGAGATTGGGGGCCTCCAGGCCAGAGGAACTGTCTGGGAATGGACTCACCCTGAGCCCTTGAGCTGATTTTTTGGTCTGCTTTTCTCCTACTAAATATAAAATGAGGTCACACAGTGCACGAGGCAAGAGTTAGGGGCAAATTGAAGATTTAATAATACATATTTATAGTGCCTAGCTCATGACAGGGCTTATGCAGATCCTTATTAAATACTTGTCAACTTGACTTGTTTCTTTGATTTACACCAGAATTTAGAAAGCCAGAGGAGTGATTAGTTTATATCTTGTCATTTTAACATCTTGTTTCTGGGAGGAAAAAACAAAGGAAACCCCAGAAAATAACATCTCCTTTCCACAGAATGCCACCCCCTGAAGGAAAAGGACTTTTAGTTTTCCAGATCCCTTTCGGCCTAGCTGCCTAGGTCTGGAAGAGCTCAAGACCCCAAGATTTATCTGGCTTCAAATGTTATTTCTCTGGTGTGTAGGGGACAGCCACACCCACTCTGGATTAAAGCAGGCACTGTGGAGTCAGATTAGTCCACTGGAGGGCAAGCTGCCTGCAACAACAGCCCCTTCTTTATTCCTCCCACCCACACCCTGTTGACTCAACCTTCAGAGTTGAGAAAACAGCAAACATTTCTGCCTACGGACCTCCGGTAAGTCACTGAGCCTCTTTGGGTTACAGTTGCCTTCTCTGTGAAATGAAGGGGATTGGACTGGATGATCTCTGAGAACCACAGCCATAAATCCCTCTTTTCTGGGGCATCACCAATTCAAATAATCTGTTCGCTGTCCCTGTAAGTACACTTGGGTTTGCCAGACTGAATGTCCTAGTTTTGGGTTCTGCAAATATGGTCCCTGTACTTCTAAGATCACTTTCAGCACTGACATTCTATGCCACTATAGGATTCTAAGTAGGTAATAGCCTTAAGTGACTGTTCTAATTACTCGAGATATGACCTTGGGCAAGTCGGTTAACCTCTCTGGGATTCAGGCCCTTATCTGCAAAATTAGGGATAATAAAATCTTATCTCCAGGCAGGGATCTGGGCTAGATAGAGATCCCTCCTTGCTAAAGATTTATGATTCCAGGACTGGGGCCCATCTGCTTGGGCAAAGGCATAGCTGGACTCCTAGGCTTTTAAAGGAGGCCTGCAGACTGTCCCCAAACGGTTGAGCAGAGGGATCAGTGGTGTCCCCGAGGGCAATGTCCCTTCGCAACCTGGCGAAGAACCAGAAGCACCATCCTAGCTGCTTGCTGTGGAGAAAGGAATTCTTCTGGTGAAACATCGGTGGCCTCTTAAGCCGTTTCCTGTGCAAACTTTCTTTTGGGAACAGAGGAAAGCCTCTCAGAAATTCACTCCAAGGTCCTGGGAATGTCAAAATATTGCCTCTCCTTCCATTATCCGAGAAGATTCTAGAGAGAGAACATCAAGGGAATTCAGGTACTCTAAATCTGGGTCCAGTACCAATCTGGGTGCTGCTGGACAAATCCCATAATCTCTCTGGGTCCCGTTTCCTCATATGAATAATTAGAATATTTGATACCATGAGCTCCAAGGTCTCCTGTGTGGAGGTTCTATGGACTCAAATGGAGGATTTCAGGCAACAGTAGGGAGATATTTGGGGGGCAGAGAAAACTCCCTTTTCCTTCAAGTCGTAAGTAGGCAACCATGCCTCCCATGGACCTGCTAGGCTATCAATAGAGCAGTTTTTTTTTTTTTTTTTAGTACTTTTATCCATGTCTCCACACATCCTCTCTAACTGCTAGCACTGTGCATGGCATACAATATAGGCCTCCTGGTAATTTCGGTTTCTGTTAAAAAGAAAAATAATAAGGGGACACGTTGTAAATACTCATAGTTGATTCATATTTGGTAAAGAAAAGGCTGTCAGTTGTATGCAGAATACAATTTCTTTGTGTGTGTGTGTGATATATATATATATATATATATATATATATATATTTTTTTTTTTTTTTTAATTGCAGTATAGCTGATTTACAATGTGGTGCCCATCTCTGCTATACAGCAAAGCTACTCAGTTATACACATAGAGACATTCTCTTTTTAATATTCTTTTCCATTATGGTTTATCACTGGATATTAAATATAGTTCCCTGTGCTATACAGTAGGACCTTGTTGTTTGTCCATCTTATATATAATAGTTTGCACCTGCTAATCCCAAACTCCCAGTCCTTCCCTGCCTCCACCCCTTGGCAACCACAAGTCTGTTCTCTATGCCTGTGAGTCTGTTTCTGCTTTGTAGATAGGTTCATTTGTGCTGTACTTTAGATTCTGCATATAAGCGGTATCATATGGTATTTGTCTTTCTCTTTCTGACTTACTTCACTTAGTATGATAATCTCTAGTTGCAATTATGTTGCTGCAGATGGCATTATTTCATTCTTTTTTATGGCTGAGTAATATTCCATTGTATTCTGTACCACATCAAGATATGTACCACATCTTCTGTATCCATTCATCTGTCCATGGACATTTAGGTTGTTTCCATGTCTTGTCTGTTGTGAATAGTGCTGCTATGAACATAAGGGTTCGTGTATCTTGTTGAATTATAGTTTTGTCCGGGTATATGCCCAGTAGTGGGATTGCTGGATCATATGGTAGTTCTATTTTTAGTTTTCTGAGGAACCTCCATACTGTTCTCCATAGTGGCTGTATCAACTTACATTCCCACCAACAGTGTAGGAGGGTTCCCTTTTCTCCACACCCTCTCCAGCATTTGTTATTTGTAGACTTTTTGATGATGGCCAGTCTGACCGGTGTGAGGTGATACCTCACTGTAGTTTTGATTTGCATTTCTCTAATGATTAGTGATGTGGAGCATCTGTTCATGTGCCTACTGGCCATCCAGAGTAGAATTTCGGTTGAAGAACGGGGAGCCAGGTGACCCTGCCAGGAGGCTGCTGTAGTGACCCCTGCACAAGGCACTGAGAGCTGAGAGGCCCCCAATTTTCCAGCCTGACGATTGAGGTTGATTCTTTCTTCTCCTTCCCTTCGTCTCCTCACACCTCATTCAACCTCAGACCCTGTGGGGTCTCCCTGCTGGTCTGTTCTCAAGTCTGTCCACTCGTCTGCATCTTCCCGGCCTCTGCCCGAGTTCGGGACCTCATGAGGGCATCCCGAGGGGTCACCTGCAGCAGCTTCTTGCAGGTTCACTGCAGCCAACCTGCCCCCTTCCTGTCCACTTAAAAACAGTTTCAGAATATTGTGAGCACGGAGAAAAGTTTAAGGAATAGTATAAAAACTGTCAGGAGAGGCAGTAAGGCTCACTTGGGAACTAGTAGGAGACGATCTCTTTAGTAATAAACAGTTTCGGCTCAAATCCTGGTTTTAGCACTTTCTAGCTGGGCAACGTGAGGCAAGTTCCTTGATTGCTCTATACCTTAGTGTCTTCACTGATGAAATGGGGGCGATGAGAGCGGGCACGCATGGGGCTGAGAGAATGATTCATTCATTTACAGGCTGTGTGTGTTAGCCTTATTCTCTAGCTTTCTCTAATTTTGTCAAACAGCCCAGTCTATTTTCTCCTCTTTTTCCAGAGCGAGCCATCCACAGTACAGATTGAATGCTGTCACGCACCTCCCTAAATCCTCTGCTGGCTCCGCATTGACCTCGGGACAAAGTCCCAACTCCTCAACAGGGCTTAACTAGAGCCTCCAAGGTCGGACCCAGTTTCATCCATCCTATGCGATGGAACGAGGCCCGGGAGAGAGGGGCCTCCAGCTGGGAAGGCTTCCTGAGAAGCAGAGACAGGCAGGTGGATGCAGACGCAGGCAGCTCGTGGCTGTGCGTAAGCCTTGGTCCGGCAGCTGGATTGCAGAGTTTCCTACCTCGGTCCATTAACTTCTCTGTATCTGGGTTTTCCCATTTGTCAGGTTTTAAAAGAGGTCGTGGCGGGGGCAGGGTGGGGCAGGAATTGCACGAGCCACTAGAAGTAAACTGAGAATAGTTCTGTGCACGTAGCACTCAAGAAATATTCGAGTAAAGGTAAATTGGTGCAGATTGTGTGGACTCTCAAAGGCAGATGGAGGAGTTAGGCTGGGCTTGGTCAGATAAGGCGATGGGGAGTGTACCGGATAGAATTTGGGTTGAAGAACCTGCCCCGGGCTGCCCAGCCAGGAGGCTGCTGCTGGGATCAAGGTATGGGGGTGGGGCGGCCGCGAGACAGATCTCGAGACTGAATGACAGATCAGATACAGGGGAAGAGAACTGCTTCTGAAAATTTCCACAGCAGCATTTTCTAGAACACTAGATCCAGAAACACTCCATGACATGAAAAGTACCTGTTCATCTAAATTTGAGAAATGCCACGTATTTCTCTGTTTGAAAAGTCATGATGTACGCTAACAGGTTAAATCAGTCTAAGAACTCTGCAGTAAACAAATAGTTAAAATGTTGATAAATCCAGTACTTCTGAAATAGTTTGATCACAGGACATCCCTCCCCCTCCTCCCCCAGCAATAACACAGATGAACATCTCGAAGAACAGCCTCTGTTGGGCAGGACCCCTCTGGAATCCACTGCCCTGGTACATGTGTGAACCGTACAAACAGTTCAGAGAGAAAAGGACACACACACACAGCCCAGAATGTTACTGTTTTCCCTTCCTCTGTTCGCTGGTGGGCTCAAGCAGTGGGGAGCCCGGGAGGACAGCTTAAAATGAAATGCATATTTCCCTTTCCGTGCCTGGTGTGAAGCTGCCTTTCTCACCCTGCCTCCTACACGCTTCCTTCTCCAACAGAGTTTGCTTGCCCTAGAGAGAGCCATCTGGATATTAATGTTACAATATTGACTCTTTCAAGGGACCTCCTTTTGGCATCCATTCTAGGTCATGGTGTTTTACTTCGGCCTCTCTGTGTTAGAAAATCATCTGACTTCTCTAAGTGGTTTCTTTGGGGGTAGTATTATTATTACAATTTTTCCTTTTCTCCAGATTCAAGGCTATTCTCCCCCCTCAAGGACTTCTTGGCATTTCCGTGAGACATATTATTCTGTTGTGCTTGAAATAGGTGGCATCCTGTTTGCACGGCAAACAGTAAAATGAGATTCCCCCCTCAGGATCGCTAAGGAGCCTCAGGCTACTTCTGCCAGAAGGAATCCCATCTGTCCTGGGTCGGCATCTTGACCCAGGAGACGTGTCTGGACTGGAAGGGGAAATCGTACCAGCAGAGGCGATGCTGACTTTGCAGGTTCACGTTTGGGTTGTGATGTGAGTAGGTGCAGGTGAGAGTGATTCAGGGACGGCCAGAGGCCACGAGACTGTGTTAGCCATTGAGATTCAGGAACTGAAAATGGACTGCCCAGGCCGGTTCCACTTCCCTAAGTCCGGGCAAGTCACTCTCATGCATAAAGAAAATCCACCAGGGGATTCTCCTGAAAATCTGGTTGTTAACTCACATGACAGAGCTGTGAGGAACCACCCACGGGGCAAGCTCCCGGACCTGGGCTCCTGGCCGGGCTGCCATCTGCAGTTAGAGTTTGGTCCTCTTCTGTCTCAGACCTTCAGACGTGGTCTGCTCTCTTTTCCTTCCTCAGCAGGTCGGTGTCATCAGCACATTTCTGCTTGGTTGGCCATTAAGAAGCATTCATAAAAGGGAGGAATTTGAGGGTTAAACAGACCTTTGGCTTGGAAACCGTCTGCTACACAAAGCTCACCACATTCAGGTGCCTCTCTCCTGTCCACACCTCTGCCCTGTGATTCCAACATTCTTGGCCCAATTTTCTGGGCAAACCAGGTTCTTTGGGGTTGGGATTCAGGTACCAAGCCCAGTTCCAGGTCAAAACTGCATCTACTCAGCCACTAAGTTCTGAAGCTCTTTTTTCCACCCTCCAATATGCTGATTTGGCCTCATCCAGTAGCCTCCAATCCCACACCAGCTCCCCAGCAAGCTTCCCCCTCCAGCTGTGACTGTAATTCCGGAGCTCGCTCTGCAAGGATTGCCATGGTTTTCAGTTCTTAAGCCTCCTTTTCCTGGTTGGCCAGATAAGAAGGCTTTATCCTAGGAGACTGAGAAATAACCGGAGAGACACTTTAAAGGAGGCTTATTTCTGGAATTTAGGTAGGTGGGGATTGGTACTGAAATAACTTTAGTATATAAAAAGTAAGTGGGGGACTTCCCCGGTGGCGCAGTGGTTGGGAATCCGCCTGCCAACGCAGGGGACACAGGTTTGAGCCCTGGTCTGGGAAGATCCCACATGCCGCAGAGCAACTAAGCCCCGTGAGCCACAACTACTGAACCGGCGCTCTAGAGCCTGCGAGCCACAACTACTGAGCCCGCGTGCCACAACTACTGAAGCCCACGCACCTAGAGCCCGTGCTCTGCAACAAGAGAAGCCACTGCAGTGAGAAGCTCACGCACCACAACGAAGAGTGGCCCCCGCTCACCGCAACTAGAGAAAGCCTGCTCGCAACAACGAAGACCCAACGCAGCCAAAAAAAGTTCATATACCTTCAAAAAAAAAAAAAGAAGTGAGTGGGCTATCATTCTGTTCTCCAGTGGCATATGAATTACTTGTGGCGCTGTTACTTGTTGATATTATTTTCCTACCCGACTGAGACCATACCATACTCAGCTTTACATCCTCAGAAGCTAGCCCAGTGCTTGACCATAGAAAGTATTCAATGAATGGTTATTGAACACATTTCCCTCTTCAAAAATAATCCCTCAATGTGACCGGTTAACTCTACGTGATTATCTGCAGCACAGGGCAAGTTTCTGACCTCACAGACTAGCCCATGCTGGAACTGCACAACTCAGACGGGCCTCGAATGCGCTGGTCGGCACTCGAAACCAGCCAAAATTCAGATTGGGACTTGAGCCCACTGTCTTCTAATTGGGATCACATATCTGGCCTCAGGACTTAACGAAGCTCAGGTTCTTTATGTCTCATCGCAGAGAGAATTCAGCGAGAGACAAAGTGATAGGTAAGAAGTGGATTTATTTAGAGAGATGTACATTCCATAGACAGAATGCGATCCATCTCAAAAGGCAAGAACGGCCTTGGGAGGAAGACACTCCACCGACAGTGTGGGCCATCTCAGAAGGCGAGAGGCCCCCAAATATGGCGCGGTTAGCTTTTATGGGCTGGGTAATTTCATAGGCTAATGAGTGCGAGGATTATTCCAACTATTTTGGGGAAGGGGCGGGATTTCCAGGAATTGGGCCACCGCCCACCTTTTGGCCTTTCAGGGTTGGCCTCGGAACTGTCACGGCGTTGGTAGGTGTGTCAGTAGCTAATGCATTACAGTGAACATATAACGAGGCTCAAGGTCCGCTGGAAGTTGAATCTTCCACCATCTTGGACCTAGTTGGTTCTAACCAGTTTTTGTCGTGTGCTATGGATACGTCATTCTCTTAAAGGTTGCACCCTGCCCCCTTCCCTCCTGTTTCAATTCCACTAACAGGCACTTATTAACTTTTTAGGAGATTTTTCTTACATGGAATTGAAATCTGCCTTTCTATTACTTTCAAATATTCTTCCTACTTCGCCCTCTGGGGTCAAAACTGCAAATCAAATACCTCTTCCTGTGTGATATTTGATATTCTAAGTCTCTTCTTCTCCACGTTAAACATTTCTAATTCCTTGAATTTTCTCTTACATGACAAGCTTTCTTAGTGCTCATTGCCTGGGTGACTCTCTTTGAATATTTGTTCATATTTATGAGCATATGTCTGAGTATTCTCCCCTGAAACCACTCCTGCTTATTTTTTTTTTTCTTTTTTGCATTACGCGGGCCTCTCACTGCTGTGGCCTCTCCCGTTGCGGAGCACAGGCTCCGGACGCGCAGGCTCAGCGGCCATGGCTCACGGGCCCAGCCGCTCCGCGGCATGTGGGATCTTCCCAGACCGGGGCACGAACCCGTATCCCCTGCATCGGCAGGCGGACTCTCAACCACTACGCCACCAGGGAAGCCCCACTCCTGCTTATTAATAACCCTTTTAAGGTGAGTGCCAGGAATTGCCCTCCAGGCTTTGGGGCAGGCTCACCTAGGCGGAGTAGCTGGGTGTAATCTCCTCCTTTGCCTTCTGCTTTCTTTTTCTACGGACTGATGGAGGAACCCGCAGAGCACTTAGATTTTTTAAGAGGCCACCACAATAGAGTGCAGATTCACAGGAATGCAGCCCTGGGGAAATGCAGGACTGGGAGGCTGAGTTTTGATGAGAATAGGATGGAGAACTATCTGGGGAGTTGGAGTTTTGTGGGAGAGGCAAAGCCGAGTTGGGAGTTATCGTGGGCGGAGAAATGGGGAAAGGGAAGGGATCCCGAAAAGTCAAAGAGGAAATAGGAGCAGGGGTGCCTGGGGAGGTCATCCCAGCCAGGAGGCCAAGAGGAAAGGCCTGGGGGTGTGGCGGGGAAGAGAGGGATGCCGAGAGAACCTTCCCCTCGCCCATAGTCAAGTGCTTAAAAAGTCTTCGAAATGGCAACTTCTGAACTAAATCTGACGCTACAGTTATTGAGTTTAAATGTCAAAGAAAAAGGATTCCATTTTAATTTCATTTTCATAGGCTTCTGCTCTATGAATTTTGCATCAAAATGTTTTACATTTGCACTTATACAAAATGTATGATTGAATTCAGAATAAAAAATGATAAATTACAGAGATACATGTTAGATCTCCTATTCTAACGCCAGCCTATTAGTTAAGCAAATTCAGTCTTCAATTCAATTCAAATAGGCAAATATTTTCACTAGTAAAAAGCTGAAATATAAATAACTGGCTTATACCTATAGTTTTTTTCCTGGTCAGTTGGTAGGATAATTTGCTGTGCATTTGGTCCCTTTTCATCAAGAGAAAGCAGTGAGCCTCTAATTCCCTATCTATCACTATCTCTTCTCCTTTGTCTCGACAATTTCTTTCTTCAGAAAAACCTCCTTGGGATGGCTTAGCAGAACGAGGCTTCCATAGCTAGATGGGCGTCTTGGCAATCATCGAGTTCAACCATTATTTCATTGCAGATGAAAGGACCAGAGATTGCTTACTTGCTTGCAGTTACACAGCTAGCTGCTAGCCGACTGTTAGTCACTTCAGAGAGTGTTGTAATGCCTTTTCGTAGACTTCTGGCGTTTGTTTGGGTAATTCGTCTTCTGTGCCAGAATTCCCAGTCCTCCATCTCTCCTCCCCAGCTCCAGTGTTGCCTCCTCTTAATTACAACAAGTGTACACACTTGGAACGAACAGAGGCTCTGCCTTTTCTACAAGAAATGTGAAGACCACGCAGAGAGATTTAGGGACTATTTCTAACACATCATCTAAATCAGGTGGGGAATATTGGTGTGGAGGATGCCTGAGAGAAAAATACAAGGTGAGTATAGAGTAGGCAGGTTGCAACTGGTTATGCTTTATGTCTAGCTAGTCTCTAGGTGCATCTGCCTGATGTAGACATGGGGATAGGGGAGAGCAGGGAGAGGCTGATGAGACCATTGTGTTTTTAACTTGATTCCCCTGGATGACTGGGAGTGAATGGAAACTTTCTGAGTAAACATGTTAATTAACTTCTTTGTGACTCAGTTTCCTCGTCTATTAAATGGGGATAATCACAGTATCGTTTTTCCTCGTCCGGTAAGTGTGAGAATTGAATGAGTTATGCATAAAGCATACAGACTTCTGCTTGGCACAAAGTAAGTGCTATGTATGTGTTGGCAACAATAGTTATTATTACAGACGAGTATACCATATGGGCACAGAGGAAAGAACAGATAATTCTGGAAGATCATAGAGGAGATGACATTTGAGTTGAGCCTTAATATAGTTGTTTGCTGGCAGAGATAGGGCAGGAATAGGTACAGGAGAGGTTAATCCATGCAGACAGAACATCGCATGCATGAACAAGGACTCATGAAAGAGGATGGGGTGACTGGAAGACTAACAGTCGACCGATTACTCGTAGGTCCTTAAATACATTTCTTCTCTTTCAAAGATGCAAAAAAGGGAAAATTACCAACTTACTTGGAGAAAATATACTCTTACTGTGTTTTGTTCTGCCGTTGTCCTGAAAGCACTGATTGCATGTGTATATGTGAAGGCAACCCCCATAAGCTGACGAAAGCTGTCTTTATACCTACAAGAGTATATAGACACTTCTATGTCCACACGCATGCCAGTTTCTATGCATGGAGACAATTGTCCTTTGTGGTTGGTTTGGAAATCATCCTGTTCCTGGTCTTGTAAAGTTCAGACTTGTGTTGACTGTCGTGATCACAGACTTTTAGACCACAGAGATGACATAATCCAGTGACCTCATTTTATAGCCAAAAGCCTGAGGCCCAGAGAGTAACTTGCTCAGCGTTACTACATCACCTGGTTAGTGGGAGAGCCAGGATGAAAACTGGGGTATTGTTATTGGCTGGGTTGTGTACCCCCAAATGCATATGTTGAATTCCTATTCCCCCAGGAGCATAGAATGTGTCTGTGTTTGGAGATAGGATCTTTTTTTTTAAATTTATTTATTTATTTATTTATTTAGGGCTGTGTTGGGTCTTCGTTTCTGTGCGAGGGCTTTCTCTAGTTGTGGGAAGCGGGGGCCACTCTTCATCGCGGTGCGTGGGCCTCTCACTATCGGGGCCTCTCTTGTTGTGGAGCACAGGCTCCAAACGCGCAGGCTCAGTAGTTGTGGCTCACGGGCCCTGTTGCTCCACGGCATGTGGGATCTTCCCAGACCAGGGCTCGAACCCGTGTCCCCTGCATTGGCAGGCAGATTCTCAACCACTGCACCACCAGGGAAGCCGGAGATAGGATCTTTAAAGAGGTGATCAATTTAAAATGAAGTCATCAGGGTGGGCCCTAATCTAATGTGAGTGGTGTCCTTATTAGAAGGAGATACTGGACACAGACACCTGCAGAGGGAAGACCATGTGAAGATACAGGGAGAAGATGGCCATCTGTAAGCCAAACAGAGAAGTCTCAGAAGAAATCCACCTGCTGGCACCTTGATCTTGGACTTCTAGCCTCCAGAACGATGAGAAAACAAATTTCTGTAGTGTAAGTCACCCAATCTGTGGTGGGCTGTTACGGCAGCCCTGGAAACTAATACAGATGTCCAACTGCAGGATTCACACTCTTGTAACTACCTCTACAGATGAGTAAGATGAGGCCAGGATGCCCGGCAGGATTTTTCTGCAAGTCCTCAGCTGCTGAGGGGAGACTGGGGCCTGCACTTGGCACAGGGAGAGGCCTCTGACACTCGGCCCTTCTCCAGCCCTGGAAGACTCTTGGAATGAGTGCCTACACAATGTACAACCACACCCTATGAATCAATTGGTACCCACAAGACTCCGAAGGAGTTTCACCAAGTCAACTCAATGAAAAGCTGACACCAATGGTATTTATTCGTTGATAATAACGATGGTGATTTAATTTGGGTACAGTCGATAAATATTACTGGTTTATTTGCATGTCTTTATCTTGATTGTAGTCTTGTCGTTGGCAAGGACTATAATAATGTACTCCTTTATGTATTCTTTGCTGTCAATAAAAAATCTTCATTACATGATAAAAAGAGAAATTATCAGCAATAATTCAGACAAACAGTGCCCCTGCTTTGGCATCAGCACAGGGTCGTTTAATTGGGGCCTCTTGGAAACTCTCTGACTCCCTGTTGACACACTGCCATCTGGTGGAGCAGGGCCTGTGGACCGCCTTTCACAGTCTGATGCGCCTGTGTCTTGACATATGTTTGTTCCCGTTTCCTGCTGCTTTTCCTGACAGCTGTCCAAATCCAAGGGCGAGATCCATGCAGGTCTAGGTCTTTGCAAAATACTGCAGGAGGCAACAATTGTCTCTGATTTTCTCCTGCTTTGCCTTTCAATGATGCTAGCAGCCTGGTGTTCCCTGTTTTTGGATGAAAACTTGAATCCCATTCACCATATTAACATCTCTCTCCCTCCCCCAAATCCCCTTTATTTGCATAGAACTCACAGTTTAGAAATCTCTTCTGAAACTACTCTCTCATTTGATCCTCAAACAGATTTTTGGAGTAGTCTGGTCTAGAATATTACCCTCATTCAACAGAAATTTATTGACTATTGATCATGCTCAATACTGGCATCTAGGGGCACAGAGATGGAAAGACCAGGGCCACCTTAATCCACTGGGTACACAAGGCCCAGTGCCTGGACTCCACAATATTTTTAGGGACCTGTGAAAATGTTTTAATTCTTTTAAAATCAGAACCAAAAAAATGAACTTTTAGGTGGAATAAATATCACTTGTTACGATGTATGATCCTTTTAATGTATTGTTGAATTCAGTTAGTATTTTGTTGAGAATTTTTTTTTTAATAAATTTATTTATTTTTGGCTGCCTTGGGTCTTCGTTGCTGCGCGTGGGCTTTCTCTAGTTGCGGCGAGCGGGGGCTACTCTTTGTTCAGGTGCCCGGGCTTCTCATTGCGGTGGCTTCTCTTGTTGCAGAGCACAGGCTCTAGGCGCGCAGGCTTCAGTAGTTGTGGCACATGGGCTCAGTAGTTGTGGCTCGTGGGCTCTAGAGCGCAGGCTCAGTAGTTGTGGCGCATGGGCTTAGTTGCTCCACGGCACGTGGGATCTTCCCAGACCAGGGCTCGAACCCATGTCCCCTGCATTGGCAGGCAGATTCTTAACCACTGTGCCACCAGGGAAGTCCCTGTTGAGAATTTTTGCATTCATATTCATCAGGGATATTGGCTGTAGTTTTCTTGTAGTGTCCTTGTCTGGTTTTGGTATCAGGGTAATACTGTCTTTGTAAAATGAGTTGGAAGTGTTCTCTCCTTTTTTATTCTATGGAAGAGTTTGAGAAGATTGCTACTAATTCTTTTCAAATGTTTGGTAGAATTCAACAGTGAAGCCGTCTGGTCCTGGTCCTTATTGGGAAGTTTTTGATTACTGATTCAATCTCCTTCCTACTAATTAGTCTGTCTAGATTTTCCTTTTTTTCATGATTCAGTCTTGGTAGGCTGTATATTTCTAGGATTTCATCCACTTCTTCTGAATTGTTCAATTTGTTCATAGTAGTCTCTTATGATCATTTCTATTTGTGTGGTATCAGTTGTGATGACTCCTCTTTCATTTCTGCAGTGGCATCGGATAGTCAGCCCTCTGTACCTGCAGATGCAAAACCTGCAAATATGGAGAGCTAACTGTTCTCCAAAGAACTCATTAATTTTAAAAAATAGAATTTTGAACTCATATACTTAAACCTGTTTGAGGGGTTCCAAACACTTGCAATTATTTTCATTTTTGAAGCTCAAATTGTATTTTCTTTGACCAGCGAAAGCCTCTTTCCTTTGGTTCCTGATTCTTTTTGGCAAAATCCTAGTAGTATTTGATAGCTTCCTTGCTATCTAGAAAGACAAGATGTTCTAGGCTTATCTTATACATTTCCTTCCCTAGACCTGAAAGTCAGCTGTTTTTGTCAAGAAGTACTAGCTTCTTTTAGTGGGAAACAGTGTTTCAATTTGAAATCTGATACTAGGTACTATGGTCTGAATTGTGTCCACCCACTTCCCCAAACTCATATGTTGAAACCCTAGCCTCCAATGTGACTGTATTTGGCAACAGGACATTTAGGAGGTAACCAAGGTTAAAAGAGTTCATAAGAGTGGGGCCCTAGCCTGATGACCAGAGAGTTCTACTATGGGAGGACAAAGCAGGAAGGTGGCCATGTACAAGCCAGGAAGGGAAGTGAATCAGCCAGCGCCTGGATCTGGGACTTCTAGCTTCCAGAACTGTGAGAAATCATTGTCTGTTGTTTAAGCCACCCAGTCCGTGATTTTTAGTTTTTTTTAATGGCAGCCTGAGCAGACTAATACACTAGGGGTGCTTATTGTTCCTGGATTGGTGATTACTTCTAGCTTCTTTAACGGACAAGGCCAAGTAAACTTTATTCCACATTATACAGTTTACAGCCCCAGGATAAAAACACTGAAACTACCAACTAGATTATATAATAGAATATTTTTGTCACTAAACACTAATTCACTAAAAAGTGATTTAGTTATAATCACTAAAAGGTTGAAAGCTTTTCCCTATACTTTCCCCAGATAGCTGTACTGTATTTTTAGGGAGCATAGAATTGCCATTACACAATGTTCTCTCCCTTTTAATCTTCATTTAGACTTACTTTTACAAGTAAGCATGGGCTTAATGCTCATCACCCATCTTTTATTTTTCTATGCATCTGTTGCCCAGGATCTTGAGTTTTCCTCCAGCCTTACTGACATATAATTGACAAGTAAAACTTGTATTTATTTATTTATTTTTAATTTAATTTTTTTTTTTTGGCTGTGCCACACGGCATGCGGGATCTTAGTTCCCCGACCAGGGGTTGAACCCATGCCCCCTGCAGTGGAAGTGCAGAGTCTTAACCACTGGACCACCAGGGAAGTCTCCCAAACCTGTATTTATTTAAAGTGTATAATATGTTAATTTAATATATATACAATATTTATATCTGTATCTATACTGTGAAATCATTACCACAGTCAAGCTAATCAACACATGAATCACTTCACATGGTCATCTTTTGTGTATGTTCTGAGAACACTTAAGATTTTCTTTCAACAGTCCTTGTATCATTCTCTCGCTAATCAATTTAGTCACCTGAAACAAATTCTCTTAAAGAGTCCTCAAGGAGGCCTCATGAGAACCATACTCCCTGTGTTCTTGACTTGATAACAGGAATATCACAAAAGTGATGCTGGGCTCTTCCCCTTGGATCGCATCCGGTAGCAGGTGGTGTTAATTTCGTCCATCTCTTTTGCATTACGCAGGCCTCTCACTGTTGTGGCCTCTCCCGTTGCGGAGCACAGGCTCCGGACGCGCAGGCTCAGCGGCCATGGCTCACGGGCCCAGCCGCTCCACGGCATGTGGGATCTTCCCGGACCGGGGGACGAATCCGCATCCCCTGCATCGGCAGGCGGACCCTCAACCACTGCGCCACCAGGGAAGCCCCCACCTCCACTCCTATCAGAAAAGATAAGCAGAAGCATTTTGCGCTCACCTGGGAGGAATAAAGGATGACCTTTACAGTTCTGTCTCAGAGCCTCGCCAAGTCTCTTGCTCTCTAGCACATATAGTCTAGAAGGACTTGACCATCCTGATCTCCCACAGAACATCATGCTGGCCCTTGACATTGATGACATTTTTCTAGTTGCATCTGGAAGATGGAATTACAAGACACTCTGGTAAGATGCATGTGTGCTAGAGGGTGGGAGCTCAAAAGTGCTTGCTCTATCAATGAAACTTCTAGGGTCCTGTGGTCTGGGGCATATTGGAACAGCCACTGTTTTTTTGTTTTTTGTTTTAATTGCGGTATAGTTGCTTTACAATGTTGTGTTAGTTTCTGCTGTACAATGAAGTGAATCAACTATATGTATAATTATACATCCCCTCCCTCTTGGACCTCCCTCCCACCCCTCCCCCATCCCACCCATCTAGGTCACCACAGAGCACTGAGCTGAGCTCCCTGCGCTATATAGCAGGGTCCCACTAGCTATTTATTTTACACATGGTAGTGTATATGTGTTGATCCTAATCTCCCAATTCATCCCACCCCTCCTTCCCCGCCCCCGTATCCACACGTCTGTTTTCTACATCTGTGTCTCTATTCCTGCCCTGGTTCTTCTGTATCATTTTTCTAGATTCCACATATATGCGTTAATATACGGTATTTTTTTTTCTCTTTCTGACTTACTTCACTCTGTATGACAGACTCTAGGTCCATCCACATCTCTACAAATGACCCAATTTCGTTCCTTTTTATGGAACTGTTAAGCGAGGCACATGCTGCACCTCGCACTGCTCTCCACAAAGGAAGGACATGCTGTTTGTGGGCCTCTTTGGATTTTGGGGCTTCATATCTGACGTTTGGCCGTGCTGCTCTGACTCAAGCACTGGCTAACCCGTTAGGTCGCCAGTTTTGAGTGGAGCCCAATACAAGAAGCATTGGCAGAGGTCCAGTCTTCATTTCAAACTGTCCCACAAATTTCACTGTAAAATCCAGCAGACCTAAAATTATTGTATCTCTGGCAGACAGAGATGCAACCTCCAGCCAGCTCCCATATGAGACCCCAGGGCAAGGCCATGCCTGTTCCGTGAACAACGATTCTCTATTTGAAAATACAGCCAACTTGCGGCTGGGCCCTGGTAGAGACGAGATGTCTGACTTACAGGACACCAAGTGAGTATGCAGCCTGAACTACTGACCTTGAACTGAGTCTTAACTGCTTGACTAAACTACAACACTCATAATACAACTAAATTCAACTACAGAGCAGCATGACGGTGTAGGATGGAAACAGTATCTATGAGGTCAAGCCTGAACATGCCCAGAAGGCCCAAGTGTTTCAAGTTATCTATGGCTGTGCAAGAAACTGCCCAGAACTTCGTGGTTCAAGACAAGCACTTATTTATATGTCAATTCTAATCTCCCAGTTTGTCCCACCCTCCCCTTCCCACCCTGTGTCCACATGTCTGTTCTCTACGTCTGCGCCTCTATTCCTGCCATGGAAATAGGTTCATCTGTATATACACTACCATGTGTGAAATAGATAGCTAGTGGGACCCTGCTGTATAGCACAGGGAGCTCAGCTCGGTGCTCTGTGGTGACCTAGATGGGTGGGATGGGGGAGGGGGTGGGAGGGAGGTCCAAGAGGGAGGGGATATAGGTGTACATAGAGCAGATTCACCTCATTGTACAGCAGAAACTAACACATTGTAAAGCAATTATACTCCAATTAAAAACAAAAAACAAAAACCAAGGGCTTGTTATTTCTCATGATTCCGTGGGCTGGGAATTCAGGCAGGACTTGGCTGGGCAGTTCATCGTCTCCATGCTGTGAGGTCATGAATGTGCTCAGGCTGGATCATCTGAAAGGGCTTCCTTCACATGCTGGGCTCTTCAGGGCTCCTTCACACGGCCACTCTCTTGCCACGTGGCTGATTTGGGTTTCCTCACAGCTTTGTGGTCTGTCAGGGTAGCTGGACTTCCGACCTGGTATGTGGCTTCCAAGAGAGTAAGAGTGGAACTGCCGGTTCTCTGAAGCACTAGGCCTAGAGCTGCCACTTCTGCTGTAAGGACTTGTCAAAATGAATCAGAAGGCCAACTCAGATTCATGGGAGAAAGGAAACTAGAGTTTAGGACCTGCAAAGAAAATGTGTCCCTTGATCTGCTTCACTATTTCAGGACAGAATAGCAACTCGTGGCACTTCTGACACAGAATTGAGGTCCAGGAGGCCCCGGAGTGGAGAAGAGGGGAACTTGTTAGCCAATGGGGGAATTCCTTAAACGTCTGCATTGAAAACCAATCGAATGGTACCTCCTGAGGACCTCGGGAGCTGGTCTGGGCCCAGGTGATGCTCTGAGCCTACGGGCCCCTCGCTGAAGCCGGTCTTCGGTGATGGAGTTTTTTCTGCTGATAGGGGGAGACGTGGCTCCACAGCACAGACGCAGTTCTGGCTTTCTTCCGGGAGGGGGCAGTGCAGGCCACACCGCAGGCCGAGACACCGCGGCTCCCTGACAATCCGCTCCTGACTCCAGCGCAGGGTCGCTCCAAACAAAGCCGAGGCGGTTCGGCCTTAAACCTCCGTCGGGCGCCGGGCTGAACTGCTAAGAGGTGAAAAACCTGTGAGAACTCAGAGAAAGCCCGCTTGACAGTCTACACTCTACATGATTATCAAATCAGTTTCCTTGCTCATGAGATTTCTGTTAACTTTTAACACGTGATTGAGACTGTCTGTACTTAGAGTAACCAAAGCTGCGGAACACATGAGATGCTTAGGGTTACTATCTGAGACCTAACTTGGGTATCTCCTGACTTTAATATGTTTTCATATCAGCCTTCTCAGTATTCAATATATCTCAGTTTTATCTAGTGCTGGGCATTTTTTTAAATGTGGAGGATAAATGAAAAATAGACATTTGTTTAACTGTAATCCCTCCCCCTGCTTTTGCTGTTGTTGAAAATTATAACTGAGATCATTGAGGAATCACTGTCCAGTGGGAGGTATGGTGAACTTGGACTCAGAAGATCTGGGGCTGGACTCGGCTGCAAAGTCATTAGCTGTGCATGGGGTCCTCAAGTAAACCACTTACCCTGATTCCTCATCTGTGAAACAGAAACGATGAGATATGTCCTTTTTTCATTCACAGGACTTTGTGACGCTCCCATGAAGCAAGGTATTTGGAACTTTTCTGTACGTGGAAGTGTTCTGCACATGTAAGGTATTGTTGAATTACACTTTATACTTTTGAACTTAAATGTTTTTGAGGAAAAATGATAGAGGTTAATTGTAGAACAATTCAAACAATACTCAAAACTACAGAAAGGAATGTAAATCCCTCAAAATTTCACTATCAAGGAATTATCACTGTCAACATTTGAACATGTCTTCAGACAACTCTGCATGTACATATATACACATGTATATAAACAATGTTTCAAAAATTGAATTGTATACCTTCTGATATTTAAATGCCTCCCCCCACACCCTCAACATTGCGTAATAGCCAATATTTATAGATCTTTAATAATGCGTCAGGCTTTGTCTAAGCCTTTTAAGTGAGTCCTTATTTAATCTCAGAGCAGTGGCATTGAGTGTGTACTTTTTTGTCTGAGTATGTACTTTTATTGTAAAGACAGGAAACTGAGGTTCAGAGAAGCGAAATAACAGATTTTCCGATTTCCTGCCATTTTAAGGAATCTTACAACAAACATATTTGCTTCTGCTTACAGCTCTTTCCACTTTTATTATGTCTTCAGCATTCTGTTTGTTAGTAGACAAATCAAGAGGGCTGCTTGTTCCAAAATGTCAATTCTCACACCTACAAATCTCTAGGGGAAGAGACATGGGTTGAGAATTTTTAAACAAGCTGTCCTTGGAGGTTGTTATATGTACAATCATGTTTGAGAACCACAACCTTGGTTTAAATTCCTAGATTGGGATTGCTGGATCGATTTTGAACTTGAGACATAATGCCAAACGGCCCTTCAGAAATGTCAACCAGTTTCCATTCCCACAAACCGTGTGTGACTAATTTAGGCTCTTTTGTTTGGATCTCTCTGTATTCCACGATATTACCTTGTACATTGCTTCCTAGTTTGTCGTCAGGACAGTAACGTACTTGTAGGCTATTTAGCGCACGTGTGTGTGCACCCACTAAAGTTTCAATTTGAGGTTGAGCACTTTTCTTCAAATATGTTAATTATTTTGAGGTTCAGGAGGCTTTCTGCATATTCTGTTTAATGATACCCTCTCTTTCTCTCTCATCTCTTCAACACCTTGCCTCATGTGCTGCTCTCTGTCTGGTCTCTAAGCCGTTGTCTTCGGGGCTGTAAAACCTACTTTTCTAAAATTATAGTGGATAAATGAAGGTATAAACTCTGCACAATTAGTACCTCCAGATGGAAAACAAATTCTCGTTCTTTCCACAAGAAGTCAACTACAGTCTACCCTCTGGCCCCCGTTGGATCCCCCTAGTTTATCCTATTCCTAATCTAGAGTCCTTCTGCTGAATTCTCCAAAGTCTTAATCCTACCAACTTCCAGTCTCCCCATGTCAGAACTAAAATCCTTCCCCTTAGCTACGTAAGCATCGTTCCTTTACTGAACTCCAGATTTTGTAAAGCAAGATTCTCCTCGTACTAAAGTTCTAAATAAAACTTTTTCTCCTTTTCAAAAACTATCTTCCTCCTACCTAGGAAACTAGATTTCTTTGAATTTCTTTGTCCTCAAAGTAAAGAGCTATTTCCTCTCCTAAAGGAGACAGAAAGACTTTTTTTTTTTCTTTTTGACTAATTCATTAACAACTAACCTTTGACAATTAAGATACAGACATCTTACAAGGTATACACAGCAGCCTAAGAGGTCATGTACCCTGGAATATTTAGTAGGAGGGTGGGTCATCTCAGACTTAATATAAAGTTTACATTAGTCAGTTTATGACAATTATTATTTCTAATTGTTGTGTCTTAAAAACAACCTTTAAATCTATGCAGAGAATAAAGCTGTGTAAAACTAGACATAGGTAGGTTATCTGTATTTCATGTTGCCCAAAAAAATATAAAAATGTCTTTTTCTTCTAATACATTTATGCAAGTGGGAGCTTGCATTCTAATACAGCTTTCTGAACCAAATCATTTTATAAACCCTTTTGGATCAGAGGATGTTAAATCCATGAATGAGAACATGAATGTGAAAGGAAAAATGGGTTAATACAAGCAGAATGTTGGGCTGGGGACCTGAAACTTTCTCTTCCCTTCTCTGAGCATTTGTTTCTCCCTGGGGCTGTCTCTATGTGATCTGGAAAGACAGTGAGCTGAAATTCCAAATATTCTTTGACAATTTCACATGAGACTGAAAAAAATAAAAGGATTGTATGGTTTTGATTTTATAGAGAAGCATTCTGTGCAACAGCGATTTAAAGAAAAAGCTGTATTCGCCTATATTTGGTCATTCAAATAATGTATCAGATTTCCCGAAAATGAGGACACAGGCGAACAGGAATGCTAGTAAATTCCAGGAGAATAAACACTATTCGGTGATTTCTAGTACTGCTGATTTTATTTTTCAACATTTAACAAACACCAGTCTGGCTTAGTTCTGGCGTGGTCTCAACCTTGAGAATGTAGAATTCAAATGAGCACAGAATTGTCTCAGAGACATGGCTACGCCATCTTCATACCCATGACATTTTGGACTGAAGATCTGTCAGAACCCCTCCCAAACATTAACTGATAAAAATCAAAACCTCCTTCAGGAACTGATTTCAGAAGAGAAAATTAAAACCTTTTGAGCTATATCCACTTACTGTCTACCCAACAACCCATTGTTCTGCTGTACAAATGACTAACTTGACTAATTTTTTCCCCTGGCTTGGCAGAATCTTTTATTGAACTGATTGAAATGACCAGATGTTTCTGCAGCTTATGTAGACATAATCTAAGAGACTCAATAATTGACTTAAGTAAACGTATCAGGATGTGGACTGGCAATAGAATTTGAGGATTCTCTGTTCTGTGATGACTTCAAATCCCTTTTTTAAAAGGCAGGCTGCTTGTGTAATTGAAATGCGCAGAGATTGGCACCATCTCAGTCATTTACTTTAGTAATTTATAGCCTATTTAGATCTGAGCATCTCTGTAACTTTTGAAAGAAAGCAAGGAAAAGCTTCAGTATTAGAGACCTATAAAAATTGTCTGTGAGGCTGTCTGCTCAAAGTGAAATGAAATACTTCTCTGCAGAAAAATCCCCAGATGAAAAGATTGCAGCAGAATTTCATTTGACTCAGATTATCTAGAAAATGATACAATTGCATTTTCCTTAAGTTTTTGAGTGTTTTTTATGAGAATGTTTAATGCCAGAATTCTCCACGTTATTTTTTGATTCTCCATTTTGCTTTGAGCACAATTGCTGTGTTGTAATCTCTAGTGAAGATAAAAATATTCATTATAAATAACTCACCGAGGTCAACTTTCTCTTAAAAGCCTATCACCAGAAGAAAGATTTCAAATTGTGGTTTATTCCTTAGAAAAGGAAACAGTCTGCACATCTTTCCATGTCTAAAAGCCTGCTAACCTAGGCTGAGCGTGGGACGGAAAGATACAACAAATGTCAAACTTTGGGCTGGACGACTCACTTAGCCTCGGTTTTCTTTTCCCTCCTCTAAGATTAAAGATTCCTCTTGAATTTGTTTAGTAAACAAGGTTTCCGAATGTTTCTTATTTCCCTTTTTTTCCATTGTCCTTTCCTACCCCTCTCTTCATTCCTATATTAAAGAAAAAAACGTTTATAGAACCTAGGCACAGGCAGGCGTGCACACGCCGCCCCCTACACTTAGACCTAAGTGGGTGATTAGCACCTGTGTCCAAGAGTGCATACAAACTTCCTTTTCCTTAGAGCTTGGAGAGCAGAGACCATTCCATTCTGGTTGGCACTCTGCACCCAGTGCTCTTGGTAAACATTGGTCTCTATTAGCATAATAACAATCACACCAGCAAGTTAATCATTCGAGCGTTGTTTTTCCTTCGTATGGTCAGAGGCAGACTGGCTCCACAAGTCTTCTCCTGCGCTGGCTGACACAGGAACCTTCTTGTCCTTGATAACAGCCCATGTCAACGACAGACTGACTGCTCATTTTCTTTGCAACCCTGCCTCGCTGGGTTCATTGCTGCTGGCCGGCTGTGTTAGGGCGGATTACAGAGAATTCACATGAAACCTAATCGAGGCCTGCGTGATGCAGAGAAGAGAATAAAAATACTTTACGAGATGATTTGGATGAGATGTCACCCAGTGGGTGCAGGATCATGGCGGGTTTTTTCTGCAGACAGAAGCCATAACAACGATATATGAGCCATTCTCTTGTGAAGTGCTGGTTAGAATGATTGACGCCTGCAGATGTGCTGAGTCTGTGGCTGCAGGTGCCAGATGTTGAGTAGCACTTAGGGACGCTTGGTGGCCAGGGTCATTTCCTTCGGTTAACGATAGTCCCTCACTCTAACGCCAGCTCCTCTCACTCTTTATTTCTTCGTTGATTCTGGGTTCTAAACATTGAACAAAAACCAACCCCAAACCCATATGAAACAGCAGTGGCTCTGATGCTTTTTTAAAAATGCAGTTTTATATGGTGATGGTTTTTGAAAGGGAATTGCTTCCCAGGTTCTGAACACTGAACAAAAACCAACCCCAAACACATGAAACAGCAGTGGCCCTGATGCTTTTTTAAAAAGGCAGTTTTATCTTGTGATGGTTTTTGAAAGCGAATTGATTATTTTATTGAACTCAACGTGAAGGCAGTGGGAAGCCTGGCATTTCATAAGTTAGTGCGGTGCACACAATCTTCCATGGAATCCTCCAGTAAAGCTGAGCTGGCTATCGTCACCCCATGTTGTGGTTGAAGACCAGAGGTCAGGGAAATTACTAAGTGATTGGGCTGGGAATGGAACACAGGTTCACCTGACTCAAAAGTTCTTTCCACTTGCCCCAGGCAGCCAGGGCACTGCTCCATGACATGTTCAAAGTGATTCTCCTCTCTTGTGGAAGCTTTCTCATTAGTGAGGGGTATCATGTACAAAAAAAAAAAAAAAAAAAGTCAAAATCAGTGATACTCCAAACATCAATATCCATTTCTACAATATTATGGAAAAGATAGGAGTGATTCAATTTTATTTTCCTGGCTATATCCAATGGGATAATTGAGACACACAGGCAGAAGTAAGGCTGTTTCATGTCAGGATAGCACAATTTTAAAAGGGAAATAATCAGCAAAACAAATGGCTTTTTAAAAAAATTTTTTAACGAATGGTTTTAATCTGTATACCAAGCTTCTAAAAAGTTGGAAACTTTTGGATGATTTACTGCATTTTCACTCTTCACATAACTGTTAGGTGCTTTGTAGATACAGCCATCGTCTTTTTTTTTTTTCTGTAAACTTTTGCTCCAGAAAGATGTTTTGAGAAAGAAAGACCTATTCAGACATTTCCAAGCCCATTTGTCAAGTGGATTACATTTGTGCCCTCTCTTAAAAAGATGCTTTACAGTGTATGAGAGCAGTTTTTGTAAATTAATATCATCATTAAAAATAAGCTGGCTTTCTTCTCTTCCTTCAACTTCTTGTTGTGCAAGTCTGCGGTGCTGGGCTCCACAGGCAGGAGTTTTGGCATGGCCCTGGGGCCCAGGGGAATATTAACTTACAAGGCTTTCCCTATTTTGTTTTTACATGTCTGAAACCATTTCAAATCTTAGCAACTGAAATACAAGTTATTAAACACACTTTGCTGGAGTGTAAGGAGGGCTTCCGCTCCACTCCCCCCACTTGTAGAAGATGATTGCAAATGAGTTCATGTATTCGGAAGACTTGTGCCCCGGCCGCTTCTGACATCTACCTCGACACAAAGCCCAGGATTATAAAAGGATAGTTACACAAAAAATGAAGCTGAGCTCATTTACCTAGGGTTAGATCCTATTTAAATGCCATCCTAGGGTTTTTAAATACCATTTTGCTTTAATAAATTTCATGTGTTCTAGTTGAATGGAGACACTGGCTGTCAGCTGAAATGGGAAAGAGTGATTCTTTGGTTTCTAGTTGTCAGAACCTTTTAACTTTGCACAGGTGTCTTTGCCTCCTTCCTTCTGGCTGGGCTCTATCCCCAGGAATCAGGCGCCGGATGGGGGAGGGGAGCTGATCTCCTGAAGCCTCCTGGTGATGTTCATTTTTATCCCCTTCCATTCCTGCCTGAGCAAGCGTGGCTGGGTACAGACAGGTCTGTTCCTCTCCATGTGTGTTCCTCCCGGTAGAGGGGCAAACACTGCCGGGGTACAGTCACAGGAGGCTGGGAAGTGTCTGTGGGTCTCCAGCAGCTGGAAAAGGTTTGAGGCTCTTAGGCAGATGTTTGCTGTTTCAGCCACTTCATTAATGTTGGAAACAAAACCCCTGACTATTCCTGACCAAAGCCCCACTTCATGATTGACAGCTGGGGTGTGCTTCTTCCCACGAAAGCCCTTTACAGTCTGAGATCAGGAGAGAGGGAGTGAAAAGAGAGAGATGAGTGCAAAATGGGAATTGGGCTGGATGCCGTTACTGAAAAACCAAAAATATAAAGGAAAGAGAGGCTCATTTAAGGAGAAAGACAAATGTAGTACAACTAGTGAAGATCTGAAGTTCCACCGTGTGCTCGGGTCTTACACACATTATATAATTATCCCAGCTTTCATGCATTAATTTATTCATGACGGGTACTGAGAACCTACTATGTGCCAGTGCTATGCTGGTATTGGTGATACAAGACGAATTGTCCAGTGGGTGAAAGAAATATGCAGAAGGCAATAATACAGTAAAGGAACCTCTAAGATAGAGGTAGGAACAGCAAGGACAGCCTTGGGGAGTGTGGGATCTTTCCCAAAGGAGGTGACATTTGAGATGGGCCTTGAATTAGTTTTCCAGGCAGCGAAGGAGGGAGGGGATGGGGTGCCGTGGGCATTCCCACTGAAGGGAAGAGCCGTGTAGCCATGGATTATGAAAGGCTAACCTTGTGAAGTACGTATTATGATTATCATTTACAAATGAAAAAACTGAGGCTCAGCTTTGATTATAAGCGACAGAAAGCTGAAGGTTCCAGACTCCCAAGATCTGGAATCTCTCTTTCCAATACCTGGGGGCTTGTGCTCTCAGACCCCCTATGAGATTTCTTGCCTCTGTGGTAGAAAATAGAAAAGATGGAAAATCCAATAAGCTATTATTTAATTTATTGGGTCTGAAGAGAGGGAAGGAAGAGAGGAAAGAAAGGAAAAGAGAAAGAGATGGAAGATGCGGAGGAGAGATGGGGGAATGCGATCCAGCAGAGGAGGCCCGGAGTGCCGGGAACAGTGGGGAAGGGGAAATGGACGGAAGCGGAGGAAAGGGGCCTGTGGCGGTGGAAGGAACCGGAAGAGCCGGCGAGGCTAGAGGACGGGACAAGAGGTGGAGGAAAAGACTGGGCCCGAAGAGTAACGGGGCGCGCGCGTAACGTGAGGGCCCGACAGAGGGTCCGAAGGGCTAACGCTCGGTCCCTCTCCAGGGTCACCGGGTGCGGTGCAGAGGCTCGGGGGTCTCCGCCACGCCGCGCCCTCCAATCCCACCAAACACGCAGTTTCTCGGCGCTGTCGACAGCTCTGCACTTTCCAGCGGGACATATAACTCCCCACCCAACAATGTCCTCGGTGCGAACCCCGCGCCCCTGGGAACGGTCCCCCGCTCGTGGTGCATCGAGTCCTTGCTCCGCCGGCGTCCAGGAGGACCCCTGGGTCGCAGCGCCGAGCGGCGCTGCCCGGGCTGAGCTGGGAGCGTTCTCGGCCCCGCGCGGGGCAGCGGACAGGCCTTGGGACCGGCCACCGCAGCCGCGGACGCGCCGGGCCCAGCGCGGCGACCTCTGGGCTCTGCGGCGGGCCGCGCGCAGCCACCGGGACACCCGGCCGCAGCTCTCGCGGGCCCTCAAGCCGCCGCTCCGGGAGGAGAAGAATAAGCATAAGGAGATATCATGAGAATAAACGAAAACCGTTCTAAATGGAGAGGAGGAGGGGAGGGGAGCCAGGGCGCACGCAAACACCTCGGGAATGAAGTTCCTCAAAGGCGCGTTGCGGGCCACGTCTAATGCAAGGCTCTGATTCGGTTTATTACTATTTTCTCTCAGTGCCTATTAGTTCTCCAGGCTTTCCCCTTCCCTCTGAATTGAACCACTGGCCCTGGCGCGCGCGTCCACTTGCTTCCGCGGAGACTCGGGCTGCAGGGCGAGCAGCTCTGCAGCGAGCCCGCCGTTACCTGGGGCCGCGAGATGTCACCATACCCAAACTCGGTCTCGGAGAAGACCATCCGCGTCTGTAATTCTCAGTCTCCTTACCGTGCGTTTCCCTTCCGGCCCCGTGCAAACTAACTCCCAGGCATAATTGCGCGAAACCGGCAGCACCGGCAGTTTCTGCCGAGAGCGGGCGAGGGGGCAGGACGCGGGCAGCGGGAAGGTCCGGGTGCCGAGGCTGGGTGGGGTCCCCTCGCCCCTCGCCCAACAATTCCAACTGAAAACAAAAGTTCGTTCAGATACTGATTGGGACAGACTCGGAAGTTAGGCGCCCAAGAGGCAGAAGACAAACCACCTAATGAACGCGTGTCTTCGCGGCTCCCCCAACCCTACGCGTCGCCAGGGACCCGGGGGACGAAAGCCGTGGTGCCAGAGTATCGGGCACCAGGAGCCACGACCGGGCTGACTCGCCGCACCCGGCAGTCCCGCTGCGCTGGCCCTTCTGGGGACGAAAAAAGGTTTATAAACAGAGCTCAAAAATAAAAAGGGAACACGTGCTTTTGATTACTTTTTTTTTTTTTAACAGTTTACTATGGGGATAACGGACAGGGCAAAGGTCATTGATGGTTTGGTATCTCCGTGGAACGGTCAAGTTCGCGATCGCGGCGTAGGCTCCGGGTGCCAGAACGCGCGGGCTGGGAGCCGGCTGCGAGCGTAGGGGACGCTAGGGGCGGGCGCCGTCCTTGGGAAACGGCGCGCGGAAGTCCACGTGGGGAGGCAGGAAGGCACTCAGCTCCTCGGGGACGCCGGTTCTGGGGCCCGCAGTCTCGGGAGCCTCGGCGAAGTCTCGACTTCTTTCTACTAACAGACCAGGACGTGCCCGCCCGCCGGCTGCCGGCGATGGGAGCACGGCTCGGAGCGCGGCAGGCCCGGCGCGAGGGTGGCGCGCGGGGCTCCGCGTGGGCAGCGGCCCCCGGAGGCCTAGCCCGTTGGCGGGGGCGGCGCGCGCTCCCCGCACCGCGCGCACACACGGGCGCGCACACTGCACACACACACCTGGAGCTCGTCCCAGGATGGGGGCGGGGAGGAGAGCCGGAGCGAGTGTCTTAAAATAGGCACGCAGACAAGCGTGAGACGCTGAGAGGCTGGAGAAGGCTATCAAGAGCGGCGGGCACGAGGCGCGCAGGTCCGCCCCGGGAGACACAGGCGGGCTGGGCGGGGTGGGCGCCGAGCGGCCGGCCCTCCGCGCGGCTCAGCACCAGGCCCTGCGGGAAGCGCGCGCTGATTGACAGCTGCACTGTCCCCAAAAGGCTCGGCGAAGATGCTGATCCGCGGGTGGGTCTAGACGCGCAGCCCGCGCGCCCGGTGCCGGCTCCCCTCCGCACCTCCTGAGCCCCGCCGCCTCCCGGTCGCCGAGGAGCCGGCCGGAGGCCCCCGCCGGCGCGCCAGCCCCGCGGCCTCGGGCGGCGGGCGCTCGCCCGGGCTCACCATGCACTGCCACGCAGAGCTGAGGCTGAGCTCGCCCGGCCAGCTCAAAGCAGCCAGGAGGCGCTACAAGACTTTCATGATCGACGAGATCCTCTCCAAGGAGACCTGCGACTACTTTGAGAAACTTTCCCTCTACTCCATGTGCCCGTCGCTGGTCGTGCGACCCAAGCCCCTGCATTCCTGTACCGGTAAGACGGCCCGCGGGAGCGCAGTGGGGTGTGGCCGCTTTCGTGCCGGGGTCGGGCGCTTGACCACCTCTGTCCTCCCACCCAAGGGCGAGAGGAAGGGGCCCGGGAATTGTGGGCCCCTGCAAGAGGACTAGACTTGTCCGAGGCGAGCATTGCAGAGGCCTCTGCAACCTGGAAGGGGCCCGGCAAGGTGTCAATGGCAAGGTTACAAAGGCAGTCAAGGCAGCGCGCCCCCGAGAGCCGGCGCCCCGCAGCGCCTGGGATCTGCTGGCAGGAGAGCCTTCCTCCTTCCCAGCGCTGCTGTGGTTTTCAGGAAGAAAGTTCAAACCCTTGACCAGGTTGAGCACTTAAATCATTGTCTCAGGAAGTGGCGTTGCTTCTCACCTTGAGTTAACTCGTCCAACTTCCTCCTGTCTCCACTGGGAATTTTACAAGTAAGTCAGTATCCCGAGGTTCCCCGCAAAATCCGCTGAACTTTACTTAAAAGGATCTCCCTCTGGGGAAGTAGTTCTGGAATGTGTCGTGTTGTGGAGCCAGCTGAGGAGGTCAACCCTGTGAGTTTTAAGTGACTAAAAAACAATGATCACGATAAAAACACTCCTCAAATCTGGTTTGCTTTCTCCACAAGAACGAGACCCGTAGTAAAAATAAAGAACACTTAATAAATATACTTGAAAAGCCATAGGTTTATGTAGAAAATAAATCCAAAGTTATTTCTAAAAAACTTGCATTAAAAGAAGCTCCAAGTTTCATAGTGCCCTGGCATTATAAGGATTTAGGCTCTCCAGACGTGGGTATAGCGAAAAAAAAAAAATTGAAGCAATTTTTATCAAAAAAGTTATTGACCCTGCTTTCAACTGAAGGTAAAAATTTAGTATTTCCAAACCGAAAGACCCTTTGAGGGTATATTTGTTGCATGGGTAGCATGAAATAAATGAATTTAATTGTACTTACTTTGAAAAAGTAAACTGAAAAGATAGCAGTGGCTTTGAAAGATATTTTTGGAACGTTCAGGCCAAGAGGCTGCTAGTACACTGTGCTTGGAATACTGCATTTTCTGTTGATTCCATTGATAGGCTCTCTAGGACAATCAGTAAATACGTGTGTAAGTACATACAGTAAAGTTCTTTTACAACCAACTTGTTCCTACATGTATTTGGTAATAAAATGAGTATTATACTCAATTACTCCTTTGTAAAATACATTTTGTCTGTAAGGTGGAATTAGGCCTGGTAGCCCAGAACAAGACTTGTAATACTGCATTTTAAAAGCCAAGAAATATACGAAACAAGATACGAAGAAGAAATTTGAAAAACAAGATAGATGTGATTGATGTTTTTACATTTGTATGTCTGCCATGCGTTACACCTGGGATGAGTTGTCTGCGTAGATCTTGGAGCGGGGAACTAGGCTGATTCTTGTTTTGAGCATAAATAATCATTTGCCATGAGAACTCAAATCCCTTAAAGGAAAAAGAGAGGATCCGTTTTAATCGTAAATCTCTCGCACCCTGAAAAGACACTGCGTACCTGGAGGTCCCTAGGACAAAGCAGAACAGCTTCTCCTAAGCACCTAGGCATAGCCTGATGCGGGCAAACTTTTTAGCGACTTCGCGCCATGCATTGACTTGAAGGCAGCTTTTCCTGGCCTATGTAGCAGTCACAGAACTGGATCATAGAAATCATGCCAGAGGAAGAGTAATAAACAGCCTCCAAAAACAATGACCCAGTCATCAGTCGAGGCTGAGTAAGTTTTGTGTTTTATTGAACCTTGTGTGGGACATACATCGGAGGAAAATACAGCGATTCATATGTACTTTTGTGAGTGTTAAAAGTGAATCGCACATATTTCACGAACTAAAAGTTGTGCTCAGCCTCGTGCTTTTGGAGTTCTTTGATGGTTTGTGGGAGAGGGTGGTTGTTGGCACTGGCGTTCTTGCCTTATTGTTCCCATGCTTGATTTCTTTAGGTTGTTCTTTTGAAAATGTGTTGTGATTTTGCTCTAGTTGAGATTTAAAATATAGAAACTGGGATTTGCCAGTGGAATTAAACCCACAAAAACTGGCTACAATAGTCCATCCTTTCAGATCATAAGCTTTCAGTGGGTTTACGATTACAGTTAAAGCCTTACGTGTATTAGATCATGGGAATACCATTAGCGACTTCTCAAAGGTTTTGCAAATACCATGCTTTCAAAGCATTTTTGTTGCTTTTAACAGTTATGTTCAGGATCACAAATCTTAAATTGGATGAACTTAATCTTTTTTTTATTAATTAAAAAACAGCAATAAGTTGCTGGCATTCATAATGAAACTATATATATATATATTTTTTTTTCTGGGTAGAGATAAATATTTAGCACTTTTGGTGGAACCAATGCATAAAATGTTCAAATCAAGCGAAAGGCATAAATTGGAATTAAAGTTACTGAACTATCTCATCCTTTGGTTTGCTGTTTTAAGATTTATATAACGAACAGAAGTGACCTTTGTCAGCTTAAATAATGAAAACTAAGATAATAAAGTGACCACCGTGCACACTAAATACATGAAATTGTGGTGGAAAAAAAGCTACAGCGTTTAAAAAGCCGCTACATAATTAGGCAAACCATGTCGTTCAGATTTAGCAAAATCCTAATGTCAGTTTATGATGCTGATCTCGGGCAGGAGAGCATGTATATTCAAGTAAACTGAGAAATGGAAACATTTCTCATCTGGTAGGTAATCACTTGACAGTCATTTAGTATTAGACACCCTAACCTTGACGGACTTCTCATCTTCAAAAACAATTGTTTATTTGAACAGGCCCTTCCTTATTAAAATAGAGTAATTTTAGTTTTAGGGAGCAATCTCCAGATTGATTTAAGTTTCCTAACAGATCTCCTGCATCACATAATAGATATTGAGTAAAGGAATCCTCCTCTTAAAGCCAAACTAAAGGAACATTTGTCATTAAATTTAAAATAAAATTTAAAAACCAAGCCCCAAGAGATCCTCCATTTGAAAAAAAAGTTTGTTATTCAGACTGTTGAGGAGGTATGGAACGTGTTTAGAATGAATTTAGTTATGACATGTTGTTCTTACGTTAAAATCTGGTAACAGTAATCCTCACTCATAATGGAACTGTATTGCCCCTTAGAAGCCGGTGATGATCTCTCATAAACATTAGAACGTTGACGGTGATTGAAGGCCAAAAATGACTTGCAGTTTATGATATCATAAATATTGTTTAACTCTCAGGTGCATTGTTTTATTTTTCTGGTTGTGATTAATGTTTCTTGGTGGAAGAGTCCCTTGAACTGGCTTCTCAGGACGGAATAGATTGCAGAGGTAGCGGCACGGTTCCCTTTGAGGGATCTCTCTTTCAGTTTGATCTTTAGAAATAGGCAGACTTTCTAAATTTGAGGGGTGTTTGGAAAAAATGAGTAACTTGCTTCACAAAAACAAGGATGTAACAATTTACCCTAAGAGTTTTCATAAGATGATACTGAGAAACCTAAGTACTGTGCATAATTACTTACAACTTATTATAATTACCGATACTTATAACCTAGAATTACCCTAGGACTTGTACACGCACATTTGGGGGGAGGTGAATACAGGTATTTGTACATTTTACAACCCATGGCCCCTGCATGACTTTTAGTGATTTCACTAAAACCTATAGTTTAATTCTTTTTGTCTCCTCTGGCAGAAGGGTTCTGTAGGCTCTCCCCGTGACCTCCAGCGGCCAGTCTTACAGAGCTGACTGGGAGGAATCACAGTGACCACAGACCAGCCTTCCTAAGCAGAACATACTTTTTTTTTTTTTTGCGAAGTGCTAGGGTCACATCAGGGCTTAGACATAGTTTCAGCCCGCACTGTACACCGCCGTCTTTCATATTAGGGTACTGAGAAATCAGGAAGATTCTTCCAGCTCCATTACACACCCGGGATAAAGCTGTGCGGTCACACCCGAGGGACAGTTGACCAGCCATTTAAAAGGGGCATGTGGGGAAGGGTGTTTATCTTAGGAGCGGGCTTTGAGAACATTTTAGTCTTTGGTGGGTCCAAGAGAAAAAAGTTCTTTGGGGTGGTGTCCTTGGGCTCATTTTTATCACAAAGATTGGGTGTCATCCTGGTGAAAAATGAAATGAGGTGTGGACCTGTGCGATGGGGGTCAGGGAGTCTGCTGCCACTTCATGAGTTGGCTCCAGTGATTCCCCCAATCCTAGCTCAGTCTTTTAGTTGGAGACCAAAACCTGGAGTATCTTGGGAACCTGGATCCTGGGCACTGGAACGTTGATAGAGAAATGCAAACTGGGGGTGTGGAAAATGATCTTTATTAACAAGCATTTGTATTTCTACCAGAGGCAAATACGCTTTCATTAGCAAATCACTCATCACTGCCTCTCCTGTTCCCATTCTAAGGGTAAGTAAATTGAGGGAAGCCCAGGATAGAGGACTCATCCAAGGTCAGGATATATTTGGAGCTGAGCTCTTTCGGGATCCTCAGCTGTTGTCTCCTTACTCCTTAAATTTTATGACACCTTTGTTAAATAGAGACACTGAGGGATTCCTTAGGGGTCAGTTTTAATGAGTGAATAGTTTATTAGCAATTTATTCGCTGGTTCTCATTTTTCTAACAGCGAATGGGAAAATGATTAGAAATTTAGCAAGTTAAAATGCCTTTCCAAAGGTCTATAATCTTCAGTATCATTTAATTCAATAATTTAATTCAACAAATATTTACACTTGCTTGTTGACGGCACTGCCATTATTACTTTTTTTAATTTATTTAATTTAAATTATTTTTTATTTTTGGCTGCGTTGGGTCTTCATTGCTGCGCGGGCTTTCTCTAGTTGTGGTGAGCAGAGGCTACTTTTCGTTGCGGTGCGCGGGCTTCTCATTGCAGTGGCTTCTCTTGTTGCAGAGCACAGGCTCTAGGCATGCAGGCTTCAGTAGTTGTGGCACATGGGCTCAGTAGTTGTGGCTCGCAGGCTCTAGAGCGGAGGCTCAGTAGTTGTGGCGCACGGGGCTTAGTTGCTCCGCGGCATGTGGGATCTTCCCGGACCAGGGCTTAAACTTGTGTCCCCTGCATTGGCAGGCGGATTTTTAACCACTGAGCCACCAGGGAAGTCCACTGCCATTATTTTTAAGTTTATTCTAAGTCTTGGCTAACAGTTGGGATATTTTAAATCTTTCTCTGAAACACCTGTAGAGCCACTGCCAAGCTCTTTTTTGTGGTCCTCTAGAGTCTATGTGGGCACTTTGGAATTGTGAAACATTATGATAATTTAATCCGTTTGCTTACCGTCTGGAATTTTCTCTTTGAACTCCACTTAAAGGGTATTATCAACACCAAAATTGTCATATTAACCTCCTTAAATACAACTCAACTGAAATTGTATATGCAGTAGATCTTTTATGAAACCAGTTTCCTGCAGGGTTGGTTGTTACCTCTGGCTTGAAAATAAAATTTGTGATCCCAGCGTGGCTGGTATATAGCTGCTGGTTTTAACGTACCTCAGGAATCTAAATGAGAAGATTGTTAGGTTTTTCCATCCCAGGAATCTATTTGAAAAGCAGTAAGGACGGTAAATTGTTGTTTAGATTGTAAAGAGAGATGAAAACAAAAAAAGGGAAGGAATAGGGAAAAAGAAAAAGCGTGGGTTTCTTTGAAGTTCTTGAAGCCACTTGATTCCGCCTGGTATGTAGTTCAGCGTCCGAATGACCCTGGGGGCAACACGAAGGTGGCTTCTGAAATTCTTCTGTCCCTGCTTGGAGAGTAAAATGCCCACGTTGATTTGACTTAGACACCTGCTGGGGCGCCTTCAGGGAAGAGCCTGGGCGGGGGTGGGGGTGGGGGTGGGGGGGTGGGGAGTGCCCTGCCCAGCATTTAGCGTGACTGAATCAGGGTTAACCCAGAAGCATTTTTAGGTGCTGTTTGCACTTTGTTTTGAGGTCGGGAGGAAGAGGAACAGAGACGGAAGTTAGGTGGGGCACGATCTGAGGCTCCCGCCTTAGTACAAAGCCTGGGAACTTCTATGGGGGTTGCAGAGCCTGCGGACCACGCCGGCCACTCTTCCGCCCCCAGTGAAGTCAGTTCGCGTCCCTTGGCTACACCTGCTGCTGAACCCTTAGCTGGAACATGGTTAGAGGGCTGCAAGGCTTTGGATGAGGTGGACAGGTGGAGGCCTCACTTTGCATTCTCTCTTGGGGAATGCTGTTTTCCATTCCTGTCTCGAGGAGGTGGTGTTTGTACTGGGGCATCAGAGACGGACCCCACTGAGCTGGATTAGCCGCCTTCTAACCCAGGACTTGCCAAAGCCCACAGGTGCTTGCCAGACTGTTGCGAATCACTTGGCTGCAAGTCTCTTGGGAGCAGCAAAACAGGGAGGAAAAAAGAGAGAGGAGAGAGAACATTTGGGTGAAGACTTCCCACATGTGGCGAAGGCCCTCCGTCCCGCCTGGCATGACTGCCTCCGGGTCAGCTGCCGTGACGGTGGAAGGGTTGTTCCTCTGTCCACAGCACGGGTGACAGGGTTAGAATTGGCCTTAGAATTTACCGGGAATGGGGTTCAGACCAGGACCGTGTACCAACTTAGTGATGTTAACAAAATAAGAAATACTCTGACTCTAGGAGAAGAGGCGGTTTTTCTTCTTCTTCTTCTTTTTTGTTTTTGTTTTTATTTAACCAGAAAACCTTTGCAGATCCTTAGGATTTAATTTATTTTTATTGCAGCTTAATAACAGTTGGAAAAAGAAATGTCTTGTTAAAATGAATGCTCTAAATAAAAACACAGCTAATTTTCCATTACAGTGTCTAATTACTTATCACCACGGCATCGCTACATGGCAGTTTAACTTCTTGGAAGTGGAAACTTGGCACACATTTAAGGAAGAAAGCAGTACACCCAGATAGATGTCAGAAGATGGCTTAATTATATTTGGTCTGGAGTTGACTCTTACCTATGATTACTATGCAAAAGACAGGCAGAGGGTCACTAAGGAAAGTCTCTGGTTCCTTTAGTGCCGGTGGAAATTGAATATGGAGGAAGAGCATTCTGAATGTTAGATGAGCTGCAAGTACGTGTAAAAAGGGACGCCACTAGTCACCGGTTGAAGCTGGTGTCAGGACTGCTTGATCGGCCTGGAGGTCAGCTGTATCCCTGACTCCACTGGCAGAGTTCATAAAAATGAACATGGCCTTTCTCCAAGGAGAGGCCAGGATGCAACTGAGTAGAAGCCGATCTGGAGGATCTCAGCACAAAACTAAATATCTTAAGGGTCCAGGCAGAGAAGCTTATGTGATTCCTTTTTTTTGCGTCTCTCTAGCTCACCACCATGTCCTTAGGAACACGTGCTTCTGGATATTGGATAAATATTGGAGAAGTATTTTCACAGTGTGCCTGCCACCACAGTGATGTCAATGTCCTTTTGGTCATTATTGAAAAACACACTTCTGTGTTGATAAGCGATAGGGTGATTGGCCTTTCACTTTTCTTATGCGAGGATCACTTATGACGTGTGGGGACATGGCGAGGTCTTGGGCCTGGTGGTATCGCATGTAGTCATGGCTGTGTTTCCACCCCGGCAATACCGGACAGGTCCCTAATACTGATTTACCTGCCATTCTCCACCACCCACTTCCCTCTTCCCAGAGGTCTTTTCATGCAGGTACTTAACCATTGCTGAAATTCAGGATCATGGTCTCACAGACAAGATCACAGCCACTTGTAGATTGGAGGATGTGTAGCTCTGATGTTTCTTTTAAGCACTATCTGAGAGAGTCAACGTTGCACACTTTCCTCGTGGTAACTTATAAACAACAGAGTCCTAATATTATGTCTTTGTGTCCTGGGGAGATCGGAGCCAGAGGTACTCAGGGTCGTCTTCCCGAGTTCTGCAGTGTTTATCCTAAAGGGGGCTACAAATTGGGGAGAAAGGCTAGAAACGTATACTCTCAACCCTGAACCTCATTATTCATCTTCATAACGACACAGTGAGTCCCCTGCATACGAACCTTCAAGTTGCGAACTTTCAAAGATGCGAACGTGCGTTCGCATGTCCGATTAGATAAGTTAGTTCACGTGTCTGGTGTACATTGTCACGTGCGCACATCCTCTCCAAGTGGTTGTGCTTTTGTGTACGTTACGGTACTGTATAGAGTACAGTAGTGCAGTATCTTTATTTCAAGCCTAGGATGTCCGGAAGCAAGCGTAAAAGCAGTGGTGATGTAGCTGGTGCTCCTGTGCTTTTCAAGGTACTGTCCTGTGAGGTTAAAACTGTTTTCTTTATTTTTTTGTGTTTTTTTTAATGTATTCTTTGTGTGAAAAGCATTATAAACCTATTATGTACAGTACTCTGTAGCCAATTGTGTTAGTTGGGTACTTAGGCTAACTTTGTTGGACTTATGGACAAATTGGGTACAAACGTGCTCTCGGAATGGAACTCATTCGTATGTAGGGCACTTACTGTAATAGAAATAGTGACTTGTTTTGAGGCTTAGCATGTTACAGGCACTGGACCCAGTGATTTTCATTCAGCTTCCAATCATTCCTAAGAGATAGTATCTCTGCTTTACTAATGGAAGCTGAGAAGTTAAGTAACTTTATAAAGTCACTGAAGGTATAAAGATCTCTTCCAAAGCAATAAGAAAAAAGGCACGTAGAAAAATTGGCAACTCCTAGAAGTGAAGATCTAGGTGTCCAGTGAGCATGAAAGGATGGCCCTGGTAATCAGGAAAACACAAATGAAAACGAGGTACCATTTCATACCAGTCAGACAGGTAAACATGAAAGACTCTGATGGTATCGCTCTATGACAAGGTGGTGGAACAATAGATGTTCTCACTCCCCGATGGTGGGAGGGTTATTTGGCACAATTGCTTTGGAAGCAGCGTGGCAACACCTCGAAGCAGATACACACATGCCCTCAACCCAGCAGTTCCACCTCTGTTTATGCCCTGAGAAATCACTGCATGTGTGCCATAGGACACTGGTAGAGGAATGCTCATTTCTATGTTGTTTATGATAGTGAAAAATCTCAGTCTAACTGCCCTTCAGAGGAAAAAGGACAGAATTCTGTGTATTATATACAAGCAGTGAAATTCTACGCAGGGATGAAGATGAATGACCCAGATCTACTTGTATTAATACAGATAAGATTTAGAAATACAAGGCTGAGGAAAAAAAACACAAGTTGTAGATTGATACTTACAGTCTGATACCATTTATATAACGCTGGAAAACATGCAGGCCAATACTGTATATTGTTTAGGGAGGCAAGGGCATGGGATTGGGAGGGCTATATACAGATTTTTACTTTCCTGTGTAGTAATTTATTAAGGGAAAGAAAAGGCCTAATGTAAGTCCAGCCAAGCATTAAGATTGGGCAAAGCTTGGTCATGGGCACAAGATGTTCCTTACATTATTCTTTGTACTTTTCTGTATGTTTGAAATTTTCTATAATATAAACATTGAAAAATGATAGTATGGGAGACCCCACATATCCATAAAACTCTTGATCTTGGGGGACTTTTTTTTTTTTTTGTGGTACGCGGGCCTCTCACGGTTGTGGCCTCTCCCGTTGCGGAGCACAGGCTCCGGACGCGCAGGCTCAGTGGCCATGGCTCACGGGCCCAGCCGCTCCGTGGCACGTGGGATCCTCCCGGACCGGGGCACGAACCCGTGTCCCCTGCGTCGGCAGGTGGACTCCCAACCACTGCGCCACCAGGGAAACCCCTTGGGGGACTTTTGATGGTTTTCTTAATAGCTTTCTATCGTGAGAGAAGCTGTTAAGTACAAGCTTCTTGTATACAGTCTCACAGTGGGGAAAGAACTTTATAATTAGATACATGTGTACAACTCACCCTGAAACAACCAGTGCGGCTTCTGAAATTGGCTTTTGGATCTCACTTACCTCCCCTGGCTGGGTGGGGATGTCATTTTTCACCAAGATAACCGCTTTCCCCCAGGTAATGCTTCGGCATGTGAATAAATGGGCTCTGAGCTGGGCACTAGGGCTGGAAGGAAGTGCTGATGAAGTGTGTGTTTGTTTTCTGCAAATATCCATTACTGAGCATGCAAGGAAGAGTCAGTAGGTTCTTTCCCCTTCTTCTTAATGATGTTGCAAATCCCAGTAGATTGCCTTTGATTGCATCTTGCTTTGATATGTAACTGCTCAAATGATATACCACCCTTGGCTTTTTTTTTTTTTTTTTTGCGGTAGGCGGGCCTCTCACTGTTGTGGCCTCTCCCGTTGCGGAGCACAGGCTCCGGACGCGCAGGCTCAGCCGCCATGGCTCACGGACCCAGCCGCTCCGCGGCATGTGGGATCTTCCCGGACTGGGGCACGAACCCGTGTCCCCTGCATCGGCAGGCGGACTCTCAACCACTGCGCCACCAGGGAAGCCCCACCCTTGGCTTTTGACCAATGGTCGCTGCTATTGACAATTTAACTTAAAAAATTGTCTAGGGACATCTGTGAACACCAAAGAATCAAAAATATATTAAAATGTAGCTTCTTGGCAGGGAAGAATCATGTTGGTATTGGCATATAAGCTGGCTGAGTTTTCTTTATATTCTGTAAACATGATTTGATTTTAAAACTTTGGTGTGTGGTATCAGGGATGGTTAGGAAGGGATGAGAACTGTTACCATGGTAACCACACAGAGAGCTGTCTGTTAGGGATGATGAATGGTGGTCCTGTGGTTTGGAGGGGGTAACCTGGACCACATTACTCCCCAGCGACAACTCTGGTGACAGGTGTTTTGTTCAGCCTATCTTAACAGCCAAGGCATTCTTCTTTTCTCTGCAAAATAGTTCCAATGTAGAAATATTGCTTTAAGATATTGTGACAAAAACCTGATCCTTTGGGAGCTCTTTCTGTGTCCCTTCAGAGGGAAAATAGTCCTTGGTGTGAATGAAACAGTTTGTACAGTCAAGAGTTTGCCAAAGCATTTCTCCTTCTGAGACCACCCCTCTCTGTCCTAAATCCATATGTAAACAGAGAAGCAAATAGATCAAAGCCCTCGGAGCCCACGTCCCATGCCAGCTATCAACAGCCAGGGTCGCTGTGCTGTCTTTGGTGCTTGGCAGTGCAGCCGTGGTCAGCAGGATCTAATGACTGCATCTAGAGGAGGGTGGCCAAATTGGACCTGACCGAAAGGCCGGTGGATCTATCAGATTTGCTGTCAGTGGACAGGCTTTCAGGGCTGCAGGAACGAGGCCTTCTGCATGTTGTCTTACCTGGATGGATGCACAGGACGGCTGCAGTGAAAGGAACAGATTGAAACGTCATTTGTGCCTTACTCTGTCCCCTTCCTGCGTCTCTCCAGTGAAACCTTATTCCTCGTAAAATGGACTCTCCAGGCTCGGGGTTATGAAAGGAGTGAATGTTATTAGGAGAGATCTTCCAAAGGGCTGTGTGCGTCTGAGGGAGATAACATGCAGGTGCTGCCCCTGCTGCCCTGACAGTCGATCACTGGCAGCAAATCTGACAGCTCCACCATGGATCTTCCCTTTGGAACGACTTGGGAAAGTACAGGTGAGAATTGGGGATATTTATGGTTAACTTTGAACAAGTTTCACTGAGGGAGAGGGATATATTTTAATAAGGTTCCAATCCAAATCCTCTCTTTTTCATGACTGAACATTTGACTGAAATAATTGGTTGAAACATTTGATTGAAATCACCCCAGAGGAGATTTTTTGGGGAAGATGTTGTTAATTTTGTTATCCCTGGATATTATGCAATTCATTATTGCTCTTAGCACGTTAGACAGCTGTGTGTCTTGGAAGCATGCTTTCAGTCCTCGGTTTGGAGGGTGGCATAAAGTTATGTCCTATTGGAGGGCTGATTTTTTTAAACTGGGACATTGAGCCTTGACAGTTAGAACAATTAGCTGCGTAAACAGAACGTGTTTCACTTTTCAGGGAACTGGAAAGTAAAAATAACAACAATTATAAATGGTAACTGTGAGCCAGACGCCGGGTGCTTCTCTTCACTAAGGAATTTAAACTGCATGGAGACCCTCTAGGAAGTAGTTACTATTATCACTGGTTTTTGGGGGAGGAAAGCGACACTCGGGGAGGTTGAGTAAATGGCAACACGGCCACATGAGGAAGTGGCAGAGTTGAGGTTGGAACTCAGGTCTGTCTCTTTCAATATACACAATCGTATGTCAATTAGAAGTCACGTCTGTCTTCTTCCACGGAGGCCCCATGCTTTATGTAAAGAAAGGTCCAGTGAGTGTGCCGGCTGCCGAGGGGTATATTTTGAACCTGTTGACTCTTTTACACATATTTATAACCATTTGACATGTGCCAGTCTGTCTTTCATTTCCTGTGATTATTTGTGTTTCTGAATGATTCCAGACGAATTCTAAGCAGCAGTTCTGTCTTTGGAGGAAGTGGGTGGTTGGGAGATTTTGGGCCTGCTGCCGTCCGGCTGGGCGGCCCTGAACTCATCCCATTGCTCCTGGACGTCAGTGTCCGTATCTGTGTAACATTCCCAAGTCTCCTTTGGTCACAGTGCTTCCACGAGCTTTGGAAGCTTCTTCTGGATAAAGCTTTTCTATGGGAGTCGAGGGTGGAATTCCCAGGCACGCGTGCGTTCATTCATTTATTCATTCTTGTGAACCAGAGAGAAAGTACTTAACAACTGAATGCCAGCCAATCGCCTTGAGACTTAAGACTTGGAATATTTTTCACGAAATACTCATTAAGTTCAGTGGGGAAAAAAAAAAGTCTGGCCATTTGTTTGGCATGGCTTAAAACAAAAGAATAAGAAATGAATTTTTTTCGCCCACATTCTATCCAGTCAGGCTGGTGTGGGTTCTGGGGAATCTGTATTTTTAAAAAGAGATTATAATGAAAAGTCAAGTTTGAGAATCACTGTAGTGTAGATGACGGCTTAAAGATGAGCTTGAGGTAATTTACAGCCATGACTCAAATCTATGAAGCAGTTTAGTGGAGTGATCTTACTGGATAGGTTTTGAGTCAGATGGTCCTGGGTTGGTTTGTGTTTTCTTGTCTGTGTGACCTTAGGCAAGTCATTTAGCCTTTCTGACCCTCAACTTCCCCATCTATAAATGGAAGATAGTAATAACTACCTAATAGGGTTAGTCATGTAGGTTAAATGAAATAGTGTGTGTAAAGCACTTAGCGTAGTTTCTGGCACATAAGTACTCAGTAATTGATAGCTTCTATTACAAATGATTATCTTATAATAATAACCTCATCTTGGTTGGCCGAAGCACAGCCCTTTAGAGAAAGATTACTATTCGTGGTGGATGAAACTCAAGGAAAATTAGATATCCTTTAAAAACCACTTCACTCTAGGGCATTCTTGTGGGTTATGTCATTACACTGGCTGCCTCCTAGGGCCTCCTCTTGCAGCCTGGGTGGGGTCCGTGAGCTGTGGAAGTTCAAGGCTTCATGAATAGGTATGTTTCATTCCCCCCATCTTTCTGTTTTATAGTGTGAATTCAGAATTTTGCAAATTCATACATGAGTGGCAAAAACTGGTCAAACACGACAGCATCACAGAATGTGCTTTGTTACTCTTTTTTTTTTTTTTTTTACAAGAGTTGCTCAGGATTAATTACCCCTAGGAAGTGTTTCATCATGTAGCTGTGCCTCTCAAGAACCGTTTTTAGAAAAGTGGCAGAATTTCTCAGCACGTTTAACTTTTTTTTTCCTTTGAAGAGTAGAGTTAGGGATAGTCTTTTCTTTTGGAAGAGGCTATGAGTTTTTTTTGTTTGTTTGTTTGTTTGCGGTACGCGGGCCTCTCACTGCTGTGGCCTCTCCTGTTGCGGAGCACAGGCTCTGGACGCACAGGCTCAGCGGCCGTGGCTCACGGGCCCAGCCGCTCCGTGGCATGTGGGATCTTCCCGGACCGCGGCACGAACTCGTGTCCCCTGCATCGGCAGGTGAACTCTCAACCACTGTGCCACCAGGGAAGCCCGAGAAAAATCCTTTTGATGAGGGTGAATGGAATTCTTCCATGGGTTGAAGGAAGCCCCGGTGACCAGGGCAGCAACCCCTTCCAATCGTTTATACTGATGATTCCTTCAAGCAACCTCTAGTGAAATCATCCAGGTTCAGGGGTGGGTGGGGGCCAGCTGGAAGCAGGTGGGCTAAGACACGTGGATGTGTCGTTCTGGTGCCGTGGGGTGGTATTGATTCGTGGAGAGAACGCCGACGTGGTCCCCTAAGTGCCTCAGAACCATTGTGGAAATAGGACTGAGCTGGAGATATGGACCTTTGGCAACTTGTTGAGACCATTCTGTTCAGTCTGTGAATTCAGAGAAGCCAAGTGTTTCTACTCTGGTAGGAGGGGAGTAGGCAGGAGTGGGTGAGGAGTGAGAAGCAATGATGGGGAGAGGAGAGTCGGGGGCAACGAAACGATTATCCTCCTGACACAGGGATCCTTACGTGCTTGTTCAGCATTTGTTGTCCAAATCTGAAAATGAGGATGGAACATTTCATTTGGGAAATTGCCCCGTGAGTACGTGCTTCTTCTCAGAGGCATAACTCAGAACTGACAGCCAGCCGATGGCTTGGGGTTGGGCCAGGGCCCGCCTAGCCACACAGTTGTCTCATCATCATATATATTATGATGATATATATTAATGATGCAATAAAGAGTTGCACCATCCCGGGTCACAGAAGATCACTATTATCCTATTAAGATGCAGTAATAGTGTTCATGCAGCCCAGTGCAGGAGGCGTGTGCACTTGAAGTGAGCAGGCAATGGGGACGCAGAGTTCAAGGTAGAAGAGCGGTCAGAAAGCCACCCCAGGGCTCCGCACGGGCTCATTCTGGGCTGGCTCAGTGCCTCAGTTTCTGCCATTGATAAAATAGACCCTCCTCCCCTGTGTGTGGGGAAGAGGGGTTGATTAAGGAGTATTAGTGTAATGCCTTGAGGAGATCAAGGTGAGGTGAACAAGCACAGACTCCACATGAGGGAAGCTGTTAAGTGTCAGGGTCATTTCGTACTTTTCTAGACGACTAGACCCCAGGGAGGCCAAACCTGGATGGCCAGCTCTCTTCCTGCTGCCACGAGATAAGGATGGCATTTACATCTGTGCACAGAAGAGAAGAAATCGGAAGAACAATCTCCTGTGACATGTGAAAATGATATGAAGTCCAGATATTGGTGTCCACGAAGTTTTACTGGCGACAGCCACTCTCCTTTGTGTACATATGGAGTCATTTTGGCGGAGAGAGTGTGGCCCACCGGGCCTGAAATATTTACTGTCTGGCCCTTCTCGGGAGAAGTTTACAGACCCTTGAACGAGACTGTTGGAAACAGGGTTCCTCGGCTGTGAAATGAGGTTGTTACTGATCCACAACATGTGATGTCATTCTCAGCCCCCAGATACCTCCTTTGTTGTGTCACAGATCGGGGTCTCTTGTCATCCGTGATGTGTGGAGGCGTGAAAGTCAGTTTGGTGGGGAATTTTACAAGGACTCTCTGAAATTGAGATCAGGCTCTTAGCTCTACGGAAACATTCCCAAACCTTTCTAGAAATAACACTAGATTTTTCTGCACAGAGAGAGGGGTGAAAAATATTTCCAGGAAGGTGGCTGGGATTCCACTGAATTTGGGGGACTTTTCTCTGCATTTCTAACCCTCCCTGGTTTTCCCAGAGGAAATCTGAGGATGACAACTGATGAGACATTGGGAGCATCAGAATTACTGACCTTTTTCCATTTGAGGTTTGGGTGACTTTTATATGCTTCTTCTTTGACTTTAATTTGTTTCCTGGCCCTTGAACGTTGTGTAATCACACAGGCCCATCCGGAAGGGTGTGCATCACTGGATAAAGCACTTATTGCTGGGGTGCTTTCTGCGGTGGAAATGCACATCTATATGTGCCTGTCAGAACTGTCACCTCGTGAGGGTCAGGGCTGCCAGGCCTATCGGGAAGGACCCAGCATGATTCTCTTGGTGCCTCTGTCCCATTCTCACTTTTGTTTAGGCACTTGGGAATGGGTAAGCCTTCAATATTTTCTATGGCAGCCCCTGAGTCATGAAGCGCTAGTTAAGTGGGAGATTGAAATTAATCTGACTTGGCGATAACTTCCTATTTGTTGTTGGGTTTCTCCAGCCACTAGGCTGAGAATCCTTTAGGTTTAGCCCTTCCCACTGGGATGGAGTGGAGAGGGGTAAGGACAAGAGGAAGGTAGAGTACCTTCAGAGGAAGAAGTGATTGATGTTGCAGGTAAAATTCTACCTCAAAGAGAAGTACGTGTGGGACACGCTACATCTGACTTTCTTTCAGAGTTGAAGTCACAAGACGACAATAATAACAATAATAAAATAAATATAAAAACAAATGAACATAACAGCAGACACTTACATAATACTTCCTCTGTACCAGGCACAGCTCTGAATGCCTTACATGAATTAACTTATTTAATTCCTACCCCAATCATATGAGGTACTATTATTCTTCTCATTTAATAGAGAAGAAAGCAGAAAGAAGTAGGGAGATAGACCTCTTCTTGGATGGAGAGTACAGAAAAGAAGAGGACAGGCAGTAACATTCTAAGTCATATACAGACTGACTACATGAAGGGAGAATCTCTGATCTCCATGATGCTAACGTGGAAAGACAAAAACCCTACGCAAAAGATACAGGAGGAAAAGCAGAGGAGAAGTCAAACCTTGTCACACGTAGGGAACGGTGTTGCCTCATTTGGAGCTTAGACACCTGAAGAATTACTTATTTTCAGAAGCATGGGATTGGGTACAGAGTAGATCTTCAGCAATATTAAAAATACTTTTTCTTGTATTACAACTCATTTGACTTTCCTTACCTAGTTCTTTACTTCTAGGCTATACGCCCCTAGAGTGGTGAGGACATGTTTGTTTTGTTTTGTTTTTTCCTAAGGAGCAGTAAAGTTCTTACACAGCTGGAGCCCTAGGGAATGTCTTGGTGCCTAAATTTGCCAAGTGAGTTAGTGGTGGATGAGGTTCACTATTTTATCCACTATGCTTCACTGCCTTAGGCATTGTTCCAGGCTGCGTGTGATTTAAATAAATTTCACCTGATTGTTAATATTTAAAAAAACTAAATGTTGGGTAGATAAAAATATTTATAAAATATATGTAGGATAAAAAGAATAACAATACAGAGGGGTTGGGGGAGGGATGGACTGGGAGTTTGGGGTTAACAGATGCAAACTATTATATATAGGATGGATAAACGACAAGGTCCTGCTGTACGGCACAGGGAACTATATTCAATATCCTGTGATAAACCATAATGGAAAAGAACATGAGAAGTATATATACACACACGTATAACTGAATCAGAAATTAACAGAAATTAACACAACATTGTAAATCAACTATACTTCAATACAACACAAAGAATAACAATACAGCGAACACCTGTGTACCCACCACTTGGTTTAAGAAAAAGGGCATTTAGTCTGAGTCTGCCTGTGCCCTTCCCTGGCACTGTCCTCAGCCCTTTGCCCATTAGAGGGAACCCACATCTCAGTTCTCTGTGCATAGCCTGCTTTTGTTTGGCGTTTTACTGTATGTTTGTATCTCTTAATCACATGTTGTTTAGCTCTGCTCGTTCTTGAACGTGACATAAATGTTATCATACTGCATGTATTTTTGTGACTTGCTTTTTCATGTAGCATCCAAGATTTGGAATCACATAGATTCCAAGAATCCCCTATGCTGTGTGTAGCTGCAATTTATTCATATTCATTGCTATATAGACTCCAGTGTATAAATACTACACAATGTATTTACCCACTCCATTGATGGACTTTCGGGTTGCTTCCAGTTCTTAGTATAGATATTGCTGCTTGAACATTCTTGTTAAATTCTTTTTTAAAAACCAGTGGCCAGGAGGACTTATTTAATTAGTTTTTCAATGAAAAAGCATAGTCTTAGAGCTTAATGAAAACTATAATGTCTATTCCTTGCACAGATAAATGTAATTTTCATTTGGGGGCACATACTACATATTAAATGGGTTTATTTATTTATTTTAGGATTTTTTTTTGACGTGGACCATTTTTAAAGTCTTTATTGAATTTGTTACAATATTGCTCCTGTTTCTTGTTTTGGTTTTTTGACCGCGAGGCATGTGGGGTCTTGGCTCCCTGACCAGGGATCGAACCCGCATCCCCTGCATTGGAAGGCAAAGACTTAACCACTGGACTGCCAGGGAAGTCCCCGGTGGGTTTATTTTTAATTGCCGTTTGGGTTAATTATTTTCCAGAATTGTCAATGATCTGTGTATTTTATTTTGTAAACAAATCGAAGGATTTATTGTAAAAATCACTGGCAAAAAACTCTGCCCAATTTTACAGTAAAGGCTTTGTAAATATTTTGATAAGCAAATTTGAAAATACTTAGTGTAAATTAGAACGTGAAGTACTTTCTTCTCTAAATTACACATTAGATAAGCTTTTGTCATCCAGAGCAACAAACAAACACTATTGCATTATGTAGCTCAGAGGGTCTTTGCCCACTCCTGTTTACTTGGAGACTAGAAAAGAAATTCTTAACATTTTCCAACTTAAAAAGATAGGCCTGAAAAAGCTTTTGAAATCACTTACAGAGTTGTGCAAAGGCACAGAGATTTAAAGCTGGTAAGGAACTAGAGTCCAGTCTGCTTTTTTGGACTGGAAAGAAGACCAAAGCTCAGAGTAATTAAATGACTTACCCACGATCACAGCGAGGCCCGTCAGCCTTTTGAATACAACTTCTCTAAAACAGCGATGTGATCTGTAGTTTCATTTCTAAATTAGAAGCCACCAGCTTCTTTTCATAAAAACATGTATATATATATTTGCTTCAATGTATCTTGAATTATTTAGTAACCTTCCAAAAAGAAAACCATGAACACAATCTATCATGACGATTTGAGGTTTGATTTTTCAAATTGCTTTTCTGCACCGTGTCCACTGCTGACCCTGGAGAGGTTTCCACTTGGTTCCCAGAGCCCGGTTTCTGGCAGTGAACAATATTCCCACTGTCTTGCACCCTGGCCGCTGAAGCTGTTGGAAGACAGACATAGAGCTCGAAGGATCCTGGGTCATGTCAACAGGTAATGGCCCAGGCCTGGCTCAGCAGCTGGTCCTGGGGCTTTCCCTCTTAAGGAAGCAGCAGCTTTGCAGGAGCAATCTTTTTATTTTATTATTTTTTTAACATCTTTATTGGAGTATAATTGCTTTACAATGGTGTGTTAGTTTCTGCTGTATAACAAAGTGAATCAGCTATATACATACGTATATCCCCATATCCCCTCCCTCTTGTGTCTCCCTCCCACCCTCCCTATCCCACCCCTCTAGGTGGTCACAAAGCACCGAGCTGATCTCCCTGTGCTATGCGGCTGCTTCCCACTAGCTATGTATTTTACATTTGGTAGTGTGTATATATCAGGCCTCGGTCGTGGGCAGTGAGTACCGTGCATTTGGGGCGGGGTGTGAGGCTTTTTGTGCTCCTGGAATCGCCCCAGCCCTCCCATCCCTTCCGCCCGTGCCGCCTCCAGCCCTCGCCCGCTGCCCCATCCTGAAATAGCCATGGCTCAGCACGGAAGAAATGTGCTCCTCTAATCCTAAGGAGCTGATGAGTCCTGCATTTGCCAAGGGGACGGGTTTTTACTTTCTTCTCCTTTCGGGAGAATCCCTGAAAGCTTAAAATCTGTTTTAAGAACCTGATAGGGGGCGTCTCTGGTGGCGCAGTGGTTGAGAGTCTGCCTGCCGATGCAGGGGACGAGGGTTCGTGCCCCGGTCCGGGAAGATCCACATACCATGGAGCGGCTGGGCCCGTGAGCCATGGCTGCTGAGCCTGCGCGTCCGGAGCCTGTGCTCCGCAACGGGAGAGGCCACAGCAGTGAGAGGCCCGCGTACCACACACACACACAAAAAGAACCTGATAGGAACCTGGAGTCCCACCGTGGAGACTGATTTTCCACCTCTGCTCCTCTCTTGGTGACTCTGGAAAATCGTGGTCCTTTCCTGGGCCTCTCCTTTTCCATTGTGAAGTGGGGATAATAACACCGATACTCCTGGGTTTGCTGTAGAGATTGAATGATCTGAATGATCTGAATCCCCTGAATCTTATATGGACAAAGGATTTCACCTCTGAATTACATCTCAGAAAAAGAAAAAACAATCCTACGTGTTTCCTTATGTTTCTGCATCAAAGACAGGAACCCATCTGCCAGAGGCCAGAGTGGGAGTGGTGTCTGGATTCCCAGTCTGTCCAGCCCCGTCACACACCAGCCGCCCCCTCCCTGTGCCCCAGCAGTACGGGCTCAGTCGGGACAGTATGTTGAGACCTTGTGTCCGACTGCCCCTCCTGTGGGGCTCTGAGCTTCCATCGGGCAGAGATCGTGCCTTATTCCTCTGTGCTCAAGCATCTAGCATATTAGTGTCATATGGGAGGTGCTAAAAGCAGAGTAGCTTTACAAGTCACTGAACTGTTGAGATTTGTCTGTGCCTGGTGTTTCTTTACAGGACTTTTTTTTTTTACTGTAGTTAATAGGTTTCTCTCTCACTCAATCTTCCCTTGCTTCCTCCACACCACTGACCTTTCTCCCCTTCTGGGGACCACCCCGATCCTACACCTGTGGTTTTCAAATGTAGCTGCTCCTTTCCATACCCACTTTTTTTTTTTTTTGGTCTAATTATTTATAATATGCAGCTTGACACATCTAGGTAATAGACTTCATTATCTGGAATGGCCTGCTCCAGCGTGAGAATCCTTAAGTGGAAGGCCTTATTTACCTATTTTAAAGTGTCCGCTGTTTTGTTTTTTTTTGTTGTTGTTGTTTTTAATTCTCTCAGTTCCTCTTGATTGTACTTTACCATGAGGGATAACGGTTCATTTCAAGTTAATCTGTGAGACTGAAGTGTAACCTGTTTGGTGGGGGACCGGAGTTGAATGGCAGCTGTTAAACAGTGCATAGCACCTCCTCACAAAGGCTTAAACATGAAAAAGGAGTCGGAATAGTAGAATATGCTGGAGTTTGGTGAGGACGGTGAGTGCTACAGGACATGGGATGTGCACGTACAGTTGCAGACAATGACTGCGCTTCCAAAGACAGGGCTCCTGAACCTTCAGCCCCAGAAGAAGGGCTGCTGGAATTACCAGCAGGGTTCCAGTACAGCTCATGGACCTTTATTTACGCTGTGTCATCACACACCACCTGTTCCTTTCTTCCTTAAAGTTCCCTATGATAGAGACATACAGATTTGCCCCCTTCATGAACCATAAAGTTGATGATCAGGATAACTGCAAAACCTTTTAAAACTTTCAGAGATGAAAAGTGATAAGAAATTGAAAGACGTTAAGTCACCTAATGAACATAACTGGCATTAAGCATCTTCTCATGAAAGAATCTGGCCTAAGCTAGTGGATATGGGAAAATGCCCGAAAAATGTTGAAAGCATCATTTAAGAGTGCAGACCCATTTGGAAATAAAAATTATTTTTATTATTTAAATTAATTATTTTTGGCTGGCGTTGGGTCTTTGTTGCTGCACGCAGGCTTTCTCTAGTTGCGGCGAGCTGGGGCTACTCTTCGTTGTGGTGCATGGGCTTCTCATTGCGGTGGCTTCTCTTGTTGCAGAGCAGGGGCTCTAGGCATGCGGGCTTCAGTAGTTGTGGCATGCGGGCTCAGTAGCTGTGGCTCCCGGGTTCTAGAGCGCAGGCTCAGTAGTCGTGGCGCATGGGCTTAGTTGCTCCGTGGCATGTGGGATCTTCCCGGACCAGGGATCGAACCCATGTCCCCTGCACTGGCAGGCGGATTCTTAACCACTGCACCACCAGGGAATCCCTTTTAGTATTTTTTTTAATTGAAGTATAGTTGATTTACAATGTTGTGTTAATTTCTGCTGTACAGTGAAGTGATTCAGTTATACTTATATATAATTTCTTTTTTATATTCTTTTCCATTATGGTTTATCCCAGGATATTGAATATAGTTTCCTGTGCTATGCAGTAGGACCTTGTTGTTTATCCATCCTGTCTATGGATAGGATGCATCTGCTAACCCCAAGGATAATTTTTTTTTTTTTTTTTTTTTTTTTTTTGCGGTATGCGGGCCTCTCACTGTTGTGGCCTCTCCCGTTGCGGAGCACAGGCTCCAGACGCGCAGGCTTAGCGGCCATGACTCACAGGCCCAGCCGCTCCGCGGCATGTGGGATCCTCCCGGACCAGGGCACAAACTCGTGTCCCCTGCATCGGCAGGCGGACTCCCAACCCATGTGCCACCAGGGAAGCCCCAGGGCCCCTAATTTTCACTGTAGCGTCTCTAAATGATTCACTCTGACAATGTGGCTTCGTTTTCCACATTATTAACTTAAAAACTTCATAGGAAGCAAATTGAACCTTAGCTGATATTTAACCTTATTATCAAAAGACTTAACTAGTCCTTATTATGCTGACACCGGTCTCCTAAAATAAAATAGCTCTGACCTTATAAGGTTTAAATGTTTCATTGTAATATGACATTTCAGGTTCCTGGGAATAATTGCTGTGCTATTTTATTTTAATTGCCATGTATAGCATATCATGGAATGGAGAATTCTTCCATCAAACTTGAACTATCAGATACACCTATGGTAATAAATCTTGGAATTAAAAAAAAAAAAGAATTAGCCAGGGGAATAAGAGTCCCAGGGTGAGTCTGGGGGCATCCTGGGAAGAGGGGAAATATGATCAAAGATGAGGTGGCTTCGGGCTTCCCTGGTGGCACAGTGGTTGAGAGTCCGCCTGCCGATGCAGGGGACACGGGTTCGTGCCCCGGTCCGGGAGGATCCCACATGCCGCGGAGCGGCTGGGCCCGTGAGCCATGGCCGCTGAGCCTGCACGTCCGGAGCCTGTGCTCCGCAACAGGAGAGGCCACAACAGTGAGAGGCCCGTGTACCGCAAAAAAAAAAAAAAAACAGATGAGGTGGCTTGATACAGCATAGTGTGCATCTGGGAACTGCAGGCATCTCCATAGTAACAGGGTGTGAAGTGCAGAGAGCAAGTGCTGAGAGGCGGGGTCAGAAAGGAAGGGGCGCACGCCACAGGGGTTTCCTTCTGTAGGCTCTGGAGAGTCCCTGCCTGGGTCCAAGCAAGGAAATAACAATTGGATGTGGGTTTGAGGAGAATCACTATGGGGATGACTTTGACAGGGACAAGACTGAAGGTAGGAGAACCAGTTAGGAGGCTCTTGCCATCATCCAGGGAAAAGATGACGAGCTAGGACAGTGGTGGGATTGGGTCAAGGATGGAGCCTTGGGGAATCCCAGTGTTTAACGGGCAGGAGAAAATCAGGAGCCTAAGCAAAACCCTGGTCAGGGAGATAGAAGAAAGAATCAGCAAAGAGTGTCAAGAAGAGAATTTCAGAAGGAATGAGTCTGAGGGATCCAGTTGATTAAAGGCTGAGAAGTGTCCAGAGTGGTGGTCTGTGACCTGGCAGTGCCAGCAGTATCTGGGAGCAGGTTACGAAAGCAAACTCATGACCCACACTTCAGAGACACAGTCTAAATGTGGAGATGGTTGTCGATGACCTGGACAGATCATTTTCATTGGAATGGCTGGGACAGAATCAACACTGCAGACAATTTGGGAGTTGATATAAAATGAGAAAGTGGAGATAATATCGCCTTGCAAGAAACTTGGACAAGATAGGAAAGCAAAATTGTTAGAGATGGATGTAAGTCAAGAGGACACATTTCTTAGCATTGGCCAAGACTTGAGCACCTGTTTTTCGGTTTAAAGGAAAGTAGGAAGATTGAGGTTTATGATAAGGAGGTGGATAAAGAACAAACAAATATGTAGAAGACATAAATATCCTTCCATAGAAGTATATGAATAAATGTAAATTATTGTAGTGTGGGATGGAGTGAAATGGTTGCTGCCCTGGGGTTGTGAGGCTTGGAGTTTAGATCTGGCTCTGTTTTTCAAGGTTTCTTTGAGAAACCTTGTGTATTCATAATACATTGTGTATTAATAATAGCCCACAGCTTTCTTTTTTTAACATCTTTATTGGAGTATAATTGCTTTACAGTTGTGTGTTAGTTTCTGCTGTATAACAAAGTGAATCAGCTATACATATACATATATCTCCATATCTCCTCCCTCTTGCGTCTCCCTCCCACCCTCCCTATCCCACCCCTCTAGGTGGTCACAAAGCACTGAGCTGATCTCCCTGTGCCATGCGGCTGCTTCCCACTAGCTGTCTATTTTACATTTGGTAGTGTGTATATGTTCATGCCACTCTCTCACTCCGTCCCAGCTTACCCTCCCCCCTCCCCGTGTCCTCAAGTCTATTTTCTACGTCTAGCCCACAGCTTTTTAAGGCACAGACCTGGTTTGAATTCTGAGTCCCTCACCATTAAGTGTGTAAATGTGGGCAAATTATTTAGACACTTTTTTTTTTTTGCGGTACGCGGGCCCCCCACTGTTGTGGCCTCTCCCGTTGCCAAGCACAGGCTCCAGACGCGCAGGCTCAGCGGCCATGGCCCACAGGCCCAGCTGCTCCGTGGCATGTGGATCTTCCCGGACCGGGGCACGAACCCGCGTCCCCTGCATCGGCAGGCAGACTCTCAACTGCTGTGCCACCAGGGAAGCCCTATTTAGACATTCTTAACGCTTGTTTCTTCGTTTCTAGAAAAGGCATAGTAATACACACTATGGTGGGTGAACATGGCGATTAAATAATAGAGTGTGTATGAAAACTCTTGGGTGTCCCATGCTAGCATAGATGGGATAAGCACTCAACAACCGTATGAAGGAATGTCTAAGGGAGTTGATGTAAAAATCAGCACATGACCAGGCAGGCTGTTTAATATTGGAATGTTGCTATTTTCCCATCTGTGGAAAAGGGCGAATAGTAGTGCCCTTTCATTTACAGGATTTTATAAAGAGAAAACGGAGCTATTTATGAAACACTTTTATGACATTTGATGTTTCAGAAGTGAAAGGAAACATTTCGCAGTACTGAGAATTAACTGGCTGGTTACCTCCTTCTGTAACAGTTTCCTGGTAGATCCTTTAAAAGAGAAATCAATTAATCAGTCAGCAGTTGCTCATCAAATGTCTAACGTATGTAAGAGAACATTCTAGACACTGAGGGAGATCCAAAACAAACAACAGCGAGAACCCACGGGGAGCTTAAAGTCTAACAAAAGACAGGACACTGCAGGAAGGAAGTGATTCTGGCCACGTCAGGAGCTCCACTGGTTCACAGTAAAGAACTTGTTTAGAGGAGGAGGATGGCGTTTGCAAATCACTTCTTTTTGCAACTGCACGGTGTTTGGAGAAATTAGCAGCTGCTAAGACCAGTGGTATCCTTGGAATAATTGCGTCCCTTGAGCTGCGATGGCCTCCCTGGCAGCTCCATGGCTTTGCGGAGCTCTGAGCCCAGTGGCTTCCTCAGCCTCTTTATGTTTCGTAGTTAGCAATGAGCTGGTTTGGAATGGTGGTCACTGTTGGTCGATTCCTTTGAAATTTCTTCCTTTCCACTACTTCTTACCTACAGAATAGGTGGTGGGAGAAATAGGCGTGGCTATAACAGGACGTTGTTGCAAACTTCATGTTTATCGTGGTAATGGGGTGATTGCTGCCTTGTCGTCTTGGCCATCCTTGAAGGCTGTGTGAAATTTGGATCTCCCTCGCAACTGTTATTCCCAGTTCATCCACCAGGCTGCTGCTGGTTTCTCAAGCTTCAGCCTCCCAGGTGGCAGCCTCCATTCTTGGACCACCATTTCCCAACCTGTCCCCCCACCTTTGGTCACAGTGCTCACTCAGCACGAGTATTTCTCAAGCTGGTGGTGATGAGTCCATCTTATGTTTCCCGTATAACTGACTGGCATTTCCTTTTGTAGAACTGATATGGAACTGTGGGTGCCGGATGTGAAAGCAGGAACTTAGCCTCCATCCCTGTTTCTTGCTGAGATCGTTCATGATTGCTTCCACTGCAAGTGGATTTTGGATCAAATGGAAATTTGTACTATTCTGTAGGCAACAAAAGGTCAGTAGGGGTAAGGACAGCATCAGAACAAGGGATGTGATGCTGAACCAGGAACCCATTCTTTTTCTTTTAAATTGAAGTATAGGTGGTTTACAATGTTGTATTAATTTCTGCCATACAGCAAAGTGACTTAGTTATACACATATATACATCCTTTTTCATGTTCTTTTCCGTTATGGTTTATCCCAGGCTATTGAATATAGCTCCCTGTGCTATGCAGTAGGACCTTGTTGTTTATCCATCCGAAACATACCAGTTTGCATCTGCTGATCCCACAATCCCACTCCATCCCTCCCCCACCTCCCCTCCCCCACCTCCCCTCCCCCACCTCCCCTCCCCCTCGGCAACCAAACGTCTGCAGGAAGCTGTCCTAAACAACGATTTGATCGAAGCTTCCATGAAAGATTATCTAGTGTCCATTTCACCCTGCAATTTTTCTGAAGGAGAACTGTTGAGACTCACAGCCACACCTGCTGACACAGCCATTTTTGTTGCACTTCTGACTGCTCTTGTCACATCCTGAAGGAAACCCAGATCGGAGGGGTCATCGCAGGAGGCTGCAGGCTCACCTGGGGAACAATGCCCTATTCACAGGTTACAAGGGCAGGCCTGTCTCATGAGCCAACCAAAATGGTGCCGGGAATAGATGTCACTCTTCTTGTCTTGCTTCAGGTGATGAGAACCAATTAAGAGGGTGACACATAGCAGAGATGGGGAAGGAAAACACAGAGGGTGTCGATTTGTTTCCCTTGGCCCAAGAGAGAGAGCAAGCATTTGCCATCTGCCTGCTTCCCAAGTGCCCTTGTGAACTGCTGGATACCTTCAGCTTGTCGGCTGACCTTTCCGGGCTCCTCTCCCCCTTGGTTCATAAAACAACCGAGATGCTACCTGCTCAGTGAGAGTCACGTTGTCTTAATGAACCCGGTGGGAAATGCTTTTCTCTTTGGAGAGCCTAGCTGTTATTGCACGTTTCCTTCCCAGGAGCACGCAGAGCCTGTCCATTTGGTGTGAGCCGTGGAAGGAGGAGGCCACCAGGTGCCCTCCGGAGCTTTCAGTGGGGGAGCCATTCGGGGGGCACCAGGCTTGTTTTGATCTTCGCTCAGATGGGAGGCTTTAGTGGAATCCCCTCTCAGGCTGGGAAGGGGACTCTTTGATCTCCCTTTGCCTAATAGGCAGAACCCTCTTCTCTGTTTCCTCTAAGGACAAAAATAAACAGAGAAGCTGAGTTTGTGAACAGCTGTATAAACAATGCAATTTGGAAGTATGCAAAAAATATGTGGGTTATATATACATTCGTACGTATATCCTCTTGATCTGGTCTTGCATCCTTGTGACCACTGCTTGATCTGAGAGAGATTTCCATCGGATACAGTAAAATCCAGTCCCTTAATGCTTCGAAGGGTTTAAGGCCTCAGAGCATTTGGGCAGAAGCATTTTTCTCCCCTGGACATGCAGCAGTTCTGAGACATTCCAACTGCAGTGTTTACAAGTATAATAAGACAGCCCTCCTTAATATGCCAAAGGCAGTCTACTCACACTCTAGAGGGTAGGTAACTTGATTGTCCAGTAGAGGTGATTAAGTTTCCACTTAGATGATAGAGTCTGCAAGTCTGAAACCAAATTCATCTTCTTTTCTGTGCCCCTCCCTCCCAAGGAGGTCTTTCTTTTGACACCTGTCACTTCTTTAATGGGATCACCATTTGCCTGCTGACAGGCACAAAGCTCTGGAGTGCCCTAGATTTGTCTCCTTTGTTCCCAACCTCGGAGCGGTCTCCGAAAATTTTCTCTTTAGTCTGTCTCTTCCTTGACACTATGAGTTCAGGCCGTGGACCTGACCAGGACTAATGAAACAGTTTCCTAACTGATAATATAACTTAACATTTAAAGATGATACATAAAATTGTTTGGATAATAATATGATAGGATAGAAAGCTCACACACACCCTTTAGACGCTTGGGGGAATAGAGAAGAAACAATGACTTTCAAAAGATTGCAGAGGTTAAACGTTTAGAAACTGTTTCACAGGGCTTCCCCGTTGGCGCAGTGGTTGAGAGTCCGCCTGCCGATGCAGGGGACTCGGGTTTGTGCCCCGGTCCGGGAAGATCCCACATGCCGTGGAGCAGCTGGGCCCGTTGAGCCATGGCCGCTGAGCCTGCACGTCCGGAGCCTGTGCTCCGCAACGGGAGAGGCCACAACAGTGAGAGGCCCGCGTGCCGCAAAAAAAAACAAAAAAAACCTTTTTCACAGTCTAACATTGGTCTCTGGTTATTTTCTGTGGCTTTTCCTCCCTGACCTGTCCTGCAAGTTTTTGTCTTTATACCTGTGTCACAATGCTCCCTCTGCCTAGAATACTTGCATTCATTCCTTCCTTCTGCCCATCAAAATCCTCTCTGTTAATCAGAGTGGCTCACGGCCATGTCCTTCCAGAACATTCCAGGCAGAAGTCTTCACTCCCTTTACTGAATTTCTAGAACTTGTATATATATATATATATATATATATATATATTTTTTTTTTTTTTTTTTTTTTTTCTTTTTTGCGGTACGCAGGCGTCTCACTGTTGTGGCCTCTCCCATTGTGGAGCACAGGCTCCGGATGCGCAGGCTCAGCGGCCATGGCTCACGGGCCTAGCCGCTCCGCGGCATGTGGGATCTTCCCGGACTGGGAAACGAACCCGTGTCCCCTGCGTTGGCAGGCGGACTCTCAACCACTGTGCCACCAGGGAAACCCTAGAACTTGTATATTCTTTATTCCACGTTTAATTGAATACCTTGCTTTATAGGTTCCTGTGTATACTTCTTACCTGTCTCCCTACTAAGTTATGGATTCCTGGACAAGAGGGGTTTTTATTTTATTTATTGTGTTTTTTTAATTGAAGTATAGTTGATTTGCAATATTGTGTTAGTTTCAGGTGTGTAGCAAAGTGATTCGGTTATATATGTATATTTTTGAAATTATTTTCCATTATAGGTTACTATAAGTTATTGAATATAGTTCCCTGTGCTGTACAGTAAGTCCTTGTTGCTTATCTGTTTTATGTATAGTGGTATCTGTTAATCCCATACTCCTAATTTACCCCTCCTCTCCCTCCCTTTCCCCTTTGGTAACTATAAGTTTGTTTTCTATGTCTGTAAGTCCGTTTCTGTTTTGTATATAGGTTCATTGGTATTATTTTGTCGATTACACATATAAGTGATATCGTATAATATTTGTCTTGCCTGACTTATTTCACTTAATATGATGATTTCTAGGTCCATGCTTGTTGCCATAAATGGCATTATTTCATTCTTTCTTTGGCTGAGTAATACCCCATTGTATCTATGTACCACATCTTCTTAAACTAGTCATCTGTTGATGGAAGTTTTTTTCCCTTAAACGTATTTGTTACCTACAGAGCATAGCATGGTGCCCTGCATAAGGTAACTCCTAAATAAATACTTTAAAAACAGAGGGACGGTACCAACCATGATGACCACACATTCATCTAATATCCCTTGTGTGTGGGGCAGGTAGGGATAAATTGGAAGATTGGGATTGACATATACACGCTACTATATATAAAACAAATAACTAATAAGGATCTACTGTATAGCACAGGGAACTCTCCTCAATATTCTGTAATGGCCTATATGGGAAAAGAATCTAAAAAAGAGTGGATATATGTGTACGTATAACTGAGTCACTTGCTGTACACCTGAAACTAACACAACATTGTAAATCAACTGTACTCCAATAAAAATTAATTTAAAATACAATTAAAAAATAATATTATTTTCGTGCCCATCATTTTGTGCCCTTGTGCCTGCCCATCATTTCTTTTTCCAACTTTATTGAGATGTGGCTTTTTCCCCTCCAAGAGCTCATAGCCTGATTCAATTAGCAAGTCTTGCTACAACATTGTTTCTAATTACCCTGTTCCCATCACCCTCTCCTGGAGAGTGAAGTCTCCTTTAAAGGAGACTTTAAAAACTGCTTTCAACAGTTGGGCCCAACGCTCTGCAGTGGTCTGTGTTTAGCACTTCTATTAAGGAAGCCTTGGCTTGGCTCTCTTTGAAATGTGATCAACTCACACCCCCCCTTTCACCCATCCACACTCCACAAACAGCTGATAAATCAGATGTTTTCCATGTTACATGTATTTAATTCATTGATTCATTCAGTAAACTTTGAGTATCCACTAAATATTCAGTACTCTACCAGGTGCTGTCTCTAAGATACAGCTTGGGACTAAGATGCAGTTCTGAAATTGAGCTCTGTTTAGTAGGAAAGACATAGATAAACAGAAATTACCAATAGAGTGCGACAGTGCTGTGATAGACATGTTTGCAAGATGTTACACGAAGGAGGCGCATTTAACCAACCTCTTGGAATGGAAGAGGGTTGGGGGGAGGGCAGAGAAGGATTCCTGGAGGATCTGGTACCTCCGTGAAAGCTTGGAGCATTAAAAAAAGTTAACCAGGCGAAGGAGGAGAACCAGGCAGACAGAACAGCCTTCCTAAGAGCTGGGGTGTGAGAAGGCCGGGGGTGTTTGGAGGACTGACCAGAACAGGTTCCATGATGAGTGAGGAAGCTGCAGAGGTGGGCAGGGCTTTGCACGCTGTGCTAGAGAGATTGGATTTTGTCCTGAAAAGCCATTGATCTGTATATTTATATCTGTTGATTTTAGCCCATGCCAAGCTTTACAAATTCTGATGATGTCATGCAATTATTACTTTGTTGTGACATGAGAGGGTTTGACAAGAATACCTTTTCTGTTTCCAGACAAATTGTGGATTAAAATGTTGGAAAAGGAATAATAAAACAAGGACGGAGGCCCCTAACATGAAGGTAGCCGTTGAACAGCGCCGAACACGGGCGGTCGGCAAGCAGCGTGCAGGCCTTGCAGAGCCTGCTGCACCCGCCCGACCTGGCTTTTCCCGCCTCCCCAGAGCCCCGCTCTGCTTCATGCACATCCTCTTTGCTGTTCCTGGAATGTGCTAATAAGCTTTTCCCCGCTCTGGTCCTTCGCCTCTGTCATTCCACATCCGGAAACACTCGTTCTTTCTATGGCTGGTTCGTCTCACCCTTCAGATTTCTTCTAAAAGGTCTCCTCTTCAGAGACTGTATCTCAGCCCTCATTACCCCCAAACCTCACCTAGATATTCTCCACCACTCAACCTGAATACTTCTTTCATAGTACTTATTGTAAGTATGATTATATATTCATTTATTGTATTATTTGTTCATCCATGTGCTGTCTCTCTAGACTGTAAGCTTTCTGAGAGGAGAGACCATGTCTCTTCTGTCTACCACAAGTGCTCAGGAAATATTTAGGTGCTGTTTTGTTTTGGTTTTTTTTGCGGTACACGGGCCTCTCACTGTTGCGGCCTCTCCCGTTGCGGAGCACAGGCTCCGGACGCGCAGGCTCAGCAGCCATGGCTCACGGGCCCAGCTGCTCCACGGCATGTGGGATCTTCCCGGACCGGGGCACAAACCCGAGTCCCCTGCGTCGGCAGGCGGACTCTCAACCACTGCGCCACCAGGGAAGCCCCTGTTTTTTTAAAATTTATTTTTTGGCCATGTGGGATCTTAGTTCCCCGATCAGGGGTCGAACCCGTGTCCCCTGCAGTGGGAGCGTGGAGTCTTAACCACTGGACTACCAGGTAACTCCCTATTTAGGTGCTATTAAATGTGGAGGTTTCTACATGAACACCCATTAAATATGATTGAACATGAGCCCTAAGATATGGACAATGACCTTTGTTGACTTCAGGCTAAGCAAGGAGGAGTCTAATTATTATCCAGAATCCAGAGTGATGGCCATATTATAGATAAGGCTGAATTATACCAAGATTCTTTCCAAGTACATTCCTGGACAGGCTTGAAATAGGTCTGTGATTCAGAAGATGTCACAGTCTCTCTGGTTGTGCTATGGTGACCCTCCCTGTAGAGCTGAGTCTATAAAGAAAGGCAGAGAGTAGATATAAATGAGAATGATATGGACATGATGGAGTTACGCTCAGTAAGTAGCCCTTTAAATCATTGGGGAGCTGTGCTTATATGGGGATTTTGTAATGGAATCTTGGGGTGATGGGCTGTGTGAAATCGGGGGAGGAGTGGAATTGTCCTGAGGCTCCTGTAAGGCAAAGTTCAGAGAAAAGAGGTTTATTAGCTTAGAGACAGGAAGACTGGGAGGCTTCAGTATAGTTTATAAGCATGTCAATCAGTAAATCAATAAGAATTTGTTGACTTACGGTTTGTACTTGGTGATAAGTTACTTCTCAACCCTGGCTGTAACAACAGATTCCCCAGGCCTCACTTCAGGTCAATTAAATCAGAACCTCTGGGAGTGGGGCCTGGGAATTAATATTTTTAAAAGCTCCCAAGATCATTTTAATTTGCAACTGGGATTGAGACGCACAGGCGTGGAGTCTCTTTGGAAGATAATCAGATACACAGTAGGACCCCTGTCCTTAACGTGCTTGACTGGATCTTGGAATTTAACAGGAAAAACTTAAGTAATAATACAAGGTATGCCACATAAGTAGTTTGCAACACATGTGGACGAGGTTGGAATAGCGACATATTTTTGCACTTGGGATAGTTGGGGACAATTAATTGAATGCCAAGTATGTACCCAGCCATGGGATAAGCTCTGAAGGAGATACAGATGAGAATAACACACGAGAGACTTCTGTTTCAAATAGAGGAAAACAAAAATAACCAGAAGGCTATTTGCTGCTGCTAAATTATGGTTGAGAATTTAAGATATTGAAGAGGAATTTCTTGGCGGTCCAGTGGTTAGGATTCAGCTCTTTCACTGCGGTGGGCCCGGGTCCAATTCCTGATTGGGAAACTATGATCCTGCAAGGTGTGCGGCATGCCCCCCGGCCCCGCAAAAAAAAAAGATATTGAAGATATATCATTAGATATCTTTGGAAAAAGTTTCTAGTTGCAGGTGGAATTTGAATTTTGCCTTAGAGAACTGCAAATAATTAATTTAATTTTACAGTTTAAAGGGCAAACAATGAGGACATACTTCTTCCCAGGAACCGTGTTAAGCACTTCACGGGAACTCTCACGTTCAATCTCACAGTATAGTTCTGAGCTATGTGTTATTATTATCTCTCTTGTGCAGGTGGCAAAACCAAGGCTTATCAAGGTTAGAGACATTTGTCAGAGGCCACACAAGGTACTGAGTGGTGGAGTTAAACTCAAAACCAGGGCTGTATGGCCCTTGGGCTGGGCTTATAACCACCATTTATAGGGCCAGTGTGAGCAGAGAAGGGAGGCCAGGGTAGGCAAAGAATATTTTTGCACATTGAGTAAGTAGCAGGTGAGGTTGAGTAGACCTTTGATTGGAAAGGTGAGTTGGGGCCCAGTTTAATTTATCAGGGGTTTTGATTGCCATTACATGGAATTTAACTTTATATCTGGATACTGGGGAGTCCGTGAAGGTTTTTGAGGCAGGAAGTTCCATGATAAAAAGCATTTTTTAGGAAGACCTTAAAGCCTGAAGATAGGGAGACCAGTTAAAAAGATCTCTCAGCAGATGAATGGATCAAAAAGATGCAGTACATATACACAATGGAATACTACTCAGCCATGAAAAAGAATGAAATAATGCCATTTGTAGCAACATGGTTGTACCTAAAGATTATCATACTAAATGAAGTAAGTCAGAAAGAGAAATTCAAATACCATATGCTATCACGTATATGTAGAATCTAAAATATGATACAAATGAACTTATTTACAAAACAGAAACAGACTCACAGACAGAGAACAGGCTGTGGTTGCCCAGGAGGAGGGGGCGGGGGAGGGTTGGGCAGGGGAGAGTTGGATTGGGAATTTGGGATTAGCAGATGCAAACTGTTATATATAGAATGGATAAACAACAAGGTCCTACTATATAGCACAGGGAACTATGTTCAATATCCTACGATAAACCATAATGGAAAAGAGTATGAAAAAGAATATATATATAGATGTATATATATATGTAACTGAATCACTTTGCTATATAGCAGAAATTAATACAACATTATAAATCAACTATACTTTAATAAAATAAAAGAGAAAAAAAAAAGATGTCTCAGTGCTCAAGGCATGAAGGCCTAAGGTCCTGAACAAGGTCAGTGACAGAGGGATGGGGAAGGATGGGAAAGGTGTAGGGCACTTTGGAAAAGAATGACCGTTCTTCATATCCAAAGATAGCAGGGCATGTGGGATTGGACAATAAATACCTCGGGGGTCATTTTGGTTTGATTTGAATTTGAATTTCCTTATATTTCACTAAGGTAGGGAGGTTTTGGAGTTGAGAATGTGTATCCTTCTTTTAAGAAAAAGGCAAATGATGGGCTTCCCTGGTGGCGCAGTGGTTGAGAGTCCGCCTGCCGATGCAGGGGACACGGGTTCGTGCCCCGGTCTGGGAGGATCCCACATGCCGCGGAGCAGCTGGGCCCGCTGAGCCTGCGCGTCCGGAGCCTGTGCTCCGCAACGGGAGAGGCCGCAACCGTGAGAGGCCTGCGTACCGAAAAAAAAAAAAAAGAAAAAGGCAAATGACAATTTTTCTTAAATTGTTTGACTTTTATGTACATTAGCTCTAGGCTTGTAAGGGTTATATGACCTTTGATTCAGTTCAGTTCTGGGTATTATTTAAGTTAGGCCCTGTGACTCAGCTAGTTTATATGGCTTTATCTTAAAGCTTCTGAGATAAAGGAATTACGTAAGTTCCATATTTCATTCTGTTGTAGGACCGGTAATGTTTCTCAGGGAGCTAATAAGCCTTAGTTCTCATTTCCTCTGTTTTCTTTTCTTTAGTATTAATTACAGCTCTTTAGGTTGGGTACAGATCTTTCTTTAACAACCCAAGACTTTACCGAATGAGCTCTTCTCCATGCCTTGGATGGGAAACGTCTCCAGTTCCCTTCTTAGACTTCCATAATGCTCTGTCGATACGCATATCTTCAAGTCCTGTGTTTGCATTGCATGGGGTGACAGCAGGGGAAAGCAGGGGACAGATAGAGCCTGCTTGGAGCTCTCTGCAGTTGCTGTCCTGTGCTAGCTTAAGAAAGACCCTGTGCCTGGTTACAAGGATCCTGGGTGTGTGAAAATACTACCTCAGCTAGGTGTGAGAAATTCCAGTGTATTATTACTAATGATTTTCCTAAGGGCTAAAGTGTTCGGGCCAAAAATAATTAGAGTGAGCAATAGAGCTGTCAACAAATCTCCCGAATGATGAGATAGCAGTTAATGAATGGGCTCGCTGTTCTTTTTGGCTCTGAGGCATTAAGCCTCTCATTTTAAGTCATGATGACAAGTACAGTATTGCTCATTTATACCTTTATTTAATAGTTGTTTTACTTTTCATTTCTTTTACTTTTAATTTAATATCAAGTCTTTTGTTTTCATTAGAAAGTTAGATGATTCCATCCCCCACACCCACCCCATGGTAAACATTACAAGCAAGAATGATTTTGGTGCTTTGTGAGTTTTTCAGTTCCTTCCCTGTGACAGGCCCCATCATTAGGGTCCTAATAGGCGTTTTGATGGTGTTGGAGATGATGATGAGTTATCAGCGGGCTAGCATCGCCCAGTAAGACCGACCCTTTGATGTTTCTGGGACTTCATGTTGTCGGGCCGGCCGGCCAGTTGTTCTCCTCGGAGCTCTTTTCCCCTTTGAGATCCAGGAGCATCAGGAAACGCCTTTCACCTGACTTTTTTAGGCAAACCTCCAGGATGTCATGGGAAGTGCCCCACGGAACTATTCCAGGCAGCAAGCTTCCCTTTCTCCAGCTGTCCAGAGATTTCAGATGAGCAGTGTTTGTTGCTCTGCTGAGCCCATTTCTCATAACTTGTATATTAAGTGCATCTCCCATCACCTTCGGCCTCTCTCCCTTCTCCTCAAGAAAGACCAGATGCTTGCAAACCGTTTCCCAGATCGCACAGCACTGACTCTTGGAATCTTTTGTCTCCTTTTTGTAACCAAATTGTTCAAAGAGTTGTAAACTAAGGAGGACCATGTCCTTCATTGCACAAGATATGTTTGGACAAGGCATTTATCAAGACTTGTTTTAATAAACTCTTCTCCCCTCACCCCAACTTTTCTTTGTTCTCCTCTTCCTGCAGGAAAGAGGCCAACAGGCCATTTTAGGTCTTCTCTGAAGCCTTAGCTGACCTTAGATGGTTTTGAAGTAAAAGTATGGCTGCAGACCCACTAATTTCCCTGAATCGTCCAAGGATGCTATTTCTGGAAACTCTTTGCTCCGGGGTCCGACCTCCCCGGGGCTCTTCTCTCCCTTCTTAGGCTGAATCCACACCCAGTTTCCAGTTTCAGAGATGTGGGTTTTTTGCACATCTCCTGTCTCTCGTTTCATCTTTGTCTGCGGGAAGGATTGGAGTAGTTGGGCTGGCTGACCTCCACGTGGATACTCCATTTGGTCTGCAGGTGGGTTCAGAGCCAGGGCTGGCACAGAGGGTAAGGCTGGAGGTGCTTTTTAAATCCTCACGTGTGACTCTGAGCTGGGCCTCGTGTCTCTCAGCGCTTGGGAGTCATACCGTGTCTGGGTCCTACATTGCTTGCCAGCCTTGACAGGACGTAACGCTGGTGTAGGGACAGTTGGGTGTGGCTAGGGGCGGAGGTAGGAAAGCTGGTTAAGAAACAGCAGCAAACGTGAGTGTGTGGACAGTAGAAAGAACAGCGCTGGGGATGGAGAAGTTTTTCAGGACAGGCCCTTCCTACACGAACGTTCTCAGAAATTCCTCAGGAGAAACGAGCTGCCTCAGTGTTTCTGAAGGATTCTCTTTGGATGTAATGCCCAGAGATTTTTGAAACTAAGGATCCTCTAGATCCTTGCTCGTTAAGAATAAGAAGAAATGTAGCGCCCGTCAGCTGTACTTGGAGTTGGCGTGTTGGGGCTGATTATTTCCCCTCTGAACTCTGACCGGCCAGGTGCCCTAATCAGTAAGTGAGCGCGTTAACAAGCGTCACTGCTTGTTTGTATTTAATTGCTACCTTAGAAGAGTGACAGCTCGAACCTGACGCTGATAATTTCGCTATAGACCTCAAAATATAAAAGACCAGCTGCGGTTCTTCCTCTCCTCTGTGAATGGATGCTTTTGCCACTGAGATACTGGTGGGGTGTAGATTGGCTGCTGTGTGAGGCTCTTTGGAGGCTTTTGCAGTGTCCTGGGAGTACACCCATCCAATGTCTTTATTTGTACTTTGAACAGCATTGCCACACTCCTGCCTTCTGCCAGTCCTCTGCTGAGCAGTGGGATAGTGATGTGGACACAGCGGACCAGAGACGGACCCCGCTGTGCTCTGACTCACGCTCAGCTCCGCTTCCTGGACGGGGAAGATGCTTCCCTGGGGCAGTCCTTACCTCAGCTGTCAGATGCGTGATGAGAGAGGGGAGGCAGGATCTGGCCTCCAAAAAGGACCTAGGGGTGCTGGGTACAGGGCCTTTGGGGTTGGGCCCGAAGACAGCTCATGCCTGCAGGACAACATGTGTGCTAAGCTCTTCTCATTGGGGCCTAGAAGTTGCTTTTGTCAAAAATCGTCTTTTCTGTGCTGAATCTAAACAGCAGAGGTGAATACTTTCCGATTGTTGGAGGGATGTGGACCTACTGCAGAGTCGCACTGAGTCTGCGCTGGTGGTTAGTTATGCTTTGCTTGGGTTCTGTAGTGTTGACAGCAGGAAGGGAGATGTTCTGGGAAGGACTGTGCTTTCCCAGGGGTCCCGGCCGGATGACGCTATCAGCCTACAGGTGTATTGCCCTTTTCAGTTTATAATAGTATGTATTTAAAGTGAAATATATCAATTATTACATTGACATTTGTATAATTTTCCATTTTCTGATTAAATTTCAAAATCTCATTCTAATGTTCATCTTATTAGATAGGCAGAAAAGATCCTAATTTAAAAAAATATACATCCTTATTTATTTATTGTATTGAAGTATAGTGGATTTACAACGTTGTGTTAATTTCTGCTGTACAGCAAAGTGATTCAGTTATACATATTCTTTTTTATATTCTTTTCCATTACGGTTTATCTCAGGATGTTGAATTACATATGCTTATTTAAAAAATCTGTGTTTTTGTAAATTTACTTCAGTTTAAAAAATATCTGTGCTTTGAAGTAATCTTGGTAAAATGCTGCACTGCTATTTATCGACGTTATTTTTTTTTCTGTTAATAGAATGACAATTTTTGAACCGATAATCCTGAGCTCAGAATCTAGTGAGGAGAGGCAGTATTTATTTGTGTTTGTACAACTTGTCCACAGCATTTGTTAACTTGCTACCAGCTGGGGAAGTAAATTTGACTAATTGGGAGAAGCAGTATTGATATATATCTCTAGGAGTAGTTGCAAGTTCTATAAAAATGCCTCTCTACTTCTCACATGGTCAGTGGGGAAATGGCTCATGGAAAATTAGAAAATACCTGGGCATCTGGCTACAAATTCGAGTTCTCTGCCCATGTGTGTGGCTTGGCTCAGTTCTTTGGTCTTGGTAATAGGCCCATTATTTCTGTGTTAGATGGATTTCAGAATGTCATACTCATACTTTGTTTCAACCCAAGCTGTTCCCCAGGAAACACAACTGTTTGTCCTCTTTTTCTTGCTGGACTAAGACCATGGTACCATCTTTCTTCTGGGCACAGCACAGCCTCTCCAAATAGGACCTCCTACACCTTTCAGGAACCTGTGCGTTTCACTGGTTTTTCTGTACGTGGGAGTGTACACAACCTTTTTTGGTGTCTATATTTCTGTAGCTTTAAATTTTCTACGTTGAAACATGTTGCTTTCTATTGGGAAAAAATTACTGTGATTTAAGAAGAAACAAAAATACTATATCCTTTGCCTGTCTTTTCTGGGGAGGGGGAATAGGGTGCTGAGTCATGAAAATTATGAGGTCTTACTATTTTTATGCCATGTGAGGCAATGCCAGGACCTGAGTCACAAGCACACCCAGGAAGAGGTGGTGGGTTTGAATGGTGCATGAATGTACATCAACTGTCTGGAACACTAGAATGTCAGAAAGGAAAGTCCCTGGGAAGGTGTATTTTAGGATTTTGAAAGGTAGCATGATATAATTATGAGCATGGCCATGAATCAAACAGATTTCTATTCAGATTCCAGATATGTGCCCTCTTCATTGGATAATTTTTGTGAGGAGTAAAAGAGGTACGGTGTGTGCAAAGCCTAGCCCATGGTGGCACGCAGTAAGCTTTCCTTCCTTTGTCCCTTCCGTCAGTCCATCGCCTTGAGATTATGGGTGGAATTTAAGGGACATGAGATTGACTTAGCAGCTTGTTGAGCCTCTCTTCTTTTGGAGAGATTGACCCTTTCTCAGACCCTTACCGTAGGGTGAGTTATTATTTTTTTAGGAACAAATCAATGCCAATGTTGTGGGCCATTGAACTGTAATATAGTCAGAGGTCTACCCTTACTTCCTCCTTCCGTCTTAAACATCTACTAGTTCAATTTAGGAAAAATTTCCAAGCAGAAGTCTTTCAGACTGGCTGTTAAAATATCAGATTATTAGCTGTTAATCTCTAACATGCTCAAGCTTCCTAAAAAATGGACCACATGATTACAGCCATCATGGAAAACAAGTATGGAAGTTCCTAAAAAAATTAAAAATAGAATTATCATATGATCTGACAGTCCCTCTTCTGGGTATATATCCAAAGGAAATAAAATCTCTCTCTTGAAGAGAAAAATGCACCCTTATGTTCAATGCAACATTATTCATGACAGCCAAGACATGGAAACAACCTAAGTGTTTGTTGACAGATAAATAGAAAAAGAAATGTGGAATAAATAAATAACTATTCTGTACACAGTGGAATATTATTCAGCCTTGAACAAGAAGGAAATCCTATAAACATGACAAAAAGACAACCCTCAGAATGGGAGAAAATATTTGCAAATGAATCAATGGACAAAGGATTAATCTCCAAAGTATACAAACAGCTCATGCAGCTCAATATTAAAAAAACAAACAACCCAATCAAAAAAGGGGCAGAAGACCTAAATAGACATTTCTCCAAAGAAGACATACAGATGGCCAAGAGGCACATGAAAAGATGCTCAACATCACTAATTATTAGAGCAATGCAAATCAAAACTACAATGAGGTATTACCTCACACTGGTCAGAATGGCCATCATCAAAAAATCTACAAACAATAAATGCTGGAGAGGGTGTGGAGAAAAGGGAACACTCTTGCACTGTTGGTGGGAATGTAAATTGATACAGCCACTATGGAGAACAGTATGGAGGTTCCTTAAGAAACTAACAACAGAACTGCCATATGACCCAGCAATCCCACTTCTGGGCATATACCCTGAGAAAACCATAATTCAAAAAGAGTCATGTACCCCAATGTTCATTGCAGCACTATTTATAATAGCCAGGACATGGAAGCAACCTAAGTGTCCATCGACAGAAGAATGGATAAAGAAGATGTGGCACATATATACAATGGGATATTACTCAGCCATGTAAAGGAATGAAATGGGGTCACTCGTAGAGACATGGATGGACCTAGAGACTGTCATACGGAGTGAAGTCAGAAAGAAAAACAAATATCATATTAACGCCTATATGTGGAATCTAGAAAAATGGTACAGTTGAACCTGTCTGCAAGGCAGAAATAGAGACACAGACGTAGAGAACAAATGTAAGGACACCACGGGGGGAAAGGGGGAGTGGAATGAATTGGGAGATTGGGATTGACATATATACACTAATATGTATGAAATAGACAACTAATGAGAACCTGCTGTATAGCACAGGGAACTCCACTATGCTGTACAGTAGAAACTAACACAACATTGTAAAACAACTATACCCCAATAAAAAAGAAAAGAAAAACGAAAAGAAAAGGAAGGAAATCCTGCCATTGTGACAGCATGGATGAGCCTGGAGGACATCATGCAAAGTGAAATAAGTTAGGCCAAGACTGCACGACCTCCTGTTATAGGTGCAGTCTAAAATCGTAGGACTCACGGAAACAGAAGCGTGGTCGTGGGGAGCTGACAGTGGGGGTGAACGGGGAGATGTTGATCCAAGGGTACAAACTTCCAGTTATAAGATGAATATGTTCTGGAGACCTAATGTGCCGTATGCTGACTCCAGTCAACAGTGCTGTATTGTATACTTGAAATTTGTTACGAGAGTAGATGTTAAGGGCTCTTAGCACACACCCAGGAGGTAACTATGTGAGGTGATGGATGTGCTAATTAGCTGGACTGCAGTCATCATTGCATAGTGTATGTATATATATGCATCAAATCGCACGCTGTATACCTTCATTATATACAGTTTTTATTTATCAATCAGGCCTCAGTAAAGCTGGAAAGAAAAGGAGAGAAATTGCAAAAGCCCAGAAACTTCCAAGGTTAATATTTACCATGTCTTCTCAGATTATTTAAATCATAGTGCTTTTCACACTGGGTTGCAGACTGAAAGAGTTAACCATTAAAAGAAATAGACCACATGAATGAGGAAAAACAAGTTACCTGAGGCCAAACAGTACTCAGCATTTTGGTGGCCCTTGCCTAGAAACGCAGTACAGTGACGTGAACAGCACATTTGTCCTTTCCTCTGGAGGTTTTTTTTTTTTTAACATCTTTATTGGAGGATAATTGCTTTACAGTGGTGTGTTAGTTTCTGCTGCGTAACGAAGTGAATTGCTCTGCTCCTAGTTCAGACGTGGACCTTCTGTGTGACTTTAACACCTTATCCCAGCAAAGCCTGGGTTAGAAAAAAATAATCTCTCTGTTTTGTTATTCAATGTGTCATTCGCTGTAAATCACATAGCCTCAAAGTCTTAATTGTGCCTAGTGAGACTTATGCAAAGATAGTCTTTTGCCTTTGTAATTAGATCTGGATCCCCTAAGAGGATATCAGATGAGTAATTAGTTCATCACTCTACTCCCTTGTGAACTGACAAGATTTAGTAGTACTGAGGAGGTTTACGTGCAGGAAGGCATTAATACTCTTTCCCTTAGCTCACTCGTTAAATTCAGCTAATATTTGTTTAGTTGATACCATTTGCAAAGTATGGGAAGTACATTGTGGGAAACTGAAATATAAGACAAAGACTTTACAATCGAGTTGAGAAATGTAAGAGAGACTCAACTGTGTCTGAGTGTGATATTGCTGATAAAGTCATTGCATCTTGATACCAAAAGGGACCTTAAAACCCAGCCAACTCCCCCATCTACTGATGAGGAAAATTCAGAGAAAGAGAGACCTCATTGTGGACTGAAGCTAAAGCAAGCTGAATGGCGTTGTTGAGGGTAGAGTTGGATCTTAAATAGACAGGACGTGGCTCAGTGCAGGGGGCATCTTGCTGCAGGGAGCAACTGTCTTTGGTCCTGGTTGGACAGTTGGGTACCATGGTCCATATGCTTCACATTCACTGTGTTGCAGAGTCTTGTCACTGTTATTCCTACTACTACTCCTTATTACTGTTTTCCCTTATTACCTACAAGAGCAAGACTCAAACAAATAAATATTGATGTCTGTGGTATAATTTTCCCGCTACTGTTTGGAGGTACACTCGTTGCCATTCAATCTTAACACCTTGAGTAAAAGAGAAAGGAGAGGAATTCTTTCATTCTCTCCAACAAGAGCCTTCCCCCAAGTACAGTGCTCCATCCTCCTATCTTCAATAAGTACATTCCTCCAGAGTTTGAGTCCATTTTGCAACATAGTTCTGTGCCCCTGGGCTGAGTTATCTGCATAAGTTTTAAGGGCACACTTTTATCAGAAAATAATGGGGGGACTTCCCTGGTGGCACAGTGGTTAAGAATCCGCCTGCCAACGCAGGGGACACGGGTTTGAGCCCTGGTCCGGGAAGATCCCACATGCCACGGAGCAGCTAAGCCCGTGCGCCACTACTACTGAGCCTGCGCTCTAGAGCCCGTGAGCCACAGCTACTGAAGCCCACGTGCCTAGAGCCCGTGCTCCGCAACAAGAGAAGCCACCACAGTGAGAAGCCCGCGCACCACAACGAAGAGTAGCTCCCCCCTCGCCGCAACTAGAGAGCCCGCGCACAGAACGAAGACCCAGTGCAGCCAAAACTAAATAAATAAATAAAATTTTTAAAAAAGAAAATAGTGGGGTACCAGGAAGAAGAGATTTAACCATCGAAATCACATGACTGTCTGCATGACATGGAGGCATCCTGATGGAAACTGCCTGCATTATGCTGGTCATCACAGCAGAGGGCGATATTCTGGTCACTGACAGTACTTGGGGGCCTTACCAGACACTGGTTTGTTTGAGAGGCCTCCAGTTTACTGTTCTGCCTTCACGTTCCAGCAGAGCATTTTCCCACTTGTCCACACTCAGCAGAGCCAATTTCGACATCAGAAGTTCTGTAGATATTCTTCAGTAAGGCCCAAATGCCTTTTCATCCTGTGTTTTTTGTTTTGCTTAAAAATATTTCTTTTCGGGAATTCCCTGGTGGCGCAGTGGTTCAGACTCCGCCTGCCAATGCAGGGGACACAGGTTCGAGACCTGGTTCGGGAGGATCCCACACGCTGCGGAGCAACTAAGCCCGTGTGCCACAGCTACTGAGCCTGTGCTCTAGAGCCCGCGAACCACAACTACTGAGCCCGTGTGCCACAACTACTGAAGCCCGCACACCTAGAGCCCGTGCTCCGCAACAAGAGAAGCCACCGCAATGAGAAGCCTATGCACTCTAACAAGGAATAGCCCCTGCTCGCCGCGACTAGAGAAAGACCACGCGCAGCAACGAAGATCCAGTGCAACCAACATAGGTAGATAGATAGATAAATAAATAAATACATACATACATAAAAAACAAATTTCTTTTCACAGTTAGTATTTGGCAAATTTGTAGACTTTTACCTGTTTCTTTTTATTCTCTGATTAGAATCTCAGCTAACGTCATCCTTCAGTTTAAATGACACTCTTTCAGGTGGATCCTCACCACCTATACTTGATTAAATCCTCTTGCTGAAGTACTTCTCCCTTAACTGTCCGCTGTCCATCAGCTGGGCTGGGCAAGGACCCGGTCTGTCTTGTGTACTCTTTTATCCCCAGTTCCTGGCATAGTGTCTACACTAAGTGTTCCATAATTTGTTAAACTTAATTGAATTTTACTCTCTTTTATCCCACTTTGTTTCTAATTCTTTGCAACCAAAGGCAAGCTACAGAGAATATATTTAAGCCAGAATTAGGATGCATAGGGAGACAAGGGAAATTAACTTGAATTTAGAAAATTACATTTTGGCAGGAGAAGTTCTGAGTTGGGTGGATGCTTCTCCTCCTGGGTAATCAAGAGCTTGCCTGGGACCCACAGGGCCACTTGCAGAAAGTAATGTCCTGTGGCTTTTCCTCGAAACCACCCCGGGCCCTGGCACAATGCCCATTTTCCCAGCCTGCTTTGTGGAGATTCCTATACCGTGAAGACAGGTCTGGAAGTATCAGAGAAGGGGGGAGATTTTCAAAACTTACGTCAAGAGATTTCCTAGTGAGTAACCTTGTTGAAAGTGTATCCTTCTTGAAATTCTCTGACCATTTTCATTGACCCTGTGCGCTTACTTGCTTCTTAGGCTACAATGTCTGCCTGGTTTATTGGTCTTATTTCCTTTTCCAGCTCCATTGATGAAGATGTACCCCAAGACCCAGTTTTTCATCCTCTGTTGGTCTTAAGTTTTTCTTCTTGGGAGACAAATTCTGCTTTCAACCCTTCAACTCTTGTTCTGTGTAAAATCCACAGACCCATCTCAGAGTCCTTCGGGGAACCCTAGTTTGTGACCGTCCAGGCCTGCCAGGAATCATCACTTCACTGTCTGATTTTACTGCAAATTAAATAAGCCTTTGCGAGCCTTATCTTTTCTACCCGAACGTTGTCACTGGGCAGAGGAAGAGGTGCTCCGATCCCAGCACTTAACCGCTGAAGTCTTTTTTTTTTTTAAACATCTTTATTGGAGTATAATTGCTTTACAATGGTGTGTTAGTTTCTGCTTTATAACAAAGTGAATCAGCTATACATATACATATATCCCCGCATCTTCCTCCCTCTTGTATCTCCCTCCCTCCCACCCTCCCTATCCCACCCCTCTAGGTGGTCACAGAGCACCGAGCTGATCTCCCTGTGCTATGCAGCTGCTTCCCACTAGCTATCGGTTTTACATTTGGTAGTGTATATATGTCCATGCCTCTCTCTCACTTCGTCCCAGCTTACACTGCTGGAGTCTTGAGTCCTCTGGCACCTTCTGTGTGTCTGCCCGCCTCTCCCACTGCACTCTAGTGTTTCTCCAGGTCCTGTGGGTTCTTCCTTTCCCCGAAGAACCCCGGCTCCTCTTTTCACAACGAGGCACTGTACGCTCTGGAGCGCAGCAATCCATCCTGAATTCCTGTAGGTCTTCTGCCACTCAGCATTTGCCACAGAAAAACTTCTTTGTTCTCTTATTTACCTTTTATTGTAATGTCTCATGTCTCCAGTGCGATAACTAGCTTCTGAGGACAGAGATGAGGAATCGCTTCTCTTCCCGTCTCTAGCAGTTAGCACAGAGCTGAGTAGCTACTTGGTAGAGTTCACAGATGATGGTGACAGTGAACTAGAAGATTTCTCCTGGTCAGCTTTGTGTAGCCTCTGTCCCTGTGACAATAGGACCTTAACTAGAAATTATGAAGGATAAGGGACGAGACAAAGCGATGGTTTACGTTAGCACAGGAAGCAGGGGTATGGTTTCTTAGTGAATAGAGACGTCTCTAAAATTTGGAAAGTTAGTGCTTTTTGATTGCTGGAAAAAATTACTGCCTTTTTGGGTATAGTTCTTCATTGTTTAAAAATTTTTTTATACTCATTATCCAATGTGATCCTTCAACAAGCTTGGGAGAAGTATTATTAGTGGCATTTTTTTAGAAGAGAAAGCAGAAGTTTGGAAGTATGGTTTAAGCAAGGCCACGGAGCCCAAAGTTGTCAAAGGTGTCAGAACCACATCTCCAGCCCCAGTTTTCTGATTCCAGGTAAAATCAGTTCGAGTCAGGCATGGAGTTTTCACTAGGAAGATGCACTTTTTAACTCTGTCCTAAAGAAGTTTGCAGTCTAGTGAGAAATAAATGGGTAAACACATTAACCCTTGCTCCAAGGTTTGAATTAAGTAAGGGTGAATAAGGACACAAACACAAAGCTGGGGGTGCATGAAGGTGGGAGTGATTAATTCGGTCTCTGTACTGAACAACAGCTGTTCTGGAAGCCTTCTGTCCGTGAGTGGTTATGAGGTATGGCTGAAAGCAGGTGTGGGTGTGTGGAGACAACAGAATGGCCAGGAGGAGAAAGACAGTGCCATTTCCAGTGTGTTCTTTGGCGGAGGGAGATGTGGAGTGGTGATGGCTAGAGGGGGGATGATGACCACGTTTGGGCGGTAGGGCATTTTAGGCAGCGTGGGAAGGACCATAAACCTATCTGCCAGGCTAGCTTAATTGATTTCACGGAGATCCCAGTGCAGCCCAGCGTTTTTGTGGGTGTCTATAATTTTGATGACATTGCAGGTTGAACGTGGTAAGACGGAGCTTGTCTCTTTGCAAAATCAAGACTCTGAAAAGATGGCGTGATGCAGTCAAGCCTACTATCATTGCTCTGGTCTCCTCTTTATTTCCCAAATCTTCATTTTTCCAAATCCCCAGAAATGTTTTCATCCCTTTATTCATCAACCTTTGTGAACCTTCTTCAGTTTTTAATTTAACTAGATCCTTATTCCAGAGTCTACATTATGGCAGTCGTGTGTGGATTTTGGAATAACTTTACTTCACATGTTTCTAATTCATTTACACTTAACTCATCAACATTCCCACCCGCTCTTTTTTAATGAGGTAATTAATGGCTAAGATGTTTTGTCAGCCTTTGAGTTGGCCTCTTAAAACATTTTCTCTTTTCTTTAGTCATACAAAGCCATAACCTGTAAAGGGGGCACGTATTCCATTAACTCTTACTGGGCTAGAAACTTAGTGTATCACAGAGTTAAAAGGCCACTCAGCCCCGTTATATTTCCTCCCTTCCTTGACATTCTTACAGATTAGCACATAGACAAACAAGCACTGAACTTTCATGTCTGGTTGCTACTTACCCTCAGCTCAGCCTTTCCTTAATCCACCTTCAGCATACGACCAGGCAAGTCCATTTTAACCACCCCATCTCTGTGTTCTCTGCAGTGTTCAGAAATTGACTTTGGGTACAGTCCTGTGTCCCACTAACTTCATCCTTCTTTGCCTACGACTAATCTTGGGAAGGGCTGTGAATTGTTTATACAGGTCTGCAGAACCACAGTAGTTATTTCTGGAGTCTTGATGATTTTAGGGCGATGTCTGGCCTGGTTAGCCCTCCCACTGATATCCTTTAGCTCTCTTGTTGCTGTCAGGGCATTTGAAGACCCTCATGTGGCAAAGAGAAGCTAGCAGATTCTAGTGCTGTTTCGTCTTACTTTGCATACGAATGCACGGAGGGTAAGAAGATGCACCTGCATAGTTCACAAGCAGGTCTGCTTTCTTGATACGAAAATCCATCTGTTTTCTTTTGGCTCATTCACAGAGCATCAAACCACTAAAGTGAAAAGAGGAAAAGAAAGGGAACTAACAGTGATGAAATTCCCACCAGGTACTTCACAAACCCTAATGCATTTAATCTTCCCAGTAAGATACCAGGGGGAACTGTTATTAGCCCTACTTTACAGAAGAGGAAATTGAAACGAAGAAAGTTTTGATAACCTGCTCAAGTTCACTCCACAAGTCAGTGAGGTCCTGTTCTTTCCACTGCCCCAAATTACCAGCCAGTCTGCAGGGACGTGAGCTGATGGGAATACTTCGGTGTGGGTGGTTTTATGATTTTTCCCAGGACACTCAGCCAGAGCTACCCAGTTGTTCCACTGAGTCTTTCTTTCAGGTTAACCGTCAGGGATACCATCTCTACCTGTGGCTTTGTGTGTGTTGCTTGTCCCTTGGAAGCTTTCTGCGGGTATACAGGTCACACATTCCCGGGACATAACTCAGTAAAGCAGGCAGCTTAGAGATCCTTATCCACTCAGACATTTGGACCTCGCTTGTGTCAACCGGAATAGTGGGCGTGGAGAGCCATTTTGGGGACTGGCGTGTTGGAGCAATGGAAGAGGAGCCCCCAGGAGGTGTGTGGAAGCCAACACTGTGCTTTGGGGACTCTGCTCTGGGGTTCACGTCCAGCTGTAACTGGGGCGACTGGCCTCCGCGGGGAAGGAGGACTTATGTTGGGGAGATGTGCCTGGAATCTGCCACCCTGGACCGTGCCCATGCTTGGCCCAAGTGCGTTCGTATGCGTGATCTACACTCAGTTTGCAGAATCCACGTGACGGAAAATTCTGTTTAGCCTCCCAAATGGTCCGCATCTCCCCAGGCTCCCTGGGATGTCCCTGGGCATCAGCCTACCACGAATGTGCTCAGGTTTTCTAATCCAAAAACAGATTCTCAAGACGGCCAAACATTTGGCAGGCAGCTATTCTAGGTATAGGATACACGCGGTTATGTGATATCCATCCCACAGCCAAACACTGGTTCGGGGGATGGGTTGAAGGAAAGCAGCTATTAGAAAGTGCATTCACTGTGGTCATGTTTACACTCCTTTTGTCAACTAAAAATGTTTAAACAAAGTCTTTGGTTCATGACAGTCATGACTCCCTCTCAGTAGCAGATAATGTGCTTGAATTTCACAAGTGTATGTAAATGATCCAGGGTGGCGGGACAGCTGTCTTTAGTCCACGTTTTCACATAGTGATAATTCTCAGGAAAAGAGAAAGACATACTTAATACATAGTGTTATACATTACTTGCCTTCTCAGTAACCCAAGTCCCCCACCCCACGATGTATGAGCTAAGTTATAATTCCCCCCTATTTTTAAAATCTAAATTTGATTTTTAGCCAAAATATAAATAGATGGCTGGAGTATCTCACAGTGCTTTTGTGAGAATATCAGATGCGGGTGTGTAAGTGCTCTGTGAAATGAGAGCTCTGGGCCGATCCTATTTTGTTGGAAATCGGGTCGTATTTTAAAACAAGAAAGACATAGAGCAGCTGGCGAGAATATGTTTGGTCCCACTTTTCTGGTCCCGTTGGTTTGCCTCTCAGGAGACGCAGTGCTTTGCTGCACACGCATTACCCACCCTGTGTCCTGGTCCAGCCACGCTTGTTCCTTCCTTAGGGACACATGTCAAATACGAAAACCTCAACACAGTGCTTCACGGCAATTGTATTTATTTACTACAATGATGGTCCTCCTGAATCCCCCAAATATTTATCTGCATCACAGTGGCCTTGTGGGTGCATCTCCAACATCAGAAGGTGCTCTCTGCCCCTGGGGAGAGGTGCAATTTTGTCACTGAATCTGCATCAGAACATTGGGTCAGGATTCCTGAAACTACAGACTTTGGTGATTGGAATGTTGCCTTAAATCACTACCATTCTTCTGAAGTTTTTTGTTTTGTTTTTGGTTTTTAATGAAGGTTTTCATTGGGTTTAAGCTTTATGGAACCAAATGGCATAAATTTCCAAAAGCTATTTTTAATTACTAGCAATTTCTTTCAACCTACCAGAGAACAGGATCATCAAAAGAATCATCTTTCCTGATAGTAATCTATAAGGTCAATGGAAGTCTAATAAATTTTCAGTGGGATTTGCTTTTTAAGAGACTAACAAGTTGATTCTAAAATTCAACTGGAAAAATTAATTAATGACAATAGCTGAGAAAACTCTGTAGAAAAGATAAAAAGGGGAAATTTGTTCTGCCAGATAATAAAACTCCCTAAACCCTACAATAATAAAAGTGGAATGGTCCTATCATAGGACATACATTAGTTCAGTAGAATAGAGTCCAGAAACAGACACATGCATTCATGACGTAACCCAGCTATTTCTAGGGCCCCATATGGCCCAGTATCTATAGAATTATACTCAAAGACAACAGAAATCTGATTACAGAAGCCTTGAATGGGAAGATCTTTAGTTTTACTTAAAGGAATATATTCAAGGATTTTACCCAGTACACCCCTAAAATGTTTTTCAGAAATCCTCTCAAAGTAGCCTTCACTCTCCCCAGAGTTGCAGACTCATGGCGGCCTCAAAAAAAATCTGCCCCCCTCTCTGATCCACCTGATTTCCTAACTCTTCTCTCCCCGACGCCTCCTCATTCCGCACACCCACTGCCCTCACGTAGAGGCACCTCACCTATTTATAACCATCCCGACAGAGGGCAGCCCTTGGGAAGGGTGGTTCTTGTCCCAGTTTGGCTGCTTGTCTAGAAAGCAGGAGATTCTCAGACTTCTGGTGACTAAAATTCCCCAGTAGACGCTCAGAATTCTGATAAACAAAAATTCCCAACTTCATTTCATTGGGAACTTAATGTACCTTAAGGCTGGCATTTTAAGTCACGGGGTTAAATAAACCCCAATAAAGGGTCTGGGGGTTGTTGGCTATCCATTTAGAAAAAATAAAGTGACATGTTTATACTTTACAAAATAAACACTTTGTAACTATGTGTTTCAGTAGATTAGAATACCTTATTACTAGATTTGGAACATATACATGTCTGTATATACACAGGAACAATTATGGAAGTCTACCTCTAAGATTTGGGATTGAAAACTGGGAGGGGAGACTTCTATTTTATATATTTCTGAATTGTTTTAAAAATTTTTTTATAAGAAATTGTGCTACTTTGGTAATGAAAACAAAATAGCAGTATAAGAAGCTTTTAGATACTTTTTAAAATATATTATAACTTTATTCTTTTTTTTTTTTTTTTTTTTTTTGCGCCTCTCACTGTTGTGGCCTCTCCCGTTGCGGAGCACAGGCTCCGGACACACAGGCTCAGTGGCCATGGCTCACGGGCCCAGCTGCTCCATGGCATGTGGGGTCTTCCTGGACCGGGGCACGAACCCGCGTCCCCTGCATTGGCAGGCGGACTGTCAACCACTGTGCCACCAGGGAAGCCCCATAACTTTATTCTTTTTAAAATTAATTAATTAATTTATTATTTTTGGCTACATTGGGTCTTCATTGCTGTGCGCGGGCTTTCTTTAGTTGTGGTGAGCAGGGGCTACTCTTCGTTGGGGTGCACAGGTTTCTCATTGCGGTGGCTTCTCTTGTTGCGGAGCATGGGCTCTAGGCGCGTGGGCTTCAGTAGTTGTGCACGCAGGCTCAGTAGTTGTGGTTTGCACGCTCTAGAGCGCAGGCTCAGTAGTTGTGGCGCATGGGCTTAGCTGCTCCGCGGCATGTGGGATTTTCCTGGACCAGGGCTTGAACCTGTGTCCCCTGCATTGGCAGGCGGATTCCCAACCACTGCGCCACCAGGGAAGACCTACATACTTTTTTGGAAAAGTAGCATTTCATAATGTATACAGATCCAAAACTACTGTCACAGGTATCCTGATTTTCTCATTATAAAATATCATTTTTTTTCTTTAAAAGAATCCATGACAAAAACCCTCAAGTGTTAGCCTTGGCTGGAGAGTCAATGGAAGTCGTGATTTATTGTTTAATAGCTTTGTGGTTTCTACTGGGCCTTACTAGACATGTAGTCAAAGAACAAGAGAAGTTATCTCTTTTAATAACTATGACTGGGGTCCAAAACAGAAGCATGGAAATGAGTAAGAAGAGAAATGCCAACCCAGAGGAGAGAGAGCTTACACGTAGCAACTGGGTGCTTCTGTGACCTTGGTTGGTTTTAACCCGGGACGAGTGTGAGTGATGTTTGGCTCCGACGCTCACCTTGCCCTTGTAGTGAGCTGTCAGGTCTGGGCTGAGTCCCAAAGGGCAGCCACAGAATCTTCTCTGTTTTCATCAGATATCAAGATGGGCTTGGGATGATGTGCTTTTGTGACATCGGTATATTAGAGTTTGAAAAATTCTTCGAAGTTACCTACTTTTACACACTTGTACAAATGACAAAACTGAGCCCCAGAGGGATAAAACTGTTTCCATAGGTAATGATGGTGACATTTTAAACCCAATACTATGGAACAATGAAAAGGAAGAGCTTTTTCACTTGAACTTTAAAGTATCAGCAAACAAAGGATGTTGCAGCCATCAACCATGAGCCACTATCTATCTCCACCCCGGTGGTGAGCCTTGAGGGAACTCAGGGTGGAGACAAATGGGCTGCCTGGCTGCCTGCTGCCAAGCCCTCGGCCACTGCAGCCGCCCCCCGCCCCCCACCAACGGTGCCCCCTGAGGGGACTCAGGATGGGAAGGAACAGGACACTGGCCCCAGAGAGCTGAGGTGCACATCAAAGGAATGATTTCAATGAGCCCAGACTCTTTCTTCCCATACATAGAAAAGCGCTAAATTCATTGACTTGAGACGTCCTGTTTTCTTTTTCGTTTTTATTGGAGTATAGTTGCTTTACAATGTTGTGTCAGTTTCTGCTGTACAGCACAGTGAATCAGCTATATGTATACACATATCCCCTCTTTTTTGGATTTCCTTCCCATTTAGGTCACCACTGAGCACTGAGTAGAGTTCCCTGTGCTGTACAGTAGGTTCTCATTAGTTATCTGTTTTATACAAAGTGGTGTATATATGTCAATCCCAATCTCCCAATTCATCCCACCGCCTCCCTCCCCGCCTCGGTATCCATACATTTGTTCTCTACATCTGTGTCTCTATTTCTGCTTTGTAAATAAGTTCATCTCTACCATTTTTCTAGATTCCACATATAAGTGATATTATACAATATTTGTTTTTCTCTTTCTGACTTACTTCACGCTGTATGACAGTCTCTAGGTCTATCCATGGTTCTGTTTAATTAACAGAATTAATCTTTTGATGTTCTGACCACCTGGTCTTTGTTGCAAAAACTCCTGTATATCCTAGTGCCCCCTCACCTCTTCAGAGCAGTCCCCCAGAGCTATCTGAGAGGTTGCCTCCCTGGCTTGAAGTCCTCAGAAAGTCCAAAAATATAAAACATAATTCTCAACTTTTAGGTTGTGCAATTTTTTTCAGTCGACAAAAGACAGAACAGATTCTTGGACAGAAAAGTCCTCTTGCCTTGAAATTCCTAAAGCAGAAGAGGCACAAAACTAGGGTGGAGGCCACCACACCCCCTACCCCTGCACACCCGTGACAGACATCGCTAATCAACCTCAGCTCGAATTCTTCAGCCAGGCTCCGACCCAGCCTGAGAATCCTCCTTAACACAGTGCCAGAGGCAGCCAGTGTAATGGATCTGAATTTTCATGTGAATTAAAATCTTTTTGGCCTCCTCTTCTAAGTGATGCATCCGTGTGATTCATGATGTGGTAACAGCCCTGGACTTCAAGCCAGAACCTGGTTTGACTCCTGAGTCTGCTTGTTCCTAGCTCTGTGACACCATCAAGTCCCTCAGGTTTTCTGGGGCTGTTTTTTTGTCTCTGAAATGAGGGAGTTGAATTAAATAACCCTTAAGCATCCTTCCAGCTCTGAAAAACGTTACGATTCAAGGTATGTAGACTTCTCAGGGAGAATTTATAGTTACAGCCATGTATTTTTATAAAGACCCGAGGTGCTTCTCAGGTGCACTGTATATTACAGATCCTTTTCAGCTTCCTTAAGTATGTGTTTCTAGCTATATCTGAGTACTTCTTCCCATCTGCTCAGTGCCATTGACCCGTATCTCTGAAACCAGCATTTAGGGGTTCAAACGGGAGAGATGGGGAAAGGTTCACTTCAAACTAGACCAGGCTGAGCAAATCTGCGTGTGCCCTGCCCACCCAGCCTTCCCCCATTTATACGTCCCTGTGAACAGGAGGCCCTGCCAGACAGATGGGTCTCGGCCCGGGGTCCTCTGAGGGCCTCTGGCCCCCTTCCCCCACGGCTCCTGTGCGACCTGCCTCCCTGCTTGTCTTCCAGGCCCCGCTTCCCTTCGGGCATATCCTCTCCTCTCGGTGATCACCCGACAGCCCACAGTCATCCCCCACCTGGTCCCCGCCACCCCGGGAGTCGCCCAGGCTCTGTCCCGCCACCCGGCCGCCGAGGCCACCTCTGCCGAGGCTGCGGGCGAGAACCACGGCAGCAGCGAGTCGGAGACGGAGCAGCCCACGCCCCGGCAGAAGAAGCCCCGCCGGAGCCGCACCATCTTCACCGAGCTGCAGCTCATGGGCCTGGAGAAGAAGTTCCAGAAGCAGAAGTACTTGTCCACCCCAGACAGGTGAGGACACGGGGAGGGGACTGTCTGCCGGGAAGGCCCTTGAGCAGGGGGACTCCTTTGGTTCTTGGCGTGGGACGGAGAGCCACAGGACTGTTCTAGAGTTTGTGCAGGACAGTATGGCAGGAATCTGTCCATCCCTCGGCTCGTGCCGCCTCAGCCTGGGTTTAACAGAAGCCAGCCCACGTGCATTCATCTCAGCCCGGGACCCTGCCTGCTACTGAATTTATACTTCTCCCTATATCCCTGTATATTAGTTTCTCCAGTACAACCAGCAAAGCAAAGCTTAGCCAGTGCTTACCCAGGCTCTCCGTTGGGAAACAGGTTTGGTGTTTAAAGCCACTTGCACTTAGGGTCAGATGCAGTGGGACTGGACCCACAACTGGGGTCCCTGATCTCCTCAGGCCCCTCCCCAGCCTCCAACCCCCAACTGGCTCAGTGGGTCGGCCCGGCTCCTGCCTGGACGCGCCGGATTGACGGGACTGTGGAGCTGTCAGGTGTCTCGCTAGATCTGACAGGTAGCAAGTCAGAAGCATCTGGCTGAGATCTAAGAGGACCTGGAAGAGGGGCCCTTCTTTAAACCCTTCTGAGATCCCAGCGAGGGCAGCTGCGACCCCTGCTTTACTCACAGGCTTCAATACCTCTCCGCTTTCTTTAGTTCAGCATCTTAACAAAAAAATACGCTGCGAGAGTGTGTGTCTTACCTTGTCCCTCACACTCACTCTGGAATGGCTGAGCTAATGTGTGATCCTGTTTATTGGGAGGATTTTGCAGGTACTTCTTCCCTTCTTTTGCTCACTGCCTTGTCCATATCAGGCTTGACCCTACTCCTGTTAAAGAGAAGGGAAGGAAACTCAAATGCATCTCTTAAGCTATTTTATTAGCTGTTCAATCAAAACTTAAGTGAGAGAGGAGGCTGCAGATCACTGACTGGAAGGGAACTTGTTTACCGATTCAGTTAGTTGAGCACCCACCGGCTGTGTGCCAGGCACTGTGCCAGGGATTATGGGTCCAGAAAGTAGCAGACAAGAGACCTGCTCTAGAAGAGGTCACGGGGAAGGACGAGGCTGTGGTAATGACATCACGACGCCGGGTGTGGGTGCCGGCACGTTCCCGCGGGCTGCAGGAGCACAGAGGTGTTGCTGAGCATGTTGGCGGGGGCTGAGAAGCCTTCTCGGAGGAGGCAACCTCTTCAAAAGAGCTTTCATCCCAGGAGGGAGAGAGCCCTCCACAGAGGGAGCGACACATAAAAGGCACAGATGGGCTCGACGGGCGTGCTGAGGGCCCTGCAGGTGGTCGGGCGTCTCCAGCTTCAGGTGTGTGTGGGGGGGGGGCATGGTGGGAGATGAGGCCGCAGAGGCGGGAAGGACCCTGTACATCTGGCCAAAGATTAGGGACTTTGTCATGTAGGCCGTGCGTCAGCAGCCATGAAGAGCCGGAAGCAACATGGCCAGATTTACTTTTCACATTCCCACACTGGTAGCACCACAGGTGGCTGTTAGGGAAGAGATGGAGCAGGGAAAGCAGGTGGACAGAGTCCAGGGAGGGTCACTGAATGTCACCACCTGAAATAAGGTGATGACAGTGGGAGCAGAGAGGAGAGACTAGATCGGAGAACAGTTCTGAGGCTGGAACAGACAGATGTTGGCATGAGGAAGAGAGCTGAGAATTCTGTGGTTCCTGGATGGGCCACCAGGTAAGGGGGACAAACATTATCTGAAGCTGGAAGACTGAGGACAGAGTGGGTTTGGAGGGGAGCATGTTCTGTTTCGGACGTGAGCAGTTTGGGGCACCTTCGGGCAGACAGCGGAGACAGGGCTGTGAATTGGGGATTAATAAACGGGACCTCTAGGTATCGGATGGCTACTCTGATGCCCCGAGCGTGTAATGGAGAGCCTCATGTACTTGTCACCCAGGAAGGGTGGGTACCCCGATTTAAGAATCAGCGTGCTCAGGTGACATTTTAGGCCTACTTTGGAAGTCAGCAAATTGTTTTCGCAGAAACGTTTGTTCTAATTAAACCTCCTGGGGCTTCCTGATACCTGCCCAGGCACCTCTCAGGTGAGCTACGCGGGCTTCATCCACTTGCTGGGGTAGGAGAACCCTCTGGTGGGCGTGGAGGCTGCAGCCCGAGCCACCCTGCCAGCTGTTCCTCTCCTCATACGTGACCGGGGCCATGAGCACGCCCTCCTCCCACAGTGCACTCCCTCTTCCCCTTTGTTTGTTTCTCCGGTTTCCTGGGTGACCCCATCTAAGCGAATATGCAGGGTAGTGAGAATTTGTAAGGGTGGCAGGTAATGAGAGGAGGCCGATGACAGTGAAGCATGTTTCTGGAGCCAGAGTGAGTCAGGGGCGCATTTTTCCCAAGTGAGCTCACCTCGTTTGCTCATGCGGTGGCAGAGCTGTGAACTTGAACCTTCCGTTCACTAATGCACCTGATGGCCTCAGGTGAACCGGCCGGGAAGGCACGGGGGGAGCCGGGGGAGACCTGGGAGACCTGTGGGATGGCCCCCTGGGCTCTTGATGCTTTAACGAACCGCTCCTTGGGAAGCAGGGCTTCGTTAGTGGGGAGAGTAAGGGCTGCTGGCACTGGGAATTTACTAGCTTCAGTCTGTTAATCACTTTCAGTAAAACTGTCACCTTCCAGTGGCCCTTTTACTGGGACAAACAGATATGTGTGAATGCTGACTGAAGCCAGGAGCTGAAGTTGCTGGAAGGAACACGGTTTTTATTATCGGAGATTGAAATTGGGCTGTCTGGTCACAGCAGGGGGGCTGGGCCGCTGCACCTGGAGTGCCAGGAGCTGTACCTGGAACCTTCACTCCTGTACCTGCTGGTCTCCCTGATGGTGAGATGTCGCTCGTTACTCCTCAGCTTAGAGAAAGTTGCAGCTGAGGACTCGCACCCGAGATTCCCCGCAGCCCAGGCTGGCGGCTGTGCAGGCTGCTGTGAGATGGTGGACGTTACATCCACAGCTCAACCCTCAGATACCCCGGGGCCTCCCAAAGTGGTGGTCCCTGCTCAAGCTGTGTCAGGGGTGCTGCGTGACAAGTCCACGCTGCTCCAGGGACCAGGGTTGGGACCTTGGCGGGGGGTGGGGGGGGGGCGCAGCTCGTGTGGGCTCCTTCCGGCCAGAGGTGGTCCTTCCAGCGGGTGCTCAGGTGGACCTGGGGTTGTCATCAGTAAACACAGGTCAACACTTCCAACAGTCTCAGGGCCTGAGGTGGACAACCTCAGCCTGGCTCCCTTTCCCGTTTCATATGCTCCGCTCGGGTTGTCTGCGGCTCCTTCAGATGCAGTGTCCCCGAAGGCCTGAGCGAGAGCCTCCCTCCGACAGACCTATCTCGTACAAAAGGCCGATGAGTGGAGGGAGCCCCTGTACAGGGGGAGGCACACAGACGTCAGCAGACTTGAGCCCTACCTCCACTTCTTTCTCTAGGACCACCTAGCAGGGGTCAGCACAGTTTTTCCGTGCAGGGCCAGAGAGTAGGTATTTTAGGCTTTGTGGGCCATGCGGTCTGTGTCACAACTACTCAGCTCTGAGGTTGTAGCACGAAAGCAACCACAGACAATATGTAAACGAATGAATGTGTCTGTGTTCCGATAAAACTTTATTCACAAAAAACAGGTGGTGGACAGGACTTCGCCGTGGTCGCCGAGAGAGTCTAGTCTCTCTGAGCCTCAGATCTCTCACCTGTAAGATGGGAATAATCATACCTGCTTCACAGCAGGAAGGAATAGACGTGAAAAGAATAAACGAAAGGCATAAAGACGCAGACGTAGAGAATGGACTTGAGGACATGGGGAGGGGGAAGGGTAAGCTGGGACGAAGTGAGAGGGTGGCCTGGACATATATACACTACCAAACGTAAGGTAGATAGCTAGTGGGAAGCAGCCGCATAGCACAGGGAGATCAACTTGGTGCTTTGTGACCACCTAGAGCGGTGGGACAGGGAGGGTGGGAGGGAGGGAGACGCAAGAGGGAAGAGATATGGGGACATATGTATATGTATAACTGATTCACTTTGTTATAAAGCAGAAACTAACACACCATTGTAAAGCAACTATACTCCAATAAAGATGTTAAAAAAAGAAAAAAGAAGAAACGAGGTGGTACATGTCAGGGGCTCTGCACACAGCCTGGGACGTGGTGGTGCTCTGGAAACAGGTGCCGTGTTGTTAGAATTAGCTCCAACTGCATACTTCCCCGGGAATGGCTTTGACGTTCAGGGCTTTGCAGGAGGCTACAGAGAAATGCAGGACCACGCTCAGCCGTGAAATGGGAAGGAGGCGGCGCCACGGGTGTAATGTTTATTTTGGAAGCTGGCATCATAACAGTTGAGGGCAGCGGTGGTGGATGAGTCAATCCATCGAAAGGTATTTGTGAGCCCTTGTTCTGGATTCAGAGTGCGGTCGGCACTTTCGCGACCGTAAAAGCAGCAGTTGAGTTAGGAAGTCAACTCTTGCAGTTCAGTTAGGGAGGCAGAAATAACTCATGTGAAGCAATCAGAGACCGGCGAGAACTCAGAGCCACCTGGGTGATGGGTAACCTGGGTAGAGGAGGCAACCTGCTTGGTGGGAGGGGCAGCAGCAGGCTCACCCCCGGGAGGTGGGGCTTGAGCCGGACTGAGTGATGAGCGGGATTCTGATAAGGAAAATACGGCTTTACCTTTTCTCCCCAGTTTGGATTTTGGAGCAGAGCCTTCCTTTTGTACAGGATCAGAGTAAGGAGCCTGTCGGGTCAGGAAGAGGGCTTTGCAGTGAAGGCTCAGAAATGCTTTTCGGTTCCAGTGTAGACAGTCCTTGGGCTTGGGCATCTGTTTGTTAGCTTCCCAGAGTTTCCTCCATAGGATTCTTGGAAGGAAAGCAAAGCTCTTCGGGGAGGAATTGGTTTAATGGGGAGGTCCACGCGTTGGTAGCAGTGCCTAGAGGTAGCCAACAGGACCCCACCTTTGCTGCCCTTTCCCCTCTTCCTCATCCTTCCTCTGTCTCTCGTGCCTTGTAGGTTGGACTTGGCCCAGTCTCTGGGACTCACTCAACTGCAGGTGAAGACTTGGTACCAGAACCGCAGGATGAAATGGAAGAAAATGGTAAGAAAGAGAGTAGGTCTTACCACGGGCCCATCGTGACACGAGAAATTCTTCTTACAGGGCTGCTAAGAAGGCAGGAAGGACCATTTGGTGGTTGAGCTCCAGAGATTGGAAGGTCTTTTAAGATGCTGGCTAGGAGGGAGGCTGTTTGAATTAATAGGATAAGCCCTTCTTTCTGACCTGGATTTCCTGACCAGAAGGATATTCTTTTTCACAGTTTCATTAGAAATAAAATAAAAAGAAAGCCCCCAAGCTTCTCAGTTGTGGGTTTTAACCCCACCTGCTAGACTTTTCAAAGAACTTCCTTCCCCCTCCCACCAACAGCTAAGAATTAGAAGCCAGTTCTCTTTGTTTAGAGGATATACAGGGCATATCTGCTCTTGTAGCTGTGTGTCCCCCTAATGCAGTGATTCTCAGCTCTAGTGGGCGGGGTCAGAGTAACCTGAGTGGCAGGTACAAATGCAGAACTCGAGGCCCCTCCAGGATTCTGCTTCCCTGTCCTGTTCCCAGGACAGGGGGTGTTAACCAGCACCCAGGTTCCTCTGATACACATGGTATAGTGACTGGTTTCCCTAATACTGCTCTTCTGCCTAGCTGATGAGCTCTTCCATATTTGGTTTTTAAATGAACTTATATTAGTATAAACATCTCTTTAAAAAAAGAATAAACATCTCTGCATTTTGAGGAACTCTATTTCATAATGGTTTACCACCCCTCTTTTTCTGAAAAAGCACAGTTAAATCCAAAGTAGTTGGGTTTCACTTCCAGTTTCGTAAACCCCAAGGGTCAAGGTCAAAGCCCAGAGAAAAGAGGAGGGTTGGGATGAGGGTGGGAAGAAGCCTTGCTCCGATTCTTTAGAGACTATGTGCACCGCGGCCTCTGACCCAGGCCTTTGCACATCCTCGCTGGATGCCACTGGCCCCCTCTCCTCTCAGGAGCTCAGGCCTGCCTGCATGACGTTCCAATTTGCTAAGGCATCTGCTCACAAGCCATGTTTCCTGGTGTCTCAAGGGATGGAATATGAATTTTTTTCACAATTACCAAATAACTAAGGTCCCCCTACCACCTAGTTTTCAGGAAAAAAAAAAAAGTTAGTGTTTTTTGACAATAGGTAATAGATTTTGAGTTTTCTCAATTTTGTTTCTGTCCAGTATTTTTTTTCTGAAAACTTTAGTTCTTGCTATTGCCTGGTAAGAAAGAGAAGACTAAATAAATAAATTGCAAATGAATATTAATGGAAATGGGAAGAAAGCCACCAAGGTAGCATTTGTTATATCCCTAGAAAAAAATTCCTGGGCAAATTTCATCATTTCCTCTGGGGGACTTGCCCCCGAGGTGGAAGGATTTTCAGATGGAGGCGGCCTGGCCCATGAATGCTCTCCCAGTGACGCGGCAATGCCAGACACATGTACAAACACACATACATTGCATGCATCAACAGATACGTATCCAGTGTCTCTTGTGAACCACGCCTCGTCCTAGGCACTATAGGAAGTCATGGAACAAAATAGAGCCCTGTCTTCGGGAATTTATGATCCAGTTGAAGAAGCAAGGTCCAGGAAGCAGCAAAGGAGCACATTGTAATTAAGTGCTGGTTGTTTATTTATAGATTTAGAACCCCATAAGAGTCCAGAGGAGAGGTATTGGGCCAGGTTGCAGGGAGAAGGTGAAATTGAAGGATAAATAAGATTCAATTAAATATACTGTTGCTCCCCAACTTCTAGACTGCTAAGACACCCATGAAACCTTTTGGGGAATTGATCTCTAAGGGAACCAGATTTGGGAGCTGGCAACACTGGGCCGTGTTCCCAGGCGTGCCCCTCCCTGGCTGGTTTTGGGCAAGTGCCTTCACTGCTTTCTGTGCAAGTTCCACCACCCACCTCCTTCCCTGTCCATCATTATCATCGAAATCAATGTCTCCTGAGTGGCAGAGGCATTAAGTTGGTTAGCAACGATCTTTTCATGCGTCAGACGGTGAACGAATTGACAGCCTGCCATCTGTGCCAGCATCGCCCGGTGCCCGTGGGGGACATGTGTGCCTCTGCCTCTGACGTCACCTGTTTTCCACCAGCCACTGCGCTGCTGGCGCAGCCGTGGGCGGGGTGTCGATGGTTATCAATGTCGTATGAAACAAAATGGAAGTAACTTCGCACATTTAACTTCAGAGAGCATTCCACAGGCCAACCGGATTCAGGCCCCTTTGGGAAACAAGACTCCATTTCATTTCATCTCGTGAGCACTTACTTTCACCAGGCAATGGAGATGCGACCATAAGACACCAACCCATCCATTAAAAAATAAAATTCAGGGCTTCCCTGGTGGCGCAGTGGTTGAGAGTCCGCCTGCCGATGCAGGGGACACGGGTTCGTGCCCCGGTCCGGGAGGATCCCACATGCCGCAGAGCGGCTGGGCCCGTGAACCATGGCCGCTGAGCCTGCGCGTCCGGAGCCTGTGCCCCGCAACGGGAGAGGCCACAGCAGTGAGAGGCCCGAGTACCGCAAAAAAATAAAAAAATTAAAAAAATAAAATAAAATGCAGTACAACGTCACACCCACTAGGATGGCTAGAATCAAAAAGACATAATAACAACTGTTGGCGAGGATGGACAGAACTGGAACCCTCATATTCTGCTGATTGGAATGGAACAGGGGGCAGCTGCTTTGGAAAACAGCCTGGAAATCCCTCCAAAGGTTAAACACGGAGTTACCATTTGACCCAGCAATTCCACTTCCGGTCATATACCCAAAAGAAGTGAAAGCAGGCACGGAAACAGGTATCCGTACACCCGCGTTCACAGCAGCGTTACTCACAGTATTCAGAAGGCAGAAGCAATCCAAGTGGCCGTCAGCTGATGAATGGATAAGCAGATTGTGGTATATCCATACCATTGATATTATTTGGCCAAAAAAAGGAATGAAGTACTGACACATGCCACAACATGGATGAACCTTGGAAACGTAAGTCAAAGAAGCCGGTCACACAGGACGACACGTTGTATGTTTCCCTTCATGTGAAAGGTCCAGGACAGGCAAATCTGGAAAAACAGAAAGCAGAGTCATGGTTGCCTAGGGTTGGGGGGCAGGGGAGAAGTGGGGAGAGGCTGCTAACGGGTACGGGCTTTCTTTCTGGGGGCGATGAAAATGTTCTAAAATCGGATTCTGATGAGAGCTGCACAATTCCGTGACTATACAAAAAAATCACTAAGTTGTGCACTATAAATGAATGAAATGTGTGGTATGTGAATTCTATCTCAATAAAGCTTTTTCTAAAAAAAGAATTTATGGTTTATCAAGTTACTACATTCATTCTTACAATTCAGCACCCGGAGGTCTGCTGCTCTTAGAGGAAAGAGATACAGTCAGTAAATATTTAACAACTGCATAGAAAGTTAGGTGCAAGTTAGATGCTTGGAGCACAAAGCAAGGGACAGATGCAGGAGTTACCTTCAAAGAGCTTCTGTTCAAATGAGGAAGCTGAGATCACAAAAGGCGTGGAAGTAGCGAAAGTACATCCCGCTTCTGATTATCTGCTAATCCAGGTCCTCCTGAAGCCCTTCTCACGAGCTGCCCAGGTCAACAGCTGCACCAGCCAGAGTTCAGAGCCAGTGGAAGAAGGAGTGCCTGTTATAACCCAAAGTAATAAAAATATTTTAAAAATTATCCCTGCCTACCTCATGGGACTGTCATGTAAGTCACGAATTGGGATAATAAATGTGCAAGTCATTTGCAATCAGTGAAGGCCATTGGGTTATCATTATTTTGCTTACTTTATATCTTTCTTCAATTCTATGGAAAGGCCTGTTGAGAAAGGTTAGTTCATTCGATGACAGCCGTTGAACGCCTGCTGTGTGCAGGGACTGGGTGGGAGGGACAGGCAAGTAAACATGCAGTGACAGGCGTATCTGAAAAGTGCTCTGATAGGATGCTCACAGGGCATTTAACTTGGACTTGGGAGGTCCGGTCAGGCTCCCAGGAGAGGCACTGTCTCAGTGGAGTCACCCAGGCAAGGAGGGTGGGAGGCAGATTCCGGAACACTCAGGAACACTTCTGGCCCTTACCCTACATTACCTGTTGGTTCCCCTCACCATCGCCCTGTGCAGGAAAGTATGCTTATCCCCATTTTACAGATTAGGAGACTGAGGCTCAGAGTCTTTCAAGGACTGTCCCAGAGAGAAAGTGGATAAGGAGCACAGTTAGAATTTAATCTAGTTATTCCACTTTCAAAGCTAGAACACTCTCTTCTGTGCACTACTGCCTCTTTGAACACTACAAAACCATGTTTCATGACGTCTTTTTTTTCTGATTTCAGAAATACTTATACATGAGCATTGCTGAAAAATTAGAAAGTACAGAAAAAAAAACAATGAAAATATTTTAAATTATCCATGATCCTGAGACTACAAACAGGGTGGTGTGCAGTTGTCTAGCAATCAAATTAAATTATGCTGGTTTAGAACCCGTTTTTCACAAAAATATATTAATAATATTTCCCATGTTGTTATACATTCTCCGATATAATGGCTGTAATGGTTTTCGAGTGCTCTCTCTTTGCCATGTACTATAATTATGTATTCAACCATAGGGTGGAAGCCTTAGAGTATTTTTGCTATTAGAACAGATTTTTGCGATTATAACCAATTTTATGATGAACATTTTTGCACATCAGTCATTGTCCCAGTCTTTGATGACTTCCTTAGGCTAAATTGTTAGAAATGGAATTTCTGTGTCAAAGGGTATGAACGTTTTCAGACTTTTGATTTGCAGTCTCAGATTGTCTTTTGAAAAAGCTGTACCAATTACACTTTTACACTAGCATATGCGTGTTAATTTTCCTGTTTGCTACAAGTATTGTCTTTTCCTTATAACTTGTCAACTTACCACATTCATATTTTAATTTTCATTTCCTTCCCCGTCGTTGAAGTTGGATTTTTTCCTGTGCTTATGATCATCGTAATACCAATAGAAGTGATATTGACTAAAAGTGCATTGAGTCTTTCATGGATGCAGCTGTCTTTGTAGACTGCAGGTGACCCGTGGAGAATACTTTTTGCCATAACTTGCGACTTCACTGCTGGGAAGGAATGGTTTAGAGGCCTTGGGAGTGGGAAAGTGGAGGGAAGGAGTTATTTCTCAGGTCTGATGACTGTTTTTCTCCCACGTAGGTTCTTAAAGGTGGACAGGAAGCGCCCACAAAACCCAAAGGTCGTCCCAAGAAGAACTCCATCCCCACATCGGAAGAGATTGAAGCTGAAGAGAAGTTGAACAGCCAGGCCCAGAGCAAGGAGCTCTGGGAGCCCTCCCAGGGCCAGGAGGGGCTCTGTGACACGCAGAAACCAAAAGTGCACGGTGTCCCCGCAGAGGTGGCTGAGCCCCTAGACCAGCCCCAGGAGTTGCCAGTAGCTTCTTCGGAACCCCCACCATCAAGCTAAAATAAAACTCTTGCGAGGAGCGGGAAGGGGGAGACTGGGAAGAAGGGAAAGAGAGAATGCAGGGAGACCAGGGAGAGGAAAGCTTCCGACAGCCGGTAACTTGGGGGGAGAAGACCACCGCCGGCTCCCTCCCTCCTGCCCACAGGTCTCACCTCGAGACTTTGAGGAAGACTTGCTGCCTTTGGCCTGCTCTTCCTGAAAGGCTGCTTTAACCACGGATGCCCTTGACTAAGGGACACAGTGCCTTGGAACTGCCGACCCCAGCTGGGGTGATGCCGTGGGGCTGTCCGGGTCCAAGCCCCCCAGTGTGGTAGAGGATGCTCCAGCCAGCCTCTGGACAGCCAGCCGTCAAAGCAGAGCGGGATGCAGGAGTGGGCAGCATGCCCAGGTTCCTTGCTGACTCAGCACTTATTTCTGTAGTTTTAAAAGAGAATTTAATGTTTTTGGTTGTTTTTTTTTTTTTTTTGGCAGGGCGGGGTTGGTGAGGGTGGGCAAATAAGAGTTGGGGGAAGGGAGTTCTGAGTTAATAGGATAAAGTTTGTTTGAAGACACGTGTGCCTTTGTATCCATTGTAAGGTGGTCAGGTGACCCAAGAACTGATAAACCTTGTTTTTCTGGCTTCATTAAGTTTCCATCCCTGAAGCTGCAATGCAGATATGTTAAGATAACTTTTATTTTTTAATTAAAAATAAATCTTTCAAAAAAGGATTGGGTGTATTCTTTCTTCTGGGGAGTGTATTTAGCCCTTCTTTTTTTCTTAATCTATTTCTTAATTGAAGTATAGTTGATTTACAGTGTTGTGTTAATTTCTGCTGTATACAGCAAAGCAACTCAGTTATACATATATATATATTCTTTTTCATATTCTTTTCCATTATGGTTTATCACAGGATATTGAATCAGATGAATGGATAAAGAAGATGTGGTACCTATACACAATGGAGTACTACTTAGCCCTTCTTGAATATGTCCTATGGAAAGAGAGACGGAGAGATGGCCTGGCTCCCTGGGCTTTAATTTCCCCAGAAGGAACATGTAAGATTAGGCCAGGCCCACTGGTGTCCAAGTGCAGAGCAAATGGAAACAGCACGAGAGAAACGGGAGCAGGGCCTCTGCCCCCCTCACCTCCCACCGTCTCCTGCCCAGGGGGCTCTGCTGTAGCCACTTTACATGATGAGCGTCCAGCTTTCAAAAAGTGTTTTACTTTTTCAAAGAGACAATAAATTCATAGGTTTCAAAAGTCAAGCTATATGAAAAGAAGTCTTGCTTCCCTCCCACCCTCTCCACCCAATGCCCCCACCTGCTACAGGGAACCGTTTTTACTGGTTCTTGTGTATTTTTCTATAGTAAGTAGCCATTTGAACGATGGGCTCTACAACTTTTAACAAAAGAAAAACTGAGAACTACTTGGCTAGATGTGCTCTGTGGTTTTAAACTTAAAATCACGTCCTAGGGCTTCCCTGGTGGCACAGTGGTTGAGAATCTGCCTGCCAATGCAGGGGACATGGGTTCAAGCCCTGGTCTGGGAAGATCCCACATGCCGCGGAGCAACTGGGCCCATGAGCCACAACTACTGAGCCTGCGCATGTGGAGCCTGTGCTCCGCAACAGGAGAGGCCGCAACAGTGAGAGGACCGTGCACCGCGATGAAGAGTGGCCCCTGCTCGCCGCAATCAGAGAAAGCCCTCGCACAGAAACAAAGACCCAACGCAGTCAAATAAATAAATAAAACGAATTTATATATATAAAAAAAAAATCACGTCCTACTTTTAATAAGACCAGGAAAGAGGTGGGTTCCAGGCTTCCGAAAGAGAAAACTCTGACTCTGCTTCTTGCCTGACTATCCTGCAAATGGGCCTGAGGCCTGATCTCACAGGGGCTGTGTCACCGTTCCCCTGACATGTTCACGTGTTATGTCCTACAGGGCACAGGGCCCCTTTTATGGACCCCCAATTATTAATTACTCAGTAATTCCCGATTGTGGGCTGGGGAAATATAAACTGACTTTAATAATTGCCTCAACTAGGAAGTAAAGCCTGTCACTAGTTCTGTAAAACAAATCATATACTTCTTTCTAAAAAGTTAAACGGGAATATCTGCTTGTTTTTAATAATCTGGCTTCCTGCTTCCCTCCATTTACATGGACAGTGACTTCAATTGCTTTTCTTTTTGACATGTTTTTATATCTTTTATTAGTGCTAAAAATTTCAGGTACTGTGGTGACTATTCAGGGTGGCTTTTGTTTAAAATTTAAATATCAAAAACTCATAAGCCTGAGAGCTTATAACATACAACTCCTTTGGACAGGAATGGATTCAAGCCGCCTAGTGACTACCATTTCGACTTTGCTTAAGGCCGCACCTTCCTTCCCCTGGCTATTGAGATCAACAAAGAGAAAGCAGTCTCTTTCTTACTCTGTGAATACACCAACGAGGTAAGGGTCTGGCGTCCGAGAACCAGTCTGTGTAGCCCGCCCCAGCTGCCGGCAGGGCTTCTTGCTCCGTGCCTGCGGGAAGCTCCCTCACCTGCGGCCCACCCCACACACGGCTTTGTGATCTGCCCACCAGGTGGTGTCACCGTGGCCAAAGCAAGCAGGTGAGTCTCTGCCAGCTTATTCTCCCTCCTGAGGAACTGTTCCGTCCTGCCCTCCCACCCCAGAAAGGCCATCATTTGGACACTGTTTTCTTAGGCTGGTTTTTGCTCTCTGGGTCTGGACTCTCACAGTCCTTCTCTCAGGTGTCTGACGGTGACTGCCATTGCACAGGTACAGATGTACGTACACACACTCGGTCTTCCCCAGCCTAGTTCTGGGCCCTGTTTCTGACTTCCAGCCCTGAGTTCGTGGCCTGTCATCTTTGGTATTGTTTCTTGGCCCTAAGGGTTCAAGGGATGAGTGGGGAGCTGAAGAGCCTGGATTATCTTTCCTCCTGTTTTGGAAGCCCCGAGTCCAAGGTCACCTCCACTGACAAGCCCTGGGCTTATCCTCCAGCCACAGCTCGGCAGAGCGCAGCCCCGTGGATCAAAGACGGGTCTGAGCGAGGCCCTTCCGGCGCAGGTGGGCACTGATTTGGGGCCACGCCCTGGTCCTTCTCCACACCCATCCTTCCCTTTTCCCTCCAGTTCCCGAGCCCTGTGACCGGCACCCGGAAACCAGCTCCACAGGTCCCTACGGGGGACCATTTCCTCTCTTCTTCACCTTCTTTCTCAGAGGCCTCTGGACATCTGTTCCCCTACAGTCATCTACCTTTGAGGACCGTGCTGAACAAAAGCATTCTCTCCCTTCTCCGGCATCCAGGATGGTGACCCCTGAGGGTTCAGGGTCTTCTTTTAGAGTCCGGTCACCTGCTGCCTTTTGTTTTCCAGAGGAAGGGAGAGGGCCGAGGCAAACTGACCACCGAGGGAAGCTGACCACGCGGCATCCCGGCCTCCCTGTGAGGACGCGACAGGCTCTTTACACGCGCTTTTAGCTGGTGTTGCCCCTAAGGCTGCAAAATGGGCCGCTGCTTCCAGTTTTACAGGAAGCCCCATTCATCAGAGCGAGGTTCAGCGTCTAACCCTGGGTCGTGTAGCTGGTCGGGGGCCATGCTGAAAACCAAGCCAGGGGGCCTGAGTCCCTGCAGAGGGTTTTCACGGTTAGCGTGCCCTCTCTCCCCCACTGGAAACCGCCTGCGCCTTTTCAGGGGCTGGAAAAACTTCCACGGCAACAGGCTCCCTGCACTTAGCTTCGTGCTAAAGCAGGGGTTTGGAGGAGGCCTCCCTGCCTCTGCTCCACCGCCTGGGTTCCTGGGGCAGGTCCCAGCCTCCCAGAGTGCCCAGGGGTGCTTGCCGAGCACTGCCCTCCTGTTCTGGGTCACGGCGCCCCCGACTGGCCTACACGCCCCTTCTCCACAGTCTACAAAGGTCTGCTGAGACAACACTCACCCAGCTTGACTCAGACGATCGCCCCCAGTGGGTCTCACGCTTCTGGCCCTCAAACTGGACCGGACAGATCTATCAGAAACCAACCTTAACTGGGCTGGTTTCAGGTTTGTCTCAGAGACTGGTCGGTTCTAGAACCGTCTTAGAGAGGGGGCCTGGAGACCTCAGTGACCTCCCCTCAGAGTTGTTTATAGATTCCCCTGCCCTTCTCACCACCCTTCAACATCGTTCCACGCAGCCTTGCCCCATGCCCGGGCCGCGCCTGGGCTGGAGCTGGACTGCAGGGCACGAAGCTCTTTCCTCAAGAAGCTGTGCTCTGTCAGCCTGGTCGCGTGTTGTTGTCTCAGCAGAAAATGAGCTGGGACTTCGCAGGACCGGGTTAAAGACTGTCCCCGTGGCTTCCCCAGCAGCCCTGGTCAGCCTCTAGGCATTTGCCGGATCCACTGGTAATTTTCTGTAGGTGCTGCCGAAACCTTACCCCCATCCTATTTGAAGAGCAGGAAGTATTGGGGTTAGAAAGCTGAACTGTGCTTTGCACACACACACACACAGAACACCTGCTTCTCAGGATTTCTATGCACTGAGTTACCTGTTTGCCTAGAGCACCGGGGGCTGCTGCTGTGTATACACAAACCTCCCCTGCGATTCTCTCCTCTCCACCACCCTCACCGAGTGCTGCACCTTCCAGGCTTCTCCAGAGGCTTCTCCCTCCTCTTCTGATCCTTCAGCCCTGCTCTGTGAGGCTGCGCCCCAGCTGCTCTGTGCCCAGGAGACAATGCCCTCTCCCTGCCCGCCCTGCTTCTGCTCCCTTACCCTCCTCAGCATGAGTTTGAAGCCACCTCTTCTGTCCCTTCAATAACCTCACCTCTATCCCAGTCTAAGCTGTTCCTTCCTCTCCCGCTGCTTCCTCTAACTGCATCGTTTGTCATCATCACTGTGGTCCTACCATACTTCCAAAGAGCACACGGGTTTGTTTTGTTTCCCTGTTAGAACGTAAATTCCTCGAGGCTGTTTTTCAGAGTTTCTTTTTCTGCACTGAGACTCCCAAGGCACCTGGAGGATCTAGATGCTCCTGGTGTCCTGCTGACACCGTTCCTGGCCCAGAGCTTCTGAGTTCTCAGCAGGAGGGAAGGTCCAGCTCTTGGCCATGAAGCAGCTCTCCCGGGCACTGACCCCTGTTCGGGCCTCGCTCGCTGGCTGCAGGGCTGGGGGGTGCCAGCATTTTTCAGAGACAAGAGAGAAGGCAGAGCAACACACCTCTGTCGTCTGCAGAAACAGTCCCGTCTGCCAAGGGAAGCAGTGTCAGGCCACTTCCCCAGGGACAGAGGGTGGAGGGGGTGACGGGGAGCCCCAACTTGGTGGCCCGCAAGGCCAAGGGTCAGTTCACCCCCATCTTGTTAACTCTTTGGGGGAGAAGGTGTTGATGGGGCTCTGAAGAAGATGCCCTCGGAAGATTCCCCTTCAAGGAGATCGCAGACGGGGTTGCAGCCAGCAGCCTGGGAAAGAGACGCATACAGAAGCGTTTGTCTAAAAGAGAATTAACATCCTATTTAGGGCATTCCATGGTGGTTCAGTGGTTAGGACTCTGCTCTTTCACTGCTGAGGGTGCAGGTTCAATCCCTGGTCGGGGAATGAAGATCTCACAAGCCATGGCAAATAAAAATAAAGCCATGCGGCCAAAAGTAAATAATTGTTTTATGCAACATATTTTACTTTTTAAAATTATTTTTTATACAGCAGGTTCTTATTAGTTATCTATTTTATACATATTAGTGTATACATGTCAATTCCATTCTCCCAATTCATCCCACCACCACCCCTGCTTTCCACCCTTTGTATCCAAACTTTTGCTCTCTACATCTGTGTCTCTGTTTCTGCCTTGCAAACTGGTTCATCTGTACCATTTTTCTAGATTCCACATATATGCATTAATATATGATATTTTTCTCTTTCTGACTTATTTCACTCTGTATGAGTCTCTAGGTCCATCCACATCTCTACAAATGACCCCATTTCGTTCCTTTTTATGGCTGAGTAATATTCCATTGTATATATGTACCACATCTTCTTTATCCATTCGTCTGTCGATGAGCATTTAGGTTGCTTCCATGACCTGGCTATTGTAAATAGTGCTGCAATGAACACTGGGGTGCATGTGTCTTTTTGAATTATGGTTTTCTCTGGGTATATGCCCAGTAGTGGGATTGCTGGGTCATATGGCAGTTCTATTTTTAATTTTTCAAGGAACATCCATACTGTTCTCCATAGTGGCTGTATCAATTTACATTCCCACCAACAGTGCAAGGGGGTTCCCTTTTCTCCACACCCTCTCCAGCATTTTTTAGATTTTCTGATAATGACCACTCTAACCGGTGTGAGGTGATAACTCATTGTAGTTTTGATTTGCATTTCTCTAATAATTAGTGATGTTGAGCATCTTTTCATGTGCCTCTTAGCCATCTGTATGTCTTCTTTGGAGAAATGTCTATTTAGGCCTTCTGCCCATTTTTGGATTGGGTTGTTTGTTTTTTATAATACTGAGCTACATGAGCTGTTTATATATTTTGGAGATTAATCCTTTGTCCGTTGATTCATTTGCAAATATTTTCCCTCACTCTGAGGGTTGTCTTTTCATCTTGTTTATAGTTTCCTTTGCTGTGCAAAAGCTTTTAAGTTTCATTAGGTCCCATTTGTTTATTTTTGTTTTTATTTCCATTAATCTAGGAGGTAGGTCAAAAAAGATCTTGCTGTGATTTATGTCAAAGACTGTTCTTCCTATGTTTTCCTCTAAGAGTTTTATAGTGTCTGGTCTTACCTTTAGGTCTTTAATCCATTTTGAGTTTATTTTTGTGTACGGTGTTAGGGGGTGCTCTAATTTCATTCTTTTACATGTAGCTGTCCAGTTTTCCCAGCACCACTTACTGAAGAGACTGTCTTTTCTCTATTGTATACCCTTGCCTCCTCTGTCATAGATTAGATGACCATAGGTGTGTGGGTTTATCTCTGGGCTTTCTATCCTGTTCCATTGATCTATATTTCTGTTTCTGTGCCAGTACCATATTGTCTTGATTACTGTAGCTTTGTAGTATAGTCTAAGTCAGGGAGCCTGATTCCTCCACCTCTGTTTTTTTCCCCTCAAGATTGCTTTGGCTATTCGGGGTCTTTTGTGTCTCCATACAAACTTTAAGAAGATTTCTTCTAGTTCCGTAAAAAATGCCATTGGTAATTTGATAGGGACTTCATTGAATCTGTAGATTGCTTTGGGTAGTAGAGTCATTTTCAAAATATTAATTCTTCCAATCCAAGAACATGGTATATCTCTCCATCTGTTTGTGTCATTTTTGATTTCTTTCATCAGTGTCTTATAGTTTTCCAAGTACATGTCTTTTAGTTCCTTAGGTAGGTTTATTCCTAGGTATTTTATTCTTTTTGTTGCAATGGTGAATGGGATTGTTTCCTGGATTTCTCTTTCTGATCTTTCGTTGATAGTGTATAGGAATGCAAGAGATTTCTGTGCATTAATTTTGTATCCTGCAACTTTACCAAATTCATTGATTAGCTCTAGTAGTTTTCTGGTGGCATCTTTAGGATTCTCTATGTATAGTATCATGTCATCCAAAAACAGTGACAGTTCTACTTCTTCTTTTCCAATTTGTATTCCTTTTATTTCTTTTTCTTCTCTGATTTCCACGGCTAGGACTTCCAAAACTATGTTGAATAATAGTGGCAAGAGTAGACATCCTTGTCTTGTTCCAGATCTTAGAGGAAATGCTTTCAGTTTTTCACCATTTAGAAGGATGTTTGCTGAGGGTTTGTCATATATGGCCTTTATTATGTTGAGGTAGGTTCCCTCCATGCCCACTTTCTGGAAGAGGTTTTACCAAAAAATGGGTGTTGAATTTTGTCAGAAGTTTTTTCTGCATCTATTGAGATGATCATATGGTTTTATTCTTCAATTTGTTAATATGGTGCATCACATTGATTGATTTGCATATATTGAAGAATCCTTGCATCCCTGGGATAAATCCCACTTGATCCTGGTGTATGATCCTTTTAATGTGTTGTTGGATTCCGTTTGCTAGTATTTTGTTGAGGATTTTTGCATCTATATTCATCAGTGGTATTGGTCTGTAATTTTCTTTTTTTGTAGTATCTTTGTCTGGTTTTGGTATCAGGGTGATGGTGGCCTCGTAGAATGAGTTTGGGAGTGTTCCTTCCTCTGCAATTTTTTGGAAGAGTTTGAGAAGGATGGGTGTTAGCTTTTCTCTAAATGTTTGACAGAACTCACCTGTGAAGCCATCTGGTCCTGGACTTTTGTTTGTTGGAAGATTTTTCATCACAGTTTCAATTTCATTACTTACGATTGGTCTGTTCATATTTTCTATTTCTTCCTGGTTCAGTCTTGGAAGGTTATACCTTTCTAAGAATTTGTCCATTTCTTCCAGGTTGTCCACTTTATTGGCATAGAATTGCTTGTAGTAGTCTCTTATGATGCTTTGTATTTCTGTGGTGTCCATTGTAACTTCTCCTTTTTCATTTATAATTTTATTGATTTGAGTTCTCTCCCTCTTTTGCTTGATGAGTCTGGCTAAAGGTTTATCAATTTTGCTTATCTTCTCAAAGAACCAGCTTTAGTTTTATTGATCTTTGCTATTGCCTTCTTTGTTTCTATTTCATTTATTTCTGCTCTGACCTTTATGATTCCTTTCCTTCTGTTAACTTTGGGTTTTGTTCGTTTTTCTTTCTCTAGTTCCTTTAGGTGTAAGGTTAGATTGTTTATTTGAGATTTTTCTTGTTTCTTGAGGTAGGATTGTATTGCTATAAACTTCCCTCTTAGAACTGCTTTTGCTGCATCCCATAGGTTTTGGATCGTCATTTTTCTTGTCATTTGTCTTTAGGTAGTTTTTGATTTCCTCTTTGATTTCTTCAGCGATCTCTTGGTTATTTAGTAATGTATTGTTTAGCCTCCATTTGTTTGTGTTTTTACATTTTTTCCCTGTAATTTATTTCTAATCTCATAGTGCTGTGGTCAGAAACAACGCTTGATATGATTTCGATTTTCTTAAATTTACTGAGCTTGATTTGTGACCCAAGATGTGATCTATCCTGGAGAATGTGCCATGTGCACTTGAGAAGAAAGTGTAATCTGCTGTTTTTGAATGGAATCTCCAATAAATATCAATTAAATGTATCTGGTCTATTGTGTCATTTAAAGCTTGTATTTTCTTATTAATTTTTTTGTCTGGATGATCTGTCCATTGGTGTGAGGTGTAAAAGTCTCCCAGTATTAGGGGCTTCCCTGGTGGCGCAGTGGTTGAGAGTCCGCCTGCCGATGCAGGTTCGTGCCCCGGTCCGGGAGGATCCCACATGCCGCAGAGCGGGTGGGCCCGTGGGCCATGGCCGCTGAGCCTGCACGTCCGGAGCTTGTGCTCCGCAGTGGGAGAGGTCGCAACGGTGAGAGGCCCGTGTACCACAAAAAAAAAAAAAAAAAAAGTCTCCCAGTATTATTGTGTTACTGTCGATTTCCTCTTTTATAGCTATGTATTGAGGTGCTCCTATGTTGGGTGCATATATATTTATAATTGTTATATCTTCTTCTTGGATTGATCCCTTGTTCATTATGTAGTGTCCTTCCTTGTCACTTGTAACATTCTTTATTTTAAAGTCTATTTTCCTTTTTTTTTTTTTGGGGGTATGCGGGCCTCTCACTGCTGTGGCCTCTCCCGTTGCGGAGCACAGGCTCCAGACGCGCAGGCTCAGCAGCCATGGCTCACAGGCCCAGCCGCTCCGCGGCATGTGGGATCTTCCCAGACTGGGGCACGAACCTGTGTCCCCTGCTTCGGCAGGCAGACTCTCAACCACTGCGCCACCAGGGAAGCCCTTAAAGTCTATTTTATCTGATATGAGTATTGCTACTCCAGCTTTCTTCTGATTTCCGTTTGCATGGAATATCTTTTTCCATCCCCTCACTTTCAGTCTGTATGTGTCCCTAGGTCTGAAGTGGGTCTCTTGTAGACCGCATATATATGGGTCTTGTTTTTGTATCCATTCAGCGAGCCTATGTCTTTTTTTGGAGAATTTAATCCATTAACATTAAGGTAATTATCGATATGTATGTTCCTATTACCACTTTCTTAATTGTTTTGGATTTGTTTTTGTAGGTCCTTTTCTTCTCTTGTGTTTCCCACTTAGAGATGTTCCTTTGCATTTGTTGTAGAGCTGGTTTGGTGGTGCTGAATTCTCTTAGCTCTTGCTTGTCTCCATCAAATCTGAATGAGATCCTTGCCTGGTAGAGTAATCTTGGTTGTACGTTCTTCCCTTTCATCACTTTAAATATGTCATGCCACCCGCTTCTGGCCTGTAGAGTTTCTGCTGAGAAATCAGCTGTTAACTTTATGGGATTTCCCTTGTATGTTATTTGTCATTTTTCTCTTGTTGCTTTTAATAATCTTTCTTTGCCTTTAATTTTTGTCAGTTTGATTACTATGTGTCTTGGCATGTTTCTCCTTGGGTTTATCCTGCCTGGGACTCTATTCACTTCCTGGACACGGATGGCTAATTCCTTTCCCATGTTAGGGAAGTTTTTGACTATAACCTCTTCAAATATTTTCTCAGGTCCTTTCTCTCTCTCTTGTCCTTCTGGGACCCCAATAATGCAAATGTTGGTGCATTTAACATTGTCCCAGAGGTCTCTTAGGCTGTCTTCATTTCTTTTCATTCTTTTTTCTTTATCTGTTCTGTGGCAGTGAATTCCACCATTCTGTCTTCCAGGTCACTTATCCATTCTTCTGCCTCAGTTATTCTGCTATTGATTCCTTCTAGAGTATTTTTCATTTTACTTATTATATTGTCCATCTCTGTTTGTTTGTTCTTTAATTCTTCTAGGTGCTTGTTCTTTAATTCTCCCAGGTCTTTGTTAAACATTTCTTGCATCTTCTCGATCTTTGCCTCCATTCTTTTTTGAGGTCCTGGATCATCTTCACTATCATTATTCTGAATTCTTTTTCTGGAAGGTTGCTGATCTCCACTTCATTTAGTTGTTTTTCTGGGGTTTTATCTTTTCCTTCATCTGGTACATAGTCCTCTGCCTTTTCATTTTGTTTATCTTTCTGTGAATGTAGTTTTTGTTCCACAGGCTGCAGGATTATAATTCTTCTTGCTTCTGCTGTCTGCCCTCTGGTGGATGAGGCTATCTAAGAGGCTTGTGCAAGCTTCCTGATGGGAGGGACTGGGGGTGGGTAGAGCTGGGTGTTGCTCTGGTGGGAAGAGCTCAGTAAAACTTTAATCCGCTTGTCTGCTGATGGCTGGGGCTGAGTTCCCTCCCTGTTGGTTGTTTGGCCTGAGGCAACCCAGCACTGCAGCCTGCAAGCTCTTTGGTGGGGCTAATGGCTGACTCTGGGAGGGCTCATGCCAAAGAGTACTTTCCAGAACCTCTGCTGCCAGTGCCCTTGTCCCCACAGTGAGTCACCCCGTCCCTGCAGGAGACCCTCCAACACTAGCAGGTAGGTCTGGTTCAGTCTCCTATGGGGTCACTGTTCCTTCCCCTGGGTCCCGATGCGCACACTACTTTGTGTGTGACCTTCAAGAGTGGAGTCTCTGTTTACCCCAGTCCTGTCAAAGTCCTGCAATCAAATCCCGCTAGGCTTCAAAGTCTGATTCTCTGGGAATTCCTCCTCCAATTGCCAGACCCCCAGGTTGGGAAGCCTGACGTGGGGCTCAGAACCTTCACTCCAGTGGGTGGACTTCTGTGGTATAAGTGTTCTCCAGTTTGTGACTCAACTACCCAGTGGTTATGGGATTTGATTTTATTGTGATGGTGCCCCTCATCCCGTCTCACTGTGGCTTCTCCTTTGTCTTTGGATGTGGGGTATCTTTTTTGGTGAGTTCCAGTGTCTTCTTGTCGATAATTGTTCAGCAGTTAGTTGTAACATAAATATTTTATACACAGTAAAAAATAATGTGAAATAAACAAGTTAATTAAATCCTATTTAGACCAAAATCATATTTGTAGCTGGTGGTGGGTGGGTGAGAGGCGGCTTCACCTGGCGCACAAGGTGCTGTGCAGAGATGGCTGAAGGGGGCTGAGTTGGTCCTGGAGGATGGGGCAGGGCTGGGGCGGGTCAAGGGCAGAAGGTGACAGCTGCACCTGGGGCTCAGCTCCAAGCATGGCACCTCCTTCTAAAGCCTCGGGTGGGCAGCAGCCTGACACACCCTTCCTACTAGTAGGCAGGGGCTGGGGGAGGCTGGGGGAGATGGCAGCCCTTTGAGAGAGGCTCCAGCAGCCAGGTGGGAAGCCAGGGGCATCCTCTGCCCTCAGAAAGCCGGCTGCCCGGGCTTCTAGGGCCACCACCAGCGTCAGCAGGTGCTTCCTCAGTGTCTCCCCTGTGCCTGCCCAGGGCAGGGGAGGCAGGAGGGGGCCAAGGAATATGTCTCTGCCCTCAAATAAGCGAACATCTTGCTGGAGACACTTATACTTCAGTGAGTTTCAGAGCGAAGGCAGGGGCTCCAGGTAGATTTCTGTGGTGTTTGCCCCTGCCCCTACCCTGTGAGCTGGTGTTCTTTCTGGGCAAGGAAGGTGACTCATGGAAGATGCATCCGCACGATGTCCTCCCCAGGCTGGGCCGCTAAGAGAGGGTTAAGCTGGCCCCTTGTGCACCTGGGAGGGTGATTAGCTCTGGGACAACAGGTGTTTGGTAAGTCACCTGAATTATGCCTCTAATCCCAGACTGTCACCCAAATCCTGGGTGGAGGGTGGTTTGGGGCGGCAGAAAGGTCCTGGTAACAACAGCTGTAATCCGGGTGTGGATCCTGAAAAGGATGGGGTTCGGCGCCAGCATGTTTCGGCCTCCCAGTCTCCTTCTGCACTTGCCTCTCCAGTGGGTGGTGGATGCGCGGCCCTCCCCACCTCCTCCCCCGTCCAGCCGCGTGTGCCCGTCCAGCCGTGTGTGCCCGTCCATCTGTGTGTGCCTGTCCAGCTGCGTGCACCATCCGTCCCTTGCTGCTCCGGGCCCGCGGTGGCCAGGAGGGTGCAGGGTGGACGCTGCCTGCTGCGAGGGCTGGTAAATCACTGTGACAGGCTCTTTTCATACCTGACCTCCTTTCCTTCCCAAACCCTCTTCCCTCTGTTTACTTTGGTTGCAGATTTATTAGACACACAGTTAAGTGCCCATTTAGCTCTGCAAACTGTCATCACCCCTGCTTTATGAATAAGATCATTCACTGACAGAACCCTTGAAACAGTTTTAACAAGAAGGTGGGGAGGGACTGGGGGAGGAGAGGACGAGGAAGTAGGGCCTCGGGTCAGTGAACGACCCGAAACCCAAAGGCGGCCTCTCCTGCAGCTCAAGAATGCAGCCAGGGCTTGGGAGCTGCCTCACGTTCACCCTGTCCGTCAAGACGGGTGTCGTCTGGCCGGCAGGACTGCGGGGTCTGGCGTTCACCCCTTTGTCTCAGCTGAGTGCACCTGCCCCAAGTGGTTCCAAGAACCCCAAGGCCTGTCGGGCGAGTCCTTGCCCCTCGGGGATCCTCGGTCGACGTGCCGGTGCTGCCGGGGCTCCCCTCCTCCGGGCGGCATCCCTTCCCAAGCACCCAGCTCCCTGAACACACAGGTAGGTCTGCTGAGAGTAGCAGACCCTGGTCCGAGTCTCTCTATGCACTCTGACCAGACGCCGGGCCCCGCAGTGAGGACCACTTACATCATCACACCTAACACCTCAGCAGCCCGTGAAGCTGGCACTGTTAGCATCTCTGCTCAGAGACAGGGAAGCTGGGCCAACATGGTGAGGTCTCCCTAACACAGCTGTGGGTCCTTCTCCCCCCACCAAACTGGGCTTGCTGCTAAGAGGGCTGAGGTGACTGAACCTGATCTGAGGTGGGCAGACCCCCGTGTCCTCAGCCTCCCCTGCCGGTGCCCTTGCCCCGCCTCCCACAGCTGTCACTGGGGTAACCTGTCTCTGCATGCCCTCGCAGCATGGGGTGCAGAGAACAGAGCTCAGTCTGCCCCTCGAGTGTGAACGATCAAGCCCTCCATCCACCCACCTGTTCTGGGAAAGAGCCAGTCCTCCTCCCACCTCTTCTATTGTGTTTCCAGAAGCTTAGGAATAGTAGGGATTTGGGGGTCTGTTGTCATTAGCAGTGACCTTGGAAAGGGGTTCTAGCATTTGGAGGAAGCTCGGTGGGAGGGGTCACATCTGAGGCACAGTGACAGCGCCGGTCCTCGCTATGGAGTGGCAAGCAGAGAAGTGGGAGTGGTGCAGAGAAGCTGGGAGACCCTCGGTAGGAGCTGCCTGCGGTGCTGAGCTCCGGACGTGGGCGCTGCTCTTTCTTGGCAGTCTTGGGTGAACCCTGAGGTCTGGGCCAGCCTTGGAGCTCCGGTTCTGGACCCAGATCATCATGCTTTGGCCCTCAGAGGTCCCAGAGCTAGTCTTCCTTTTCCTGTTCCCCCCTATCCTCTTCCTTGGCTTCTCCTTCAGCCATTTATTCCTTTTTATTTGCAGTATGTGCTCAATGCAAATAAATTCCATTATTTGAGAAAGTCACTGTGAATCAAAGCATAGCTACAGAGATACAAGGACAATCAAAGCAGACGTTCAACATGCAAGGAGGAGTATTCGTGCACACACACGAACGCCTGAGATGCGCTGGAGCTGGTTGTTTTCTATTGCTTTCTAAGGATTGGCAAATATTTGCTTTCACTATCAAGGCTATGTGCCTGTCTGGATCTTGGAACACCAGTGTATCGTCATGGCAATCAAAGAATTCAGTGAGTGCGTATTTCTTTAAAAAGCTTCTTCACGGGCTTCCCTGGTGGCGCAGTGGTTGAGAGTCCGCCTGCCGATGCAGGGGACACGGGTTCGTGCCCCGGTCCGAGAGGATCCCACATGCCGCCGAGCGGCTGGGCTCGTGAGCCATGGCCGCTGAGCCTGCGCGGCCGGAGCCTGTGCTCCGCAACGGGAGAGGCCACGGCGGAAAAAAAAAAAAAGCTTCTTGACACAGAGGTAGCTGTACAAGACTTACTTTCCAGAATCAAGCCAGTTTTAGACCCAGTGTCAGGTTCTAACTGTTTAAAACACTGGTTGACACAGAGTTTGCTTCAAAGCTAGCTTTATTCATAAAGGTGAAAAGAAGTATTCACAAAAATAGCATAAGAGAATGTATATGCGCTCAATTCAGATGAGTTTCCAATGTTCAATTTACCGCATTTTTCACTTCTTTCAAGATTTACAAAAAACGCTCCATGTATCTTTTACATTTTTACATATTATTTTACATATGCTGAAACAAAAAGCACTAATTTAAAGTTATTTGGGGTTACATTCTCATAGCTGGCATATCCCTTAAGTCTTTTTGTATCTATAGGTTTCCCTTCCATCTCTTTTTTCAAACTTGCAATGTATTTGTAAATTGGATGCTTTGTTTCCATGAATGCTAAAGTGACTGACATCAGTATGAATTCATGATGTATTTTATCTTAAAAAAAAAAAAAAGTGTTTCCTAGCTCTGCCTTCGGAAAAGACCAAGAAACAGTGGCTAACCCAGTGGCAATGGAAACTCCAGGCACCTAGATGATGGTCTCTATATTTTATTTCCCACTGAAAGGAATCAGGACTCCTTGGAAACGGCTCATTCCAGGTGTGAGGCGGGAACTACATAAGTCTGTCTTGGAATGTCTGCTTGTTGCAGAAGGCAGTGGAACTATTAAACGCCACTAGGTCATGTGACAAGGATGTAAGGGACACAGGAGCTAACTTGAAGAGGCTTCCACTGACCGGAAGCGGGACAAGCAAGTGTTGGTAAGAATAAAAACTACAATGGGTTGAAGCACGTCAAATATGTATAAATCCACGTCTTCAGAATTTTAAAAATAAAACTAATTCATCACCTTTGGAGGGATGCCAGGAAGGCAACTCATGACTTTGAAAATTAGTAAATAAAGGAAAAACATCAAGCATTTACCCCTTATGAACTGAATCTTCAGGTAACTAGATAATTGATGAGGGGAGTTTTCTCTTTATGGAAGATAGTAAGTGAACAAGGAATGACTGATTTAGAACGTCACCATTCAAAATAAGCAAATCTCGGTGAAGATCACCAACGTATGCTAGTATCACAGAAAGAGACACAACCAGACACCACATATGTCCTGATAAAAGTACACACCACTACCTGTGAAGGAGCCTTGCAAAAAAGAAAAAAACGAAGAAACAAAAGCAAACAAACAAACCTGAACCTGATTAAGTTTCTACATCAAAATATCAATTTACAGAAAATAAAGGAAGAGAGAACATGTTAAATGATGCTCCAGTGATGGCAATCAGCAAAATCCAGACAACCTTCCCAATAGTACAACCTTCCCAATAGTACAACCTTCCCAATAGTACATCCACATAGACTTTCTTAAGTTCCCACTCCAAGGCCCCCAGCGTCCAGCTCAACAATCACACCATGAACTTAGTTACCATCCAAAGCTTATCTACCTTGAACGTAACTAGTTCAAGCGTTTACTCTCTGCTCTCTGATCACTGCTTTCAATTCCTCCCATTCTTAATTCAACTACAGTAAGCCCCCTACATATGAACCTTCAAGTTGCGAACTTTCAAAGATGCGAACGTGTGTTCGTATGTCCAATCACGTAAGTTGGTTCACGTGTCTGGCGTACCTTGTCACGTGCGTGCATCCTCTACAAGCGGTTGTGCTTTTGTGCACTTTACTGTGCAGTACTGTGTAGAGTACAGAAGTACAGTATCTTTATTTCAAGCTAGATCTGCAAGAGGATGACTTCATTGAACTCCTTGCTGTGTAACATGAGGGGCTTACTGATGAAGACCTGATGGGATTGGAGGCCCAGAGAAAGGACGAAGAGAGACAAGAGGAAGAAGAAGTAACTGAGGAGCTGAAGAGATTCACGATGCGGGAAATGGCATCTCTCCCCAGCCTCTCTTTTCTCCCTCCTGTGACCAAAGGGGTGTCCCTACCTGTATATAAAACTGCTTTGACCTGTGTTTTAGATGCCCCACCTCCAACTTTTAGAAAAATTTACCATATAGATCAGACCTTCTCATTCCCTCTTCTTTAAACTCTGCATCTATCACATAAGTATTATTTTAATAACTTTATTGAGGTATAATTGACATGCAATAAACATCACCTATTTAAACTATATAATTTGACAAGTGTTGACATATGTATATACATGTAAAACGATCACCACAATCAAGATAGTGAACACATCCAACCCCGCAAAAGGTCCCCTCACCCCCTTTCTAATCCTCTCCTCCAGTCCCTTCCCCCCCCCCCAACTCTCTTCCCCAGGCAACCACAGTCTGTCTTCGATCACTGTAGATTAGTTTGTGTTTTCTAAAGATTTATATAGCTGGTATCATACAAGATGTACTGTATAGCTGATTCACTTTGTTATAAGCAGAAACTAACACATCACTGTAAAGCAATTATACTCCAATAAAGATGTTAAAAAAAAAAAAAAGATGTACTCTGCTTTTGCCTGTCTTCCACACGGGTAATTGTTTTGAGGTCCATCCATGTTCGGCATAAATATTTTATTCTTTTTTATTGCTGAGAAGTATTCCAAACATAGGAGAAAATCTAGATAACCTTGGGTTTGACGATGACTTTTTAGATACACCACCAATGACATGATCCATGAAAGAAATAATTGATAAGCTGGACTTCATTAAGATTTAAAACTTCTGCTCTACAAAAGACATGGCCAAGAAAATGAGAATACAAGTCACAGGCTGTGAGAAAATATTTGCAAAACACATACCTGATAAGGAATTGCTATCCGACATATACAACAAACTCTTAAAACTCAGTAATAAGAAAACAAGCAACCTGATTAAAAATGGGCCACGTACTATAAAAGGAGCAGGTCATTTTCAAAGCTTGCCTCTAGAGACCTGAGCATCAGAGTAGACTGGGTGAAGCAAGAGCTTTAGAAACTCATAACCAGACACCCGGAAAGCAGAACTGCTTTACTCTGCCTAGATACCAGTTTACGAGGCCCTCCCAGAGCTTTGGGGTGTGTCTTTTTACCCGGTTTGTTCAAAACCAAAAGAAAAGGAATGAGAATATAAGGACTTTCAAAGGCACAGAAGTGAACACAGTTGCAGGACGAGAAATGCGGCACTTCCAATTCTAAATTCTACATTTTCTATGACTTCACTGGGATAGCCATTTCACTATTTTTCCTTCCTAGTGAATTCTTTTCAAATTATACCATGATACTTTCAAGCTTACGGCAGGAATTGAAATTGAGATTAAGTCGAAGAGAAAAGTTGAAAGGAAAAAATGTATTAAAATAGTAGATTCAAATCATTATGAAGCCAATGGGAGAGCAGCAGAAAGCCAGAAGGGTCCATATGCAGAGAACAGGAAGACAGGGAATCCCTTTGGCCTGGAGATGATCTGCACACCTTAGAAATGCAACTGCTTGGACAAAGCCTTCCTCTCCCATGACTGTTCTCGAGAAGCTCCAGGTCTATTCACTAAATAAGGCCCTCCAGGTTTCTCTGAACTTAAGGCACTGGTTCGTCTGTGTCTCTAGCTAGGCTGTAAGCTCTGCCTATCAGAAATCATGTCTGCCTTGCTCACTCTGTGTGTCCCAAACAGAAGCTCAATAGATACATGTTGAACGACTGAAGGAAGGAAGGAATGACTTCTTGCTGCCCTGCAACTTTTGGGATGCTCCTGGGTCACCAAGGGGCAAGTTAAAGCACATGTCACAGTCGGGTACCCACACCTATAGATTAAAATCTTTGGAGGGGGAAGCCTGGACATCGGTTTACAGACTGCAAGCTAAGAATGGCTTTATTTTTTCAAGGCGTTGAGAAGAAGAAAGAGGAAGGGGTGGGGGATCTTTGGCATACCTAGCTGTACAACCTGAACACTCTGGGCACTCTTTCTTCACCTGAAAAGTGGGATAATGATAGTAAATACTTCAGTGATTGTTATGAAGATTTGTAAAGTGCTTAGAAAAGTGCCTAATGCAAAGTAAGTCCTGGGAGTTTGGGAGTGACATGTACACACTGCTATATTTAAAATAGATAACCAACAAGGACCTCCTGTATAGCACAGGGAACTCTGCTCAATACTCTGCAATAACCTGATTGGGAAAAGAATTTACATGTATATGTAGAACTGAGTCACTTTGCTGTACACCTGACACTAACACAACACTGTTAATCAACTCTACTCCAATATAAAATAAATTTTTTTTTAAAAATAAAAGGAGCAATAAATTTTTCTGGAAATATGCAATGTCCAAAATTATGACAAAAAATTCTGTGATAAACCATAATGGAAAAGACTGTGGAAAAGAATATATATGTATAACTGAGTCACTTTGCTGTACAGCAGAAATTAATACAACATTGTAAATCAACTATACTTCAATAAAATTCTTTTAAAAATTAAAAAGCACAACAAAAAACCCCAAAGTAAGTGCTGCATAAATGTTTGATATGTGGGACATGAACAACAGTGAGACCCTGTAATGATTAATTTTATGTGTCAACTTAGCTAAGCTACAGTGCCCAGCTGTTTGGTCAAAAACCAGTTTACATGCTGCTGTGAAGATAGTTAGATATGAATAACATTTACAATCATTGGAAAACTGTATGAAGTCTCCTCAAAAAAATAAAACTACCATAGGACCCAGCAATTCCACTTCTGGGTATTTATCTGAAGAAACCGAAACACTAATTCAGAAAAAGATATCTGCACCCCCATATTCATTGCAGTGTTATTTACGCTAACCAAGATATGGAAGCAACCTAAGTGTCCATTGATGGATGGATGAATAAAGAAAATGTGGTATACGTATTATATATACACAATGAAATATTATTCAGCCATAAAAAAGAATGAAATCTTGCCATCTGTGACAACATGGATGGACCTTGAGGGCACTGTGCTAAGTGAAATAAGTCAGACAGAAAAAGAAATATCATATGCCCTCACTTATATCCGGAATCTAAAAAAAAAAAAGAAAAACCCCACACATACACACACACACCCAAAAAACCAAAAAACTGAACTCAAGGATACAAAGAACAGATTGATGGTTGCCAGAGGTGGGAGGGTGGGAGTGGGCAAAATGGGTGAATGTGGCCAAAAGATACAAATGCCCAGTTATAAAATAAATAAGTCCTGGGGATGTAAAGTGCAGCATGGTGACTACAGTTAATAATACTGTATTGCATATTTCAAAGTCTCTAAAAGAGCAGATCAAAAAAGCTCTCACCACAACAAAAAAACACCTTGTGACTATATATGGCAATGGATGTTAATAAGACTTACTTGAGTGATCATTCTGCAATATACACAAATATCAAATCATTATGCTGTACACCTGAAGCAATGTTATATGTCAACTCTATCTGAATTTAAAAATAGGCAAACTAAAAAAAAAATTTACCATCAGCAGCGGACTTTGAGTAAAGCAGATTATCCTCCATAATATGGGTGGGCTTCACCCAATCAGTTGGCGGCCGTAAGTAAAAACACTGAGCCCCCCCAAAAGGAAGAAATTCTGCCTCGGGGCTTCCTTCAGACTCCACTGAAATCAACTCTTGCTGGAATTTCCAGCCCGAGTATGCCTCGAAGATTTAGGACTTGCCAGTCCACAGTTGCATGAGCCAGATCGTATCTCTATCTTTATTTCTATCATCTCTATCTATAGATTATCTATATCTCCCATTGGTTCTGTTTCTCTGGAGATTCTTGAGTAACACTGACCCCAAGTCCCGTGTACAGCTCCTAATTCATAGGCTGCAAGGGAAGAGCTTGCTTCCCTGCCCTGCATTGTCTCTTTTCTTTGTTTGCTTTGTCTCTGTCTTTCATGTTGGAGACTTGCCTCATCCATAATCCTTGCCTAACTATATACATGATGCACGAGGTAGTTGAGGGAAACTGCAGGCAGAGTTATCAACTGGTGGGCTTTATTTATTGTAGGGTTTGCAGGCATGGACCTGGCCTCTTCTGGGGGGAAACTACGTTTGTAAGCTGTTTGGAATGAAGGAATTTATCAAAGAAATAAATGTGCTAACATTTCCAAGAATTTAAGTATGTTAATTTCTAGATGAAGAAAGTCTACTGGGACTTCCTTGGTGGCGTAGTGGTTAAGAATCCACCTGCCAATGCAGGGGACACGGGTTCGATCGTTGGTCCAGGAAGATCTCACATGCCTCGGATCAACTAAGCCCATGTGCCACAACTACTGAGCCCATGTGCCACAACTACTGAGCCCATGTGCCACAACTACTAAAGCCCGTGCACCTAGAGCCCATGCTCTGCAACAAAGAGTAGCCCCGACTCACCGCAACTAGAGAAAGCCCGCGCACAGCAACTGAAGACCCAACGCAGCCAAAAATAAATAAATAAATTAAGGGAAAAAAAAAGTCTACCATGTGCTTAGCACATGAATGAAAAAAGACCCACATCAAAGCAACTGTCATGAAAGTTTGGAACACCAAGAATTGGGAAAAGATGATTGTGTATGTCTCCTGGAGCATGTTTGCCAGTATCTTAAGAACAGACACCTAGACCTTCTAGTGTCTGCTAGGCTGTACATCACCAACCAAATCACTCTCCTAGGTGTACCTAGTGACAGCAGTGAACGGGAGTGTTATCAGACTTAATGTTTTGCAATCTAATTGGTATGAAATAGTATTTAATTATCATTTTAATTTGCATTTTTCTATTTATTAGTGAGGCGGGGCATATTTTCACGTATTTATTGTTCAGATATATTTCTCTGTGAATTGTTTGTAAATATCCTTTGTTAATTTTTCTTTCTAATTTCAGTAGTTGTTTATATTATAGATATTAATCCTTTTAAAATTATAATGTGTTGCAAAAATAGTTTCCCATTTTGTAGCTTTTCTTTCCACTGTGTTTTTAATGTTTTCTATAGTTTCTCCTATAAGGTTTGAATGTTTCTTTTTAAACCATTAATACCTCTGGATTATGCCTTTTTTGTGCATCATGTAGGGCAGGGACACAGTTTTCCTCCCATATGGATAGGCATCATTCCTTAACTAGCCATTTTCCACTGGCTTACAATGACACCAAGGTTATATGTGTATATACTTAGATCTGTGTTTCTCTGTTCTCCCCATTTGTCTTTTGTCTATCCATGTTACAATACCATGCTCATTTAATTACTTTACTTTCTAGTGAGTTTATTTGGTAAGAGAAGATTAATTCTTCTCCACAGTCTCTTCACCTACACAATTGTTTTGGATATTTTTAAATATTAAATTTAGAATTAGATGACCAAATCATGTGAAAAAAACCCTACTGGTAATTTTATTTTTTGCACTGAATTTGTACATTAATTTGGAAGACATATAGTCTATTTAAAGTTGCTTTTACGTTCTTTGAAGTTAAGTTTCTTTTAATAATTTTTAAAATAACTGTCTCCACAAATGTCTTATGCATCATTGTTAGAATTATTCCTAGGTACGTTATAGTTTTTGTTGATGTTACAAATGTTATTTCTTTTCAAAATTATATTTTCCATTTGATAATTGTTGGCCTATAAGAACATTGATGATTTTTATATATTGATTTTATATACAACTTTGCTAAAATTCTTTCATTAGTACTAATATTGGGATTGTAGACATTCTCAAGTATTCTCAGTAGACAATTATATCCTCTGGAAACAATGGCAGTTTCGTTTTAGCCTTTCCAATCTCCTTTCTTTCTTCCTACTGTATGAGTTCTTTATATACTTTGTATATTAATCCCTTACCAGATAGATGACTTGCAAATCTTTTCTCCCATTCAGTAGGTTGCCTTTTCATTTTGTTGGTGGTTTCCTTTGCATTGTAGCAGCTTTTTAGTTTGATGTAGTTTCATTGCTTTATGCTTCTCTTTGTTGCCTTTACTATTGGTATCAGATCTAAAAGGTCATCACCAAGACCAATGTCAAGAATGGCTAAGCCTTTTTAAAAACTGATTGACCTATTGTTTTTTGGGTTTTTTAATTTTTATTTATTTATTTTTGGTTGCATTGGGTCTTCGTTGCTGCGTGTGGGCTTTCTCCAGTTGCGGTGAGCAGTGGCTACTCTTTGTTGTGGTACGCGGGTTTCTCATTGTGGTGGCTTCTCTTGTTGCGGAGCACGGGCTCTAGGTGCACGGGCTTCAGTAGTTGTGGCACGTGAGCTCAGTAGTTGTGGCTCGCGGGCTCTAGAGCACAGGCTCAGTAGTTGTGACGCACGGGCTTAGTTGCTCTGCAGCACGTGGAATCATCCCAGAACAGGTCTCAAACCCATGTCCCCTGCACTGGCAGGCAGATTCTTAACCACTGTACCACCAGGGAAGTCCCTGGCCTATTGTTTTCACAGCATTCTCCTAAATTTAGAAAGAAATTTTATTTTATTTGTATTTATTTTCACTTTTAAACTTCCTGTTATTCCTTATTGTATTTAACCATTTTTTCAAGTTTTGCCCTTTCCTTTATTATACTTTCTTCTTTTCCCCCTCTGTATGCCTATGTGTGTGTGTTTAGTCCTTTGCATTATTTCTCTTTGTCTATTTATCTTATTAATGTTTAGAATATCTTTCACTATAATACATACATGTTAGGCTATGAATTTTCCTGTCATTACTGCTTTAACAGCATCCTATAAGTTCCTATCTTGTTTTTCTTATGATTTAGTTTTAATTATTTTATAATTTCAATCTTTGTTTTTTCTTTGACATGCGATGCACTCAGGAGTATGTTTTAAATATTAAAAAATACTTTTACTATGGTCAGAGAATATCATTTGTGATATCAATTCTTTCGATATTTGTTAAGATTTGCTCTGCAGTATAGTAGTCAGTTTTTAGAAATACTGTATGTGTAATTAATACGAAAGTATTTGTCTAATATAGATTTTCCAGTAAGTGTTAATTTCACTTTTTGTGTCCTTATGATTCTGGTGTGTTCTTATAAAGAATATATATTCATATATATAAATAATTTTTAAAAACATTATTCAGTTGTCTTTCTTTAACATCAATATTTCTTAGGTCCTCAAACTAATTTAAGAAGTTTCCCAGGGAAGAATATGCTTTATTTCTTATTTGATGCTAGAACTTCAGGTTGAAGTTATTCAACAAAACACAATTAGAGTAATGTGAGAATATGTTGAATTTTTCATACGATAGAACAAAGCTGGTTATTTTTGTGGACTTGTAATTCTAAAGATGTGGTCTGTGATTGTGCCCTAAGTCAGTTTTAAATTTTGAGCATAAATATTTAAATATGAGAGTTTCTGTAATTATATTTTAGATATTATTCATTTTGATATTTATTTTTTAAATAGGCTTAATGTTGTTGCATGTGAAATAGAAATTGTTGTTCCATGTACTATAGAAGTGTTTTGGAGGGTAGTTAGGAAGTAGATGTGGTGTTCTGGTCTGTCATTAATATCAACTAACTCAATAAGTTGGACCATTAATGTTTAAGAACAGTTTTCTAAGTAGTAGAAGTATAGAATTAGCTTTGATTACATTTCTTTAGCTATTCATTAACTACAACATAGGCCTCAGAATTTGCTCCTGTGAGTCTGATTACCAAATGTGGACATTTTCTCCATGTTTTCTGGGTCCTGACTTCAATGACCCTCAGACCCAACAATTTTCTCATTCCCAGGGCATTGCTCTGGTTCTGGCCCCTATCCTCTCTCACGTGGACTGTTTTAATCACCTTTCTAGTGGTTATCTTGCTTCCAATATCTCTCCTTTTTCAAGCCAGCAAGTACCCTGGCACCTGACTTCTTTTTCTTTTTTGAGAAATGAATTGTATGAACCAATGATGAAAGTGTGTACTTAACTATCATTATTAACCAAGGTATGTGCAAAAAATAAAATGTAACGTTTACGTAAATTATAAAACATGATAAATATTCGTGAATTCCCCACCTAGCCTAAGTAGATTACATCTACTGTTGTAGCCTCCAAGCTGAGCCTCAGGGACCTCATTCCAGGGGCTCTGTCATCTCTTAATGTCTCTCTGACTCCTCTGCATCCAGCTGGCAAATGAGGGGCAGAGAACACAGTGGAAGTTCCAGCCTACAAACGGGATACGTTCCTGTACCTGGAGCGGCTAGAACTTAGACATATGCTGTATCTAATTGAAGGGGACCCAGGAAATACAGTCTAGCTGTGTTCCCAGGGAGAAGAGGAAATAGGTTTGCTGACATTTAGCCAGTCTTTGCCAAAACAAAGATGATTTTCACGATGACTATACCTATCTGAAAAGGAGAGCACACTGTCACTGGAAGTTCTTGGGGTCCATCTGATGGAGCAGAGGTGGTTACATATTGGTAGCCTCAGAGAAAACTAAAGGTCAACTAATAGCCATAGCCATAAAAGATAATTAACGTGTTAGCGACTAGTGGTTCCATTTGCCCTTCTATTCTTAAGGCCAATTAGCTGTTTATGTAAGGCTTGCACTGTGATTAGAGGTGATGACAAATGTTTGGTGAACCTGGATAGATTTCTGAATTTCAGGCATACTTGAGGAAATGTGAGTATACTTTTGTGTATTATTACCTATAATCAGGCCAAAATATTTACTTAAGTGAATAGTTGCCTCTGGTGATGAAATTATAAACTAAAGTACCATGAACACACTTACTAATTACTAGTGTTTGTTGAATCCTTAGCCATGCATTAACAACACACTCTGACTCATAGCTGCCTTAATACAGCAGTCTTTGTACTAACCCTTAATTACAAAACGTCGGGGGGGGGGTCTCACAAAAAGATTTCTCTCTCACCACCCCAAAGATTCAAGGGGCTGCTCTTCCCTATGGGGTGGGGGGAGCTTTAAAGTTATAGTCCTTACCCTGAATTCTCTTTTAGCAAACTTCCTTTGTCATGTGAAAACTTAGTCATTATACCACTTGGTCATTAGAAGCACAGAAATACTGCAAAAGGGGCAAGTTCATACATGGAATGGAAGTAGTTTCTACCATTTTTATAATGTTTTATACTATACATATTATAATATATTATATAATAATATCCATATGCATTATAAATATGTATGTATTATAAAGCATATTCATTCTTTCTGTCTTTCAACAGATATTTATTGAGTTTTTAGTTGTAACAGACAGTGCATTAGGCACTGGGGATTACATGAGTAAGATAAAATTCTTTCCTCAAGGAGCTCTTAGTCTAGTAGAGAGATACAAACATGTTACAAAATGTGTTAGAAATCTCTACGAAGTACAATAGAGCACAAAGTGTGAATGATTATTTCCAACTAGGGGATCAGGAGGCTGAGAACAGAGAAGTTTCACAGAAAGGGTCATGGTTGAACTGAGTCACTCATCTAATTCTGACAACATCCCTGGGAGGCGGATATTATTTCCATCGTTTGGAGAAGGAAGCAGACTCAGTGAAGTCGTGTGACCTGTCCAAGCAGAGCTGGGCGTTGAATCCAGGCCCACAGCGCTTTATGCTCTACTATACTTATACGAAGTATACACAGGTGCTAAATTATAGATACACAGCAGAGTTACAGAGCCCAGTTTTAGTGCTCAGCTGGTATCTGCCTTTCGTTCCCTTCCCATTGGGTTATTTAAGTTCTTTTGGGGGACAAGGCTAGCTAAGTTCTCTCTTGAGGACACAAGGCTCTTTGGGCTGGTGATGCTCATCCAGGCCGCCTCCTCCCCCTCACATCACCCCTTCCTCTCCCCTCCTAGGTTCCCATTCAGCTGTGAAAGGCTCAGCTGTGAAGTCCTGCCCTGTGGTCCTGGTCTGGTAGAGCCACCTTCTGCTCCGACCTTCCCTGTCACTGAAACAGACGTGAACTGTTCTTTAGTCAGTGACTCTTACCCCGTGCCCCACCTTTCCCAGGCTATAGGCCCCTCAGGCAGGGATCGTCTTGCAGTGTCCCCCACCTCCCACCAGGACCTGGGCCAGGGCTGAGCCCACACTCAGGGGCTCCACCAAGTAGTGCTGATGGGGTCATAGTTTTATCCAGGAGACATAAATGGCAATGTGCTTTTCTCCTGATGTTTTATAATATCCTTATTGAGCAAAATATATGGCACCTGCATTGAGTCCCTTGATTGTGTGTGTGTGTGTGTGTGTGTGTGTGTGTGTGTGGTGTGTGTACGTACATGCGTATGTAAACTCTGCTGGTTTTATGTGAAATCCAGAAGTCTTGGATCTGTAGCCCTAGTGGGTGGGTCCTGAGTCTGCGGGACTTAAGAATCATTTAGGACAATAAAAAATAGATTCCTGGACCTTGTCCCAGAACTAAGGAACTAGAAAATGAGAGTCCAGGGAAGCTGTGCTTTAAAAAAAAAAAAAAAAAAAGATGCAGATTATTTTGATAGTGGGTGGCATTTAAATTATGCCTCAAACAATTGGGAGAGTTTGGACAGCTGATGTTGGAGGGAGGTATTGGCAGGAAGAGGCCTTCAGAGCAAACGGGTGAGCAAAGGTGGAGAAATGGAGAGCAAGCTTTTTGAGTGGCTGGTGGAGCACACGGATTAGATGGCCCATGAAAGGGAGCAGAGGGCATGCTGGCCGAAAGGTAGGTGGTGGTCAAACTGTGCCAGATTGAGCCTTTACCGAGAATGGTAGAACCTCCAAGGGAGAACAGGGCAAGAAAAGGAAAATGACTGAAATCCTTATACGCAACAATCGCTGTCTTTGGGCAGAATAAAGTAACGTTCTGTGTACTACTTCAAACGGATACTGTTTGGATTAACAAAACATAATATACGTGAAAGATTTCCTGAATTATAAGTAGCGTTTGGTTATTTTTAGCAGATCATACAGTACAATTTCCATAATGTGGGAGGCTATGAATTCTTTTAACCAAAAGATTAAGAAGGGCCTGTGGACTCAGGGGGAGCCCCTGGAGATCTGTTCACCTGTTTGGGTGGTATCATTCCTTCATGAATTGTTTTGTTGAAATATATTTTACATATAAATATGTGTGCAACATGTTAACTTGATACATTCTTACACTGTAATATGATTGCCATTGTAGCAATAATTAGCACCTCTGTTGTGTTACATCATTATCCTTTTTTTTGATGGTTGGAATAATTAAGTTCTAGTCTCTTAGCAAGTTTGATGATTATAATGTGCAGGACTTATGTAGTACTTGTTGCAAATTTGTACCCTTAAACAGCATCTGTCCTTTCCTCTCACCCCCCATCTCCTGGTAACAACCATTTGACTCTCTGCTTTACAACTCTGGCTCTTTTAGATTCCACATATAAGTGATATCATACAGTACTTGTCTTTCTCTGTCTAACTTATCTCACTTAGCATAATGTGCTCAAGGTCCATCTATGTTGTTGCAAATTGCATGATGTCCTTCTTTCTCAGGCTGAGTAGTATTCTGTCTTATACACACACACACACACACACAGACACACTTCCATATCGACTCTATCCAACATCTGTTGATGAGCACTTAGGTTGTTTCCATATCTTAGCAACTATAAATAATGCTGCTATGAACATGGGGGTGCAGACATGTCTTTGAATAGCCAAAGCAACCTTGAGGAAAAAGAACAAAACTGGAGGCATCATACTTCTTGATTTCAAACTATACTACAAAGCTACAGTAATAAAAACACTAAGGTACTGGCATAAAAATAGACACAGAAACCAACGGGACAGAATACAGAGCCCAGAGTTAAACTTCGGCATATATGGTCAGCTAATATTCAACAAGGGAACCAAGAACACCCAGTGGGGAAAGTATAGTCTCTTCAATGAATGGTGTTGGGAAAACTGGTTAACCACATGCAGAACATTGAAATTGGACCCCTATCTTACACCACTCACAAAAGTAACTCAGAATAGATCAAAGACTTAAACATAAGACCTGATACCATAAAACTCCTGGAAGAAAACATAGGGAAAAAGCTCCTTGACATTGGTCTTGGCAATGATTTTTTGGATATGACACCAAAAGCACAAAGAAAAGCAAAAAACAACAAATGGGACATCAAACTTAAAAGCTTCTGCATAGCAGAAACAATTAACAATATGAAAAGGCAGTCCTGGGGGCGGGGTTTGAGCAGAAGAGTGATGGATGCTCAGGGTGAACTAAGGAAGGAAACTGTTGAAGGTGGAGACACCAGTGAGGAGGCCACTCAAATAGCTCCAGGATGAGGTAATGAGGACCTGCAGGAGGTGAACAGCAGTGGGTTCGATGTCAGCACCATATTTTGTGGTCTGGCTATGAGTCAGCTGCTCCCTGCTCTTCTCCATCACGTGTCTGTCCTTTACAGACCTGTCCAAGCCCTCATGTCTGCACCGAGCTATATGCCCCCGAGGCAGGGGGTGTGCCTCATGCTTCTCGTTGTGCAGAGTCCTGGCAGACCACCTGGTAATATGGTATCTGATTTATCTTGCTAATGATGATCTTCCCACACAACCCTCCTGGCTTGAAAAGATCCTCCTGAACCCAGAGATCTATCTCTCTGGATCAAATTATAGTCCTGAATGAATGATGGTAGGAGAAAATGGGCCAAAGAACAGCCTTACTAATGACTCAGAGAGATCAGATTTAAAGAAGCGGCAATCCCTTAATCCCAGGTGATACTGCTTCCGCTGCAAACCCTGGAGTCCCCATCACCATGCGGAACAGCCCTGGCTGCAGTCCCCAGCTACCTAATCCCCAGAAGGGGCAGGGAACATTAGCTGTTCCAGAAGTGGGCACGACGGACTGGCTACTGGGGGTCAGGCGGGGCTGGACACTGTAATTTAAGCCACAGCCTGCCTCTATCTATTCTGGGAGCAATTGGTGTGATCAAGATGCAGAGAATCCTAATCCTAGTTTGGCATAGAGGCAGCCCAATATTCGCCAAGGCTCCTCTACCCAGAAATTCTGCTTTATAAATAGAGGAACCAGTATGCAAGACTGCGGCGACAAAGGGTCACTGAGGCATGCTGCATGGTGACAGAGCGATGGAATTTCCAGGAGGAGGGACATTCTTGACAACACATCTAGCCTTCCTGTCTCAGGCAAGATTGCACTGTGGGCTAATTTGGCTTCTTTATCTCACCTGCATTTCCATTTTACTGGAGGAAAGTAGTATTTGCATACAAAATCTTTTTATTTTTTATTTAAATTTTTGGCTGCATTCAGTCTTCGTTGCTGCACGTGGGCTTTCTCTAGTGGGCAAGCGGGGGCTACTCTTCATTGCAGTGCGTGGGCTTCTCATTGCAGTGGCTTCTCTTGTTGCGGAGCACGGGCTCTAGGCACGTGGACTTCAGCAGTTGTGGCACGTGGGCTCAGTAGTTGTGGCTCGCGGGCTCTAGAGCGCAGGCTCGGTAGTTGTGGCGCGTGGGCTTAGTTTCTCTGCGGCATGTGGGATCTTCCCAGACCAGGGCTCGAACCCGTGTCCCCCGCACTGGCAGGCATTCTTAACCACTGCGCCACCAGGGAAGCCCTGGATACAAAATCTTAAATTGAGGTCTTTACTGATCCCCAAAGCTCAGAGACCTCCAGGCAACTGAAATTGTGTGTCTGTGTCTATTAACTCATAAGTGTGCGCTATGGTAATGGTGTTTACAAATGGATATATAATATGAATGATCACATGGTATAGTGGTCATCCTACAACTTTCAATTCCTCCTTAGATTCTGGTAACTTACTATTTTATGAATCCTCTCTTCCCAAGGTAGAAGCCAGAAAATTCACAACTGCATACCTCACCCAACTACAGTACAGTCATATGATCGATGTTCTGGCAGTCAGACACATCCTCATGAGATCTGTATTCAGAAGTAACAAATACGAGGAGACAGCCACACATGAGCAACCATTCTTCAAGAAGGTGCAGTAGGGCTTCCCTGGTGGCGGAGTGGTTGAGAGTCCGCCTACCGATGCAGGGGACACGGGTTCGTGCCCCGGTCCGGGAAGATCCCACATGCCACAGAGCGGCTGGGCCCGTGAGCCATGGCCACTGAGCCTGCGCGTCCGGAGCCTGTGCTCCACAACAGGAGAGGCCACAACAGTGAGAGGCCTGCGTACAAAGAAGGTGCGGTAGCAGAAGATACCAGATCTTTTGCAGTGGCAGTGCTGGTTTCTGGCTGTAAACTGTTATGAGAACAATTGGTTGGACCTTGTTCTGTGTCTGGTTCTCTTGGCCTCCAGAAGATTAGATGAGTTACCTAAAATTCTTAAACCATATTTTTAGCTTAAAGTGCCAGAACAGCTTCTGCTGTTGGCATCTAGAAGACCCTGACAGATGCACTGATTGGTACTTGGAATGGTTACCAACAACAGACTGTCAAGGAAATGGGGGCATGATGGTTGGTTATGTGAAGTGGTTGGATCTGAAGGCAAGGCAATGATTATTGAGTTAGCTTTAGAGGATGGGTTCTGGTAGTAGTCCATGATGGACAGTCATGAAACAATTATTTAAATTATCACCTGACCTGCCTGCTCAAGGCTCTGGTGGCCTACATGATGGAGGGCTTGGGGAATGCAAGTACCATGGGCTGAGCTTGCTGGACATTTTAAAGAAAGAAAACGTGAAGTCAAAAGTTAGAATTTTTAGCTCCTGAAACTATCCTACAATTACCTGGCTTTTATGCTATCTCTTGAAGCCACGAGGCTGGTGTAGCTGAAAATCAAACTCACACTGGGATGCTGAATTATGGAATTGGTTGAATTAACAGTTTTAAGAGGATTCTTATGTGGAAATTAGGACATCGATTGAGAAAGAGTGAGACGTGGAGAATTGGTATGGGGCATCTGAGAATATCTCAATTCCCAAAATCTCAGCAGGAGAGGAGAGGCCTTTTCTCCCTTCTTCATTGAGGCTGTTCCTGCCTTGATTAAATACCTGTAATGACCTTGGTGAAGGATATTGCCTTAGAGGTAACATTTTGTCCTCATGTACTATGCTAACCACCCCTTACTGCCTTTAGACTTGTAACTGAAGTCAGATCCCAGGATATACCAGGGATTACAAAGTCAATCTGGAGAAGTGAAATCTTACATGACAAAAATAATGACAAGATTTTGCTAATTTATATGGTTAAAAACTGGGAAATACACATAAAAATGGATAATAAGGGGCTGGATGAAGATGCGGGTAGAAATGAATTTTAGATTGGGCCAAATTCACTAATATGGGTTCACTGAGTGGACATTTTGGGTTGAATTTGCTAGCTGAAATAGTTGGGAGTAATTTTACTGGTTCATTTGGTTGGTTAAAATTTAGTCTCAGCAGGGATCTACAGCAAATGGAAGTTGAGATGCTCGACGTTGTTAAGGGAAATGTAGAGAGAAAGAAATCCCAAGACTTCAGGAAGGAAAGGAATGTTGGAGTGGATTTATCATATCTGACCCACTCGCAAACCCTAACCTATACCCTTGAAGGAGCCCAGAACACACTCCATATCTGCAAAGGTGTCTGAGAAAGGTGGTTTTTTTTAGCTTTTCAGCCTCTGTTGTACAAGAAGGAGGTGAAATGTATAGCCACCATAAGAAGTAGCATGACTTATCAGGGCTAAAGGAGTAGCTAGAATGAATATTAGCAGTGACTAACTGATCGTAGGTTCTCAAGGGCTGAAATAAGCGGTCAGTCCATTGATGTTCTATTTGACCTCCTGAAGAGAAAACAAGTCCTAGGTCTGATGAAAAGAGGTGTGTCTTTAGCAATTACAATAGAGTGTCAGGGGACCTTACCAAATTCCCAGTTCTCACAGCTTGAAACACAAGCAATTCTACATCCCCAAGGGCATCACAGAGATTTGTGTCACTTTAAAGACTTTAAAAATGTAGGTGTAGTGATTCCTATTATGTCCCCACTTAACTGTTTGCTTTGTTTAGAGGAGAGACTTTTAGCAGCCAGCACTTTAAAACGTCTTCCACTATTTTGCTAATTTCCTTTATTTTAAGACCTACTATTCTAAGGAAGAAACCAACTGAGGTGCCTGGAGGAATGTGATCTAGATTCTATCAACCCATCCACTCTGCTGGGACTTGAATTCAGAAGTGAGTCACATAAGGAGGTGGCTACAATGTGGGGGAAGGCTTATCTGAAATGCATGCTTGGGGAAGGGAGCTGATTCTTCACAGGTCACAGTGGTAGCCTTTGTGGCGTCTGGTTCCAGGCATTACGGGTGCCAAGCAGCATCTGGCCCAGATTCTGTCTTTCTGGCTCTCCTGGAAATTTGGTGAGCTCCCTAATACCCTTTAACAACTCCACACATTCCTTTTCTGTATCAGCTGGCCAGGGTGGATCCTACTGTTTGCAAACACAAACCCTGACTGATACAACGAACCCTCGGGTATACATTTTAAACGGGCCTCTCAGTGGAACCAGCTTTATGGCTTCCACAGTAAGGAAGAAAAAAAAGGAAAAGAAAGGCCGGGGGGAGGGAGAAAGAGAGAGAGAGAGAGGGAAAGAAAGAAAGGAAAGAAAGGAAAGAAAGAAAGAAAGAAAGAAGAAGGGAGAAGGGAGAAGGGAGAAGGGAGAAGGGAAGAGAAGGGAAGGGAAGGGAAGGGAAGGGAAGGGAAGGGAAGAAGGAAGGAAGGAAGGAAGGAGGGAAGGAGGGAAGGAGGGAGGGAGGGAGGGAGGGAGGAAGGAAGGAAGGAAGGAAGGAAAGAAGGAAGGGAAGATCCTCAGAAAACAAATGCACCGTAGGGTTGGCAATACGGAGCTTTTCATTGCCTGGAAAAGAATCACATTCCTCCAGTATGTTCTGGATTCACTAGATACTTCAGACAGATTTTCAGGCCATCTCCATAAACTGGGCTTCCAGTGACAACAGACATTCACTGAGGCTCTGCAAGGTCACCCACCATCAGAGAGAGATTCTGGATATAACTCTTTTGTCAGATATACCCGTCTCGCGAAACATTTTTTCCTAGCCTGTGCCTTGCTTCTTCATTTTCTAACTGTATCTCTTGTGGAATAGAAGTTTTTAATTTTGATGAAGTCTAGCTTATCAAATATTTCCTTTATGGTTATTGCTTTCTGAGTCTTCTTGAAGAAATCTTTACGTGTCTTTTGGTCACAAAGATATTCTCTTAAGTTTTATTCTACAAGTGTTATAGTTTTAACTTTTTATATCTAAGTCTATGATCCATTTTGAATCAATCATTATGTATGACACGTAGGAGGGTGTAATTATTTTCCTTGTAGATATACAGCTGTTCCAGCATTATTTATTGAAAAGACTTTTCTTTCCTGTTGGGTTGGTTTCGGCATCTTTTTGAAAATCAAATTACCATGTAAATGTGGGTCTATATCAGGGCTCGCTACGTTGTTTTATTGATCTATTTGTTTATCATCTTATGACTGTAGCCCACAGTCCGGATTATTATAGCTCCACAGTAAGCCTTAAGTCAGAAAGTCTGTCTTTCAGCTTCGTTCCTCTTTTTAAGTTTTGGGTTTTCAAGTTAACATGTAGTAAAGAGCAACTTCTTTGAAAGGTACAGTTCTATTAATTTTAACACCCATATAAATTTAGGTAACCATCACCACACTCAGAATACACCTCACTCAGGAGCTGCACCCATTCCCTCCTCCTCCGCTATCTTTGTCATTATAGCTTTGTCTTTTCAAAAACGTCATATACATGCAATCATATAGTACGTAAACTTTTGAGACTGGCTTCTTTCACTCAGTAAAATACCTTTGAGATTCAACCGAACTGTTGCACGCATCAATATCATTCCCTTTGTTTGCTGGGTATTATTGTATCTTATGGCTCTACTGCAATTTATCCATTCACTCACTGAAGAACATTTGGATTGTCTCCATTTTGTTGGCAATTATAAGCAGGGCTGCAATAAACATTCATGTGTGGGTTCTGGTGTAAACACATTTCCATTCTTCTAAGTGTTACTCTTTGCTGGAGTCAGTGTGAGGTGGTACCAATGGAGTTTTGTGGGGGGGGGGTTTTGACCGGAGTATAGCGGTTATGGGCTAAAAGTTTCTGTCTTGACAGGCTACCCCTTTCCTGGTCCTTCAGCCTGAGAGAATAGGCTTCTGCTGAGGCTTTTTTTTTTTTTAATCTGTATCTTTTGGCATCTCCAGGTTGCTGGCTTCTTTAGCTCCAAGTCTGGAACATATGAGGCAAAACAAAACAATCGGGAGCCCATTCCTCCGTTCCCAAGGTTTCCACCGGTTTGTCTTCTCTTCTCTACCTTTTAATTAGAGTCTTCTTGTGATTGTCTTAACATACTGTCCAGGGGTTTTAGTTGGGCTTAGCAGGAGTAATAGGGAAAAGTACACCTACTTCATCTTCTCAGAGCAGAAGCCTACACTTGCTTTTGTACTTTGCTGTTGTCACATGGTATAAGGAAATGCCTGATTCACATAGATAGGTATAATAGATGAAAAAGGTAAAAGTTCTAACAGCATAACTTTCAATCTCAAGATTTTTTATGTGCTTAATTGATTTTTCCTCCCTCAAATTAATTTTTTTAAAAAACCTCTTTCCCAAAGAGACCGGGTAGGTATTTGATTTATCCTAGAATACGAACCACGTTTAGATAAGTGAGAACAATGTTTTCTGCTCTTGTTGCTTCCTCTGACACTCTGGATTCTTTTTCTAGGTCTCTCTCTCAACACATCCCCATCCTAAGCTGCATCTTCTTCTCGAACAAGGTAGTTTTACATAGTTCAGAAGCAATATCAACAATAACTTTTGAAACATTTGTTTGGGTTTAATCTTCCGCAGAAATCCATATAATCAAATTGCAAATTTATTTACGCATTTCAGTAATTTGATTACTCTATGTTGTTTGATCTAATCCCTTAGTAACTGAGGTTTACAAAGACTTTTTAATATGCATTATCTTCAATATATATTCACTTGATAAAAGTGATATACTTTGCCTTGCATTTATAAAGATGATACCAGTGATGGTGGATATGATTTAGCAAACATCTATTAGGGACTTGCTATATGCCAGGCATTGAGGATACAAACACATGTTGAAAGGGCATGAATTCAAGAGAGGCAGAGTTGTCTCTATTTGCAGATAAAATGATATTATATGACGAAAACCCTGAGGACTCTACCAAAACAACTGTTGGAACTGATAAATTCAGTAAAGTTGCAGAATAAATGCCAATATACAAAAACCAGTTGCATTTCTATATGCTAACAATGAACTATCAGAAAGAGAAGGTAAGGAAACAATCTCACTCACAATTGCATCACAAAGATTAAAATAACTAGGAATAACTTTAACCCAGGAAATGAAAGACCTGTACAAGGAAAACTATAACACACTGAAGAAAGAAAATGAAGACACAAATTAATGGAAATATATCCCATGTTTATGGATAGGAAGAATTAATATTGTTAAAATGTCCGTACTGGGACTTCCCCGGTGGCGCAGGGGTTAAGAATCTACCTGCCAATGCAGGGGACATGGGTTCAATCCTTGGTCTGGGAAGATCCCACATGCCGCAGAGCGACTAAGCCCATGTGCCACAACTACTGAGCCTGCACTCTAGAGCCCATGAGCCACAATTACTGAAGCCTGTGTGCCTAGAGCCCATGCTCTGCAACAAGAAAAGCCACCACAACGAGAAGCCCGCACACCGCAACGAAGAGTAGTCCCCGCTCACTGCAACTAGAGGAAGCCCGTGTGCAGCAACGAAGACCCAAATGCAGCCAAAAATAAATAAATAAATAAAAATTTTTAAAATTAAAAAAAAAGAATCTTTACCACAGAGCAACTAAGCCCATGCGCCACAACTACTGAGCCCGCGGGCCACAACTACTGAAGCCCAGGTGCCTAGAGCCCGTGCTCTGCAACAAGAGAAGCCACCACAATGAGAGGCCCGCACACCGCAACGAAGAGTAGCCCCCACTCGCCACAACTAGAGAAAGCCCGCGCGCAGCAACAAAGACCCAACACAGCCAAAAATAAATTAAAAAAAAAAAAAGAATCTTTAAAAAAAAAAAGTCCGTAATACCCAAAGCAATCTACAGATTCAATGCAATCCCTATGAAAACAATGGTATCTTTTCACAGAAATAAAACAATCCTAAAATTCATATGGAACCACAAAAGATCCCCCAAATAGCTAAAGCAATCTTGAGAAAGAAGAACAAAGCTGGAGGCTTCACAATTCCTGATTGCAGACGCATAGATCAATGGAACAGAATAGAGAGCTCAGAAATAAACCCATGCGTATATGGATATATGGTCAATTAATTTATGAAAAAGTAGCCTAGAATATACAATGGGGAAATGACAGTCTTCAATAAATGGTGTTGGAAAACTGGACAACCACATACAAAAGAATAAAACTGGACCCCTGTCTTATACTATACACAAAAATAAACTCAAAATGGATTAAAAACTTTAATGTAAGACCTGAAACCATAAGATGCCTAGAAGAAAACATAGGGGGTAAGTTCCTACACTTCAGTCTTGGCAAAGATTTCTTTTAATTTGACACCAAAAGCAAAGACAACAACAACAAAAAGCAAACATAAACAAGTGGGACTGTATCAAACTAAAAATCTTCCGCTGAACAAAGGGAACCATGAACAAAATGAAAAGACAACCTACAGAATGAAAATATTTGCAAATTATATACCTGATAAGTGGTTAATATCCAAAATACACAAAGAATTCAAACAACTCAACGACAAAAAACAAACAGTCTGTTAAAATGTGGGTAGAGAATCTGAATAGATATTCTCCCAAAGAACGCATACAAACGGCCAACAGGTACATGGCAAGGTGCTCAGCATCTCTAATCATCAGGGAAGTGCAAATCAAAACCACAATGAGATATCACCTCACGCCTGTTGGAATGGCTGTCCTCAAAAAGACAAGAGAAAAGCGTTGGTGAGAATGTGGAGAAAAGGCAAGCCTTGTGTATGCGACCTGACTTCAGAGCTCATGCTCTGACGCGCTCCTCTGTGCAGCCTCTTCTACCCCAGCTGCACCTCTCTGTCACCCCTGACGGTGAGAGCTCATGAGTGATGGTGAACACAACATAGGGGTGTAAGCATCCTTTCCTGTTGCCTTTCCTGGGGCTGGCTGTCCTGTACCCTAACCTGAATGTCACCATGTCAGAGGTCCTTGACAGAGTCTGCTTGGAAAAGCAGAGTGTGCGACGGCCTAGAGCAGTGAGGGTCTCCATTCAAATATTCCAAAATACCCCAAGCTTCCAGAAAGACAGAATCCATGGTGTCTGAGTGACTTCAGGCCATGAGGGAGCCCCGGGCACTGCAAGGCCTGCACGTGGACTTGACCTCTCCTTGGGGCGTCTGAAACTAAGGTCATTGATTCCAGAGTATTGGGTGGACCAGAGAGCTTGGTGTGTAGCAGAAAGAGCACGGGATTTGGTTGAATCTTGGCTTTGAATTTGTCTCTGTCCCAAGCATGTGGCTTTTTTCCCCTTTCAGTGGTCTCAAGTTTCCCTTTCAATGGTTTCAAGTGCGTCAAGAGTGGTTTTACGGGACTTCCCTGGTGGCACAGTGGTTAAGAATCCACCTTCCAGCGCAGGGTACACGGGTCGAGCCCTGGTCCGGGAAGATCCCACATGCCGCGGAGCAACTAAGCTGGTGCGCCACAATTACTGAGCCTGGGCTCTAGAGCCCATGAGCCACAACTACTGAGCCCACGTGCCACAACTACTGAGCCCTCGCCACAACTACCAAAGCCCGCTTGCCTAGAGCCTGCGCTCCACAACAAGAGAAGCCACAGCAATAAGAAGCCCGCGCACTGCAAAGAAGAGTAGACCCACTCGCTGCAACTAGAGAAAGCCCGCATGCAGCAAAGAAGACCCGATGCAGCCAAAATAAATAAATTAAATTAAAACAACAAAAAAAAGAAGGGTTTTACGTGCATGCCAGCCTGAGAGAAGGCCCAGTGCAGACACAATCAGAGAAGGACTGGGAGTAATCGGGAGGGCTTACTAAGGACTCTGAACATGCTAGACCACGCTCACCCTGGAGACACCAAGGTTACCCCAGAGGCCACCAGCAAGTCCCCATCCACCCGGCACCCCTCACGGAAGCCTCCACTTCGTCTGGGCTCGGCCTCCTTGGCTTCCACTTCAGGCCTTTGGGGAGAGGTTTATGTTAACCAACAAAGGGATTCTCTGAGAAGCCTGGGAACCCAGAAAGAAAAGCACGAGCTGAACTCTCCGTCTGCCTGCCTGGCAGTTGTGTAAGAGCTGGAGGGGGCAGGGGAGTGGCCGGGTCAGGGCGGCTCACAGTGGCTGCAGTCAGTCCCCGTCTGCAGGCGAGCCAACTCCGCTGACAGGCTGGGCCTCTCCCACAGGTTTTCCCTGGGACTAGACAAAAGAGGAATAGAGACCAGAAAAAGGGCCAAGGCCTCAGATAAAAATTAATTAACACTATCTATTTTTCTTTCTCTTTCTGAAGGTAATCTCTTGATCCTAAGAACTGGGATTCAGGCGTGCCCCTTGGTCTATAACAAAAAGGGAAGGTCAGGAGGAATCTGTCACGTTCAAGGTCTCACCTATTACATTTACTTTTCTCAGTGGCTCTCTGTGTGGCGACCTCCTGTGAAGTGAAATAGGCCTCTAGGCTCTGACTAAGATGAGACAATCATGGCCAACGATGGCCATCACCACGAAAGCTTTGATGCGGAGAGACTGGGAACCGCAGGGAAATTGGCACGTCAGGACTTGAGTTACTAAGGGAAAAGGAGGGACCGTAATCGTTTCTCAAGTGCTTTCCAAATAAGTCTTTATTCCATCAATAGATTTTTCTCTATATCCAATTACACTCCACTTTCTCTCTGCCTCTATCCAGGTACCATGTTAGGGACTAAGAAATCAGAGGCCTTGGAATTAGAAGGTTCTTTCTGAGGTCTTTTTGTCTAGGCTTCTACGCTATCAAGATAGGAAAGCCTTCGCTCTCCTGGTCTCCATCATTTGGAAGTGGGGAGAAGGTGGCAGAAAAGGGATGACAGGAAATACAAAAAGTCATTTGGAAGCAATTGGAAATTGGGAAGCTACTCCCATTCTTTACCTAAGTAAATGGACCACCGTTCACTCGGTTGTTCAAGCCAGACCCTCGGGCAAGCATCACTGGGCCCTTCCCTCATGCCCTCTGCATCCACCGTGAGGGATCCAAGCCCTTGTGACCTCTTGCCTGGGTTATTGGAATGGTCTCGACTGATCTCCTGTCTAACGTGTCACTGTCCTTCAATCTAACAACCAGAATTTTCTTTCTACTACACAACTGGATCATGTTTCTTCTCTTTGATGGTTCCCCCTTTCTGTCAGAATAATTTCCAAACTACTAAGTATAGAATTCAAGACTCCCCACGGGGGCTTCCCTGGTGGTGCAGTGGTTAAGAATCTGCCTGCCGATGCAGGGAACATGGGTTCGAGCCCTGGTCTGGGAGGATCCCACATGCTGCAGAGCAACTAAGCCCCTGCGCCACAACTACTGAGCCTGCGCTCTAGAGCCCGTGAGCCACAACTACTGAGCCTGTGTGTCTGGAGCCTGTGCTCCGGAACGGGAGAGGCCACGACAGTGAGAGGCCCGCGCACCGCAATGAAGAGTGGCCCCCGCTTGCCGCAACTGGAGAAAGTCCTCGCACAGAAATGAAGACCCAACACTGGCCAAAAAAGAAAAAAAGTGGAAGGGTAGCAGTTACATAATAAGAGACTCCCCATGATCATCAGGCTGATGCTTCTGCTGCCACGTACCCCCCAGCATTCAAAGGCTACCCTGAACTAGTATGATGTGCTCCAAGTTGCCTCCTGAACCTGGTGCGTTCTTCCTGGATCACCCCTTTCCCCACTCTGGCTAACTCTCGTCTGTCCTTCAGGCCTCAGGCTGGTTGTCCCTTCTTCTGGGCCGCTTCCCCGAACCCCTGCTACACTGGATTAGCTACCTTTTCTCTTCAGTGGATTCCCATGACCTTCAACCTGCAGTGGCAACTCTCCCCATTGCCATGTCTGTCTTCTAGACTAGGCTGCAAGCTTGTACAGGTAGGGTGGAAAGGCCTTCTCCGTGTCTTTAATTTGCCTGAATTCAACGGTGTGTCCATATTAAAAAAGAGTGAGGGAGAGAGAGAGTGAGAGGATGTTATTTCAACGGTACGAGCAATCCTGAGTGATTTCCACTGGGCATCAGTCAACCTACAGGTGTCCCCACATGGTGTCTTAGTGAGATGAACGTGAATCCCGGCTTGAAGGTTCTGTCTGTTTTTGTTTTGTTTCACATCGTTCGGCCGCTAAACGTAATCCACAGGCACCATCTAGTGAGGAAGCAGCAATATGGTCCAGCACTGGAGGAGGTGCTGGTGACTTTGGACTTATTGAGACACTGGGTTTCATTCTCTAACACAGTGCATCCCTAAGGGATTTTCAAGATGATCGATGCTAGGTTTAATTTTTGCTTTCTGTGTGATTTTTAGAACGAACACCCCTGTGAAATACAACTCCGCTCTACTAGCCACGCTTGCCCCCCTCTCTCCTGGCAACTACATCCTCACCCCATTTATATGGCTATTACAGGAGCTGTCATGGTCTCACCTGACCCAAGAGAGGACAACAAATATCTTCTTCTCCAAGATTATTGAGCTTGAGGTCCAGATAATTAAAGCCATGTCCTTTCTTGCAGGTGAAGCTGTAAGATGAAAAACTCAAGGGCCCTATTTTTCAGCACATGACAAAAGCTAGTCCACTGAAAGGAACAGACAAGGTGGAGTGAGACGTGACCTGAAAACGGCAAAGGCTGGGTCAGCAGGTATGTGCTCCTTACCACTGGAGGGTTGTAGGCAAAAGCCAGGTTGGGGAGGATGGGGTACTACTCATCGGATATATGCTTCCTTGGTGCTGATGCAAGGCATATGAAGAAAGACGGCTGCCCTGGTGAGCTGCAAGCCTGAATCTATGTGATTCCAAGGGGTAGGAGAATAGGTGGGGGGCAGTAAATGTCGGGGTGGGAGGAGGTGAAAAGGAAGAATGGTGAGGATGGGAGAGAACTGAGTTAGTTGGGACAGAGATGACGTAGAGTGGATTTAGGCAGAAATATTTAGCCTGAGATCTAACTTACTCTGGAAAGTTAAGCAATGGAAAAAATGTGCCAGAGAGAGGTTAATGCCCCCAAAGTTACACAGCTGCGACAGTGGCAGAGCCCAGATTTGAACTGCAATCTCTGTGGCTCTAAGGTCCATGCTTACCAATCATCTGGTCTAATCCCTTCTTCTAACAGATGAAGACAAAGAGGCTTTGAGACATGAAGTGACTTGCCCAAGGACACCAAGATATTCCAGCAAAACGAATCCTAGAACCACCAAAACCCAGTGAAATACTCCTTCCAGGCCATTCATGGCCTCCTACACAATCAGAGAGAAAGTGGAGGGGGAGGTACTGAATCCCTACAAGGCTCTGAAAAGGCCGCTTCCCTCGTCTGTGCCCGTCACCTCCTTGACAAACTAGGGAGGAGGCTGACGAGGTGTCACAGGGAGTGTGAGGCACTTGGAAAATATAAATCCCTTGATGAGGAGAGTCCAAGCAATTACTTGTCAACTTAGGAGGGTAGGGCGGGATTAATCTCAGCTCAAAGATCAGGGTGAAAACAAAGGTGTAATTATTACTATAACAATGATAATAATTTATTAACCTGCAGGTTCTATACAAATATTACTCCACCCTTGAGTAGTTTACCTGTTGCAATTGGGGCTAAGCCACTGGCGAAGGTGGGGATGGGACAGAGAGAGGTAACCAGAAACGACGACGGCCAGAAGGTAAGAAAACAAACTGGAGAAAGAAAGCATGCGATGAGCGGGTGATGGAGGCTGACGGTGGTCTGACAGGCAAGACATTTGATAGTAAAATCATAAGCTGTTTCTAGCAGGGAAGGTTTTTCAGTGGAAACCAAATTTCTCATTTTTTTGTATCAGGAACTAAAAACAAGAATGTTAAGTGAACTACCTAAGATCACATAGCTTGTCAGTGACAGAACTTGAACTAGAACTTGAGTCTTTTTACACTTAGTTCTGTGCTGGTCCAAGAAGAACCTACATGCAAGCCGGAGACTGCAGCACATTGGGGAAGAGAAAGACCAGAAGACAAGGTGTTACGATACAGGTCACAGGGGCTGGTTCACTCCGATCAAATGCCCGTCTCGGTTTTCCATCAACACCCTCCCCCCGCCAATGCAGTTCAAAAAATATAAGAGGGCCCAAATCAAACTGGCTTAGAGTGGGAGAGAAATTGTCGGCTCCCAGTAAGATAACGTGCTGCTACCACTGGAGCTTTTTTATTTTTCCAGAAGTGAGAATCCATATAAAGGAAGAAGAAAATAAAAGACATCATGAACCAATGCCTTCTAGTAATTTCCCTCCCCTCTCGAATCAAGCACCCTCGGGTCTCCCATCTACATATTCTCACAGCAACACGCACCTCTTCTTGGCAGCCCTGACCACCGAGGTGACTTTACCTGGAGTCTTGGGGCTACATGATTGACACCTGCTTCCCTTGCTAGACTGCAAGCCTGGTCAGGGCAGCAATGCCCTCTGACTGTATCACCACTTTGTCTTTGCTTCCTGGTTTGGAATTTGGCTGTAGTAGCTAAGATGCGCCACCCAGACCCCCTGAAAGGAAGACCTTGCTGCCCATCTGTGGGGAGCACAGCCAGCAGACAGCCCTCCCGCTGTCAGCAACTTCAGGGTCTGGCTCAGCTGCAGAAGCAGTACCTCTGAAGGCCATACCTTTGGGGAGTGGGCAGTCCATGTTTGGTGACTGAGTGAAGCAGGGGGTAGTGGATTGACTGGTGGTCCCCAAAAGATGTCCTAACCCCCAGAACTTGTGAATGAGACCTTATCTGGAGAAAGGGTCTCTGCAGATGTAACTAAGTTAAGGATCTCGAAATGAGGTCATTTGGGGTTTAGAATGGGCCCTAAATCCAGTGACAGATGTCCTTATGAGAAAAAGGCAAAAGAAGATTTGAGACTGACACACACAGAGGAGAAGTCACGTGAAGACAGAGGCAGAGACCGGAGGGATGCTGCCACAAGTCAGTGGGACACTTGGAGCCACCAGAAGCTGGAAGAGGCCAAGAAGGATGCTCTCGCAAGCTTAGGAGGGAGCACGGCCCTGCTGACACCCTGACGCTGGACTTCTGGCCTCCAGAACTGCGAGGGAAGGAATTTCCGTTGTTGCCACTGGTTACAGCAGCCCTAGGAAATCAACACACAGGGGGCATAAAGGGCTGCATCTGGGCCACTGCAGCATGACTGTCACTAGTTCCAGCTCCAGAGTTCACCGCTGGGTCCCTGAGGTTCCGTCAGGCCTAAACCATGTTTGACTTTTTCTTCTGCTTAATCTGCTTTCTTCCTTCCTCCTCCAACAGATTTTGATCCCTAATAAACACCTCACACTCTAAACTCAGGCTCCCTGACTGCTTCCAGAGAACCCAGCATGACACGCTATAATAAGGTATTTGTTAAGTGAATAAATTAAGTAGACAGTGAGTTCCTGGGAGGCAAGAACTATGTCTTTTTTTTTATTTTAATTTATTATTATTATTATTTTGGCTGCATTGGGTCTTTGCTGCTGTGCATTGCCTTTCTCTAGTTGCAGCGAGTGGGGGATACTCTCCGTTGCGGTGCACCGGCTTCCCATTGTGGTGGCTTCTCTTGTTGCGGAGCACGAGCTCTAGGCACACGGGCTTCAGTAGCTGTGGCACACAGGCTCAGTAGTTGTGGCTTGTGGGTTCTAGAGCACAGGCTCAGTAGCTGTGGCACATGGGCTTAGTTGCTCCACAGCATGTGGGATCTTCCCGGACCAGGGCTCGAACCCGTGTCCCCTGCATTGGCAGGCGGATTCTTAACCACTGCGCCACTAGGGGAGTCCCAAGAACTATGTCTTATTCGCGTTTACAATCTTAAAGCTTGGCACAGTATCTCACACAGAATACGTGTTCAATAACAACGTCTTATATCAAAGGAAGAATGCATGAACATACAAAGAATTTGAACTGAATCTATAGATCGAAATGAATTTTGGTACAAAATACTTTTGTGTATTTCTGTGAGCCTCCACTGAGGAGGGAGGGAGGGAGGAAGAGTGATCATACTTCACTGTGTCATGAACTCAGCTAAGCACTGTCTTCAGGCTCTTGTGAGGGTGGGAATAGAGGACACAACCTCCAAGAAGGACAGCTTTCCCCCTGAGGGCAACATTTTTGTTCTTGCAGTGCTAAGACTCTCCCTATCAGCATGCAGAAATGACTTCACCACCGTGCCCCCAGCCATTCTGACATAAATCCTCATGGATAAACATTTTTAGTGCAAAGAGCAAAAATAAAACAGAGGGGACATGTTCAAACAAGGCGGTGGAATGTGGGTAAAGGAGAAAGAATTGCCACTATTTTCAACAGTCGAAAAGTCTCCGTGAAGGAAATGGGATTTGAGAAGCACTGTCCGTCACAGCAGGTTTCAGAGGATCAGGACCTTAGAGGTCATGTACCACAGCGCCTCCTTTTATAGATGAAGAAACGGCAGCTCAGAGACAGCAGGGGACTTGCTCAAGGTCCTGCTACCAGGTGCGCAGCAAAACGAGGCTAGAACCTCACAGTTCTTCCCGATAAATTTGAATGGGGCAGCGGGAAGGAAGGAAGGAAGAAGGGCAGGAGGAAGTGGGGGACGGAGGGGGGCACTGGCAAAGTGAACAGGGTTTCAGCACATGTAGGGGAAGGAAATCATCCGGTTCTGGTTAGGTGCTTCAGACAGATTATGTCATTTATTCCCTGTAACAAGAATGTGAGGCGAAAGCTGCCATGTTCATTTGATCGTCTAGGATGGTGAACTCAGAAACACCGGGTGAGCTTCCCAAGTAAAGGACAGAGCTAGGATTCAAAGTCTAGTATGTGTGACTCCCCAAACCATACTTTTCTAGGACAGCGTGTCACAAGGGAGAAGGTGAGAATAAAGTGGAAAGTCGAATGAAGGATTAGCAACGATAGGTGGGTCACCTGTGGGGGAGACTAGGAAGGAGAACAGGAGTGGGGTTTGAGTGACTCAGGAATTCCCAGAAAAGAGTCTTAAAGCTCGGAGTGACAGTAATAGGGCAGTGGAAGCTGTCTTCTTGTCTACAAATGTGTAAGCAGAGAGGAGGGAAGGTAGCAGTGTCTGTGCCTGGAGTTTGAGGTGAGAGTTGGTGTTCAAGGTGTACCACTGGGTAGGCAGAGGGGCCATGATTATCCCCGTGAGGAGATGCTACCACTCGGCAGTACTGATGGCACGACTCTGGAAATGGGAAGAAACAGGGAGACGTGGAAGGTCTGAAGAGCTACATCCTAGGAGTGACAGCGAAACAGCTGTAAATAGAGTCTTACAAAGACCGCAAAGGTGCCTCAAGTCAACCTAACTCATGTTGGAGTGAGGAGATCTGGTCCTCGGTTGCCTGGGACAGGATAGAGTAACTCTTCTCTAGAGTGAGAGATGGTCATTCAGAGCCTCTACAATATTACATACCCAATATCCAACGTCCAGTAAATACTTATCAGAAATAGAACCAAGGGAAAAAACAGAAAATGGAAATATATACATAGGTGATCCAGATAGGAGTTATCTGACAGACTTTAAAATAACTATGACTATATTCAAGAAAACAGATGACAAGATAGGAAATCTACCATAGAAACAGAATCTTGAAAAATATCAAATAGAATTCTAGAAGTGAAAAATGCCATAATGGAAATTAAGAAATCCGTAGATGGTTCAAGGAGCAGATTGGACACAGCTGAAGAGAGGATTCGTGTGCTTGAAGACAGACACAGCTAGAGACAGACAAGAGACTTATGCACAGATATTTTAAAAGAGGGAAAAGTATAGAAAATAACATAACAGACGTACGAAACATGATGACAAATTTAAATATAAACAACTGGAGTCTCTGAGGGGGAGAAAAGACAGAATGCACAGAAAAATATTTTGAGATAATGACCAAGAATTTTTTTAAAAACATCAAAACATATAAGATAGACTAAATAAGAAAAAGAAACCAGTAGAGGGATAAATACAAAGAAAACCACATTTAGGCACATCAAAGCAAAATTATTAAAAACCAAAGATAAAGAGAAAAGATTAAAAACACCCAGAGGAAAATAAAAACACATCCCCTTCAAGAAAAGAGCAAAACTAAGACTGACAGCTGACTTGGCTCATACAATGGCAGCCTGCTGAAGACATCTTTAAAGCAATGAAAGGAAAAAAAACAAAACAGAGTTACTGAGGAGAAAGAAAACCCAGAGGACACCTTTAAAGCACCAAAAGAAAACAGAAAACACAAAAACCTGTCAATCAGAAGTTATTTACACAGTTAAAATAATCTTCAAAAAGGAAGGCAAAATAACATTTACAAGCAAAAACTGAGAAAAATTGTAGCTGGAGGAGTTTGGCTGAAAGAAATTCTAAAAACAGTCCTTAAGGCAGAAGGAAAAATGCTCCCAGGCAGAAACGGAAAAATGAAGGAAGGAATTAAGAACAATGTAAACCATAAATATGTGAGCACATTTAAATGAATATAGATGATAAAGTAATAACAATAATTTCTCATTAAGTGTAAAATAGATACAGCATTTAAATGCATGACTATAATTTTAAAAAGCTAAGAGGAGGGTAAGCTGAATCAAGGGATTTTAAGATTATGGCATTGTATGGGAAGGTGAAAAATTTTAAGATTATGGCATTGTTTGGGAAGGTGAAAATCCTATTTTATGTTACGTTCTAATAAATCCAAAATGCATCTTGTAATCTCAAGGCGAAACACTAAAAGAATAGTGAAAGAATATATAGCTAACAAGTTATTAGACAACATATAATATAACAAAATATAACAAAAGTTGAATAATCTAAAATAAGGCAAAAAAGGAGAGAAAAAGGAACATAGAACAGGTGGTACAAATGGAAAATGAATAGTAAGATAATACATAGAAGCTGAAATAGTCATTGTTTATAATAAATGTGATGGTCTAAACGCTCAAATATCAATAGAAGGTAAAGATCGTTAGGCTGTATTCCAAACAGAACAAGTCATATGCTGTTTACAAGAGACACACCTCAAATACCAGGACACAAAGTTTAAAGTGGGAGACTTTAACACATCTCGTTCTATAATCAATAGAACAAGCAGACACGATAATCAATAAGGTTTGAGAATATTTGAATGTGATTAATAAACTCAATATAATTGACATATATAGAACTCTAAACCCATTAACTTCAAGACATACATTCTTTTCAAAGGAAATGGAACATTTACCAAACAGACCCTATTCTGAGCCATAAAGAATTGTCAGTAAATGTCAAAGGATTGAAATATTCAGTGAATAGTCTGCCCGGAGTAGGATTAAGTTAAAAAGCTGTAACAGAAAAAAGTGGAAAATCTGCAAATGTCTGAAAATTTTTCTTTAAGGAAGAGGTGGATAGTGATAGGAGGGACTTGGGAGGGAGGGAGCTTCTGGGTTCTAGTAATGGTCTATTTCTTCATCTATTTCTTAATTGGTTACACTGATGTGTCCACCTTGTGAAAACACGTTGAGCTGAAACTTACGATCTGTTTATTTTTCTCTATGTATACAGTGCATAAATAAAAAGTTCATTTACAAATGAGGTTGGACTGGGAAAGGAAGACCTGGGACAAGAGTATGATGAGAATAAATTTAAGAAAAGTATAAGAAAAAAATGTACTGGTTTTGAAAGTGCAGTGGAAGGAGTCCTATTTAGCAGTCAGGAAGTTTGAGCTCTCATCTGTGTGATGTTGAATCATCATCACCTTTCGCTGGCCTCAGTTTCCTCATTTGTAAAGTGGCTCTGCAGGTCCCAGATCTGATCCATGATTTCATCACAAAGTTCACGTGTGTACTAAGTGGGAAAGCCTGAGTCTTTCCTGCCACAATGTATACTCACACATCATTGCTCATTATTTGTAACATCATTCTCTCAGAGAGAGAACGCTGACAATCCAATGTCATCAATAACTGACCTGCCAATGGCAGTTACCTTATAGGACATTACTAGCACCCCAGAATCCCACCTTGGGTCATTTCAGAATCTTCTTCTTGCCGTAAACGTATCTGGACTTTTACCACCATTAACCAGCTTTGCCTGTTGGTAAGTAGCTGTTTTTTATTCCCCTCACCAGCTTGCTTTCTGTACCAGATCCGTGGAAAACCTGGGGCAGGGTGTGTGTGTGTGTCTCACTCTTGACTTAGGGCTCTTCTTTTCTTTTTTTAAAAAATTTTATTTATTTATTTATTTTTGCTGTGTTGGGTCTTCGTTTCTGTGCGAGGGCCTTCTCTAGTTGCGGCGAGCGGGGGCCCCTCTTCACCGCGGTGCGCGGGCCTCTCACTGTCGCGGCTTCTCCTGTTGCGGAGCACAGGCTCCAGACGCGCAGGCTCAGTAGTTGTGGCTCACGGGCCCAGTTGCTCCGTGGCATGTGGGATCCTCCCAGACCAGGGCTCGAACCCGTGTCCCCTGCATCGGCAGGCAGATTCCCAACCACTGCGCCACCAGGGAAGCCCTCTTTTTTCTTTTTTTTTTAAACAATTCGGTACGAAAGCCATCAAGAAGGGCTGAGCAGGGTAGACATCCATGCAGTGGTGTGGGGCGGGATGAGGGAGCCCAGAGCAGAGTCAGAGCCTGAGCAGGATAAGAAGGAGTCCACGTGGGGAAGGGGTGACCCAGCACAGGATGCCAGAGTCTGTGTGGGAAGAACTCTGCACTGGGACTGACACACACACACTACTGCATATAAAATAGATAACTAATAAGGACCTACTGTACGGCACAGGGAACCCTACCCAATGCTCTGTAATGACCTATAGGGGAAAAGAATCTAAAACAGACTGGATATATGTATATGTATAACTGATTTACTTTGCTGTACACCCGAAACTAACAGAACATAACACAACTAGCACAATAAAATATTTTTTTAAAAAAAACTCCTCATAAGAAAGTGAAAAAGAGGCAGCAATTGGAGATTGCTTACATACAGAGGGATTGACCAAATAAATAAATATATTCAGTGGGAAAAAACAGAAAACCCTGTATCCAAACTGATATAAATAGATAAATAAATGTGAAGTTTGACGAGGAACGGGATATTTGTAGTCTCAAAATCGTCCCCTCCTCCCCAATTACTTATTGTCTACAATGAGCAAAAGAATGATTTTACAGTGGAGAAGGCTGGCAGATAGCACCTTACTCAAATGATCAAAAGGCACACCATCAGTAACGGGTCATATTTAAATACTGTGCATCACTGGCTAGGATATAATAAGAAAACCCAGCATCCTGCTGTGATATTCCTGTCAAAGATGCATGAACCCAGTCAAGAAGGGAGATATCAGACAAACCCAAACTGAGGGGTTTTCTAAAAAGGACTGGCTTGTAATCTTCAAAAATGTCAAGGTCATAAAAGACAAGGAAAAACCACGGAACTGTTCCAGATTAAAGAAGAATGAAAAGATTTGGCGCGACGTGACGCGACGTGAGATCCTAGACTGAATCATTTCTCTATAAAGGTCATTACTGGGACAACTGTTGAAACTGGGATGGTGCCCAAGGATCAGATGGCCTCTGTTGTAATGCAGCAATGTTGATTTGCTGACTCTGGTGGTTGTGTAGAGGAAAACCCTTGCTTACAGAAAATTCTCAAGAACTGGGGGTGATGGGCCTAAGGTCTGTGTTCTCAGATGGTTTAGGAAGAAAAGCTCTTCATAGTGTTCATGAAGCTTTTCTGTAAGTTTGAGAAACTGTTTCAAGAGAGCTGCATTGGGAGGCATCATTTATCTAGGTCCCTTCTCTGACCCAGAGAGCTTGTGTCAGGGTAGGGAAATAAACACAGATACAAAAACTTAACAAAAGTCACCTGCCCTAAACCTCTGCTATCTTTCTAGAGTTGTCTGCAATGATATTATTATTAAGTGTAATAGCCGCATTTATTGAGTGCTTACTCTCTTCCAGGCACAGGACTAAAGGCTGTGATTTGCCCAAGTTCACACACCTGGCCAGCGGTGGCTGGCGCCAAGGAGAACGGGTGCTTTTGCCAGGGTGACGCTGCATCCGTTGGCTGCTTTAGGTGGAGCAAGACAGCCATGGCTATTCTGCACAAAGCACAGGTGAGCAGGCTTCTTAGCTGTAGGCAGGGGTGCCAAGTCACAGATGGAGGAAGGCGATAGAAATGGGAGCCTTCTCTGTGGGACCTGATCCCCCACTAGCTAAGCTGATGGCTTTCCCATTTTCTTGCCATGGGGCTCTCCTGTAACAAGACAAGTTACTCTATCAATCCTCCCTTTGCCAGCAGATGAAGATGCCCAGCCTGCCAGACGGTGTCCTGCGGTTTCCCCTGCTGTTCCAGACCAGTCACAGGTTACAGTCCTGTTAGCGAGAGCCACACGCCGAGCTGGAATCCCAGCGTGGAGCCTCGGGCTGGGGGCATGGCGTGTGACAGAAAGAGCGGAGGCTGAATGGAGGGCCCCCACCACCCCATCTGCTGTTTCTCTGCTCCTTCCTCCTTCTCTTCCTAATAACATCGAGGAAATGCCTGCAAGCTGAGCTCAGAAAGCATGCGTTACAAGGCCCTGAGCTGGGCAGTGACTGTCCCAGCACAGACAGTATCCACGCTCGCTTCCACAAACCCGCCTTCCGCCTTCCCCAACACCACCCCAAATCGCACAGGACCCTCTGGAGTCTCAGCCCCTCTGGGGAACTCTCCCTTCTCTGAATTCTCTAACAATTCACCTCTGGCACAGAGTCTAATAGAGGCTGAACTTCACGCTCTAGTTTCAATCCCACTGTTGAATGCGTGCAGGATTGCGTGAGCACCTGATCAGAGCTACGGCAGGTATTGGTGACGGGGCGGGAAGGAAGACACAGCCCCTGCCTCGTGGAGCTTACACCCTAGCACGGAAGACAGATTAAACAAAGAATGGCAAGTAGAGTGTTAACACAGCGGAGGTAAGGGCTGCTTGGTGCAGAGAACAAAGGAAGTGAGCTGAATCAAAGGATTCAAGGGAAGCCTGCCAGCTTCTGAGTTTTCTTACTCTTTGTGCCTGGAAGTCTAGTCTTCCCTATAAACTGCATATGCTTCAAGACCAAGAGCCAGACGTGATTTAGCCCTAATGTCCTTCGTGAGAAATCATCAGAAAACACCGGCGAGTTCGAATGCAGCTAATGTGAGTGGTGCCTGTAGGGTCACATGCTGTCCCATGTTCCACCCACGGCACCCAAGGGGACTTAGGACACTCCTGGGGCTTCACAAGGAAGAAAATATACACAAATTGCATAGGATTTGCCGCCCCAGTTCCTTGGCCTTGCTTCTTGCTTAGTTTCCTCTCTCTGAGCTGCCCTGGCATTGGCCTAGAAGGAATCCTAACCCCCAGTAAAAATAAAATGTGGATCTTACACAAACCTGCGTGAAGGTCTCTCAACAGAAAAGTGCCAGGACCCCGAACCCAACGGCCTGAGCAGAAAGTGGAAATGCCGACTTTCTTCATGAAAAGCCCACAATTAATTAACTTTAACAGAATTAACTTCATTCAATGTTTATGACAATTATACTTTGTGCTCGGAAGCACATAGGCCCTGGGACGGTACACAGGAGGCTGGGATGTGGTGAGGCCCTCAAGGAGCTTACAGTGCGTCAGGGAGGGAATCCATTCAGAGATAATGATAATAATGATAGTTTCCAGTGAGCGGACGATGCCCAGGGCCTGGTGTCTATTAGTCTCCCCCTCACAACCTCTAGATGAGGTTCGAGTGTTCCCATTTTTAGGATGAGGAAACTGAGGCTCTGAGATTTTAATTTTCCCAAAGTTAGAGCAGGCTAGTTACAGAGCCAGGATCTGAACCCAGCTACTCTATTTAACTCCAAGGTCTGTTTTTTTTTTCACTAATCTATGCTGGACACGTCAAAATGAATCTTTTTCACTTTATAAAGCAGAATGATATAAGTGCTCCACAAGAGACACATAAGTTATCCTAAGAGTCAGAGGGGTCAGATAGCTTCAAGGGTGGGGAAGGTCTCAGAAAGGCGGCAATTTTTAGATATTAATTTTTGTTTTTATTTTTTCAATTCAGAAGGATCCTTACTGTTAACTAGTCCAGCATTTCCTGTGTGTATTCTGTAGGGCAAGATATTCCTTTAAAGAGTATGTGTGTGCGTGTGTGTGCGTGTGTGTGTGTGTGTGTGTGTGTTCAAGCACGTGTGTAGTTTTAAATCCTGGGCAAGTTTGCAACTCATGTCCCCTTCTGGGTAGCTCACAATGCCCATTAGCAAATTAAAGGCTCTGAGAAGGTCTGCAGTTAGGATTTCCCAAACTTACTTGACCATGCCACCCTCTTTTGAAAAAAACCTATGAACATCCCAAGGAATTCTTTTATTTTCCTAATTTTTAATGTGAACCATTTTTTAAAGTCTTTATTGAACTTGTTACAATACTGCTTCTGTTTTTTATGTTTTGGTTTTTTGGCCGCAAGGCAGGTGGGATCTTAGCTCCCCGACCAGGGATCGAACCTGCACCTCCTGCATTGGAAGGTGAAGTCTTAACCACTGGACAGCCAGGGAATTCCCCCTAATTTTTAAAATTAAGATATAATTGACATATAACATTATACGAGTTTCAGGTATACAACATACTGATCTGGTATTTGCAAATGTGAATCACCACAGTAAGTCTAGGTAACATCCGTCACCACACATAGTTAGAATTTGTTTTCCTGTGATGAGAACTTTTAAGATCTACTCTCTTAGCAACTTTTAAATATACGATACAGTATTGTTAACTACAGTCACCATGCTGTACATCATATCCTCAGGATTGATTTATTTATAACTGGAAGATTGTACCTTTGGACCCCCTTCACTCATTTTGCTCACCCCTCCGACCCCAGCCTCTGGCAACCAGCCATCAGTTCTTTGTATCTGTGAGCTCATTTTGGGATTTGTTTTTTAGATTCCACATAAGTGAGATCATACGGTATTTGTCTTCCTCTGACTTATTTCACTCAGCATAATGTCCTCAAGGCCCAATCATTTTGTCACAAATGTCAAGAGTTCCTTCTTTTTTATGGCTGAATAATATTCCATTAGGTGAATACACCACATTTTCTTTATCTATTCATCCACTGACAGACACTTAGGTGTCTGTCATTTGATTTGCATTTCCCTGGTGATTAGTGATGCTGAGCACCTTTTTATGAACCTGGAATTCTTATTCCTCAGAATATCCAGGTAGTCCAATTCCATCATTTTATAGGAAAGGAAAGCAGGACCAGAGAAGGGGAGTGCTGGGCCCGAGATCCCAGCAAGACAGGAGTCAGAGCCGGGCTGGCACTGAGCAGGACTGTGCAGGTTGGGTAGACTGTGACAGCCACAAGGATCAATGTCAGTCAATTTGTGGAGGCAGGAAGCAGTCCTTCAGTTTGGAGAAAGGAGAAGAGCCTGCTTTGGCCTCTGTGCCAAGTGCCCAAGGAGCTAGGAAGGTGGAGAAGCCCGGCGGAGGGAAGGCATGTGTGATCGAACATGGCGTGTGTGATCCCCAAACACTGGTAGGGGATGGTGTTTGTCCTTTATTCAGTAGCAGGGAGCCACTGAAGGTCTGAAGCATGGAGAGGTGTGATCTGACCTGTGCGGTACGAAAACTTCAGTGAAGATGTGTGCAACTTAGAATGACTGGGAGGAAAAACTAGAGGCAGAGAGATGAGGGCAGGCAAGAGGCAAAAGGGGACCGTGAGTTAGACATGGCTCCTCCCATTTCATAAAAAAGGAGGCCAAGTAGAGAAGTCACCCAGCCCAATGTCACACAGCCAGTAGCCAGCAGAGCCAACAAGTACATTAATGATGATTTACTCATTTTCAGTCAGAATGATTTTCTACACTTTGTTTTTAGCAGCTTTATCGAGAGTTAAGCAACAAACCATACGATTCGCCCATCTGAAGGATGACATTCAATGGCTTTTAGTATATTCACAGATTTGCACATCAATCACCTCAAAAAGAAACTCCACATCCTTTAGCTATCATTTCCCATACCCTCTAGCCCTAGGCAACCACCTTCTGTCTATATAAATGGACTATATATAATACTATTATATGCAAATCTACTTTCTGAGTCTATAAAGTCCCCTACTCTGGACACAACATATTAATGCAATTATATAATCTGTTGTCTTGTGACTAGATTCTTTCACTTAGCATAATGATTTCAAGGTTCATACATGTTGAGGCATGAATCAGTACTCCATTCCTTTTTATGCCCAGATGATATTCCATCGTATAGTTATACTACACTTCATTGATCCATTCACAAGCTGATGGACATTTGGGTTGTCTCCACCTTTTGGCTATTGTGAATAATGTTGCTGTAACCATTCGTGTCCACGTTTTGGTGCAGACGGATGTTTTCATTTCCTTGGGCATATACCCAGGAGTGGACCTGCTGGGTCATGTGGTAGCTTGATGCTTAACATTTTGCGGGGCTCCCACCCTGCTTTCCGAGGTGGCCACACTCCTTTACGTTCCCACCAGCTGTGTATAAGGGTTCAGTTTCTCCACATCTTCTCAAACACTGGCTCTTGTTTGTCTTTTTAACTTTAGCCAGCCTAGTTGGTGTGAAGTGGTATCTCACTGTAACTTTGATTTGCAATTTCCTTAGTGACTAATGATGTGGAACATATTTTCATGTGCTTACTTGTGTATGTGTCTTGGAGAAATGTCTATTCAGATCCTTTGTTCATTGTTTAAACTTGGTTATTTGTCTTTTTGTTATTGATCTGTGTGAATTCCTTATGTATTCTATATATAAGAATACATACATATTGGTGTTCTTTGAAGCACAAAAGTTTTAAATTTTGGTGAAGTCCAATTTACCTATTTTTTGTCTCTTGTGCTTTTCGGTGTCATATCTAAGAAACCACTGAATAATCCAAGCTCACAAAGAGGTAAAGGTCCGACTTCATTTTTTTGCAGGTGAATATCTAACACAATTTGTTGAAAAATATTTTTTTTCTCCTATTTGTCTTGACACCCTTTTTAAAATCCAACTGACCATAAATGTAAAGGTTTATTCTGGACTCTCAGTTCTATTCCTTTATCCTATACGTCTTATTCCTGGACCACACTGTCTTGATTACTATAGTTTTGTAGTAAGTTTGAAATCAGGATGTGAGAGTCCTCCAACTTTATTCTTGTTTAAGATTGTTTTTACCATCCTGGGTTTCTTGCATTTCTATACGAATTTTAGAACCAGACTGTCAATTTCTTCAAAAATTCCAGCTGGGATTTTGATAGAGACTGTGTTGGATTTGCATATTACTTAGGGGATTATTGCCATTTTAACAGTATTAAGTCTTCCAATCTATGAAGATGGGATATCTTTCCATACTTCACTCCTTTTTATTGCTGAATAATATTCCACTGCTTGAACACAGTACATTTTAATTTATCCATTTGGACATGTGGGTTATTTTCTACCTTTTGCTATTATGAATAATATTGCTATGAACGTTCATGTACATGTTTTTGTGGGGATTATGTTTTCATTTCTTCCGGGTATGTACACAGGATGAAAATGCTGGGTCATATAGTAACTCTCTGTTTAACATGTTGAGGAACTGCCTGATTGTTTTCTAAAGCGTCTGCACTATTTTACACTATTTTACACCATTTCCATTCTCAACAATGTATAAATTCCGATTTCACCACACCTTAACTAACATTTGTTATCATCTATTTTAGCCATCCTGGTGGGTGTGAACTGGTATCTCATTGTGGTTTTGATTTGCATTTCCCCATTGGCTAATGATGTTCAGCATCTTTTCACGTGTTTATTGGTTCTCCCCTTCCCTTGCTTCAAGGGCTGTAAAGCAATGAAGAGCTGTGGGCAACTCAGGTGGCTGATGGGTCACATCTGGCTTGAGCGATGGGCATCCAAGCACGATGAGCAGTGCCCGTCACCCCTCTGGTCAGTTATGGGAGGTATGGTATGGTATCGTATGGTATAGTATGGAGTGATGTGTGGCGTGGTGTGGCGTGGCATGGCGTGGTATGGTTTGCCCAGAACAGCTTGCTGCAGCCCCGGGGCAGCCGGTAGTCCCAGCGTAGTGGGTAGAAAGGTTCTGAAATAGGAAGCAGCTCCTTCTGAGCCCAGCTATTTGCTGAACTGCTTCCAAGGGAATCTGCCTATTTCCTTCCGTCTAAAATAGATAACACATAGAAACACCAGATCCTCGAAACCTGATGAAGACAAACAAGTGACAGAAAGGCGGCATCCTGGGAGATCCTGGCAGGGGAGATCCATCTGTCCGATATGGACTTTGTCGGAAAAAGAGGAAGGGGGGTGCAGAGGGCTGACAGTGCCTCCTGAGTGTCAGGGGACACAGCAGGGAGGAATCTGAATACCTGGGTGTTTGGTGGGCCTCCTGGGGGCTCTGCTAATAAAGAGGTGCAGCTCCTTTCTCAGAGCCCCACGATGTGGCAACTCAGAGAAAGCGCCCGTCTTGAAGCCCCTCAGATATCATCAGTCAGTGCTGCATCCCAGCCAAAACCAGCTGTGGGAGGAGGTACAAGATGAACATCTGGCTGGTCCCGCCTCTGCCTTAGGATGTCGTGAGGCCCCGAGGGAAGCTGGACTTGGGTTGCCAAGGTCAACCACAAGCTCTGTGTTCTTGGTTGGCATGCTCCTCGGAATGTATCATTAATAGAAAGTGGGTGTCCAAGGAAAGTGAGGCAGCAACCCATCGAACTCCACATGGAGGGAACTGGGCTTTTAACTGGTCCTCAGTAACATGGTGGGCACTCAGAGGAGAGAGACCAGGAGGGCGAATGGCTTGTTACGTCATGGGATCTTAAAAATGATACCTCATTTGGAGAAAAAGAAGGCACAGGAAGAGGTAATAACTGTTTGAAATCGCTTAAAGCAAAACTGTTAAATGGAAGAGGAACCAGTGCGTGTGAATCTAGGGAACAGAACCACTGTTCTAGAAGTTACACTGTAGAAATTCTGTAGAAATTACACTGTCATGGTTTGAACTCATTCTAAGTAAGAACTTTAACAATATGAATGATCTGAAACCAGAACCGACTGCCCTGTAAGGTAACGGATTCCCTGACACTAGAGGTGTTTGCACAGAAGCTGAGCAATCATTGATAGGGCGACATAAAGGGCATTCAGGTGTTTGAAAGAGGGCGTGATAGTCTCAAAAAACTCAAAAAACTCCCGACTCTGAATCGATTTTGGCTGCACCGTATGAAATTGCCACTATTTCCCTCTCTGGCCAGTAAGACTCCTTTCACTTGAGAACAGTCCAGGCACAAAGGAGAACCATAAAAATACATAACATCCAAACTGATCGCAATTGCCAACCAGTGGATTTTATCTTATATGCTCGGTTCGGGGGCATTTCGTGATGCTTTATTTAGGCTAGTAGTTTGAAGATTCTTCTCCCTCCACTGGATACCACACTGTGTAAGATATTACAAGAGAGAGACTACCTGTCAATGGTAAGACCTTCCGGCACTGCTGGCGCCCAAACCGTCTAGCTCAGAGTCTGCAACAGATCTGCGCTGTGATGAATTATGAGCAAAGGGGAACATCTCTGTTTAAGAGAGGTATATGCTTAGGGGTCAAAGGGACAGATGGGCCGATTATACTGGAGGCTACCCTAGAAATAAGTCTTGCCAGACTGGAACCTGTGGGATTCTTCAAACCCTGTGGAAGGGGGAGATGCAGCCTGAAATTCATCTCAGAACATGGTCCTGGACCTGGACCATTCATGAACTGTAAGTATTCCTGCTGCACAGCTCTCCAGTGCAAAGGGCTGCTGAAGAGACAGATGGAACAGAAAATAGAAAGGGTACACGCACACGTGTGCATGCACACACACACAGCTTTGTATCAGTACTGATTTTTGAAACTGAAATGAACTTGATCCATAAAAACAATGAAAACTCAGACTGAAAAAAATAGCATAGCAATTTAAAAAAACAGGCTTTAATTGAAAAGCACACATTTCCTTAATCCTTGTCAGCATTGCTGCTATCTTTGGCATTGCACAGGGAGACTAAATGATGTAATGGATAAGACAGTTTGCTCAGGAAGACTTCCTGAGTTTCAGCTCTGGTTCTATCATGTACAGGCTGTGTAACCTACGGAAGTTACTTTACTTCTCTGTGCCTTAGTTTTCACATCTATCAATATAAAAAAGATGAGGTAAAGCAGATGCGGTACATACACACAGTGGAATACTACTCAGTCGTCAAAAAGAAGGAAATCATGCCATCTGCAGCAACATGGATGAGACTACCACACTAAGTGAAGCAACTCAGACAACGACAAATATCATATGGTATCACTTATACGTGGAATCTAAAAGAACGATACAAATGAACTTATTTACACAACAGAAACAGACTCACAGACTTTGAAAACAAACTTATGGTTACCAAAGGGGAAATGTGGAGGGGAGGGATAAATCAGGAGTATGGGATTAAGATATATACATTACTATACATAAAACAGATATTCAACAGAGACCTACTGTATAGCCCAGGGAATGTTAATTAATATTCTGTAATAACCTATAGGGGAAAAGAATCTGAAAAACAATGGTTATATGTATATGTGTAACTGAATCACTTAGCTGTACACCTGAAACTAACACAACACTGTAAAGCAACTATACTGCAATATAAAATAAAACTTAAAAGATGAGGATAATTATAATAATATGTACCTCATGGAGTATTATGAGATTTAAATGTAAGGTACTTAGAATGATGCCTATCATATAGTAACACTCAATAAATGTTATACTCAATAAATGTTATGTTTTATAGTAATACTCAATACTCAATAAATGTTATGTTTTATTATTATATGATATTACAACAGCTAATTTTCATAAAACAGGAAATTAAATTCCAGGTCAACTAGAGGGACAGGTGGGGCAGAGAAGGTGGGATTTTTTCTGATAGTTTCAATAAGAAAGATGTAAAATCAAGGTATTCGATCAGAGCTGCAGTTTTCAACACTTGTTACTCACCAGCATCAACTGGGGAGCAAGTTAAACAAAGACTGGCTGTATCAGACCAATTAAATGATAATATCTGGGAGTGAAGCTCAGGCTGCCGTATTTTTCAAAAGCTCAGCAGATGATACTAGTGTGTAGTAGGGGCTGAGCATCGCTGGACAAGGTTCTCGCTGCTTAGAGTGTGGTTCAGGGATCAGCAGCGTCGACCTCGCCTGCAAGTGTCAGAGCCACACCTGCAAGTGTCAGAGCCACAAAACCTCAGGCCCCGCCTCGCCCGAGACCTACTGCATCAGAGCTGTATTTTAACAAGATCCCCTGGTGGTTCACATGCACACGGACATTTCAGGAGCACTGGATTAGATGACTTCCAAGGTCACTTTCCGCCCTGAGGTAGGTGTCCAATAAATGCTAAATGAAATAATGGCACAGTAATCTGATGTCCCAGGAAAGTCCTAGGCAGAAAGGCTTCTGGAACCAGGAGCAGCAGGGATGCCACAAGAGCCCAAAACTGGTTTTTCCCCAGACCTAGAAATCTTGACAAAAGCACACTTGTGCTTACAGGCCAGGAGCAATTAATTAGCAGGGTGTCCCTGGCAAGCTTCTGGGGCCAATGGAAAAGCATGACGGGAAGTGACATAGATCAACAGGAATCAGAGACAGAGAGTAAAAGAGGTAAGAGTTTCATCTTCCCAAGGTCTCAACGAACCTTGGTTCTCATGGACTTCCAGCGCTGTGCATGGCAAGCATGAGCCATTCACATTTTGAACTGGCTTCTTCCAACGAGGTGTGCTCACCACCGACATAGGCATCCTTAACTCCCATTTACTGTCTTTTTTCCCCACAGTTCTCTGTTCCTTCCTTAGCTATCAGAGCACAGCTGCACATTCCTATCAACCCCAATTATTTCTGTCCTCTTACTTCACCCTCCAAATCCACCTCTTCTTTAAATTTATTTTTATTTTTTTAATTTTTGGCTGTGTTGCGTCTTCGTTGCTGTGCGCAGGCTTTTCTCTAGTTGTGGCGAGCAGGGGCTACTCTTCGTTGTGGTGCGCGGGCTCCTCATTGCGGTGGCTTCTCTCGTTGTGGAGCACGGGCTCTAGGCACGCGGGCTTCAGTAGTTGTGGCACGCGGGCTTCAGTAGTTGTGGCTCACGGGCTCTAGAGCGCAGGCTCAGTAGTTGTGACGCATGGGCTTAGCTGCTCTGCGGCATGTGGTATCTTCCCGGACTAGGGCTCGAACCCATGTCCCCAGCATTGGCAGGTGGATTCTTAACCACTGTGCCACCAGGGAAGTGCCTATACTTTCTTGTCTTTATGAATTTGACTATTCTGGGGACCTCACATAAGTAGAATCAGCAATATTTTTCCTTGTATAACTGGCTTATTTCACTTAGGGTAACGTCTTCAAGGTTCACCCACATTGTAACGTGTGTCAGGATTTCCTTCTGATTTTTACCCAGCATCTTGGTACTCTGGGAGACGATGAATAGCTCTTTATCTAGACAAGGTCATTCTGTATAGTGGGGAGACGACAGAGGGAGGCCTACAACTTGTCTCTGCTTTGTCCACGAGAGCCATCAACACAAGAAAAGGACCCTGGATGAGGGGTTAGGGCCTTTGTCTGTGAGTAAAATTGGAAAAGGTTGAGGGGCAAATGGGAGGAGCCCATAAATAGGAGAACAGGACCAAAGACCCAGAGGTGGGCCTGAAGCTGGTGTGTGTGTGTGTGTGTGTGTGTGTGTGTGTGTGTGTGTGTGTGTGTGTGTGTGTGTGTGTGTGTGTGTGTGTACACGAGAGGGGAGATTCTTCTACAACTAGCTTAGCTTCCCAAATTTCACCTGCTCATATATGGAGCAACCAGGGCTGCCTCTGGGCACCATTTGTTCTAGAGCGCTGGAGTGCAGAATGCCGTCCCTCACCGGGCTGCTCTTGGTCTTCGGGTGAGCTGTTGTTGGTGTGTGTGCAGCTGGGTCCCCTGCTGCCTCCACTTGGCTCAAGCCCTCCCCCTTCCCTCCCCCCAGGGCCCTGCTCCCTAGGAATCCAAAGCTCAGCCCAGGACAGTTTCAGCCCCAGATCCAGGGAGCTGGCATCTCAGGAGGGAACAAAAGGGGGAAGCAGGACTCTTTTGCTTAGAGTCTCAGAATAGGATAGAGCTGGAAGGGACCTCAGCGGTGCCCTGTCCTCATTTTATTCTGGGGAAACTGAGGCCCAGGAGGGTGGTGCCACTTGCCCAAAGTCACACAGCGGACCTAAGACAAGAATTCAGGTCTCCGCTGTTCCCATAAGCCTCAGCTGCTTCTTCTAAGCCGTGGTTGCCTCAGCAACAACGAATTCTCATTTGCCCCCTCCTTGCCAGCCTCCAGGCCTTCCAACTGACTCAGTACCTCTGCCCGTATCTCTAGGGGCCGAAGCTTCGAAAACCCGTTTCAGAAGCAGCCCTCTGTCATCTCCCGCTATTAGGTGCACCCTCCCCAGGTTGCATCTTCCCTGTTGCCCTCTGGGATGCCCCCCCGCCCAGTTCCTTTTGTCATGATTGCTTACTTTTTCGACCAAAACTGCTGCGAGGCCTTGGGCAAACCATCTGTAGAGTAAAATCCCAACTAGAGTAGGAAATTATTGAGCAAACTGAACATCGCCACAGAGGGATTGAAACCCCCTTCCCACCTGAGCAGCCCACCCGCCCCAAACCCCTCTTCACGTACCTTTGTTTCGGGGGGGGGGGGGCCAACGGCTCTCTTGTTTCCAAGAAATGACTGAAATGCCCTAACAGGGACAGCTCAAGATTTGAAATTACTACTATATTGATTCAGTCAAGTTCTTACCTTCGGAATTTTGAACTGATCTGGGCAAAACTTTGTGAGCGTTTCAACACACCGACTTTATAATCTCATTAGTGCAAATTCAACTGACAGACACTGAAACAGCCCTGGGGAGAGGGGGGGAGCTGAGACGCGCAGACACTTACAAGGGGCAATTTCCTTTGCACCTGGAGATGAGAAATCACAGTTGTCAGCCCTCGCTTTGAAAGGCAGGAAGATGGGCGATAAAGGCTGAGCTGCACGCAGAGCTTGGACACGTTCTACTCCCTCCCAGGGAGGGGGCCGGAGCCCAAAGCAGAGGAGGACGGAGAGGCATCCCGTATAGCTCACACCTCTCACAAGGGAGAGCAGGGATTAAAGCCATCAAAACAGATCAGACTGCCTCTGCCCTCGGCTCCCCTACAGCCTCCACCGGGAGCATCACCACATCTGCGATCCTCATCAGCAGAAATTACGCACAAGTCCTAGAGCTTTGCCCGTCCTCCTAAGAGTTTAATCGACCTTGTACTTGCTCCTTATTTCCAGAGATCTCAGTGACGCTCTAGCAGCAGCTCCAGGAATCTGGACCTGGAAACTTCCCTTCTGGCACAGAACTGCCAGACCTTTATTTTGTCAAGATGCCAAAACAAAACGAAATGAAGTGAAAAACAAACAACTCGCATCACCACGATTTCTTTTTTTTAAAGAAGCGCACTTTCATGCCAAATAAATAAATAAAGCTCTTGACATAGCTCTTAATTTTCTCATTTGGACACGGTCCTCATTTGGACCCAGGGGATAAAGACACCCCCCCCCCCGGGAGTCTCTAGATATGCCTTTGGATAACTGAAAACTACATTTCCAACTTCAGTCCCTACAGCTGTCCCTGATCTGCTTCCCTCCCCTAAAATATACCCTTTAATCCATCTTAACAACCCAGGGCGCACATCCTCCTGTTTTCTATCCCTTGGAAACGCCCTCCCCGTCCTCTCCCGGCGGCTCTTACTCATTCTCGAGCTCCTCTGCTTCAGAAGCCTCCCCTCCCTCTGCAGGCAGAGGGCTGTCCCTCCGCTGCACCTTTGCAATACAATTAATCATAATGCATTGTACCCAGTTACGCTGAGACGGCTGCCTCTTCCCCTGCAAACTCCTTGAGGGCAGAGGTAATCCGTCCACGACCCTCATAGCCCTGAGTATCCTGCAGAAAGTTCCCCCAAACCCCCAATTGACTCAGTACCTCTGCCCGTATCTCCAGGGGCCGAAGATCTGAAAACCCATTTCAGAAGCAGCCCTCTGTCACCTCCCGCTATTAGGTGCGCCCTCCCCAGGTGGGGGTGTCTGTCATACCCCCACTCAGCCACGAGTGGAGGAGGGAATGACCGACGCACGGGCCGCTAATTCACCAAGCAGGTACCCGAACAGTGCCAGGGTTACTGAGGCTACACCAAAGCAGAAAACAAGGGCCTTGCCCTTGGGGAGTTCACCTTTAGGGAACTGCGTAAATCAAACAGACTTAGATGAGACAATATAAACCATTTGGAATCAGTGTGAGTCAGACTGTGGGCACAATAGCTGAGGGAATTTTAAACGAAGGGGAAGTCATCTCAGGGTGGGGTTTGCCAGTGACGGTTTCATGGAAGAGTTGAGTTTTAACCTGGGCCTTGAAGGAAGTATAGAATTCAGATTGGCAGAGGAAAGTGAGGAGAATCAGGGAAGGGTGACGAGTAGGAGTGGAGGCTTGAAGGAATTAGGTGGCGTCAAAACCAGCTGGGCGCCAGGCTTAGGGCAGGTGGTAAGAACTAAGGGATCCCAGGAGCGTGTTCAGGTCGGGCCGGAAAACTCGGACTAGCCGGTAGGGGAACCTAAGTGCCAAGCAGAGTAATCAGATTTTGTGGCTGGAAATAAAATTTTCTTTTACTTTTATTGGAAAGATTAGGCATCCTCCAGTCCAACCCACTCATTTCACAGATGAGAAAACCGAGGCACAGAGAGGGTGTGTGCCCCCCCCCAGGTACTGGAACAGTGGCAACTGTAGTAAAAGCAAAGGCAGTGGCTGATGTTCAGAGAACCCTTACGGGTGGAGCATCACTCTAAGCCCTTTAGATGCACCTCTCACTGGATCCTCACAACACCTCTGAGGTAGGTGCTACGCGGATGCCCATGTTGCGGACCAGGAGGCTGCAAAGTTAAGCAGCTCGCTCAAGTTCACGAGGTAACAAAGGACAAATGACACACTCAGCACTTTGGAACTGATCTCACAGGGTGCTGGTGCAAAGAACAGAGGATTTGGAATCACAGGCCATGCATTCAAACTCTGGCTCCACCTCGGTTGTCATGTGACCTCAGGCAAGTTACCTAACCGTGCTGATCCTCTGCACCCTCACTGGTACAAAGAGGATAACAATACCTCTCACAAGATTTCTGCAGGGATTAAATACGATTATGTGTCAAGTTCCTGGCACATAGTACGTGCTCAGTAAACGTGGGTTCCCTCCCTCCTCCTTCCTTCCAGGAGCCTTGACACCACTTTCTTGGGGCGTACGGCTGCAACTCCTCCCCTCGCCTCCCGTGTCCTCCCCCCACCTCTGGACACTGTTCCTGGCTGTGATGTCCGGCCCTGGAAGTAACTAGAGGGGAGGCATGGTGGCAGTGGGAGAGGAGTCAGGCTTTCCTGATAGACGGGCACCATCCTCACTTGGCTCTGGTGATGTTAGCAGCATGGGTGGCAGGACAAATCTGCTCCCTGGCTTGGGGTGAGGTGCAGAAAGGCCCACAGTGGACCAGCGGCAAGACACAAGCTAAACTTCCCCAACCCTCCACGGACTCACCTCTCCCCGGCCCAAGCCCTTGGCTTCCTGGGTTTCTTGAGTTCCTTATTCCCTCCCCACCCTCTTCCCTCAAACCGTCTTACATGCTGAGTTGTGCTGCTTAATTGTTCCATAGGAGGCCTCCAAAAATGTCTAGGGAGACTGGTTGGAAAGGGTCAAACAATTATATCAAGACGTTTGCTCAAACTAGGCTTCCCGTGATGGAGAGAGAAGATGCATATCTTCTTTCCTGGCTAAGAGATGGGATAGGATGAGCATTTCTCCTTGTAAATTTTAAGTGTTTAACAGCTTCTCGGCTTCTTGGTTGTAAACCACCATCTTCTATCCCCTCAAGTGTTGGCAAGTTTCAGCACATCAGGAATCAGTGTTTGGGGGGCTATGGAAGTGCATTCACTGGGTTAGCAAGTCCCTCTGAAGAAAAGGTCATTAAGGTAAACCAGGAGTTAATAAATCAGTGTGCTGTAGACGCTGTTTCTATTGGATTTAAATGACGGTGAAGAACTCAGAGAAGACATCAGGGGACGGGACCGAGTATTCCGGAAGCACCCACTGGGTGCAAGGCACCGCGCTAGTGCTCTGTGTTTACGTTTTCTTACTCCTTCCCACAACCAAGGAAGCCAACGACACTGAAGCACCCAGTCAGCCAGTCCAGTCCTGGGTTGTGGTCGATCTCACTTCCCAGCTGTGGACCCGAGACACACTCATCTCTCTCGGCCTTGATTTCCACACTGAAAAGCAGCTCCGGGGGGGTAAAGACTGTAGAGCAGGTACCCTCCTGGCCCGGGGCTGGCGCTCGGGACTGGCTAGGGCTGAGCGGAGAGGCCAGGGAGGGCTGGGGAGGACTCGCCAGGACTCTGCTCTGCAGCTTGGGAAGCATTCAATCGTGTCTTGATGCACCAAACCGAGTTTCATTCTGCTGAAAACGACTGTGCGCTGTTCAGCTGGGCCTGGGGTGTTCTGCAGAGTGTGAGGGAGCCCTGGGGCGGAGGTCAAGCTGGCCCACGGCTGGCTGGTCCAGGTCATGGGCCTCAGTCTGCACACCTGTAAATGACACGCCAGACCCAGCGATCACTGAAGTTCGTTCCCACCGGGCAAAGAACCCCATGTTCCGAAACGAATTCGTTTACAGAATCTTAACAGTCCCATTCCGGCTTTTCAAATGTGACAGGCAGCTTAGGAGGTACAAGGAAAATCTCTCTTAAGCAATTTCAAAACAAAACAAAGCAAGCGCTGGGAGCTGCCTCAGCACTGGATGTTTTCCACTTCTCACCCTGTTCACCTGCACGGAGAACAAAAACAAGAAACTTCCCCCACACCTTTTTTTTTTTTTTTTCATAACACACACATTGTCTTTCTACCTGGCTTTTCCTTCAGCTGGGTGCCAGCAGGGTGGATAAGATCTTTCGGGAACTTTTATAGCGTCACATACGCATGCAGATTGGCAAAGTGTTTACAGCAGCAGGGACCACAACAGCGCCCTGAGGTTCCAATTAGTGAGAACAGCCCCGCAACTTAAGCAGCTCTGAGCACCATGGATGCAGATGCCGGAGGGCAGCTCCGAGCGCGGAGGGTGGGGCTGGATCCGGGGAAAGGACAGATGGTAGAGCACTCCGGGCTCCAGCATGGCTGCCACCTGGCCACACCATTCCACCTCCTGAGCCTCGGTTTCCGGTCTGCGCACTGAGAGGGTGCAGCCGTCCCAGTTCACGGGCCCCAGGCGTGCCGGCTGCACTTAACCGGGCTGGCTGCCCACCCACCCAGCTCCATCTTCTATCACGTGGACTCAGAGGCCAGCAAGCTCCAGTCCAGAGGCCCCGCCCATGCTAAATCAAGCCCACCAGCCGCCGGCCCGCATGCGCGGTGACAGGCAGGGCCTTTAGAGCTGGACAGACCTGGGGGACAGACCTGGGGGCAAGGCCTGGGTCACGCCCCACTCCACCACGTACTCGTTCTGTGACTCTGGGCAAATTCCTAGCCTTCCTTGAGTCTCACTTTCCTTATTTGTAAAACAGAGACAGCCAGACCCGTGTTTTAGTCACACTACGTGGAATGCACCCGTCTCACTGCGCTGTTTGGGAGGTGTGCCTGACGCGTCCTAAGTATTCAGTGGTGCCGTCACTATTCAGTCACCATCTAGCACGGGTCCCAGGCTGTATATGGGGGAGGGGCATTAATAGGCAATGTGTGAAAAATGGGTTCTGGGGTCAGATTCATGAGGGAGGTGCCCAGTGATGAAGGAGCGAAGGTAGAGGAGGTCCTCCTACAAGACTTCTCCGGCCCCGGGACTTTCGGAAGGCGCTACAGGGCTCGCTGTTTCCAGACTGATTTGTCCTCGGAACCCCCTCTGGTGGTGGGCCATTTGGGGACTAGCGATCCATGAAATATTTTTTGGAAATCCTAATCAAGGGCTGAATGGGAGAAGAGGAATCTCCGAAAGAAGTACCTGGAGAGAGGGATGAAGAGCAGGGCTTCTGACGAAGGAGTAAAGATAAAGGACTCAGAGAGAAAAGATATGGACACCGGTGTACACTGGAGCCACTGGGACCCACCGTGAGGCACGGACACCCAGGGAGCTCCCGTTCACATTAGCTCATTTTGCATCTCTCCACAAACCTTTCAGGGAGCCGGGCTGGACGGTCCCCACTTCACAGATGCCCGCAGTCAGGCACTGACAGGCTAAGCTGCCAGCCTAAGACCAAGGAACTAGCAGGTGATGCATCGGGGTGGCAAGCCCAGTTTCCTTAATGTCAAGTTCTAGAGTCTTCTGTGTGAGTGAGAGGAAGGCCGATGTAGATTCCAGCAGGCCACATTCGAACTCCACTTAGCCTGAGGCAGTGCAATAATTAAGGTCGCTTTGGGCTTATTTTTGGCTTTAGATGTCATCTGGTTGTTTTCATTTGCAGCCCCTTTCCAACGTTTACATTTGGAACATTACAAAAATTTGCTCTATTGAGAAGCATAATTAGAACCTTACCAAAAACACTTCAAATGAGTCTTAGATGTAGTTGAATCAAATTTCCCCTTCCTGCCTCTCTTTCTCTCTAAACCCATCCCTACCAGTGGCCTTGGTTACCTGAGTCTCCCGGGCTCAGGTAACCCTCCTAGGGCCATATGACCTCACCACAGAAATCGCTGAAGTCAGCCTGTTCCGTTCACAGTACCATAGGGAGAAGGAAAAATCCCAGGGGCCTGTAAATAGTGCAAGAAACAGCACCCTACCCAGCACTCTATTTAGCTCGGATGAAAAATGTACGCAATGACAATGCAAAGTGCCCTGGGCAGCGACAGGACGCAGCGATGTTCCCGTATCTCACTGCTCGTTGATGAATGACCAGGCTACACACAGAGCAACATGCACTGTGGAGTCTGGGGTGGAGCTGTGTGTGCCATGGGGTCGTTCCCTCTCTCCTGCTGCTTGGGCTGAACCAGAGAACCCTCCTGGCCAAGGGGTGAGAGGCACCAGCAATAAACACTCCAGCCAGGTGGTGGAGACCAACGAGGGACAGAGTGGGAGGCCACCTGTCACACCCAAGCTTCTCAAAGCCAGCTCTTACCACCTGGGGAGGCTTATGGAGAAAGGCCTTTCTCTCCTCTCTGTTTTGATGGCTGGCTTTTGTTTTTGTTTCTACTGGGAAACCAAAAGGCTTGCCCTTCAGTCCCACACCCTGGGAGCGGGGTCTCTGTCCCTCCTAACTCAGTCACTCAGAGATCACTGATGAAGGCTTTGTTGTGTATGTGTCACTGCGTGCGAGACTGTGGAAGAAGCTGAGGTCTGAGGGCTGCCCACCAGGAGCTCACAGGCCAGCTGAAGCGACAAGATCTTCCAACCAAGTAGAGGGAAGAAAGATAAGATGGGGTAACATCCTGAGGGGTTGTAGGGGACATCTGTCATTTGTGTCAGCTCTGTGGGCTGTCACCCTTCCGCAGTGCAGATGGTCCCCGAGGGGCTGGCTGTCACAAGCTCCTGTGTCCCCACCCCTAGCCGAGGACTGAATGAGGGCGCCAAGCCTTCCGGGAGAGGATGTGCATTCTGCATGGGGACACACAGCAAAGACACCGAGGTTCAAGAGGGTTTAACTTCCCCCGGGTTACCGTGTGGGAGAACTGAACCTTGAAACCAGGTCCGTCTGGCCCTAAGCATATGCTCTTCCCCACGGTGTCACTTTAACCTCCAGGAAATGAAGGAAACAAGGATGAAGAAGTAGAATCCATCTTCTCTATCCATTCATCTGCTGATGGACAGTTAGGTTGCTCCCATATCTTGGCAATTGTAAAGAGTGCTGCTGTGAACATTGTGGTGCATGTATCTTTTCGAATCAGCGCTTTTGTTTTTTGGATATATACCCAGGAGTGGGATTGCTGGGTCATATGGTAGTTCTATTTTTAGTTTTTTGAGAAACCTCCATACTGTTCTTCACAGTGGCTGCACCAATTTACATTCCCACCAACAGTGTACAAGGGTTTCCTTTTCTCCACACCCTCTCCAGCATTTGTTTGTAGATTTTTTGATGATGGCCATTCTGACTGGTGTGAGGTGATATCTCATTGTGGTTTTGATTTGCATTTCTCTGATGATTAGCGATGTTGAGCATCTTCTCATATACCTGTTGGCCATCTGCGTTTCCTCTTTGGAAAAATGTCTATTCGGTTCTTCTGCCCATTTTTTAATCAAGTCGTTTGTTTTTTTGACGTTGAGTTGTATGAGCTGTTTATATATGTTGGATATTAATCCCTTATTGGTCATATCATTTGCAAATAAATATTTTCTCCCATTCAGTAGGTTGTCGTTTCATTTTGTCGATTGTTTCCTTTGCTATCAAAAGCTTTTAAGTTTAATTAGGTCCCATTTGTTTATTTTTGCTTTAATTTCCTTTGCTTTAGGACAAGGATCCCCCAAAATATTGCTACGATTTACGTCAAAGAGTGGTTTTGCCTATGTTTTCCTCTAGGAGTTTTATGATACCTTTTACATTTAGGTCTTTAATCTATTTTGAGTTTATTTTTGTAGATGGTGTTAGAGAATATTCTAATTTACATGCAGCTGTCCAGTTTCCCAACACCACTTATTGAAGAGACTATCTTTTCTCCATTATAATTTTTTTCCTCCTTTGTTATAGATTAACTGACCATAAGTGCATGGGTTTATTTCTGGACTCTCTATTCTGTTCCATTGATCTATGTGTCTCTTTTGTGCCAATGCCATACTGTTTTGATTCCTATAGCTCTGTAGTATAGTCTGAGGTCAGGAAGCATGACTCCTGCAGCTCTGTTCTTCCTTCTCAAGATTGTTTATTTTGGCTATTCAGGGTCTTTTGTGTTTCCATACAAATTTTAAAATTATTTGTTCTAGTTCTGTGAAAAATGCCATTGGTATTTTGATAGGTATTGCATTGAGTCCACACACACACACACACAATGGGAATACTACTCAGCCATAAAAAAAGAATGAAATTTTGGCAACTGCAACAACATGGATGGACTTGAGGGCATTATGCTAAGTGAAGTAAGTCAGAGAAAGACAAATACTGTATGATACCACTTATATGTGGAATCTAAAACATACAACAAGCTAGTGAATATAACAAAAAAGGAGCAAACTCACAAGTATAGAGAACAAACTAGTGGTTACCAATGGAGAGAGGAAAGGGGAGGCAACCTGGGGGTAGGGAATTAAGAGGTACAAACTATTAGGTATAAAATAAGCTACAAGGATATACTGTGCAACATGGAGAATATAACTGGTGTTTTGTAATAACTGTAAATGGAGTATAACCTTTAAAAACTGTGAATCACTATGTTGTACACCTGTAACTTATATGATAGCGTATACCAACTATACTTCAATTAAAAAAACACTAAATTTAGTTTTTAAAAAGTGGAACCCAGAGCTTCCCATAGGAACCCCTCTGTGGAACTGCTAGTGCCAAAAGATGACCTGGAATATGTTATCCTGAAACTTAGAGTGGGAAGAAATCCTTTGAAAAGAAGGACCAAATCTAGCCCTCAGCCCCTGATACTGAGCAACAGACTGAGGGTAGAAACTGTGCCTTATTTCACTTTTCTCCCAAGTGCCTAGCCCTTGTTTATCAAACAGTCTAATACCACACCATTATCTCCTCGGAACAGCAGAATGATTACGAGCATGAGCTTTCAAGTTGGATAGGTGTAACCCCCTTCATTGATAAAAGGTGGCTTTTTACATGGAAATAATTGAAAAGGAACTCTACCTCACACCATCAAAAATCAATACCAAATAGATTAAGAAAACAAAGGTCAAGGCAAAATTTCAAAACTTTCAGAAGAACTACATGGCGAATACCTTAATGACCTTGAAATAGGATAAGATTTCTTAGTCAAGACACAAACCTTGCTAATTATACAAGAAAAGATACATAAATATTGTAACCCAAAATTCGTTTGTCAAGAGTCTCCAATGAAAGTAAAAATACAAGATACAAACTTGAAGAAAATATTGGAAATATATAGAGCCAATAAAAGATTAGTTTCAGAAATATATAAAGGACTCCTACAAATAAGAAAAACTTCAACTTAGCATAAAAATGGGCAAAAACCATAAAGAAGCATTTCACAGAACAAGAAACACATGGAACCGGTCAATTTAGCCTGTGGACATGGAGGAGTTAGTGAAATAAAATGAAGCAACATTTTGGGTTGGCTTCAAGTTTTAAATAAAAGTTGCATTTCATATTTATTTTTTTAAAAAATAAACACACATGATCAATAACCCTATGAAGAGATGTTCACATCACCAGTAATCAGGAAGAGGCAGATAACATTTTGTCCCCATGAAATGCTGGTTTACATCCATTTGGTTGACAAATCTAAGAAGTCTGACGATACCAAGTGTTGGATATCGACAGGGTCTCATACACATTGTGGTGGAAACTGAAAAACCACGTAACATTATCTTGTAAGGTTGAATGCCTGCACACCCAGCAAATCTACCAGGTATTCACCTAATTTCTGTAAGGATATACCCAAGAGAAAATTTAGCACGTGTATAAGGAGACACATATACAAAAAATAGTCACGGTTGAACTTATCAAGATAGCAAAACACTGGAAACAATCTCAATACCCACCGAAAGAAGAATGCATAAATAAATCATAGTATATTCATAAAATGTGATATTCTATGGCATGAAAACAAAAGAGCCACAGAGACATTCTTCCACATGGATGAATCTATGTTGGACAACCTGACAGACTTTTTATAAAGTTCAAAAACTATGCAAAATTAAAACTTAAGCTAAGCTAAATAATATGCCATTTACGCACTTACTGCCACTAAAAAAAAAAACACTTTCTAAAAGAGGCAGGGGAGGGCTTCCCCGGTGGTGTAGTGGTTAAGAATCCACCTGCCAATGCAAGGGAAACGGGTTCGAGCCCTGGTCCGGGAAGATACCACATGCCACGGAGCAACTAAACCCACGCACCACAACTACTGAGCTTGCGCTGTAGAGCCCACGAGCCACAACTACTGAGCCCGTGTGCCACAACTACTGAAACCCGCACGCCTTAGAGCCCATGCTCTGCAACGAGAAGCCACCGCAATGAGTAGCCGGCGCACTGCAACGAAGAGCAGCCCCTGCTCGCCGCAACTAAAGAAAAGCCCGCGTGCAGCAACAAAGACCCAATGCAGCCAAAAATAAAATAAATTAAAAATAAATTAAAAAAATTTTTTTTTAAAAAAAGAGGCAGGGGAATGGTAAACACAGCATTCATGGTAGTGCTTATCTCTGGGAGGAGACAGGGATGGGAGAGAAGAAAACACAAAGGCAACTGTACATTATTGGTGATATTCTAGCCTTGCTTTGGGCAGGGGGCGGTCAGACGTATTTATTATATTTTTAAGCAGGCATACATGCATAAAATAAAGCAAAATAAAAGATGGACTTCAGTGGACCAAAGGGGCTAATGTGTCACGAACCAAAGATTATGATTAATCCAATTCTGTGAAACTAAGATCCAATCAATAGGAAATCCTGGGTACATTACACGCTACTCATAGGGGCCAGATTAAGTTGCTTTAACATCTTAATCTCAGCCTTCTTGACTGCTGTATAAAACCGTGAGCTATTATAAAGATTAACTGAGTCATAAATGGGAGCTAATATATTTTTTATAATAGCGTTATTGAGACATAACTCACAGCCCATACCATTCACCCATTTGAAGTCTACAATTCAGTGGTTTTTAGAGTATTCAGAGTGGTGTAACCATCACCACAATCAATCTAAGAACCTTTTCACCACTCCAAAAAGAAACCCTGTACCCATTAGCAGTGATCCCCCCATGTCCCCCCATACCCCGCTACCCAGCCCTAGGCAACCACTAATCTACTTTCTGTCTCTACGGATCTGTCTGTTCTGAACATTTCACATACAGGTAAAGGCAATCATATACTATGTGGTCTTTTGTGATGGGAACCCATTTTTTTTCTCTTTCCCACAAATTCTTACAGTGGAGCTGTGTTAATCCCTGCTGGCTGCTCATATTAATATCAGCTGTAATCAGAACCATCAACATAGTTTTCTTTGAAACAGCTGAGCACTATCTAGCATCAAAACACTGCAATATGTTGTCTTATGCACACAAGTCTAACAACACCCTGTGAGGTAGGTGTACAGAAGCCAAGCTACTTGGTCACAGGAGTAGTTACTGGTTCAAAGCAGGGATCCACACCCCTATCTGTCTCTGGAGTCCAGGATCTTAATCACTACCTGATAACGCCTCTATATATGATGAAACGCCATTCTTTTGGGGGTGGAAGGGAGTGTAATTAGCTTCATTATAATACAATGACTTTTTCTGTTCTGGTGAAGCTAACCTGCAGTTTCCACTGCGATGGAATAGGGTTAAGGGCTTGAGGTATTCTTTATCTGACTACAGTGATATCCAATATCGAACTTTTTCCTAGAAAAACTTACCTGTGGGAAGAGTGAAGATTATCACTCAGGAGAACGCATGCCAATGAATGAGCAGGAGACTGCTGACTGAAGGGCTGGCAAAAGACAGAGCTCGCTAAGTCCCTAATTACTGGTGTTAAGGAGGAACCTTCCTGTTCTGATGTCCCTGTGGGTACCAAGTCAGAGAAACAGGAGGTGGTATTTTATGGGCATTGGGACAGATTTTCTCTAATGTCCAGCAGCAACCACTGCATATTTGAAGTAAATGACAGATAACAAGGAAATGAGGAGGGGGGAACCAGTGAAACCTAATTTGGCTTAATACATATATTTAAACTACTGTGAATATTGTTACTCTGCTAGGCCATGGACATTCCAGAATTTCTATAAAGGAGGGTCAGTGTTTTAGTTGGAAGAAGGCAGTCAGGAGGGCATTTTGACACTAGTTTTACAAAGCAGATAACACCGTGTTTACTTTGATTACATATTTATTTGGAGGAAGGGCTGTTGCTTTTGGAAATTTACCTTCCCACAGAAAGACACAAAATTCATGGCCCCTTTTTTTAGTTTTTTAAGGAACCTCCATACTGTTCTCCATAGTGGCTGTATCAACTTACATTCCCACCAACAGTGCAAGAGGGTTCCCTTTTCTCCACACCCTCTCCAGCATTTATTGTTTGTAGATTTTTTGATGATGGCCATTCTGACCGGTGTGAGATGATACCTCATTGTAGTTTTGATTTGCATTTCTCTCATGATTAGTGATGTTGAGCATGTTGTTAATCTGTATATCTTCTTTGGAGAAATGTCTATTTAGGTCTTCTGCCCATTTCTGGATTGGGTTGTTTCTTTTTTTGATATTGAGTTGCATGAGCTGCTTATATATTTTGGAGATTAATCCTTTGTCAGTTGCTTCGTTTGCGAATATTTTCTCCCATTCTGAGGGCTGTCTTTTCATCTTGTTTATGGTTTACTTTGCTGTGCAAAAGCTGGCATATACCCTGAGAAAACCATAATTCAAGAACAGTCATGTACCACAATGTTCATTGCAGCTCTATTTACAATAGCCGGGACATGGAAGCAACCTAAGTGTCCATCGACAGATGAATGGATAAAGAAGATGTGGCACATATATACAATGGAATATTACTCAGCCATAAAAAGAAATGAAATTGAGTTATCTGTAGTGAGGTGGATGGACCTAGAGTCTGTCATACAGAGTGAAGTCAGAAAGAGAAAAACAAATACCATATGCTAACACATATATATGGAATCTAAAAAAAAAAAATGGGGGCTTCCTTGGTGGAGCAGTGGCTAAGAATCTGCCTGCCAATGCAGGGGACTCGGGTTTGAGCCCTGGTCCGGAAAGATCCCACATGCTGGGGAGCAACTAAGCCCACGCGCCACAAATACTTAGCTTGCGTGACACAACTACTGAAGCCTGCATGCCTAGCACTCGTGCTCTGCAATAAGAGAAGCCACCGCAATGAGAAGCCTGCGCACCACAACGAAGAGTAGCCCCTGCTCACCGCAACTAGAGAAAAACCTGCACGCAGCAACAAAGACCCAACGCAGCCAAAAATAAAATAATAAAATAAAATTAATTAATTTTTTTAAAAAAGTTAGTTTCCTCCTTTAAAAAAAATCGGTTCTGATGAACCTAGGGGCAGGACAGGAATAGAGACGCAGACGTAGAGAATGGACCTGAGGACACAGGGAGAGGGAAGGGTAAGCTGGGACGAAGTGAGAGAGTGGCTTTGACATATACACAGTACCACATGTAAAATAGCTAGCTAGTGGGAAGCAGCCACATAGCACAGGGAGATCAGCTTTGTGACCACCTAGAGGGGTGAGATAGGGAAGGTGGGAGGGAGACGCAAGAGGGAGGGGATATGGGGATACATGTATACGTGTAGCTGATTCACTTTGTTATACAGCAGAAACTAACACAACATTGTAAAGCAATTATCCTCCAATAAAGATGTTTAAAAAAAATTCATGGCCCCTTCTTCCTTACTTAGCCTCAAGGGAGCTTAACAGGGCCTGGTTAAGCAAGGAAAGTCATCAAACTTTCTTCGACAGCTCAGAAATCCCTGGGGTTGAGTTGAGTTTTCGGTGAAGGGTTCATGTTGGTGTCAAACCAGTTCCCACCATCTCGTCACCGTGCACACTGACAGCCAGGGGACACGCACTCAGGTCTGAGACCTGAAGAAAGAAACACCTGGCCGTGATTACCTGCAACTATACGGTTAACTTTTTATTAAATAGTTTCATGATCTGTTTCCAGGAGCGCGGGGACTTCAAAAGGAGCCCAGGCTCTCAGGGTCTACCTTTCTGTGTCTGTCCCCGGGCCTGGCCTCCTTCCCACTGTCTACCACAGAGGCTTCTAGCTTTTTCCTCCTTGCTGAGCGCCCAGGATTCCTTTTTCTTGTTCCCTGTACAAGCGGACAGTGAGGCACCGAGTCATGTGATACTTTCAGCCCAGCACGGCACGGTGATTCTCAGTCTGTCCCAAATTCCAACTGCAGGTGAGAGATCTGACCTCATACCTGACTTCAGCAGGGGAACATTCCTCCCACGCAGAGAAAAAATAAAATAGTCTTGGAAGGAATCAAACTCTAAGCTGGCTAGTTCCTGACAATAAGAGGAAAGTCACTAGTGGCTGGTGTGTGTATATGAAGGGCTCAAGTTGCCTCAGTTTATTCTTACCTGGAGCAGGTTTGGCCAGAGGCTGGGTGGTAATTTAAAGCAATAAAGATGGAGACTATGAAAGAGCTGTATTAAATATGGGGTGACCCAGAGTTTTTTTTCCAAAACTCACTAGTATTGATACATAAGCCCCAAGAGGGCACGGATTTTGTTGTGTGGAACTTACAAGGTTCTCAATAAAAAATTATTACATGAATGCATGAAAGCTGATAGGGACTAATGCCGCGGATGATGGATGAACCCGTTTCCATCTGCTGATAGGATTTAGAGCATGGAGAGAAGCCTTCCACGCAAGGGAGGCGTCTGCACCCATCACTACCAGCAGCCACTGCAAGTACTGCTAAGTACACTAATTGCTATCACTGTCTGTTCTACACCAGATATCACACCAGGCAATTTACATTGACACTCACATTTAAGCTGAACTTCACAGTAACCCTGTGAGGTAGGTATCACCATTTCCATTTTATAGATAAGGAAACTAAAGCTCATAGAAGTAACTTGTTCACAGTCTCACGGTTAATAAACAGCAAACTAAGGATTTTAATGTAGATCTGACTGACCCCAAAGCTCATTATTTTTTTACTACACTACCAAGAAGTAAGGGGGAAAGTGATGCCTATTTGTGTGTTGTTATTAAAAAGGGATAGATGCAAGAGGGAGGAGATAAGACACAAGAGGGAGGAGATATGGGGATATATGTATATGTATAGCTGATTCACTTTGTTATACAGCAGAAACTAACACACCATTGTAAAGCAATTATACGCCAATAAAGATGTTAAGAAAGAGAAAAACAGGGAAACCACGTGCCTTGCCATGAGAAAAAAAAGAATCATCCCCAGTCAACTCCAACATGAGTCAATCATTTCCATGTTAATGTTATTATTTATGGTATTGATGCTGTGGTTTACTATTATATTCTTCTAGAATTCATCTCAAGCTTGTAATACATGATCAGACATTTGTATGGGTTCTCACTAATTTACATACACTGTCAGGCATAGAGGAGTCATGTCTTCTGGTGCATGCTCTATCATACTCAGAAGAATGTTAGTCACTGTGTAGAAAGGTCAAGAATCTGACACTTAAAGACTATGTAAATAGTTCCTTGATGCAACATACTTATTAACTGATGATTGTGAAAGATTATGAACCATATTATGCCACCCCTGGAAATGACATATTATTTCACCATATAATTACCAAATTACATTACAATACATGAATCAGGCATTATCAATGCATCCAATGATTTATAGAGCCAAATGTCAAGTCTTCTAGAAAAGAGATGACATGGCATAGTAGATAGGCATCCATTGGTCTGCTAAATATCAGAGAGACTAGAAATCTGCACAAGATGTTGATACAAAAATGAATACATCCCTCACCATTTAGTGAAAGAGAAAAGGCAGAACTGGGATGACAGGGGCTAATGGGGAAAAGATGAAAACAACCTTTTCTAAATCTCCTCTCCTGGCTCTAGGCTAAGCTCTCAAAAATCCATGTCAATGGACCCATAGTTCCTTAACTAATTCATAAATTAATGCAATTTTTAAAAAACCACTTTGACCCACATTTTCCTCCATCTAGTGACCTATCTCTCAGATCACCTTTCCAGCAAAATTCTTCAAGAGTTGTTCATATGAACTTTCTCTTCTCCAGTTCTCTCTCAAACCACTGAAACTGCTCTGAACATGATCACCAGTGACCTCTGAGCTGTCAGATGCAATGGTCAACCCTGTCCTTGACCTCCCAGTTATACTTGATAGTCAATCACCCTCTCCTCCAAGAAACACTTCACTTCCAGAATATCAGTCTCACTACTTTTTTTCAGTCTCCTCAGCATCTTCCTAATTCCTTCAACCCCTAGAAGCTGGAGACCCCCAAGTTTCAGTCCTTGGAATGCTTTTGTTCTCTAGGTGATCTTACCCAGTCCTTCCTGTTCAAATACAGTCTAAGTATCAACAGCCCCATATTCATATCTACAAGTCTGACCACTCCCTGAATGCTGACTGACTCACCTTCTGCCCACTCTACATCTCCATTTGGATATCGAATAGGCATTTCAAACCTTACTTGTCCCAAACTGAACTTCTGATTCTCCCTATCCCCCAAATCCACTTCACTCATAATCATCTTAACTCAGCTGATGCAACTCCATTCTCCTGATTGTTCTAGCCAAATACCTTAGTGTCATCCTCGACTCTTCCATTTCTCCTACATGTCTTAGGAAATCCCATTGGCTCTACCATAAACATCTTTCCTGATTCTAAGCACCCCTCTGCATCTCACAGCTGTTGCCCCAGTTGAAGCCATGACTACTTTTTATTTTAAATTTATTTATTTAATTTATTTATTTTTGCTATGTTGGGTTTTAGTTGCTGCGCACGGGCTTTCTCTAGTTGCGGCAAGCAGGGGCCACTCTTCATTGCAGTGCGCAGGCTCCTTATTCTGGTTGCTTCTCTCGTTGTGGAGCACGGTCTCTAGGTGCACGGGCTTCAGTAGTTGTGGCACGCAGGCTCAGTAGTTGTGACGCACGGGCTTAGTTGCTCCATGGCATGTGAGAACTTCCTGGACCAGGGCTCGAACCCGTGTCCCCTGCATTGGCAGGCAGACTCTTAACCACTGCGCCACCAGGGAAGTCCCTGGAGGGAGTGAATCTTGAGGAGCAGGTAAGAATTAACCAGGCAGGTGAGAATGGAAGAGGATTCTGAGCAGAGGAAGTGGCAACTGGACACCACTCGAGGCCTGAGAGAACTCCACAGATTTGGTAACTTACAAGTAGTTCTAAATGGCTCTGAAGGACCCTCGCCATGAATATTCATGTCCTTTCAAGGATCTCTTGCAAAGCAGCACCCCTTCATCCCAGGGTCATCAAGCCATTGCTAGACCTGTTCTAGGGAGAGTCCTGAAGCCTGAGCTGGCTAATTGCTCCCTGGCTTAACAGGTCCCACCTGAGGACCAGAAGCTGGGGGTGGCGGGACAGGTAGGAGGCGAAGGTAGAAGAGGAGAGAGGAGCTCTCAGATTAATCCTGGGAGTTCATTACCCTGGAAAGGTGGGTCCAGGAAAGCCACGTCTAGCAGGTAACGGGCCTTGCCCGTGTGACTCGGCAGCCTCAGCATGGCAGCCACACTGAGTCGGCTGAAGGAAGCAGAGGTCCACAAGGCCCAATGAGCGAGGCTGTAAAGAGCTCACTGAAATGCACTGCAAAACCATTCACGGTCCCAGCAAGATGCTTCAAAACCAGACCCAGAACTAATACAAAAAGAGGGCGTCTTGATCCCAGTTCACAGTGCATGTGGGCAAGCCGCGCAGCACCTGCCAGGAGGCCTTAGTTCCGTGCAAACTGGGAAGCTAAGTCCCACTGAATGTGCAGCCCACTGGTAGAGGTCCACTGGCTCCCAAAGGCTCTGGGATTTAGATCCTCAGCCTCCACAACGAGGCAGCTTCATGCTTCTCTTGCTTCTCCCACTGAAGCATCCCGAAGTGCTTTCCCAGGGAGGGTTCTTTGTCCCATTAGGTGGATGAGGTTCAGAGAAGCCAAGTCTTGCCTGCAGCCAACCTGCAAGTAAGTTCCCGAGGAACTGAGACCCAGACCTCCCAGGCTAGCATGGCTATTGGATGGCGCACTCCCAGAGACTCAGAGGACAGCAGAGGCCACGGTGCCAGCCTTCCTGCGTGGGAACTGAGGCAGACAAAGGAGACAGGCAGGCAGGTGTGGGGCACTGCAGATCCATCAGCAGAGCAAGGAGGAACAACCCAGAGCACATGTCCCCCACAGAGGGTGTCAGTTGTAAATGAACAACATCAGTAGTGAGGTTAGTAGCTGTATCATCATAAAATGCTGGCGTTGGAAGGGGCCCTGGGAGACGTCAATCCGATTCCTTTTGTTTTCTGGTGAGGAGATAGATTCAGAAAGACTAACTCGCTGCCCAAGGTCACACAGCTGACTCAGGCCAGAGCGAGGACGGGGGCCTGTGCATCTTAAGCACTGACCTCGTGCTCTTTCCAATGCCAGACACTCTTACAATGAGCACCTGTTCTCTGATGGCAGCTTGAAACAAGGTCAGCCAGCTTCTCCCCTCTGCTTTCCTGCCATCGGAACAGAGATGGTGTGGAGAAACCAAGAGTGTGAGGGGTGGTGTGCCCTGCTCGGACCTGTAACCTAAGACTCAAAACCCCCTGAATCTTCCACTCATTTGGTCTTGGAGGCAAAATTAGCACAGTCACGGAAAAAAAGGCTGGGAAATCTCACAGAGGTTCTTGGACAGCCAGCTTCTGGGAGCTGGTGAACCTGCTCTCACCAATGTGGTCAGGCCCACTCCGGGGCAGGGCTCTAAGGGAGACGTGTCTGGAAGTGTTCTCAGGCTTCCTGCCTGGGCCTTCCGCGATCATGGCTCTGGGCAGAGGTGGCAGCTGCCAGCGGGAGGCTCTCCCATCACTCCCCCACCAGGTGTTCTTCCCCGCAACCACAGCAGCTTGGCAGGGAGAGCCACCACGGGGTGCTGGGCGGGCAAAGAGGTGCAGCTCTCTCTCCTGTGCCATCCAGGTGTCAACAGGTGGGTTATGGATCTGCCCCTCCCTTAACAAATAAACAGGACTTTTACAGGCTGAGTAATCCCACACGGATTAAGCCAGACTGTCAGTCATCCAGCTTTCCCAGATAGGATCTAACCTCCCTAGTCCCGGATCACAGAGCCAGGCCCAATTCCTGTAAGGAGCAGTGTTTCTAGAAGGCTGGCCATCCTGGGGGCAGCGGCGAGGCGGCACGTCCCCCCCATGGAGTCACAGGGAGCCAGGTAGTCCTGGGAGCCGCCACTCGTCCTTTAGACCCCCGCCCCCCGCCCGCGGTGGCAAACGTCCCCTGCAATTCCCCCAGTCCGCGTGCTCGTGTCTCTGCGCAGGTGCTGCCCATCCTCCCGTTCAGCCCCTGCGAGAGCAGACAGTGAAACGCGGACAAGACAGCTGAAGGAAGGAAAACGCCCCCTTGCTGAGAACGGCCTCGGCCCCAGACCTCTCCACCCTCTCCTGACAGCCTTCTAACCTCAGGAAAACAGGCCAGGAGGCAGCTCTTGGGCCATCTTCCTCTTTCTTCTGATTCCCGTCCAGTGCCTGGCCTCTGAGTGAGAGGGGCAGTCTGGCTGGGTCCTGGGGTCAGATTGTCCTGGGGTCACTTGCTTAGATGTCACTTACCTTTCTGAACCTCAGTTTCCTCATCTGCAAAATGGGGACAGGAACACCTCCCCTCCCCACCTCACCTAATTATGAGAATTTAGTGAGTTTGAATAAAGGAAAGCTTGAACATGCCGGGGAGGACTCCACTCCCACACCAGATCCGTCCTCACCTTGTTCCTGTGGGCAGTCACTTCCAGACACTGCTGAGTGACAAGTGGGCTCCCAAAGTGGGCTCCCACCCGATGGAGGGTAAACGAGGTGGGCCCTGGGGTTCCCATTTGCCCTCCCTCCTTCCTACACATATTCTACAAGCGTAGTACCAGGCACTGTTCAAAGGAGCAACAGACAAAATCCCTAACGCCAAGGGGGCGGCAGAACTAACGTCCCCGATGCCAACGGCCTGATTCAGGAGAGATGCACTTTGGGACAACACACCGTCTCAGCCTTCCACAAGCCCCTGATTGATAAATACCAGTAATGATGGGAGAGCTTTCTGGATCTTTCAGGCCCAAACACCAGCTGAGAAGCTGGAGAAACCAGCAATCCAGCTCGCTCCGAGGGGTCGACCACCTCCCACCTTCTGACTGCACACAAGCCTGGTTTTCAGCGCGGGGTCACGCTGGGGTGAGCCGTCAATCTGGGCGCTGGCGCTGCTCACCTCTTAGTCACAACCTCCAGGTTTGTTAACTCCCAAGCGATGAATTAGCACTTTTCACCGAGCGGAGGGGTGACTACTGGACCCTTGAAAGCCTCATTAAGCTCCGTGACTTAATGACTCTCCTGTTTAATGGCAGCAAAAGCCGTTTAAGTGGCCACAGCTGCCAGGAACGGGGGGTGGGGGGGAAAGAGTGCAACTTTGCGAGCAGGTCGGGAGCAGCGGCAGTAATCCCCCCTCCCCCGCCGCTCCCCCGCCCTGATCTAGGCCTGTTTTGACAGCTCCGGAGCCGCCCCGCGGGAGAGCAGGGAGGCTGCTCCTTTCCCTTTCCGCGGTGCTCTCCTCCAGCCCATCTTTTGCTGCAGGGGGAAGGAAGAACAATCAAGCATTGTCTTCTGCAGGCGCACCAGGGCCTCCTGGAATAATTGTTATTTGCCTCGGAGGGGAACTGGCTGGGAGACAGCTCCCAGAGTAGGGTCAGGGCTGCAGAGGAGGGGACGGAGAGCCATGATGCTTGGGTTTGGTTTTACTGTGAGTTTAATCTTTTTCTCCCTTAGTTCTGGCATTTCCCCCGCCTACCCACCCAGAACAGGCCATTAAGCAGGAAGCCAGTGCTGCACAGGGGCTCTGCTAAGAAGAAACAAAAGGGATTTTCTGCGGCGTGTGCCCCTGGTCACTCCCTGCCCACCTCCGGGTGAGCAAAGGGTGTGCATTCTGGGGACTCTCGAAGGCTGCAAAGAACATCACGGAGTGGCCCATCTGCCATGGCAACCCCTGGGCACCCAGATGTGGTTTACGGCTCTGTCCCTAAACTCCTCAGCAAGTACTGCCAGGGCAGCAGCCCCCTCTGTGGGTCTGGGGAGACTGGGGCCCCAGATTATCAGAAGCGGTCAGCATTTGTTGAATTCCTACTGTGTACCGCTCACCAGGTGCAGCTCCCTTCTCCTTCGTGTCTTTTGCCCCCCGAAAGCCTCGCATCTCTCCAGAATAACAACTCAAGACCAACCATTTAATATGAGACAGACATTTGAGGGGCCACTCCAGAAAGGCCAAGCCCCCGGCCGTCTCAGGAGAAGGAGGGGGTAGGAAACACAGGGCCGTGCTGCCTGTGACAGCCACCGAGCCCCGGGGCAGCGAAAGGACACTGCTGCGCAGTCAGAAGTCCCCCTTTCCTAACCACGAGCCTTTCCTTCATCCTTCAAATCCACTCTGGGAACGAGCTACCTACCCAACAGCCATGACAACAGCTACCGATGATTTAAGTACGTACTGTATATCGGGCACTGTGCTAAGTGCATGAAGTATACCATCTCATTTAACAGAATGATACCTGTTCAGTCCAATTCCATAGGCTGGAAATGAAGCTTGGAGAGGGTTCGGAACTGGTCCAAGCTTACACTGTTACTAAGAAGGCTTCAAACCCACCTCTATCTGCCCCCAAAGTCCTAACCTCTCAGAGGCCCTTCCCAGATCTGCCCCCAAAGTCCTAACCTCTCAGAGGCCATCCCCAGTGGGGATGGATTTGGAAGACTCTCCCACGCCCCTGTGCCACTTCCCCCTCTCAGCCAGGACACACCTTTGCCAAGGAGGGTACACTCTAGGACCGTGGTTCTTTGGGCCATCCTGCCACCTTCACGCGCTGGGGATCCTTTGCTCCCAGAGGGCAGAGCCCCTGTCTGTGTACTTTACTCAATTATTTTTGTATACAAAATAGTTCAGTGCCATGTACAATTAGAGATTTAATACACGCTTTTTAAGGGTGATAAGGATCTCACCAGCTCAGCCAGTGAAATAAACATTGCCTCCCCTTCCTCAAGCAGAAACAAAGAGCCAGAGAAGGCTGAGCCACCCCGGGCACCCAGCACGGTGCTGGAAACACAGGCATGTGAGTCCACAGGCCTGGCTCACACGCTAGCCAGCTGACCTCGGGAAGCCAAGGTTCTTCAAATGTGGGGGAAGGTCACAACGCAAACACAATAACCTTACAGGTAACTGTGAAGATTCGGCGAGAACGTGCCCACAAAGCTCCTAGCAGTCTTACCTGGCAGAGCAGGTGTTCAATGTTGCTTTCCTTACTCAGTGCATCTTCTTTCTTTCAACGGAGCTCTCATTATGAAAGAATCTTGATTCACCTCTGCCTTGGGGACATTCCCACCACCAACCACTGCTGGCACTCTCAGTGCCTCAGTTTCTGCACCTGTAAAACAGCAAGGGACAGATGACTTAATATACGTTAAGTCCTTAGAATGGTGCCTAGTACACAGTAGTTATTAAATAATTACAGGTATTTTATAAATGTTGTTACTGTTATTCTCTCTCAAAGTTTTGTGAGGAATACCTGAGATGACGTATGTGAAAACACGTTATAACCTGCAAGGATGAGCACTCGTACACACTGAGAGGATGAGAGGGGGAAAGACCTGGCCTCAGACATGTATTTGATCAGTTTCAAAACCCTCAACATGAAACACCAAACCACTCCTCCAAAAAAGCAGTCATTTACCTTCTGGTTTTTGTTTGTTTGTTCTATTTCAATTTAGACCTGATCTTCCATGTTATGTGTCTAACTGTTTGCATTTCATTTAGGTATCCTCCATCACCGCATACCATGGGCAACGTTAAAGAAGCAGCACCTGGTCTAAGCAGTCCTTGGATGTCTTAGTGTGTATTCTCTATACAGTTAAGCTCTGTCTCTCCCTCTCAGGTAATCCAGGCAGGCAAGCCACCCAGTGAGGGGGAGTTGCTGCTGGAGGATTAATGGCTGAAAGCCCACTAATACCACCCCTCAAGGGCTCATAGCAAAAGCTCCTGGGCCCACCTTTGGCCAGGTTTAGAGTGTGTCTGGTCAATTAGCCAAACAACAGTCACTGAGTGCGACTTTGTGCCCAGCACCGTGATAGAAACCACGGGGTACGTAAAGGAAGTGCCTATGCCACGGGCCCTGCCCTTATGAAGATCACCTGACTGATGGAATAAGACGGAAGAAAATGAAACAATGAGAGAATCATAAAAAGCAGTGACATAATGAAGGGTTAGACTTTATGGCCCAGAATATGAACACTGGGCCGTGGAGTAAAGGGAGATGGGTGAAGGCTAGTGAGGGAGGGGAAAGACTCGTGCAGGAAGAGTTTGTCAGCTGGGCCCTGATGGATGTGTAGGAGTCGCATTGGTGTAAGGGAGAGCGGCATTCCAAGTTGGGAAAACTGTGTGAGAAATCTAGGAGGTAGAAGGGCTGTTTATAGGACAGAGATGAACCAGGCATGTCTGGAGCAGGAGTGCCGCCTAACTGCCAAACCTATCACTGCTTTGCAAGAAACAGGAAAATGAATTCCTACTGGTAATAAAACTAGTTGAAGGTGGTCCAGTTTGTCCTACTTTGCCCCCCATATTAGCTACAGGTGAACTTTAGCAAGTCACTTAACCCCTGGGAGAGTCGCTCTCCTCCCCTGTAAAATAGGGATGGTAATACACGTCTATCAGTAAGTGTGATAAGTAAAACGTGGTGATTCCCAGGGGCAAGTGCTAACAGACAGGTAATGAGGGCAGTTCTCCCCCCAGCTCTCAGGCGGTGTCTCCCCGCTCACGCAAGGACGCAGAACCCAGCTCTGTGTCAGTTTCCTGCTGTTGACCTTGATCCACAAGGGGTGCAGGAGAAGCCTGCCTCAGGCCCAACCCCAGAAAGCACGCTCGCCCCTGACTGCGTGGAGACAGAACAGATACCCTCCAACTGCACAGCGCCCTTCGGAGCTGGGGCTTTCTGAACCGAGCCAGGGGGTCCCGGCCAGGGAAGGGAATCCTTCTCCTACCTTGCCACTCTCTTCTCTCTCCTCCTCGAGAGCACAGGGAGGTGGGAATGGCCTAAGGACAACTTCTCAGAAGTGCTGACTGGCCCGAGGAAACAAAGGTGGTGGGGTCAGGAGTCGCCCGGCGGCATCGGAGCGCAGCTCAGAGAGGCGCCCGAGAAAGAAACGAGTGTGTTTGTGCGCAGGGCCGCGGGGGCTGCTCCGGTGGGAAACAAACCACCGACTGAGACGCGCTGGAAGAAAGCAGTAGCTGACGGACCAGTCCCGCATCTCCTGACAGTGCCCTCGGCCAGCTTTCAGGGCCCTGAGTCCAAGTTTCCGCCACAGACTCAGGGCCGAGGCTGTTCCCCAAACGCTCGACAGCTGTTTCCCCACCGTGCCTCGCGAAGGTTCGCAGCTCAGCGCACCTGCCCTCTCCTCCCATCCGGCCGCCCAGACGGAATCGCTGAGAAGGGAGGGTGGCCGCGGTGTCCGGGGACGCTGCCCGTCTGCCCGCAGCGCGGAGCCCGGCTGTGCGGCCGGAGGGGACCGCCGGGACTCGGGCTCCCAGGGCTCCGCGCCGGCCTCCTTCCTCCCGCGCCGGAGAGCGCGCGGCGGCGGCGACGCCCGCACTGCTTAGGAGACCCTCCGCGGCGGCCGCGGGACGCGCGGCTCCTGCGCACGCGCGCGTCCACTGCCCGCAACTCCGCGCTGCGCCCTCGGCGTGGGAGGGGGCGGCACGACAGGCCGTGTGCGTCTGCGTTTCTGTGCGTGTCTGCGCGAGCGCGCACGTGTGAGCCCGTGTGTGTCGGTGCATGTGCGTAGACGTGCGTGCACGTGAGCACGAGCGAGGGTTGCGGGGCACGGACACGCGCGTGTGTGCGTGTGCGCGCGCGTACGTGTGAAGAGGAACCGAAAGGGAACACCCTACTAGGGAATTCTAAGCAGCCCAAGACAGCTTGAAGCCACTGGAGAGAAACCCCTAGAACGTAGGCTCCTTGCGGGGGAATTTGCGTTTGTTCACTACCGTATCCCTAGTGCCCATTACGGTACCCCGTAGTTAGGAGGCGCTTAATAAATAGTTGTTGAGTTAATGGCTGGATCCCGGGGGTGGAGGGAGGGCCTTCTGGAACTGCAGAGAGTGAGAACAAAGCCGCATTTCACTTGCTTGGCTATTCTTCCTAGTACCAGCCCTGGCTCTCCCTCCAGCCCAGCCCTTCTCCACATCCAGGGGGTGCCAGGTTTACTTCCCTGCTCCCACTCTGCCACCTTCTCCCCCTTGACCTCTCCGTTTCCCCGTCTTTGGCCTGTTAGCCCACCGCTGTCAGAGAGGGGGCAGACAGGAAAGCGAAGGAGCTGAGCTCTGCCGGTTGAACACTGCACCGGGGGCCTACCCCTTCTGGAAGCAAATGGTCAGCTCCTCCACTGGGGTATTAGCCTCTGAGCTTCACTTTCCCCACTTTAAAATAGCAGCCTTTACATTGTCTCACAGCGTTGCTGAGAAGAGTCAAGGAGATAGATAGTGGAAGAAAAAATTCTAGAACACCTGGTGGGGCCTCCAGAAATGTTAGTTTCCTTCCTGAGGAGTAGGCAACGTTCTGGAAGTGCCCCGTGTGTGGCTCGGGATTGCTTATGGTTTGGTAATCAGTGCCAGAACACCCCTCCTTTTTGCACAAGATGCCTCGAGGGGAATTTAATGGTAGCTGAAAACTAAGGCAAGCCTCATTTCTAAAACATTTAGAAGTTAATATGCTATGAGTCATGTAATGTGCTGGGGCTTCCTCAGGCTCAGGAGGAAGCTTTCCCAAGTAATTAAACAATCACCTTGGGGCCAACCTGAAGTGCCCCAGCTCAGGCCTCTCCACTTGTGGACCTTCCTCTGCCCACACCGGCTGCCTCCACAGCTACTGGGGGAAATTAGCAACTTCTTCCTTAAGCCGTAGGAGACACTGTGTGAAAACTTAATCCTACAATAACATTTTTCATCACTAAAGGATCAGATTTCACCCTTCTCAACCTGATTTAAGGACCCACCAGAAATAACAACCTTCATGGGGTAATTAGGAAATTATCCTCTTACAAATTGGTAGATGTCTCCTTTCTTTTCCTTGGGATGAGATGGGAAGGATATTATTTTTCTTTTTCCATGGTGAAGCTGCTGCGATTAACCACACCACCCGGCTAATTGTTCACTTGTGGGTAAACTGATAGCCTGCCGTTCCAGAGTGTGCCTGCCAAGGCACTCCAGAATAACATGTTACAGCCTCCGAGTGGCTCTTCCTGATGAAAGGGAAACTTCAGTCATATTTAGTTAAAGGAGCTCTTGAAACCTGGCCTGTCAATACCGTGGAGGTGGAGAATTACACCAAGGTTAAGCAAAGGTTTTCTAGAACTGGCTAGATGTTCATTTGTTTAAAGAGCCTGGGTGCATTCAGTCTGAGCCTGATCAGTACTGCCTGTTTCCAAGCTTGTGGAGAACAGTGCAAATACAGAGAACCCCCGAGGTCCCTAAGGGACCCAGAAAGGATTTTTATTTGACAGCAAGGAGAAATTCCTAGCTGAAGATTTCTAAATGCTGATCTGTTTTAATTAAGAAATCTTCTAAGATGTTATTGGAAATGAGACCAGAACTCGAAGGTAAAAATGGAATTAACATCAGCCTCCTTTTTCCACTCTGACATATTCTATCTCATTCCCCTTTTCTCCCTCTCTCTCTCTCTCTGTCTCTCTCTCTGTCTCTCTCTCTCACACACGCACACACACACACACAGAGCAACCATCCAACAGTCTTTTTTTTTAATTAATTAATTTTATTTATTTTTGGCTGTGTTTGGGTCTTCGTTGCTGCACGCAGGCTTTCTCTAGTTGCAGCGAGCAGGGGCTACTCTTCATTGCGGTGCGCAGGCTTCTTATTGCGGTGGCTTCTCTTGTGGTGGAGCATGGGCTCTAGGTGTGCGGCTTCAGTAGTTGTGGCACATGGGCTCAGTAGTTGTGGCTCGCGGGCTCTAGAGCACAGGCTCAGTAGTTGTGATGCCCAGGCTTAGTTGCTCTGCGGCATGTGGGAGCTTCCCAGACCAGGGCTTGAACCCGTGTCCCCTGCATTGGCAGGCGGATTCTTAACCACTGTACCACCAGGCAAGTCCCCATCCAACAGTCTTGACAAACCTCTTGGATTCATTAAGTCTCTTGGAGTTTTCGATGTGCTACAAGAGGTACTAAAAGCTATGTCTGTATCTCTGTGTGTGTACATATACACATTTTTTAGCACTTCTGATAGCACCTGCTGTATCCGAAGAGCTCACACACACATTCTCTCACTTAATGCAGTCGGCAGAAGAAAGGCTGCCCGGCAGGTGTCGTTTCACCAAGGAGGTAACTGAGACTGAGACTCAGGGAGGTAAACTGACTTGGGTAATACCACGCCATCAGGGTAAGATACAGCCTGATTTGAACCCATCTTCCCTCCCAGGTCATCTACCATACCTGAGAGCTTATTAGAGATGCCGGTCCTCAGGCCCCACCCCAGACCTGCTCAGTCTGGCGGAGGGGCCAGCAATCTGTGTTAACAAGCCCTCCAGGTCATGCTGGTGCACGCTCACGTTTGAGAACTGCTGCCTTATAGCCTACTAGAAAATACCCAGACACCTGCCCAAGACTAACTGACACCGATCAGTTCCTTATAGTCTAACTACACCCACCTAACACTCACCATTCCCGAAACATTTTTATTTTTGATACCATGTTCCTGTTATTTTGAATGGCATTTCTTTTTTTCTCTGCCTGGCAAACTCCTGCTAATCATTTAAAACCCAGTTCAAAGACCTCCCCCTCTCAAGATTTCACCGTCTTCTCCAGCAGTCCCACTTACCCCTTTCCCTGTCCCCCTACAGCACCGGGACATACCTCAACAGCATTGTCATGCCCGGGGCTTCAGTTTCTCTGCGTCACCTTCACGGTGGACTGTAATAAGGTCGGCAACGTCGTCTTATTCCCTCTCGGTACTCCCAGTACCTAGCACTGTGCCAGGAATACGGTAAGTGCTTAATAAATATGTATTGAATTAAGGAATAAGTGAATGCATGAGCCCAAGTACTATGACAAGTGTACTGAGTAATAGAGACAGGTGACTGGCCTGGGGGCACACAGCTGGCTGCTCCAGAGCCTGGTATGACCCCCAGGCATCCTGACACACAGCCCAGGATACTAATTCTCTCGACTCTGGGCTTTAGGGAATGTAATTGTTAAACAAGAGAGTCATTTTTGGCTACTTTGTGACAGATAATTATGCCAAACACACCAAACAGATAAAATTCTTCCCTTCAGGCTACAGAGCTGTGGCATCACTAGGTCACAGCCTCTGTCAGTTATCTCTGCATCGCTGTGTGTCTGTATTTATATATGGTGCCTATCACAAGGGTATCTAGACCAACAATTAAACCAGTTATAATGCCCAGGAACCAATCTATGGCAGCCAGCAATTATATCCATTCGTGTTTTAACTTTTTCTCCCTTTGACGTTTAATAGATGGTTATTATGATGTTGTCTTTACCGCCTCCAAATCTGCAGGCTGCTCACAGCCTAAATCTGCAGCTAGAGAAGGTTAGACTTTTGAGGGAAACTGCATATAACCTAAGGCAACTGTTTGGGTTCCGTTTCTAAGTCTGCTGCTTCGCCTGGGTCTTCTTCCTCTGTGAAGACAGTCAGGATGAAGAAGGATAAGGAACAGACCCATTTGTTCATTCACTCACACAGCACACATTTGGTGAGACTTACTCCGTGTTAGGCGTGGAGGACCCCAAGGGAGCAAGATGTGGTACTTACCTTCACAAAGCTCCTAGCCTAGTGGGGGAAGCGAGGGCTGTGAGTAGGAATTCACCATCTACTGTGATGGGCTTTACGATAGAGGTGCAGGGAGGGAAGGCTACCACACGGAGAGCTGGAGAGTCAGTAGCACTTAGGCAGCTGCGAGGGAGGAGAAGCCTGGGGGTAGGAGAGAGGAAGGCACTCGGCAAGGGCTGAAAGCAGTTCCCAGGGCTGGACTCAGACTAGACGTTGGTCTGCGTCTTCGGTGGGACGCACGAGACACCCAGACTGCAAAGGATGGAGGTCAGTTACAGTCTGATGCTAGGACAAAAGAAGATAGTAGGAGATGGCATGATTTCTCAGCAGTGCCTTCCTTGTGGGTGATGGGCGCAGCCCAAAGTTTGCCCAAAATCTGCTTTGAATCAAGGAGAACATCTATTTCTTCAAGCCACCTGTGGCTCTGGGGACTAAGGAGGTTGCAGAAGACAGGGAGTTGTGAATAAAGGATCAGAATTCATCATGATCACCAACTTTATACCTTCCTGAAGGCTCCTTCCCCAGAGCTGATAAAACATACTCAAAAGTCTCTTTCATCCTTAAAAAAAAAAAATTGACCTAACTCAATACAAGCCTTCCCTCACCCTGTGATAGGTGCAAGCTCTCCCTTAAACTCTTCACTTCCTTTGATAACCAAGTTCCTCAAAAAAATGCACACTACCCTCTCCTTCCACTCACTCTCCATCCACAGCTGCCAGGCTTGTGTCTCTACACCCATAGAACCACTATGATAAAGGTGATCACCGGCCTTCAGCGGCCACATCCAATGGAGTCATCCATTTATTCAGTCAACAAATCTTTGTTTTGTATCTACTCTGAACCAGGCACTGTTCCAGGCCCACAGATACAGTGGTCTAAAGGCTTTCACAGAGTTTACGTTTCGGTGGACTCCTTCTAGTTCTTAGGTTTCTGTAGCATTGGCGGTCATTGAGCTTTGCCTTCTGGAAACACTCTCTTGCTTTCCATACACCAACCTCCTGTGATTCTTCTATCTTTTGTATTATTCCTTCTCTACCTATTCATTAAAGCCTGACTTTAGGTAGGTTGTGTTCTAGGCACTAGACTCATCCTCCACGATTTTATCCTCTCCTCTGATTTTAGTTGTCAGACATGTATCTCAATATCTGTATAATCAGCTCCCTCCAGACAACTCTCTGTGGACAACACTTCAGTGTCCACTTAACCAAAGCTGGACTCTAGTTGCTGCGTCCCCACTCTCTCCTTCTCCTGTGTTTTCCAGCTCAGCGAATCCTGCTGTGCAATCATGATGCTGAGAGTCACCCTGGACCTGTGACTTTTCTTATTCCTGTGCTCCCTATATGCCAACAGCCTCTGTCCTCGGTCAGGACCCTCATCATCTCTCCTGGAAACTGCCATAGTCTCCTTGGCTCCACACTTATCTCATCCAGCGCATCTTCCACGCTTCCGGCAGAGCCATCTCCCCAAGTTGCAGATCTGACCATGTTCCTCCCCAATATTCTCCATCCCCTCTACCAGCAGTTCTCAGTATGAGACCCCCAAGACACTTTCAGGAAGTCCACAAGGTCAGAACTATTTTCATCCTAATAGTAAGACATTATTTACCCTTTTCACTGTGTTGACGTGTGCATTGATGGGGCAAAAGTGATGGTGAGTAAAACAGCAGGTGGCTTAGCACAGATTAAGGCCACGGCGCTAAATGGTACTATGTACTAGTAGTTGTATTCTTAACACTATGCACTCCCAGAAAGGAGAAAAGCCAGTTTATTTAATGTTCCTGATGAAGCAATAAAAATATTAATTTTATTAATCTCAGCCCTGGAATGAGCATCTTTTTAATATTCTGTGTCAACATGCAAAGTACATATAAAGCAATTCTGCTATGTACCAAAGTATGGTCGTTGTCTCAGAGAAAAGCATTGGTGTGATAAGTTGAGTTGCAAGTTAAACTAGCCTTTCCCACACACACACTAACACCATTTTTATTTGAAAGCATGACTGACAAACAAACTGTGGTTATTCAGACTTGGGTATTTGGCAGGCATGTTCTTTAAAATTAATGAAGTGAGCTTGTCACTTTAAGGAAAATATCTGACAATGTTTGTTGCCAAGTGAAAAAAAATTGGATCTTTCAAGCAAAAATCAGAATTTTGGAAAGCATACATCTGCCACTATGAGCGTGACAGCTTCCCAATACTTAATGACTTTTCTGATGAGACTGATGGTGATGTTAATAAATATGTGGGGTTTGTCTTGGTTCTTGTAGAGTGAGATGTGTCAACATTCAGAAGAATTACATGACTCAGTGAGTCAGTGTTTTCCAAATGGCCAATGGTTGATGTTACAAAATCATGCATAAGTAAAAACAGATCTATTCAAGTGCAAATAATGTAACATTTTGAAACGTTCATTAATACGGCTTCAGATTCCACATTGCAACTCACCTTTAAGAAACTGCCACTTATCAAATTTTAGGGTCATATCAAAGAATATTCATAATTATCTAAAAGGGCTATTAAAATACTTCTTTTTTTCTAACTACATATCTGTGTGAAGCAAGATTTTCTTCACATATTTCAACTGAAACAATATATTGCAAAAAATTCGATGCAGATATGAAAATCCAGCTATCTTTTTATTAAAGCAGACATTTCTTACAAATTTTTGTCTTAGACAATACAAATATGTTATTTGTTATTTTTTAAATGATTAATGAAATATTAAATAGCCTCAGTTTCAATTTTGACTAGAATTAATATCAATATGTGTAATTCACATAAACACAAAACCCTTTGAATCCTCAATAATTTCTAAACGTGTAAAGGAGTGTTAAAGCCAAAAAGTTTGAGAATCTGATCTGCAGGATTAAGGTCCCAATTTTTTTCTAGGTATTTTATTTTTCAGGATTATTTTAATGCTGCAGACTACTTTGACTCCTAATGTTCAAGGTTAAAATATTGATGGCTGATAAGTAATAGTTTGGGAAATGATTACAACCAGAAAAATTAAATCTCCAAAACTGAGAAATGTTCATCCTTAAAATAAATGATGTGCCTTACTTATAAAAAAAAGTTTTGATTTTGATATAGTTCAATTAAGCAATTATTTTCCCTTTATTGCCCATGCTTTGGTGTCACATTCATGAAATCATTGCTAAATCAGTGTCATGAAGTTTTGTGGGGTTTTTTTTGTTTTAATTTTTTTGGCTGCATTGGGTCTTTGTTGCTGCATGCAGGCTTTCTCTAGTTGCAGCGAGCAGGGGCTTACCCTTTGTTGCGGTGTGCGGGCTTCTCATCGCGGTGGCTTCTCTTGTCGTGGAGCACAGGCTCTAGGTGCGTGGGCTTCAACAGTTGCGGTTCACGGGCTCTAGAGCACAGGTTCAGTAGTTGTGACGCACTGGCTTAGTTGCTCCGCGGCATGTGGGATCTTCCTGGACCAGGGCTCAAACCCGTGTCCCCTGCATTGGCAGGCGGATTCTTAACCACTGTGCCACCAGGGAACCCCTGGACCACGTTTTTCTTATTCTGCTTTGTCTTGTCTTCCTTCTGACTTTCAAACAGCTATTCATACTTCAAAACACACTCTTGTCATCTCCTTTAATGAGACCAACCCCCTGCTCCAGCAGGAACACTCGATCACTCCCTGATTTGTGTCCCATAAGGACTTCTACCGGGGATCCCATAACACCTCAGTGCTGGTTCTCCAATTTAACCTCCAGGCCTTACCCTGGGTAAAATCGTGGACAGTTCCCTAATGTTAGGCAAATGGATTGTTTCCAATTTTTTTCTCTTCCTAACAAAGCCACTTTACATGCTGTATGTGTCTCCTTGGGCACCTGGGCAAGCAGCTCTCAAGAGGAGATCCCTGGAAGGGGCGTTACTGGGTCACAGAGTTTGTGCATCTTCACCTTTACCAAGTATTACTAAGTTGTTCTGCAAACTGGTTCAACCAATATATGCCACCACCAGCAACAAATAAAACCTTCTGATTTCCCCACATTCTTATCAACACTTAACGTAATCAGACTAAATTTTTTAAATTGATGCCTGTGAAATTATATCTCATTGTTATTTTCATTTTCCTCATTACTAATGAAGTTAAAAATCTTTCTATAACCTACCCAGGTTTCCTCTTCTGTGAACTGCCTGTTCAGAAATATCCTTTGTCTGTTTTTCTGTTGGGTTGTTTGTCTTTTTCTTACTGATTTGAAATTCTTTATATATCCTGGATACTCACCTTTTTTTCTGCTATGTGCATTGCAAATCTTACCTCCCTGTGAGTAACTGGTCTTTTAAGTCCATCTGTGGAGTCTTCTATTGTACAGAAGTTTCAATTTTTAATATAATCAAATGTATCAGTCTTTATAGTTTAAGCTTTTTATACATTATAAGATTCTTCCTCATCCCAAGTTCATATGATATTGCATGTATTTTTGTCAAAAACTTTTCACATTTAGGTCTCTAATCCCTCCAGAATTTTTTTTTTGGTAAGGTGCAAAGAAGAGATCTACTTTTTTTCTTTTAATTAATTAATTAATTATTTTTTTTTTTGCTGTGTTGGGTCTTCGTTTCTGTGCGAGGGCTTTCTCCAGTTGTGGCGAGTGGGGGCCACTCTTCATCTCGGTGCGCGGGCCTCTCACTGTCACAGCCTCTCCCGTTGCGGAGCACAGGCTCCAGACACGCAGGCTCAGTAGTTGTGGCTCATGGGCCCAGCCGTGAGATCCTCCCGGACCGAGGCACGAACCCGTGTTCCCTGCATCGGCAGGCAGATTCCCAACCACTGCGCCACCAGGGAAGCCCAGAGATCTACTTTTATCTATTCCCATATGCATAAACAATTAGTCCAAACCCACTAATTGAATATTTCATTCTTTCCCAATTGATTTGAAATGCCATTTGCTATTGGTCCACTGGTCTTTTTCAAGGATCAGCAAAATCTTCTGTAAAGGGACAGATAGTAAATATTTTATAGTTTGTGGGCCATAGAGTCTCTGTGACAATTACTCAGCACATATTTTATAGCTTGTGGGCCATAGAGTCTCTGTGACAATTACTCAGCACATATTTTATAGCTTGTGGGCCATAGAGTCTCTGTGACAATTACTCAGCACATATTTTATAGCTTGTGGGCCATAGAGTCTCTGTGACAATTACTCAGCACATATTTTATAGCTTGTGGGCCATAGAGTCTCTGTGACAATTACTCAGCTCAAAAGCTTCTAAGGAGTATGGCTGTGCTCAACAAAACTTTACAAAACAGGCGGTGGGCTGGATTTGGCACACAGGCCAGTGGTAGCCCCTAGTCTATTTATCTATTTTTGCACCAACATGGCACTGTACACTTATGTGTAGCTTTATCTTTTACCTCTCTGTTTGGAAGAGTCAATTTCCCCTCCTTGCTCTTCTTTAAAATTATCAAAGCTATCCTTGGCCCTTTTCCCTTCCATATAAATAGGTTCACCTTAGAAATTCCATCAAAATTCCTCATTTGAAGGGAGGAGGGGTTTCTTCTATTTCACTTTTCTAACTTCTTGAACTGGCCAGTTAACTCTTTAATTTTTAAATCTTCCTTCTTATTATACACCTCCCTTTAGCTATTGCCTTATCTATGGCTGACAGGTTTAACTGTTATTGTTTTCATTTTTGCTGTTATAAATACTTTCTAACACCCATTAGGACTTCTCGTTTGAACTATGGATTAGTTAGAAGTGTGCTTCAATTATCCAAATGTAAGAGAATGGTGAGGTCTGTCTATGTTTTAGTTATTAATTTCATATTTAATTATGTTGTGCTTGGAAAATCTGGTCTAATTATATGTTTTTTTTTTTCATTGAAACTTGCTTTGTGACCTAGGACATGATAAAATTTTATAAATATTCCAGAATGTTTGAAAAAATGTGCATTCTCTAATTGTTGGAAGTAAAGTTCTCTATTCTATCATTTAGATGAAACATCACTTGTACTGTTCTAAATTTTCCAACATGATTATGGATTTCTGAATTTTTCCTCATAGTTCTGTAAGTTTTTGCTCTCTCTGCATATATTTAACACTATGTGATTGCATGCTATTGGGGTCTCTGGGTCTTGGATACACTGAGAAATAAAAAGTGAAGATGTAGGTCGGAATATCACCTTTGTTGCTGATAGAGGCTAAGATGGAAGACATCTTAGTATGAGAACCAGATGGGCTTGTGGATGAACCCCAAAAAGGCAGGCAGCCCCAGCCCCAGATGCAGGCAGCTCTAGATCAGGGCAATGCTCCCCCAAGAAGAGCAGAGCCCCTGAGGAAAAGCGGAACCCACGCTCCCTGAGGGCAGCTGCATCCATGAGGGAGAAGGTGCGGGCCAAGCTGGACTCCACATGGGTTTATCGGCGTCTGTGTACCAGCCAGACACGTTGCTCCCAAGGGCGAGCAAGTCAGGGGACACAGAGAGGTTCAGAACACGCTTCAGGAACAGCTCTCCTCACGGAAGCCAGGGGCAAAAAGGCGCTCCCTTTAACGTTACAAGTTACACATTACAAGTTTTAAATTGTTTCATCTTCCTGGCGAATTATGTTTCCTTTTATCCTGTATTAACTTTATGACTAATACTACCTTTTGATTTTAAAAATCTATTTTGTGTGACATTAAAGAAGCTACACAGCAACTTCTAAAAATTAGTTTATGGCTGTTTATCTTTATTCAGCCCTTTACTTCTAACCTGTGTCATTGCATTTTAGTTGTGTCCTTTGCAAAGAGCGTGCAGCTGAAATTCTGGTGGTGGCGGTAGGGATTGTTGAGTAAATTTATTTCTATTTTTTAGAACTTTTTAATTTAGTTTGTTTGTTTGTTTCTTTTTTGGCTACACCACGCAGCATATGGGATCTTAGTTCCCCAACCAGGGATCAAACCCACACCCCCTGTATTGGAAGCACAGAGTCTTAACCACTGGACTGCCAGGGAAGTCCTGTTTCTTTTTTTTTGAAAATGTTTAAGCCTATACTAAGATTCACCAACTGTTAAATTCCTGCCAAGTTTGTTCCTCCCACCTCTCTCCCCCACCCACATATACATATATATATATAATTTTTTTTACAAATATCTGAAAATTGGCTACACATATCAGGACACTTCACTCCCAAATATTTCAACACATTCCCAAAGAACAATAACATTTTTTATACGACTACATCACCATTACCACACCTAAGAAAATCAACATTAATTCAATAATATCTTGTAATACTCAAATTTTCCCAGTTGTGCCAAGTATATGTTTTCTAGCTGTTTTCCCCTGTGATTTAGGAACTATTCAAAATATATATATTGCAACAGCTCATACAGCTCAATATCAAAGAAACAAACAACCCCATCCAAAAATGAGCAGAAGATCTAAATAGACATTTCTCCAAAGAAGACATACAGATGGCCAACAGGCACGTGAAAAGATGCTCAGCATCACTAATTATTAGAGAAATGCAAGTCAAACTACAATGAGGTGTCACCTCACACCAGTCAGAATGGCCATCATCAAAATGTCTACACATAAATGCTGGAGAGGGTGTGGAGAAAAAGGAACCCTCTTACATTGTTGGTGGGAATGTAAATTGGTGTAGTCATTATGGAGAACAGTATGGAAGTTCCTTTAAAAACAAAAAATAGAGTTACTGTATGATCCAGCAATCCCACTCCTGGGCATATATCTGGAGAAAACTCTAATTTGAAAAGATACATGCACCCCCAATGCTCATAGCAGCACTATTTACAATAGCCAGGACATGGAAGCAACATAAGTGTCCATCGACTGATGAATGGATAAAGAAGATATGGTACATATATACAATGGAATATTACTCAGCCATAAAAAGAATGAAATAATGCCATTTGCAGCAACATGGATGGACCTAGAGGTTATCATACTAAGTGAAGTCAGATAGAGAAAGACAAATATCATACGATATCGCTTATATGTGGAATCTAAAAAAATGATACAAATGAACTTATTTACAAAACAGAAATAGACTAGCAGACATAGAAAACAAATTTAGGTTACCAAAGGGGAAGGGGGGATAAATTAAGAGTTTGGGATTAAAATATACACAGTACTATATACAAAATAGATAACCAACAAGGACCTACTGTATGACACAGGAACTATACTCAGTATCTTGTAATAACCTATAATGGAAAAGAATCTAAAAAAGATTATGTATATATATGTATAACTGAATCACTTTGCTGTACACCTGAAACTAACACAACATTGTAAATCAACTATATTTCAATAAAAACTATATATATATATATATATATGGCATCTGGTCACTATATCTCCATAATTTCCATCAACCTAGATATTCCCTCCCCTTGCCTTCTGTTCTCCATTTGACTAAATCTTTTGTAGAGCCCAGGCCTGTTGCCTGCAATAAGCTCCACATTCTGGATTTCTCTGACTGTTTTTCCATCATTAGATTCCTCTTAAACGTTCCTGGTAAGAACACCATGTAGGAGATGGGTGTATACTGTGGGTAATGCCAAGCTCATCTCCTTGGTTAAGTTAGTAATTGCCAGATTTCTCCATTGTAAAGGCACATTTTCTCCTTTCTAACTAAAAAGTTATCTATGGAGGGATTCCTTAAGACCAAGTAAATATCTTTCACTTGATTGTTTTAGCATTCATTGATAATCCTCCCTTGCATAAGTGGTTACATTGAGGAGTTACAAAATAGTGATGTTGTAATTCCATCATTATATAAATGTGTATATATATAAAATATATTTATATATCAGCTGGCATCCTATATATATGTATATATATAGAAAATATATTTATATATCAGCTGGCATCCTATATATATATGTATATATATAAAATATAATTATATATCAGCTGGCATCCTATATGTATATATATAAAATATATTTATATATCAGCTGGCATCCTATATATATATGTATATATATATAAAATATATTTATATATCAGCTGGCATCCTATATATATATGTATATATATATAAAATATATTTATATATCAGCTGGCATCCTATATATATATGTATATATATATAAAATATATTTATATATCAGCTGGCATCCTTCCGTAAAGAAAACATTTTTCTTCCCCCATCCCCATCTTTCTCTCTCTCAACCTCTCACTCTGTCTTCTCTCCTTTCAACTTTATTAAGATATAACTTTCCATAGCACAAATTACACATATTTAAAGTGTATGATTTGATGACTTTTAACCTGTGTATAACCCCATGAAACCATCACCACAGTAAAAATAGGAATGCTTCCATCACATCCAAAAGTCTCCTCATTTTCCAATCCAAGACATCCATTGATTTGCTTTCTGTCACTATAAATTTGTTTGCATTTCCTGAAATTATACATAAATGGAATCATACACTAGATACTTTTTTGCCTGGCTTCCTTCATTTAGCACAATGATTCTGAGATTCATCCATGTTCCTTTTTACGGCTAACATTCTATTGTATGAATATACCACAATTTTTTATCCATTGCCCCGTGGATGAGCATTTGGGCTGTTTCCAGTTGAGGGCTAAATCCTGAACCTAAAAAAAACAATAATCATAATCAGTTGATAAATCAGAGAAAAGTGAGAGAAAGTAGTATAATTCTCCCGTGAGAATTAGAGCTTAACTATTAACATAGAAACATTACTGGCTCAAAGGAATCCACTCAACATCAAGGCAAAAGCTAGAGCAGGGAACAGAGCTGCAGAGTTGAATATTAAACTTGGTATTTCTGGGAACCAGCGCAGGAGCATCAGGTAAGAGAGAGGCAATCAGCGTTGCTTCTGGCTTTTGGCACTGGTGTAAGTATGTTTTCATGGCCCTGTCTGCTAATAATGATGTCGTTCTTGGAAATAAAATAAATATTAATATGTTTACATGCATTTTTTACTTTATACAAATTCTGTGAGTGGTGTGCTAAGAAATAACAAGTTTTGGAGGCCAAAATAAGTCTCTAAGTGGGCAATTTTGGCAAATAATTCTGTGAAGTCCTGTTAACCTTGTTAGAAGATACGAATGTTATATTATTTGAATGTTATGAAATGTTCATTGGTGTTTCTAGTGTTTAAATATTCACCCTAAGTTACAGTTCTTTGCAAATATTTTGACAAAAGACATACAATGAGAAAAACAGATTAATGTTGTTATGAAATGATCTAATAAGAGACCAGAAACTGATCTTAAATTCAAATTTAAAAAAGCAACATCTAGGGCTTCCCTAGTGGCGCAGTGGTGGGGAGTCCGCCTGCCGATGCAGGGGACGCGGGTTCGTGCCCCGGTCCGCGAGGATCCCACATACTGCGGAGCGGCTGGGCTCGTGAGCCATGGCCGTTGGGCCTGCGCGTCCGAAGCCTGTGCTCCGCAACAGTAGGGGCCGCAACAATTAGAGGCCCGCGTACCGCAAAAAAAAAGAAAAAGAAATAAACGTTGCTTTTTTTTTTTTTTTTTGCGGTACGCGGGCCTCTCACTGTGGTGGCCTCTCCCGTTGCGGAGCACAGGCTCCGGACGCGCAGGCTCAGCGGCCATGGCTCACGGGCCCAGCCGCTCCGCGGCACGTGGGATCTTCCCGGACCGGGACACGAACCGCGTCCCCTGCATCGGCAGGCGGACTCCCAACCACTGCGCTACCAGGAAGGCCCAGCAACGTCTATTTCAATGGCAAAACAAAAACCAGGCCAAACAGACAACATATTTTTGTTACTAAAAAAGGAAATGACCTGATCTGAAGCAACATGTTCACTAATCGCCCAATTTGAAGATGCTTTTGAACACATCCTCAACCAACCAATTCCGCGAACCTTAACACGAGATGAAAGACATTTTTCTACATCTGGAATGCCTGTCCTAAAACTAAGATTTCACTACTGGATAGTAAAATTCATGCTTGTGAGATTTACAATTCTATTTTAAGAGTAAGCTTTAAATATTAAATATTTGTGATATTATCTTTGGATTTTTAAAACGATTTTTACTTGGCATTTATTCTGTGTTAATGTTTCCTTCTAATTTTACCTTCTAATTACTATCAAATGCCTATATCAGGAAGATGTCATTTTTACATGTTATGGAAACATGTAATTTTGTCACAATATTTTGGTTCACAATAGTAATAGCCAAGCATTTATTATTACACTTTTTTTTTCCCACAGAAAACCTTTCAAACTTTTAGTATAACCCTATCACAGAAAAACTATTCATTGTCTATTATTGTGGCCAATCTTTATTATTTAAAAACACGTAAGTGAAGTGTTATGGAAAAAATACAGAATAAATTGTGATTTGGGGAATTCCTGGGAATTCCAATTTCTTGTTTCTGCCTCACAAAAATTATTATCCGTCAGGAATTTGGAAACAGTAGCCTGTATTAAGGCAGTCGTAGTGAAAGTAGAGAGGAAAGGAAAAAATAAAGAGGTATTTAAGAGGTAAACCATCAGATTTAGTGGCTGATTTGATGTGAGAAATAGGGGAGAAATGACTCTAGAATAACTTTTTAAATGTCTGGTTTTGCAGATGTGGATGATGAAGATTTCAGGAAGGAAAGCAGTGTGGGGCAGTGAGGTTGCTGGAACACAGAAAGCTGAAGGAGCCTGAGTCATGCGCCTGAGAGTGTCCTCAGCAAAGAGGTTTGTTCTAGAGATGGAGGCTCAAGACTCAGTAGCAAATAGATAGGAGTCAGAATCGTGGGCAAGTCAGCATTTGCTTCCAGCTATTTCAGACATGTTTAGTCCATCTACCATAAAGCAGAAGAGGTGGGTGTTTGGGAGCAGTATGGGATAATTATTTTACCGCTTTCCCAACCTTACACACTACCTTAGTCATTTTGGCAAACAAAATACGACAGCTGGTTATGGTTTTTAGCCTCTCAGAACTTCTGAAGTTACAGGTTTATGTACGTCAAAACGATGAAACAAATGCCTTTTGCTTTTCCTTTAGTTGAAGCCAAAATATTAGTGAGAAGAAATCTTCTTTCCCTCTTCCTTTTCCTTTAATTACAACATTTTAAAATATAGAGGAAAAACTTATGAAAATGAGTTAAATCAACTAGGAAGTAATGTAGAATAGAATAAGAGATGAAGAGACCATTATCCCATGTGTTATCTTACTGTAAAATGGTAATCTCGAGTGCCGTGAGGACCTCATTCTAATTACTTTTTAAAAAATTGACTATCTGTGACTGTGTATGCTATAGAGCTTTTAGTTAAGCAAAGCCTCCAGAGTTACACAAATTAAGGTTTGAATCCTGACTCCACTGCTTGCGAGCTATGTGACCTGAGGTGAGCTGTGTAATCCCTCTAAGCTTCAGTTTCCATAGAGGCAAAATGAGTCCTCCTTGACTTCTCCCATTCTCTAACCCGTGCACCTACTAAGCATTTCTTGCATCTGTCACCGTCTCTCTATCCACACTGCCAGTACCCAAGTCCAAGCTATGGACGTCTCGTGTATGGACCCTCACGACAGCTGGCTGTTGCTCTCCCCACATTTAATCTTGCTCTCTTGAAATCCATTCTCGGTCCCACAACCAGAGTGATCATTTGAAGACATAAACTCTACATTTAAAAACCCTGTAATATCTCTCCTCTGCTCTTAGCGATCACCACCTACCATCACCCCGACAAATGGGGCGTCTATCTCTGGGCCCCCTCGGGCCTCGGGGTCTTTGCACAATTTGAAGACAACCTCCGTCTCCTCCACCCCATGCACTTTGACTAGCTAACCCAGTTTTATCCTTCAAGTCTCAGCTTGGAGGCCACTTTCTCAGGAAGTCTCTCTCCTCCATCCCCCAATTCTGGATTAGATTCCCTTTATGGGTGTTCCTATAACACAATATACTTCTCTCATCCATTCTGCATTCTGTTTTTCCTAATTTTACATTAAATTTTTAAATAATTACTTTTTCTATTAGTCAGGGTTTTATCAGAAAAATAGAAGCCACTGTGTATGTTGCACGTATTAAGAGTTTTAAGATGGGGAAGTAAGGTTTACGCAGCCACTGGGGAAGCAAAGATCAAAAAAGTCATTGTAAATGCTCTCAGCCTGCAGCAATGAAGCATGTGATCCCCAAGAGCTGCCCTGGGAAACTACAAAACTTATGAATCTCTGAGATGTTTCTACCAGCTATCTCAGCCTGTAGCATAACACAGGTGATTCTCTGAAAATCTATCTGAAAGCGGTTTGAACCCTGCATTTCTCTGTGTACCTGCCTCCATCTGCCCGGGGAGAATAATGATCCCTCCTCCTCCCGCTTCCTCCTGTAAGTGCTTTGCATTGGATGATTCCTCCTGGAACCAGGCAGAGAAGAGGTTCCGGGAAATGCAGCTATCAGTTTCTCTTCTCCAGGCAGGAAGACCTCAGAAGGGGATGTCAGTGATGTCCAGTTGACAACCCACAGTTCAGCACATCTGTCCTATGACCACTGAAAACACTTATGTTAATGACATTGATGATATTGAGCTTGATAGATATCTTCCTTGTTCAAGGGGCACCAGTGCCCAAGTTCCTGTAAAAATCACAACTACCTGGCAATGCACGTTCAACATGGTCCATACAGTGAGTGTTACGACTGAAGCTGAGCTGTCTGTGTACTTTTTATGACTGCTAAGTGGATAAGGGAGTCACATCCTTGGGTCCAACACACAAAAAGTGCTGAGAGCACTGCCCCGGATTGAAACCCACCGTCCTCACCCCATCCCGAGTACGTCAAAAACCAGATAATCAGTATCAATTTGGACTCAATGCTCTTTAAGGCTGTCCAGGATTTATTTCCCCATTGTGAGTGGATGCTCTTTAATTTAGATTATAAACCCTTAGAGGGAAGGCGCCACATCTGTTTATTTCATCTGGTTTGGCTCTGTGCGTTTAACAGATAATCTTTGGATTAACCACTGAAGGAAAAAGATGGCCTCAAACTTAATGAAGATTGAACACAGCTTATATCATCTTCCACAATTATAGTTATTGAGGTGATCTTGGCAGACCTTCCTGCTCCAATACTGTAAACTTGAGAGTGACCAAGACCCCATGGGGACGGGTGGGTGGAGCCCTGCTGCCAGAGCTGTGGTCTGGGTGGTTGAGGGTGGCCCCCTTTTTGAGCTACTCTCCTTCTCTGTTGTTTTCCTTCTCCCCAGAAAGGAAGTGTCCACCTGTGCTGGTGTGGGTCTTCCTCCCTATTTGGCTATGCTCTGGAGGTTCTTCAGGAAGGATGGGCCAATCACCTTTCCTGCCTGAGATGCTGAGGTTCCCTGCCAATGCTTGTGGGTAGAAAAGAGACCAAGGTAAATGTCCCTACTTTGCAATTGGAGGACATGAGGCTGGGGAGACACAAAAGAACTCACTCTAGGATTATAGTCAATAGATGGGAGAGATGAAAATAACCTGAGTAATAGGCCCCATCACCTAATCTGCTGAGGATGGAAGGGTGGATAGCTAGATAGAGCTAGCAGAAAGAGACCTTAGTCATCTAAGCCAACCTCTTCATTTTATAGAAAATTGAAATCTGGAGAGGAATGGTGACTTGCCCCCTTACACTACAGAAAAACCTCCCTTTTTTGGATACAATCTGATCCTTTGTGCTTCTACTAGAGATGAAGTCGGGCTAATTCTAAACAACTGCATTCATTCCAGGACCCCAGGGAGCCAAGGAACACTTGCAGGGCCAATACTACCTACCTTTACCTGAAGTCCCAACCAATTAATTCAGCAAATAAATAAGTGAATTTCAGCTAAATAATCACAAGGTATGTATTTTAAATTCTCAGGCCAATGAGGTCACAGAATAATCTAGAAGGAAGCAACTAAGCAAAAGCAAGTGCTATAAAATACAACTGGAATAACTGACTGACTATAAGAAAGAAAAAATAAATCCCGAATTTCATGTCCATAAAACCCAAGGAAGTATCTCACTGATATAAACAAAGTATATATTTTTTCATTAATCATGCTTTTAGGTTTGTTTCCTTTCTGATGGTTCATGAAAGCGCAGCTTTAAGACAAATGCCCTGGCCTCCATTTGCAGTACTGGGGCCTGTAAGACCCTCTTCTATAGAAATTCTGGAGGCGCCACTGTAAGGGAAGCATGCGGAACACTGCAGTGGTCCAGGGAAGCGAGCTGGGCTTGTATCACTGGGCAGACCGTCTGAAAAAAGTCTGTAGGAACTCAGATGTTTGTGCCGTTAGGGCCATGCTGTGACAGCTGGAGCTGTCTCTCAACGTTCCTATCATTAAACAGCACGCCCCCGTGGGACTGATGGAAGACCCCTGAAGCTGGGTGGCAGAGAGCAGAACTGCAGGAAACTCGAGACGCCTGCCTTGAAGAACCCAGCGACTGGTCCGGCTCTTCATCCAACAGACGCAATGGCATCCAAACAGAAGGAACTTTTTCTCTGTCCTACCACCTTTTGGAAATTTACTCTGGGGTGCTGGGCAGAGGGAGGCGCAGGACCGGCTTACACTGTTCACGAACACTTTAGAGCCTCCACTTACAGCGCTGATGCCCTCCCGGGACGGAGGAGGGCTCTGTAAATCAAGCCCTTCTCGGTTCGTCAGCCCTGGATCTGCTGAGTCCTCACGTCAAAGGCAAGTTGGAACAGAGTGGAGACTTTGGCAAAAGACTTTCTCCCCCTCCAGCTCCCCATTTTAATTAAACAATTCTAGGGTGAGGTTGGTCCGGGAATTATTTCTCTGACTCACATTCCCTTTGCTCTTTTTCACACACTCAGAAGCAGCACCTCTGAGTCCCTTGTAGCCCTGGGCACAGGGAAGCCAGGGTTGGGGCAGAGCTGCACTGGGACCCACTCCACTCCCAAGGCTGAGAAGACAAACAGGGAGGCGTGTCTCCCAAGCCGATTTCTTTCATCACCCCAAGCTATCTGGGGACACCATTGCTACACACCTCATGAAGAAGCTGCAAACTGGTTCTCGCTCTCAAATAAGCAGGTGGGAATAGGTCTGCTTAAGATCCAGTACGAAGCTGATAGAGAGTTAAGCTAAGCAAGAAGGGAGGCGGTTGGTCTGACCTCTGCCCTTCTTGTTGAGCAAGGAGCAAGGGGGACACTGCCTCTTCAGAGACTTGGGCTAGCCCGGGAGACACAGACCCTGGCCCGGAAAAGCAGCTGGGCCATCTGGGCGGGTCCTGTCCCAGGCTTCATCTTTCATAATCTGATCTACTCTGTTGGCACTGAGCGTGCAAAGATGACGACGACATAGTACCCACCTTTGAGAAACTCGCAGTTTAGTAGGAGAGCTGGGCACGTAAAGAGCTCCAATGTGCTTGGGAAGTGCTGAGGCAGGCTCCTGCGTGGAGTGGGAACTGGCGGTAACACGCACATCGCCCGAGCACGCGCACACGCATCCTCACTCAGAACACACGCTCTGTGTCATCACAGGTCCCCGGTCACAACAGGACCGGCGGGCGTATTTCAGGTGGAGCAGTGCTGACTGTGTTCTGCCTCTTTCTTAGAGGTGCTCTCACTCCTGAAATTTCAGAAGCCCTGGCTCAGTCAGTCTGAAACAAAAAAGGGAGTGTACAAATCCAAGAAAACGCACAGCACAGGCCTCCATGCGGCAGCCGTCCTGGCCTCTCGCTCTCCCTGGAGAGTAGAGATGGCCGGTTGTCAGCTATCCAGGGCTCAGGACTCCTAAATTCTCTGCCCTGCTCCTTGACTGACCATCTACGAACTTGAACAAGTCTCTGGCTTTTTATACCTTGGGAGTTCTTTGAATAAAATGTAGAAATGGCGTTTTATTGGAAAGTGAATTTGGCTTGTGACGTCATTCACTCGTGTGTTCATTCATTATGTCGGCATTTCACAATTATATTTGAATATGTATTACATGTTAATGTGTTGCTGCAAAAGTCATGTGGTCAGGAGATGAAGATGAATAAAACGGGCTTGCCCTCAAGGAGCCTGCCCTCAGCATGAGAGACCTGAGTTAATCAACTAACAAAAACTCAAGGAAGAATGACATAAATGCTCTAATAAAAATATATCAGTAGAACACAACATTGTAAATCAACTATATTCCAAAATAAAATAAAAATTAAATTTATATATAAAAATATATATGATATATATTTATCTATCTATATATATATGATATGTATATATCTCAGTAGAATTTCTAGCAGCAAGCCTGCCTGCACTGACTTGGGCTTTCTTCCTTATTTCATCTACACATAGATACGCTAGCTAAACAAAAAAACGAAGGAAAGAACTCAAACCTAGGGAGAATGGGAAGTGGGAGCTAATATCATAATGGCCAAACAGTTATTAGGCCTGCGTATGGGTCCCAGGGACTGCAGACTGATTTTCATGTTTACACTGGCATGGTGTAACTGGTCTTGGGCATGCACACATTTGGAAACTATAAATGAATCCCCTTCATAAAGCCCAGTGACTTGAAGGGTTTCCCAGTCCCTGGAAAGGGAATTAGGAAAACTTTATCCATCAACCTGTGGAAGTGGCAAGGAATTTTGACATCCATTTGAGGCTTTGATGGAGTTTTTTTTAAAAGTCATTTATGAGAAGGTAAAACTCCAGACCTGTGCCCTGTGAGGGTGTGGGTTCTAGATGTATATACAGACATATATACATCCTGTACATACAGACAGGAACTCCAAAGCAAAGCATCAACACAACATAAAGACACATCTTAACCCATGGAAATCCATTTGGCTTTAGTAGAAGCAATTGGAAACTAACTTTGTAGAGGCACTTACATCAGAACAGATAGGATCTTCCCAGAGGGAAAATGTTGTGCTGAAGATAAGCTCAAAACCAGAATTTATAAACCATATAAAGAAACAGACAACCATGGGCTGGGGAAGTGTATATAGATGTAAAGCAGATGCAACAAGCAGACTCAGCACATCAGTAACTGGAGACGATGACACAACTTGAAAAAGATTATAATATATGGATGTTTAAGCTGATTGGACAGATAAATGAAGGAATGGAAGCCACAATGACAGTGGGAGACAGTTTAGAAACGTAAAAGCCAATTTGATGAAGAACTACATAACACTTTTACAAGTGAAAAATATGGTCGCCGAAAATTCAAAACACGATAGAGAGGTAATAAATAGCAGATTTGTTTGGTACAGTCACCTAGGAGAAGAGTGCACCATTATTCTGAAAGTTGAGCAATCACATACTCTGTATCTCAGCAATTCCATTTCCTGGAACACAACCAAGAGAAACCCAAGAGCCATAAATAACAAAGTTTATAGTAGTGCGGCTCATAGTAGCAAAGACCTGGAAACAACCCAAATGCTTGTTGACACCAAGAGTGGATAAATAAACTGTGATATAGTCACATGAAGACACAATGGAACATTACAGTGCAGTCAAAACAAATGAATTGCAGCTACGTGCTGCAATATGCAGGAATCTTAACGACATAACTGGGAATGAAAAAATAAGTCCATGGCTTGCCTGGTGGCGCAGTGGTTAAGAATCCACCTGCCAACACAGGGAACTCGGGTTTGAGCACTGGTCCGGGAAGATCCCACATGCCACGGAGCAACTAAGCCCGTGCGCCACAACTACTGAGCCCGCGTGCCATAACTACTGAAGCCTGTGCACCTAGAGCCCATGCTCTGCCACAGGAGAAGCCACCACAATGAGAAGCCTGCTCACCACAACTAGGGAAAGCCCATGCGTAGCAACGAAGACCCAACGCAGCCTAAAATAAATAAATTTATATAAAAATAAATAGTAATGTCCTAGAAGATGATTTCAGTGCAGAATCATTTTTATAAAGTCACAAAGTTTTTTTTTTAAGTTAAAAGCCAAAAACTGAATAATGTGCTTTTTAGGAACAAATATATTCTCAAAACATTTTAAAAAAAAAATCTTTATTGGAGTATAATTGCTTTACAGTGTTGTGTTAGTTTCTGCTGTATAACAAAGTGAATCAGCTATATACATACGTATATCCCCATATCCCCTCCACCTTGCATCTCCCTCCCAACCTCCTTATCCCACCCCTCTAGGTGGTCGCAAAGCACCGAGCTGATATCCTTGGGCCATGCAGCTGCTTCCCATTAGCTATCTATTTTACATTTGGTAATGGGTATATGTCAATGCCACTCTCTCACTTCGTCCCAGTTTACCCTTCCCCCTCCCCATGACCTCAAGTCCATTCTCTACGTCTGTGACTTTATTCCTGTCCTGCCCCTAGGTTCATCAGAGCCTTTTTTTTTTTTTTTTTTTAGATTCCATATATATGTGTTAGCATATGGTATTTGTTTTTCTCTTTCTGACTTACTTCACTCTGTATGACAGACTCTCGGTCCATCCACCTCATTACAAATAGCTCAATTTCGTTTCTTTTTATGGCTGAGTAATATTCCATTGTATATATGTGCCACATCTTCTTTATCCATTCATCCGATGATGGGCACTTAGGTTGTTTCCATCTCCAGGCTATTGTAAATAGAGCTGCAATGAACATTTTGGTACATGACTCTTTTTGAATTTTGGTTTTCTCAGAGTATATGCCCAGTAGTGGGATTGCTGGGTCATAAGGTAGTTCTATTTTTAGTTTTTTAAGGAACCTCCATACTGTTCTCCATAGTGGCTGTATCAATTTACATTCCCACCAACAGTGCAAGAGGATTCCCTTTTCTCCACACCCTCTCCAGCATTTATTGTTTGTAGATTTTTTGATGATGGCCATTCTGACTGGTGTGAGGTGATACCTCATTGTAGTTTTGATTTGCATTTCTCTAATGATTAGTGACATTGAGCATCTTTTCATATGTCTGTTGGCAATCTGTATATCTTCTTTGGAGAAATGTCTATTCAGGTCTTCTGCCCATTTTTGCACTGGGTTGTCTGTTTTTTTGATATTGAGCTGCATGAGCTGCTTGTATATTTTGGAGATTAATCCTTTGTCAGTTGCTTCGTTTGCAAATATTTTCTCCCATTCTGAGGGTTGTCTTTTCGTCTTTTTTATGGTTTCCTTTGCTGTGCAAAAGCTTTTAAGTTTCATTAGGTTAATTTTTAAAGTAAAGCAACAATAAGAACAAGCATCAGGGTAGTGGTTACCTTAGATGAAAGGAAGGATTGGGACAAGATGGGAGGAAGCACATGGGTAGTTATAAGTTATTGCTAACATTCTAGTCCCTTCATTTTTTATATTATTAATGAATAGATACATATCTAGACAAACAAAAAAGGACTATGCATTAACAAATGATGATAGTATATAATGAACCTAGGACTATCATCAATCTAATTTGCTGTACCAGAGATTTCTAAAATCTGTAGTCAATTAGACACAACTAAAGAAGGATCATTGAAATTACACATAGAGATAAAGAGGCGAAATGGGGATAAAGAGCGAAATAAAAAGGTGGAAATACCAAAAAGGCAGTGGACGTATGGAGACTAGAATGATGTATGTAGGTGCATCATACATCTATTAGGCATTCCAGAGCATAAAATAGAGAATAAAGGGAGAGAGGAAATATTCGAGGAGATTATGGCTGAGAATTTTCCAGAATTGAATAAAAACATAAGACCCTGGGTTGAAGAAATACACCAAGTTCCAAGCAGGGTAAATAAAAACCAGTGCAAACCTAGACATTTAGGAGTGATTCTAAAGGACATCAAAGATGAAGAGAAAAATCCTCCAAGAAAAGATAACACACTCTTCCCTCCAAAAGACAAGTAGGACAACAAAGTAACATAATAGTTATAAGAGCCCAAAGAATTAAATGATCAATTACCCCCATGACTGAGGGAGAGAGTTGCCAATAGAAAGAACATAACAGAGAGCATGTATTTTGAGCTGAGCGTGGAAAGATGTCTAGGATTTGGGGAGGTGGAAGGAGGGAGGAAGAATCTTGTGCATAGGTCATGGCATGAACAGAGGCATAGAAAGGTATGTGGTTTGTTCAGACCCTCCAAAGTATAGCTTTCCCTGGAGGCTAGGAGCAATTCTGATATTATGAAATTAAAAAGGCTCATGCCCTTGATTCCGAAGTCATCAGTGCTCCTTCGCCTTCGGCCTTTCAACAAGTGCACCAGTGTGGCATGTGGCACACTCAGGCAGGAGTAAGCCCTGCTCAGTGCCATCTGTAAGCGTTTCTATTGTGCCACCCTTTCAGAGCACTAAAATCTCGACTGCAATAAATGATTGGGGTTCCACTTGACCAAGATTCAAAATACCTGAAGGGGTTCTTTTATGTGAGGCTATATAAACATGACAGAAAGGGTTAGATGAAAAAGACTGAATCCACACAACTGAATGAATTATATATACTATGCTTTAAATGGTTAAAGTTATTTCTACAGTAAACTTGAAGCAACATACAAGGTGGGTTTATGATTAATTCCAATTCCTCCTCGATTAAGGAGTTGGTGAAACTCTGCCTGGTTTTTCTCAGCTTTGTCAAGATGCTCTTTTTTCTTCCTCCTGGCTCTTCCTGCCAATCCTGTTCTGCGTCCTAGGATGCTATTCCACAAGTCTACACTGGACTTGGCCCTTTCATATAGTAGGTTGTTGAAAAATTGCAAACAATTATCATTTTTCTACCTGCAACTTTTTAAGTCCTCAATTTAAATAAACACAGAGAGAACCGTTATATTTTTATAGTTCCAGTTCTTGCTATCCTATTTTTGGAACCATGCACTTACATGCAATGCTGGAACACAGGAAGTTTAGCATCTGTTGTTACCCCAGGAATGGCTTCTCCCTCCCCTGATTTTCTAAGTGATGGTAGAAGAGGTTCTATGGGGGTCCTTTGTTTTTGTCAGGATAAACTTGACTTTCAGGTTGAGCCCCACCTGAGGTTGCGTAGCGTGCCCTGAAGGAGTCACTGGCCATTCTGACTACTATGTGCACTGCAGCAGCACAAGGGAACCCCAGATGGGGCAGGGAATTACTTACGCTGTATGATGTGAGGGCCCATCCCCAACAGATCTCTTCTGCCCAATGTCATTTCCTCCCCTTCTTCTGGCCTACAATTCCTGCTACTTAAGCCAGTGGGCGAGGGAGGAGGAATCACCTTGTAATTTTTATTAAAACCTTGTTATATGCCATTTAAGCTTGCCTTTTTTTCAAGTTAGGTCTAACAGAAGCTGGAATTTTAACAACTCTAAACCCCTTTAAAAGAGGTGAGTCTGGACTAGAGGCCAAGATGAAAAAACCGTAAAGTTTAAGACCTGAATGGGACTTCAGAAATTATCTAGTTCTAGTTCAACCTTTTTAGTTAACAGGTTGAAAAACAAAAAACCAAGGCTCCTTTCCATATGTCTCTGGATTTCATTTGCTAATATTTTTTTAAGGATTTCTGAGTCTATATTCATGAGGAGTATTGCTCTAGTGTTCTCTTCTTGTAATGTTTTTGTCTAGTTTCAGTATAAGGGTGATTCTGGTCCCATAAATTGAGTTGGAAAGTGTTTCTTCTTTCTCTATTTTCTGAAAAATTTTGTTGAATTCATATTATTTTTTCCTCATTGGTTAGAAGTCATATGTAAAACTATTTGGACCTGTAGTTTTCTTTATGGGAAGACTTTAAATTATAAATTCAACTTATAGGATAGTCACCGTAGTATAATAGGTACCGTATAATAGGGCAATTCAGATTTTCTATTTCTTTTTGTGTCAATTTTGGTAATTTATGTCTCAAGGAATTTGTACATTTTACTTAGGTTATAAAATTTATTTTGATAAAATTATTCATACTATTTTTATTATCCTTATTATCCTTCTGTCTCTAAGTTCTGTAGTGACTTTCTATCTTTCCCAATATTGGCAATTTTTGTCTTCTGTCTTCTTTTCCAGTCTAGGCTGAACAATATCCCATTGTATGTATATACCTCATTTTCTTTATCCACTGCTTCACTGATGGACTTTTAGGTTGCTTCCATGTCTTGGCTATTGTAAATAAATGCAATGAATATGGAGGTGCAGATACTGCTTCAAGGTCTTGATTTCAGTAAACTTTTTTCTTTATATTTGAGTACATTTCCTTTGTAGAACTTGTCTTTTATTTGGTCAGTGGGGTGACTGGGAGGGGCAGGCGTTAGAGGCTCTTTATCCTTTGCACCTGCTCCTCTTTCCTGGTCTGTATGTCAACGTTTCTGGCACTTGCTTTTTATCCTGAGAGTTTCTCAACAGCTATTATGTCCAGGTGCATTAATCCAACCTGCACTAATGACAATATGTGTTTTTTTCCTGGGTACTCTGGCAACAGCTGTGGGTTGTTCCAGCTAGGCACATTCTTGAATCTATATGGTGCAGAGGATGAGACATCGGCCTGGGTTTCCCAAAACTAAGAGAGGTTCTGCTTCTAACCAACTATGGAACCCTTTGCAGGTTTCTGACATTCCAGGGCTCACTGTCCTTGACTGTAAAATGGGGAGTTTGCACCAAAGGACCTCTACTGTCCCTCCCAGCTCTAATCTACTGGGGGCTATTGATTTTTCTGAAGGATCGTTATAGGTAAATAGCAGGGAACATGAACTAGACATGTTCTGAGAACCAGATAAAAAAGTGCTATGGGCCACCAGAGTGGGAGGATGAGCTGGGTCTCATCTGTCCCAGTGCAACATAGGCTTCATTTTCCTACTGATTTTGGCTCAATAACATCTGTGACAACAGGTCCTCACCAAGGTAGTTTGAGGTTGACACCAGTACATCATTGGATATTGGATGGACTGGGTTCAGTATCTCCTTCCTCCTTTTTTCTTCTCACTCTCCCTGCCCTTGCCCCACTGGAACTGTGCATGCATTTGTTGAAAAAAAAAGCCCTAGGAAAGCAAGTACAGGTTCCTTAGGCCCTGAGTTAAGACCCCTTGGAGAAGTCAAAATACTCAAGGAGATTTCGAGCTGCCCTCTCTAACAAGGTAGCCACTAGTCATATGTCTACTGAGCCTCTGAATTCTGGCTAGTCCTAAATGAAGTGTAATACAAGCATGTAATACGCACTAAGTATATAAGACTTAGCATGAAAAAATATATAAAATACCTTGTTAATAATTTTTATATTAATAGTACCTTGAAGTGATAATACTTTTATATATTGGGTTAAAATTTAACATTAAAATTAATTTCTCCCCACTGTTGGTTGGCATATAAATTGGTGCAGCCACTATGGAAAACAGTATTGAAGTTCCTTTAAAAACTAAAAATAGAGCTACCGTATGATCCAGCAATCCCACTCCTGGGCATGTATTCAGAAAAGACGAAAACTCTAATTAGAAAAGATACATGCACCCCAATGTCAACAGCAGCACTATTTTCAATAGCCAAGACATGGAAGCAACCTAAGTGTCCATCGGCAGATGAATGGATAAAGAATATGTAGTACATACACACACGCACACGCGTGGGCACACACACACAATAGAATATTACTCAGCCATAAAAAAGAATGAAATTTTCAGCAACATGGATAGAGCTAGAGATTGTCATACTAAGTGAAATAAGTCAGACAGAGAAAGACAAATAACATATGATGTCATTTAGTTATGGAATCTAAAACAATGATATAAATGAACATATCTACAAAACAGAAACAAACTCACAGACATGATAAACAATCTTATGGTTACCAAAGGGGAAGTGGGGAACAGATAAATTAGGAGTTTGGGATTAACAGATACATACTACTATATATAAAATAGATAAACAACAAGGACCTATTGTATAGCACAGGGAACTATATTCAATATCTTGTAATAACCTATAATGGAAAAGAATCTGAAAAAGAACATATGTATAACTGAATCACTTTACACCTGAAACTAACTCAGCATTATAAATCAACTATACTTAAATTTAAAAAAAATTTTTAAATTAACTTCTCCTGTTTCTTTTTACTTTTTTAACGAGGCTACTAGAAAACTTTAATTTATTAATATGGCTCACTTTGTATTTCTGTTAGACAGTATTGCTCTCTAGAGTATCAAATTTAATACCTTTTGGTGAGAATAATAAATCTATTTATAAAGGGGAACATCTGTAATTGGACGCTCATTACTCATTGTGTAACTTCAGTGACTATACCGAGTTTTCTTCACCCCTCTCTCTCATAGAATTTTTAGAAATCATTGGTATTGTTTCTCTTTCACTTTCTGTGTCTTACAAATCTGTGAACCAGACACTTGTTTCTCTCACAGCAGCTGCTTCAGAAATAGCAGGAAAGGAGTTATAATCTAGATTCGTCTTGAAGTGTTTTGAAGCTTGAATGTGTGGAAAATTAGGAGGTGAAGGGGAGGGCTCTAGGGGATGAGAGTAGGAAGCAGTTTCTAATTTTCTGATAAAGAAGTGTTTGTGGCTAGAATGACTTCTGTTTCCAGAAAGAATTCTCAGAATGAGAAGTGTTGGCCGGCTTTCATTACGCCCAGGAGCACTGCCTTGGGTGAACATAAACCCTCTGGGGAGATGTCTGATTCCCAGTAGCAGGGAATGACAATAGTGCACAGTTAGCTGGCTCCATCTCCTCCTCTATGCCCCCATGAGATGCTGTTCACACCCGGATCACAAACGTCCAAGACAAAGCAGGTGTGGGCTCTTTGCCATCCACCAGTTGATTGCTGGACCCCCCAAAGGAGAGAGTAAACAATGAAAAAGAGGTAGAATTTTTAATATATAATTGCTGAGAATTTGGAAATTAAATTATACAATAAAGTATAGCTGATAAACCAACAAAGAAAACACCATGGGATCATAAAAAATGATCCATAAGAAGACAGAAAGTAAAGGGCGAAGGAAATAAGAAACAGATGGGTAAGTAAAAGACAAATAGCAATGTGACAGATTTAAACCCAACCAAATCAATAACTATATTAAGTGTAAGTAGTCTAAACAGCCCAACTGGAAGATTGTCAATTATAACAATTAGAGATTGTCACATTGGATGAAAAGGGAACCACTGATTATATGCTGCCCCAAAAAACTTACTTTAAATATAAAAGCGCAAGTAAGTCAAAAGGAAATTTATAACAAAAGATACTAATACTAACCAAAATAAAGTTGAAGTGGCTATATTAATATCAGACAAAATAGGTTTTAGAGGACAGAATATTACCAGGGATAATGAGGCTCATTTCACAATAGTAAAGGGGTTAATTCATAAAGACGACATAAAATCCTAAATGTTCATTCCCCTAATAACAAAACTTCAAACAGGAAGAAAAAACTGATCAATTGCAAGAGAAATAAACACAGCTACAATTATTCTTGGAGATTTCAATACCCCTCTCTCAATAATTGATAGAACAAGTAGACAGAAAATCAGTAAGAATATAGAAGATTTGAACAACACTCTCAGGTAACTAGACCTAAGTGACATTTGTAGAGCACACCATCCGACAACAGCAAGACACACACTCTTCTCAACAACATAGACCATGTTATACCATATTCTGAGCCATCAATAAATTCAGAAGTGTTCAAATCCTGAAAAGTATGTTGTATGACCACAATGGAATTAAATTAGAAATCAGTAACAGAAAGTTCTCTGGAAAATCCCCCAATATTTGGAAACTAACTAATGGAATCCTGCATAACCTATGGGGTAAAATAAAGCAAAAAGGAGTGAAAGTAAAAAAAAAAATGTATCTAAAGAGTGGTATAGAGCTAAAGCAATACTTAGAAGGAAATATATAATACTAAATGCCTATATTAGAAAAGAGAAAAGTTTCTAATCAATTATCTCACCTGCTACCTTACAAAACTAGAAAAAGAAAAGCAAATGAAATCCAAAGTAAGCAGAAGAAGAAAAAATAGTATCAGAGCAGAAATTAATAAAATAAAAAAAGAAAACAATCGAAAAAATCGATGAGATCAAAAGTTGGTTCTTTGAGAAGATCAATAAAATTGATAAACCACTAGCTAGACTGGTCGGAAAAAAACTAAAAAGTCACAAATTACCAATATCCAGATTAAAAGCAGTTACTTCACCACAGAATCTTTAGATTTCAAAAAGATAGTAAGAGAATATTATGAATAACTTTTTGCCAATACACTTGCAATTTAAATGAAATGGGCAAATTCCTTGAAAGAAACAAAACTCACTCAAGGAGAAATAGATAACCTAAATAATCATATATATCTACTGGAGAAACTGAATTTTGTTTGTTTGTTTGTTTGTTTTCGGTACGCGGGCCTCTCACCGTTGTGGCCTCTCCCGTTGTGGAGCACAGGCTCTGGATGCGCAGGCTCAGCGGCCATGACTCACGGGCCCAGCCGCTCCACGGCATGTGGGATCTTCCCGGACCGGGGCACAAACCCGTGTCCCCTGCATCGGCAGGCAGACTCTCAACCACTGCGCCACCAGGGAAGCCCGAGAAACTGAATTTTTAATTAAAAACTTTACCTCAAAGAAAACTACAGGCTCAGGTGGCTTCACTGGTTGAATTCTATCAAACTCTTTAAAAAGAAATAATACAAATTCTAGACAAACTCTTCCAGAAATCTGAAGAAGAGGGAGTACTTCTTCACTCCTTCCTGGAGATAAAAGTAACCCTGATAGATAACAAAACCTAAGATATTAAAAGAATAGAAGACTACAGAACAAAAATTCTCAACAACATTTAGCAAATAGAATCCAACAATATATAAAATAAATAATGATTAGGTGGAGTTTAACCCAGGGATGCAAAGTTAGGTTAACATTCATAAATCAGTCAATGTCTGCCCTGCAAACTGGTTCATCTGTACCATTTTTCTAGGTTCCACATATATGCGTTAATATACGACATTTGTTTTTCTCTTTCTGACTTACTTCAGAATAGAGACACAGACATAGAGAACAAACGTATGGACACCAAGGGAGGAAAGTGGCAGGGGCTGGTGGTGGTGGTGGTGGGATGAATTGGGAGATTGGGATTGACATGTATACACTGATATGTATAAAACAGACAACTAATAAGAACCTGCTGTATAAAAAATAAATAAAATTCAAAAATTAAAAACAAACAATCAATGTAATTTGCTATATTGATGGATATATTTAACAACCATATGATCATCTCAATATATGCAGGAGAAGAATTTGATGAAATCCAACATCTATTTCTGATGGGTGAGAGTCTATCCGATGTGTTGAAGGAACAGCAAAGTCAGCGGGGCTGGTATGGAAAGAATGCGGGAGAGGGTAGGCAAGGATAAGATCAGAGAGGGGGCAGGGGAAGGTCACATAGGATCTTGTAAAGTCTCTGGCATTGTCTGTCTCTCAGTGACATGAAATGCCACTGGGGGGATCTGAGGAGAGGAGCAACATTGTTTCAATTTAAGTGTTAACCAGATCACACTTACTGCTGTACTGAGAACAGACATGAAGAAGGGGCTGGGGACAGAAGCAGAGACACCATTGGGCGCGGGGGTGGGGCATTTGCAGTATGTGATAGATGGCAGTGGTCTGGACAAGGACAGTGGTAGAGAGGGTGATGAGAAGCATTCGGATTCTGGATTTTTTTTGGAAGGACTGAGTTAAACGTGAGGGATAAAGGGATGAGTCAGAGATGACCCTGGTGGTCCAGTGGGTAAGAGACTCTGCGCTCCCAATGAAGGGGGCCTGGGTTCAATCCCTGGTCAGGGAACTAGATCCCAAATGCGTGCCGCAACTAAGAGTTCGCATGCCGCAACTGAAGATCCCGCATGAGGCAACGAAGATCCTGCACGTGGCAACGAAGACCCCGAGTTCCTCAACTAAGATCCGGTGCAGCCAAATAATTAAATAAATAAATATTTTTAAAATAAATACATAAAATGGTTAATTTAAAAAAAAGATGATCCCCACATTTCTGTCCCGAGCAAATGAAAGGGTGGTGTTAGCACTCACTATGATGATGAAGACCGCAAGAGGAGCAGGTTCCAGGCAGGAGGGTACTGGAGATCAGAAGGTTGGTTGATTCTGAGCATATTAAGTCTGAGATGGCTAACAGAGGCTTACGTGGAAATATTATGCAGGGAGGTAGAAAGACAAGTCCGTAGAAAGAAGTCCAAGGTGAAAACAGAAATTTGAAAGTCATCAGCTTATGAATGATATTAACACCCAGTAGTGGGTGAGATCACCAAGGGAGTGAGTGGTGATAGAGAAGAGGTCTAAGGACCGAGTCCTGGGCACCCAACACTTAGAAGCTGGGGAGATGAGAGCCTCCCTCCCTTGGGATATTAGCCTCATAGTGTATGCCAGGCACCGTTACAAGCACTTGGAACTTTATAGCTCATTTAATGCTCAACCTGTACATTAAGTACTATTATTATTCATACTGCAGACTGATGAAACTGAGACAGAAAGTTGAAGTAACTTGCTAAGGGCAAGAAAAATTGTAAGACTAGAAACAAACAATATTGAAGGGAAGACAGCAGGACTCAGACATACTGAGATGAAGACCCAGTAAAACTGACTCATACTATATGCAGGCAAATGGAATGTGCTAAAAAAAAAAAGCTGCTTATGTTACATTTTTTTCAAGAATGAAATTCATGGTGACTATGCAAAGATGTTAAAGCAAAAATAAAAAGGAAGAAACATAGTGTGAATTCACCAGTGAAGGATCCATTCTGGAAGATAACACAACGCCAAGAAACAGGAAAAAATCCAAGTGTTTTGGATTTAGGGGAAAAAAATAAGAAAAACACGAATTCAATGAAATGAATATAAGTCATCAGGTGAGACAATAAAATGAGATGAAAAATGGTCATTAAAGAGCTAAGAAAAAAAATTGAGGAGCAAAATAACAATTCCAGAGTTAAATAATTTTGAAACAGCAAGAAACAAAATTAACATACCTAAATACTAAATTCATCATATTCAGGAAAACTTGAGGTAATTCACAGAAAACGCATAGGGAAAATACAAAGTTGAAATGATGAGAAGGAAGATAAAGATATGGAAGATAGAAAACGATCTGACATATGGGTCCTTGTGTCCCTGAAGGAGATACTACAACACATGAAACAGAAAAAAATATTTACTAATATGAAAGAAAAGGAAGAAAGGACTGTATCAGGAAATTGAAAGGGCACCTTGGGTTCTGGGAAAAAGTGATACCAAGTGCTTAACCCTGAGATGTATTTCAATGAATTTGCCGCACTTCAGAATAAAAGAAAAAGGTCTTACAAAAGTGATTCACTTACAGTGCGTGTGGCTGGGGTGGGTTGGCGGGGACGCTGAGAATCAGGCAGCATTTAATGCAAGAAGATGGTAAAACAATGTCCCTAAGGCTCTGAAGAAAAGAAAGTGGGACCCAAGAATTTTCCACCAAACAAGTTATTGTTAACACAGAGGCAACAGACAATGTCAAGCATATAAAAACTCAGGGAACACAATATCCATAAACACTTCTTGTAAATAAAAAGGAAACACACTCAACCAAGAGATGAATCCAAAGAGTTCAGAAATGGACCATTTCTGGCATCAGAATTCTTCTTATAGAGGGAATTTTCCCTAGAAAAAAATACTTCAATAAGATTATGGGGGTAGTATAGTACTTCCCACCTTCACAGACTTTTCCATATCTGTATAACATCCCTGTTTTTTACTTAATATGTTTCTTTAAAATAACTCAGGCTTTAATTTAGATTTATTTGTTTAAAAAAGAAACTTGCTATCATAAGCCTAAAAGAAAAATTGGCATCGCTTACAATAAATAGAAGATAGCCAAGCATAAAAATAAATGCACTGAAACCAAAACAATGTTATTAATATCTAGCCAGATACTCTTGCCAGCTTTCAAAGAGCTGAGCTGAAGCCTGCTTTCTCTTTGATAAAAAGGGAGATTGGTGTTAAATGTTACGTGCCTATTCCCACCATACAGAGACTTTCTCTCTATTGAGCCTTCGTAATAAACAGAGTGTCACGTCTCATCGTGTGATTCCCTTTAATTGAATGCTATGCCCTTATATCACCTACATCACTCACTTTGGGAAACACAGGTAGAAGAGGACCAGATTCTGTGATCACAGCAAATGGAAAACCATCGTGCTTGGGACAGTAAGAGGAAACTATTTTTGTTCCTCCTAAGAAAGAGAAGAGAAGACACAAAGGAAAAGAAGAATGGTTGCATTAGTCTCCTAGGACAGTCATAACGAATTACCACAAACTTCTTGGCTAGAACAACAGAAATTTGTGCTCCTGCGGTTCTGGAGGCCAGAAGTCCAAAATCAAGGGCTTGGCAGAATCCCCTCCCCTCCCAGGTCTCTAAGGAAGATTCCTTCCTGGCCTCTTCCGACTTCTGGTGGCTCCAGGCGTCCCTCATCTTGTGACCACACAACTCTGATACCTGCCTCTGTCTTCACGTGACCTTCTCTTCCTTCTTCCTATGGGTCTCCCTTCTGTGTGTCCCCTATAGGGACACTTGTCATTGGATTGGGGCCCACCTTAAGCCCAGGATGACCTCGTTCCAAGATCCTTAACGTAATTACATCTGCAACGTAATTACACCTTAAACATGATTTTTTTCCAAGTAAGGTCAAATTCACAGGTTCCGCAGAGGTTGAGACATATCTTTTGGGGGTCATCATTCATTCCAATACAAGAAGATGAAAGCATTGGTGCCGTGCTTATAAGATGGGAATTTATTTGGATGAAATAAATTCTGGTGGCTAGTCAGCAAAATGAGGATTTGAACACAGGGATATCAAACGTTCCATTTGAAATTATTTAAATTGCTAGAATGTAAAACCGTCCTCTCTCTTTCCTTAAACTTTCAGTCAGGCTGTTACAAACACACACCCATACACACATACTCACACACACACTGTTTTAAACTCTCCTGTTTGTATGTATGTATGTATATTTTTATTCAGAAAGGATTATAAGAGAGTACTAAGAACAGCTGTACACCAACAAATTGGAAAACCTAGATTAAATGGACAACGTTTTAGAAACACTACCAGGACTGAGTCATGAAGAGAAAGAAAATTTAAATAGACCTATAACTAGTACAAAGATTGAATCAGTAATCAAAAACCTCCAAACAAAGAAAAGCCCTAGACCAGATGGCTTCACTGGTGAAATCTATCAAATATTTAAAGAAGAACACCAATCCTTCTCAAATTCTTCCCCCCAAAACTGAAAAGAAGTGACACTTCCTAACTCATTCTGTGAGGTCAGCATTACCAAGGCAGATAAAGGTATCACAAGAAAAGAACACTGCAGACCAATATTCCTTAACAACATAGATGCAAACATTTTTCACAAAATACTATCAAACCAAATTCAGCAGCATATTAAAAAGATAATTCACCATGAACAACACAATTTGGACTTCACTAAAATTTAAAAAAAATTTTGTGCATCAAAGGATACTATCAAGAGCATGAAAAGACAACCCACGGAAAGGGAGAGAATATTTGTAAATCATATATCTGATAAGAGTTTCCTATCGAGAATATATAAAGAATTCCTACAGCTGAACAATAAAATGACATACTCAATTTAAAAATGGACAAAAGGGCTTCCCTGGTGGCGCAGTGGTTGAGAGTCCGCCTGCCGATGCAGGGGACGGGTTCGTGCCCCGGTCCGGGAAGATCCCACATGCCGCGGAGTGGCTGGGCCCGTGAGCCATGGCCGCTGAGCCTGCGCGTCCAGAGCCTGTGCTCCGCAATGGGAGAGGTCACAACAGTGAGAGGCCCACGTACCGCAAAAAAAAAAAAAAAAAAAATGGACAAAAGATGTAAACATTTCTCCAAAGAAGATAAGCAAATTTCAAATAAACACATGAAAAGATGCACAACATATAGTCATTAGGATGCAATCAAAACCACAATGAGATACCACTTTGCATCTACTAGGATGGCCGTACTTTTTAAAAAAACAGAAAATAAAAAGGGCTGGCAAGGATGTAGAGAAATTAGAACTATCGTGCATTGCTGGTGGGAATCTTAAATGGTGCAGCCACTGTGGAAAAAATTTGGTGGTTACTCAAAAAGTTAAAACATAGAATTACCATATGACCTGGTAATTCCACTCCTAGGTATATACTGGGGGAAAAAAAAAATGAAGGAAAAGAGGGACTCAGATACTTGTATGCCGATGTTCATAGCAGGATTATTCACAATAGCTAAAAGGTGAAAATGATCAAAGTGTCCATTGACTAATGAACTGATGAGCAAAATGTGCTATACCCATACAATAGAGTATTACTCAGCCGCAAAAAGGCATGAAATTCTGATACATGTTGCAACTTGGATAAATCCCGAAGACATTATGCTAAGCCAAATAAGTTAGACACAAAAGGACAAATATTACATGATTTCACTTACATGAGTATGAGGAACAGGGAAACTGACAAAGACAGAAAGTACATTATAGGTGACCAGGGGCTATGAAGGGGGAAGGGCGAGTTATTGCTTAATGGATACAGACTTTCTGTTTGCAATGATAAAAAGAGTTTTAGAAATATTTAGAAATAGATAGTGGTGATGGTTGCACATGTGAATATAGTTAATGCCAGTGAATTGTACCCTTAAAAATTGTTTGAAAGGAAAATTTTGTTATATTACCACAATAAAAATTAAAATAAAAAAACCAAAGTGATCGTCCTCCACAGCAATAAAAAAGAAGGAATTACTGATAAACAAAACAACTTGAATGAATCTCAAAAACATAATGTTAACTGAAAGGAGACAGGTATCAAGACATCTAGAGAAAAGAGAGAATATGATTCAGTATGATTCAGGAAGAATACTCCTGGCAAAGGCTGCAGGTGGGGAGGGATTGAATACAAAGGGGCATGAGGGAGTTTTGGGGGGAGTGATGAAAATGTTCTACATTTTGTTTACGGTAGGGGTTGCACGACTATCTGCATTTGTCAAAACTCATTGAACCGTACACCAAAAAACATTCGTTTTGCTCTATGTAAATTACACTTCAATAACCTGATTTTTAAAATACTCCTTGCAGAGATGTCGGCCTATGCTGGTGGAAAGCCACAGGTGCACTAGTCCAGTCTCAGCGGTTAACCTGTTCTTGTAACTTGATTCTCTTCTCACGCAGCCCAGCAGCCACGCCCACTGATGGCTGTGCGTTTGAAAGCTCTTGGCTGGATGGCACTTTTCTTTTCTTTTTTTTTTTTTGCGGTACGCGGGCCCCTCACTGTTGTGGCCTCTCCCGTTGCGGAGCGCAGGCTCAGCGGCCATGGCTCACGGGCCCAGCCGCTCCGCGGCATGTGGGATCTTCCCGGACCGGGGCACGAACTCGTGTCCCCTGCATCCACAGGCGGACTCTCAACCACTGCGCCACCAGGGAAGCCCTAGATGGCATTTTAAAATTTCCAACAAGTCTCTAGTTTGGGGAAGTTTCCAGCTCTGGAAACTTGGTGAATGAGAACCTGCTGGCTGGCGATGGAGGAGATCGGGAGGTGATGGTTGGTTGGAGGCTGGAGGCCATGGACCCAAAGACAGAGCAGGGCAGGGTGACAGAGGAGGAGAAGGGGCCCTGAACTCCTCATTCTTCCTTTCATAGTCCCTCTGCTAAAAAAGGGGAAAGTCCTCCTTTCTGACAATCCTGCGTCAAAAGAGTCTTTGTCAGCTGTTCCCCTCAATCGGGCGAAGAAGCACGGTCCCTCCTGGCTGAGGTGCTTGTGTCTCTGATACCCTCGGAGTGAAACAGATGCACTTATGGTGGCAGGCCCATCACTGACGCAGCGCCCAAATCCTGCCACACTGCCCAGGAACGGTCACTGCCTGTTCCCCTGCCGGGGGCGGGGGGGCTGTCCAGCCCTGTCACTTGTTTCCTCTCCTCTCCTAATCCCGCCAGCCCAGCAGGGGTTGCTGGGAGCAGGCCACGGGCTTACCTCACCATGGGAAACTGCCCTCTCGCTGGTCCCAGCCAGGAAAGGTAACTGCCTTGGAAGAGTTGTACTCAGCTCCAGGTGGGCGTGGCAGGAAACGCAGCCGACCCTCCCAGCACCACTGGCTCTCCCTTCCAGATGTGCCTGGGGACCCGGGGATGCCTCGGGGGCAGACTGGGAAAGAACAAGAAGGAAAACGAGCGAGTGCCAGGCAGCACGGCCCTTCCGTGGTAAGCAGAGACACTGTGGAAGAGTTTGCGTGACTTGGTCCGCATCCGACACCACTGGGTTTAGAAGGGAGCTTGGAAATAACCCAAGCCAACCGTCTCATCCGTGGCATCTTACTCCTGAGGCAAGTGCAGCCCGTGGCGGGTGACCTGATTTGCTCAAAGTGTCGTGGCGGGTGCCTGGCAGAGCCAGGACTGGAATGAATGCTCCTGGTGGATCCTGTCTCACCTCAAAACCGCTGGCGGCTCCCTTTTCTCCCACAGTAAAAGCTGCAGTCCTTAAGGTGGTCTCCAGGGCCCCCTCCGCCGCCTCCATCCTCTTGCTCCCCCCACCGCGCCGCCCTCTGCCCTAGCGGTCCTGAGCACGGCGGACGAGCTCCACGCTGCACCCCCGACATCGGCATCACCTGCCTCCACGTCCTTCGGGTCTTGGCTGAATCTCACCTTTTCAGTGAGCCTTCTCCCGACACCCCCACCCCGTTTCACAGTTCAGCCCATCCCCTCGCCCCTCTGGCGCTCTGATCCCCTCACCCAGCTCTACTTTTTCTTCTTTCTCAATACTTCCCACCCCTAACACACCCTTCACTGTCCTTATTTATGATGTTTCCCGTTCCCGTCTGCCTCTGGCACCAGCGTGCCAGCTCCACAGGCAGGGGGCCGTCTGTTTTGTTCACTGCTGTGACGCTGATACGGACCAGGGTTCTTGGCCTTCCCCAATCAATAAAAATTGATCAGACGGCAGGCAAGAAATTCAGGCAAGGCTTTACTGGGGCCGCTGCCGCAGCAGGGGGGGAAGCGAGATCATACAAGAGGTTCCCACGCTTGCTCGCCCCCTGGGTGGGGGAGGGGAGCTGGTTCCTTACGTGGGGTGAGGGTAGGGGCGTGTCCAGGGGTCGAGCCGGAGGGGTGGCTTGGGTGTTTTGCCCACCCCTCTGGTGGTGGTGTGTGCAGGGGCCATGCGCAGTACCCCACATTTGCTCCCAACACCCTGTTTTTGCTCCAGCCTCTTCAAAAGTGGCAGTTGGGTTTTTTGGTCTCTTTGTATCTTTTGTCCAGAATTTGCCCCCAACTGTGCATGCACGCAGTTATTTTTAGTCCCATAGAGTTTCTTCAGATTTAGTTGCTGGAGGAGAGATGTGTTCAGGTGCAAGCACTGCAGCCCTGCAGCAAAAGTCCCAGGTCCCAGCCGGTCTGAACCCCAGCATTACAGAGGTGCCTAACTCAGCCAGTATTTGCTGAATGAATGATTAAATGAGCCGTTTAAAGTGCCCTGTGCTAGATATTTACTCGTCTTCCTAAATCCCCCCCAGAGGCTTAATATCAAACTTACCAAATGATATACCTGCTTTTTAAATTTAGTCCCCCAAAAGGGTTGTCTACGATTGAAGCCCAGACATCCCCCACCCATCCGGGACCTCAGTTGGATGAAGAGGTGCTGTATTTTTGAGTTAGAAAGGGCTGGCACTGTACAGCCGTGGTGTTGGTGGGCACGGGACGAAACACCTCATTGGGCAACAAGGTGCCCATGCAGCTGAGCTCCCGTGGCCTTGCCACGGGACTTGGAATGCTTCCCACACTTACTTCTTTTGGAGGTGACACTGGGGGCTCAGTCATACATTCAAGCAGCTGTTGTCAGGCCGGAATTTGCGATGGGTCCCGGGATCCCGTTAAAATGCACGGGCTTTTGTTTCGCTTTGATTTCTAAAGGATCAGCCTAGTAGGTCCTCGTCATTCCACTGCTGCTTGATACTTGGTAAGTTTATCTGATTGACGGTAAGCAGGCTGCAGAGGGAGGTAACGTTTACTGAGCACCTGGCCTTGGTTTCCACACACTTTATCACCCATCATCCTCCTAACAACCCTGTAATGTAGGTGTCATCTCCATCTTCTATTTTAGGAAGCTGAAGCTCAGAGAAGGCAAGGGACTTGCCTAGAGTCGTGGCTAGTTGGGGAGAAGGCAAAAGATGCCAAGTCTTGTTCTTTCTAATCTAATACACCAGGCTTTCTTCTACAGGGCACTCAATAAACATTTATTACAAGAATAAATAATTGAAGGCACAAGAATCTAAAGGACTGAAGCAGAGATTAGGTAGCTTTGAAGAGAGAGGAGGGGTAAAGGAAAGGCCAGAGCATCAAGAACAGGACTGTTTGGGACATGTCGAGGGCACATGTCAAGGGAACTGGTAGGAGATGCTGACCAGGTCCAGGTGGGGAAGGAAAGTGAGGAGGTGTGGTATAGCCGATCTGTCCACTAGGCTCTTCTGCTTGCCTCTTCTCTAAGAATAGCAGCATCTCATCTCACCCACCCACTGCCTTTTGTGGCTCTCATATGTTTTCAGTGCGTTTTCTCATTACAGCCTCAGAACAATCTTGTGGGGTGGTATTATCTTTCTTATTTCACAGATGAGAAAACTGAGGCTCAGCCAGCCCAGATAACTTGCTCAAGACCACAGGGCCAATTTAGTGGCAGATCTGGAACTCTGTTCAAGTCTTATGATCCCCAAAGTCCAGTGTTCTTACCTTTCCTAAATAAAGAGAATCGCATCCCATTGTAACAGTAAGTAGCAGCCACACTCAGAGGGAGAGGAGCCCAGGGAGGGACAGTAATATATCTAAGACATTTTGACATATAAACTCCTGGAGGGTAGGGCCTAGCACTATGTACAGAATTTTACAGCACCCAGCTCAGCTGCCCATACTGTGGAGCACTGGTGCCAAATGGCCTCTGCCAGGTGGCTTGTGTCCTTGTCCCTGAGCCTTGTCCCTCCAGTGTCCAGGTGGGAGCTGAGGGCAATGTCTATTCCCAACTCCCTGCTTAGGAGGTGGTGGAAACACCTTACAACCCAGTGGGGAACCAGTCCCTGCCAGGAGCTGGCGCCACAGCTCAGAGGGGTGCCAAGAGAAAAGAAACCTGGTGGTGAGAGACCTGTACACTGAAAACTATAAGACATTGATGAAAGAAATTGAAGAGACACAAATAAATGGAAAGATATTCCATGCTTATGGATAGGAAGAATTAATATTGTCAAAATGTCCATATCACCCAAAGTGATCTAGAGATTCAATGCAATCCCTGTCAAAATTCCAACAGCATTTTTTCAAAGAAATAGAAGAAACGATCCTAAAATTGTCTGAAACTAAAAAAGACCCCCAATAGCCAAAGCAATCTTGAGAAAGAAGAACAAAGGTGGAGGCCACGTGCCCCCTGATTTCAAACTATATTACAAAGCTATAATAATCAAAACAGTTTGTCAGTGGCATAAAAACAGACACATAGATCAATGGAAAAAAATAGAGAGCCCAGAAATATACCCACACTTATATGGTCAATTAATTGATGGCAAAAGAGCCAAGAATATACAATGGGGAAAGGACAGTCTCTTCAATAAATGGTGTTGGGAAAACTGGACAGCCACAGGAAAAGAATGAAACTAAACCACTATCTTACACCATACACAGAAATTAACTTAAAATGGATTAAAGGCTTGAATGTAAGACCTAAAACCATAAAACTCCTGGAACTATACATAGGCTGTAAGCTCCTTGACATTGGTCTTGGTAAAGACTTTTTGGATCTGACTCCAAAAGCAAAGGCAACAAAAGCAAAAATAAACAAGTGGGACTACATGAAATTAAAAAGTTTCTACACAGAAAAGGAAACCATCAACAGAATGAAAAGGCAAACTACCAAATGGGAGAAAATATTTGTAAATCATATATTTGGTGAGATGTTAATATCCAATATGTATAAAGAACCCAGACAACTTAACAGCCAAAAAAAAAAAAAAAAAATCTGATTTTTTTAAATGGGCAGAGGATCTGAATAGATGTTTTTCTAAAGAAGATATCCAAATGGCCAAAAGGTACATGAAAAGATACTCAACATCACTAATCATCAGGAAAATGCAAGTCAAAATCACAATAACATATCACCTCATACATGTCAGAATGACCATCATCAAAAAAGACAAGAAGTAATGTGTTGATGAGGATGTGGACAAAAGGGAGCCCTTCTACACTGTTGGTAGAAATGTAAATTGATGCAGCCACTACAGAAAACAGTATGGAGGTTCCTCAAAAAATTAAAAATAGAGCTACCATATGATCCAGCAATTCCACTTCTGAGTATTTATCTGAAGAAAACTAAAACACTAATTCAAAAAGATACATGCACCCCCATGTTCATTGCAGCATTATTCACAATAGCCAAGTTATGAAAACAACCTAAGTGTCCATTGACAGATGAATGGAAAAAGAAGATGTGGTACATATACACAATGGAATATTACTCAGCCATAAAAAATAATGAAATCTTGCCATTTGCAGCAACATGGAGAGACCTTGAGGGCATTATATTAAGTGAAACAAGTCAGACAGAGAAAGACAAATAGTATATGATCTTTCTTATATGTGGAGTCTAAACAAACAAACAAAACAAAACCCTAAGGCTCATAGACACAGAAAACAGATTGGTGGTTGCCAGAGGTGGAGGGTGGAGTGGGGCAGGAGAAATGCATGAAGGGAGTCAAAAGATACAAACTTCCAGTTATAAAATAATGTATTCATCAGAATGTAATGTACACCGTGGTGACTATAGACAACTATACTGTATTGCATAGTTGAAAGTTGCTAAGAGAGTAGATCTTAAAAGTCCTCATCACAAGAAAAAAATTTCTTTGCAGCTCCATGTGGTGACAAATGTTAACAAGACTTACTGTGGTGATCATTTCACAATATATACAAATATAGAATCATTATGCTGTACACCTGGTACTAATATAATGCTATATGCCAATTATACCTCAATTTTTTAAAAAAATGAAGAAAATAGCTCTTGTTACTCTCTATAGGCAGAAGAGAGAGCTGGGGCATCTGGGACTGGTGGGGCGCTGGGGCACTTTACATACTAAAGAACAGCAAAGAAAGGTTAGCTATTAGTAGTGGGGTTTTTTCGGCCGTGCCACATTGTGTGAATCTTAGTGCCCCGATCAGGGATGGAACCTGTGCCCCCTGCACTGGAAGCGCGGAGTCCTAACCACTGGACTGCCAGGGAAATCTCAATTATTAGTGATTTTTAAAGGATGCCTTAAAGCGAAGGCACCACCTGGCCTGAATCAATTAATTTCCAGCTATGGCATTTTTGGTGTGATCGAATCTTGGTGAGGAAGAGATTTTGGTTCTGTTGAAGCTCTTCGGTGTTTCCCAGATCACACGTTCACTCATCTCACCAAGGCATAAACATGGGTTTGGAAGGAACCTGTTCCATTCTTTCCCACCTGCCACGGGTCCTGGGAGTGGCCAGCCGGGAGGCTCGGACAAGTGGCCCTTCCTGACCTAAGGTGGACTCAGATGTCTTCCTCCTCGGGTGCGGGAAGGAGGTGCCTGCAGCTGTCTGAGAGGAAGGTGGACTTTATCACAGCGGTGCAAGCTGGAAGCGGAGCCCCAAACAGCATCAGTTATTCCAGCTATGGATTCTCTATCTCACTCCGCACCTTCAGACCCAGCCTAAATGCTGGGAAAACTGTGTGAAAGGGGCTTCTCGGTGACCCATGGGGTTAAAGGCAGAAGTCCCAGGGCAGGCAGGATCACCCACTAAGAGCTCTAGGACATCAGGACTGGCCCAACCGGAAGAACTCCCCGCCCAGCCTCCCTGTGTGGAGGGACCAGGCACCGTGTACCCTCAAAGGTGGCCTTGACCTCTGGAGGAAGATGTTGACACCTGCAAGCGCCAACAGAAGGGCAAGGTTTTTCTGGGAGGGCTGCGCTTGCGCCAGGCGTCTCAACCAAGCCCCCTGGCGGTCAGAGGGTTATCTGCAGGATGGGTGGGTTCAAGAACTGAAGGAAGTTCCTCCCCATAGGGGAATTGAACCCATGACCTTAAAGGACACCAAGTCACCTTAATGTCGCTCCCTTGGGAGGCCATTCTGGCTTGACTACGTTGGGGCTTCTGTACTTCAAGACAGCATAGTGACAGTGTGCGATCTCCTCTGACAAAGAGGGATAGTGCAGAAATCCTAGTGTAAGCTATAGAGCGTCTCATCTCGTTGGTAGCAATATTATAGAGAGCACAACAGAGGCTCTCCAAATATACTGAATGAATGAATGAATGAATGAATGAACTAGTGAATGAACAAATTCTTCACGGGTTATCCTAAGACAGCCTCTGACCAACAGGTTTGTCCTTAGTTCCTCCCTGCCCCTGCTCTGAGCCCACATGCCCTGGGCTTGCTGTTTACCCAGTTGCACCTGTGATGTGCAGGCGTTTGTCTCAACTTGCCTCTTTTGGGAGTCAGAACTGCCTACCTGGCATGGAGGTCGGGTTCTAGAGCTTGCTCTTTCTGTGCAGGGGCTGGAAAGATTGAAAGATAGAAAGGTGAAAACCCCTAGATTTCTAAACAGTTTTTCTGACAACCCTGAAAGAGCCTGTTACAGTGACTCCGTGCTTCCTGAATGACCTGGAGATCGTTACATGACCTCCAAGCAAAGGCAGAGAGCAACCAAAAGCTGAGATTATGGGAGAGATTAATTTCCCCCTACAGAGCAATTTTCCCCCTATTTTTGCATAGGCAGCAGTTCAATAAATAATTACTGCTTGGTAATCTTTCAGCTATTTCTCCGTTGTAAAGAAATTAATTGGTCTTCCATCATCTGTTGCACTGTAACCTAAAGGTATTTGGCCCCCGTCCGCCACCTCTGAAACTTGCTCCTCCTGAGGCTCACTGGTGTGTGGCAGTGACATCGGCGTGGTGCCCAGCCCCCCGGTTCAGGGCATGGATGGGAGTGCCTGAGCCTCCATGAACACTGCCTCTTTCGTCCAGAAAGCTTGGGGAGTTTGCAGGCACTCTTTCTCACACCTCCTCCCTAAGAGCTGAGAGTCCCGTTTTGCAAAAGAGGTTGAGCAAGATTAACGATGGGGTGGGGAAGCAGCACAGTCTCTCTCCAGGCCTCAGACAAGGGACATCAAATGTCCTGGGACCTCTTTCTGGCTTTTGCCACTGAGCAGTACTGTCAGCTCTATAGGTGGCAAGATGGCGGGGTGAGGAAGGAAGGGAAGACTCCTTAGATGGCTTGGTTCCCCCAGTCTCAACTACTACATTTTCCCCTCTTTTAAATCATAAATCAACTGTGCCACCTCCTCTAGGAAGTTCTCCTAGATTAAACCAGTCGGACTACCCCCACCCAATGCCTGACTCGCCCTTCCCCCTCAGTGCCCTTTGGTGATTATCTTAATGACAAAGTCTATTGATGGCTAGTTTGTTTTTTTTTGTTTTCTCATATTAGGATTTAAGCCCTGGTAGGGCAATAGTCCTGTTTGTTCTGTATCAGATATATCAAGCACTTGTGTGGCTACAAAGAGTCTTACGGAAGAGCTGGGGTGTCAGCTGGAGTCAGCTGGAGTGGCCGAGAAGGAGGTCAATAAAAGCTGACCATGAGTCAGCACTTGGAATTGTCCCTCTTGGAAAAGCCACGCAGCTGGCGTGTGGGTCCCAGGGATAAGCACCGCCAGGGGCTCACTCGAGTCCCAGCCCTGCTGCCCCTGCTGCTTATGAGTGAGGTCACTCCACCTCTCCCAGCCCCAGCAACTCACCTGAAAAAATGCCTCCCTCGTAAGGCTGTTGTAGGGATTACACAAGATGACGAACGTGGACAATGTTTGCAAACCATGGAGCACTAAGTAAGTAGGAGGATTCCTTCTTACCATCATATGTGGGGTCCTCTCACTCCAATATCCTGTCCTAGAACTGTGTTCAGAGACACCATCCTGCGCCCACCTTAGAAGCAACCTGAAATCCAACATGCTGGTACCATCCCACCCTCGGTTTCTTAAGGTAGTTTGGTGATAGGATGCTATGACGTCAGAGCTAGAACAATCCCCTCAGGTCATTTCACAGGCAGGAAAACTGAGGTCCAAAGGGCTGATGCACCTGAAGTGGGCTTGCCCATTGCTCAGTGCAGCCCTGTCCGGACTCCATGGCTGCGGCTCCATGCTACTCGACAGGGGATTCCTTAGGAAGAGCATCTCTTCTGAGTACTCACCTTGTGCCAGGCTCTCTGCTAAGCACTTTACGTGAATTCTCTAATTCGATCCTCATGCAACTCTGTGGAGTTGGTATAATTATTATCCTCACTGTACAGACAAGATAACTAAAGCACTAAAGGTCACCAAGTGAAAGTGTCAAAGCCAGATTCTAAGCAATTCCAATGTCTGTGCACCTCACTTACTACACTCTGCTGCCTCTATATACTATCTTCTTATAGCTATTCCCTCTGTCTAAATTCCTTTTCCATCAACCATCTCACTGTGAGTTGGGCGTTCCCCCAGACAGCAAGCTGACCCCAGGCCACAGTTACAGAATCACTTCTTTCAGCTGTGGGAAAAGTGGAGTGAACAGTTCAAAAATCTCGCATGGTCTTTGCAGACCTGATACAATCATTCCATGCCAGTAGCAGAATTCAAATCTATCTGTCGCCTAGAACATTTGCCCATCCCTAAGACAGTCACCAACAACCTCTGGCTACCGAAGTCTAACTGGCTGCAGCACAGAGCACGAAATGGCCTCCGACAAGTGTCCCCCAAACTTCCATCCACAGTCACCTGTTGGGCATCCACCATTGATCGGGAACCGCACCAAGAACTCAGAATATTCAAAGACGGGATTTTGAGACGGCCTTTCATGGCTTACAGAGCGCTCTCATCCTAATCCACACAGAGAGGACCCTGCAAGGAAGGCAAACAGAAGTACTTGAGCAGAGGCACGAAGCCGAGGACGGGAAGACGTACCCGCGAAGTAACAAAGAAGGAGTCCGAAGGGGCCGAAGTACAGGGCAGCGCACGAGACCTTCCCGTGCAGATTTGAGAGAGCACAGTGCGGAATCAAGGGGCTGGGGGCCACAGACACGTCTGTGCCTCTGGGAGACCCTGCCAGCTCGGCACGGCAGACACATCCTTTAAAGTACCACCAGGGCAAAAGACTTGTGAAATGTGTGACCTCTCATGCCTGTACTCTGCCTCTAACTGGGACTTTGCTGGAGACCACGCCTTAACTGAAAAGGACAAGTCCAGGGAGGGAATACTGGGCTCTAGAGCAGGGGAGTAGAGGCAAAGATTACAAGGTAAGCTCATTAACGCCCCTCAAGTGCCAGCGTATTCTACTTGCTTTCAGGTCAAGAGTTCTGAGTTCCAGCCCTGGCTCTGCCTCCTGTTTGCTGTGTGCTTGTGGACAGACTCCTTCACTTCTGTGAACCTCGCCTTCCCCGTCTGTAACTGGAGATAGAGTATCAGTCCTGCTGACCTCACAGGTTTCTGTAGATGAGACAATGCACACGGTGCTTTGTCACCTGTCAAGCACTAGAGACACACACTGCGCTACTGTTAGACACGGCCCTCCTCTGCTTCCTATGTCTTGTCCTCTGCAGGCCAACCACCTCTCCTGCTCTCCACGGGACCCTCTGTGAGTCAGGGACGGTCTCTCTGCACTGTGCTGTCTGCTCACGGCCTCGTCTATCTGAGCCAACCGTGAAGAGGCATCTGTGACTCACACGGGGGGGGCCCCCAGCCCCAAACACTTGAATCCCATACCCCTTAGGTCACCACACATTACTCGGGAAACACCGTCATCATATCCGAAGTATTTTCCTCTTGCCCAAAACCACAGAGCCAACCAAACTATGATAGGAATAAAGTCCTTCTTGGTGAATTGGGGTTTTGTCATTCTTTCGTTAGTGGTTGGTGCCACGGCTACCATTGTGCTATTGTTTATCCAGCCTAGTAAGTTTCTATTTTCCATAAGACATTTTTCTTGTATTCCATCCAGAACTGACTTGTGCAGAGCCCAAGACTGCTAACCCCACAGGGCCAAGCCAAGGACCACCTAGTGTTTGGTCAAGGAAAGCCCACATTACCAGAGAACCTCGAGGTACCTTCATGCTGAAACAGAACCAAGTCAGTTCTTGCCCATCTCCCCACTCAGGCCCCCATGACCAAGTTTCTCTCTTTCTCCCAAAGAGGAGATCACGGATTGTGAAATGGCTTAAATGGCTTAATGGAAAAAACAGCCACAGGGCACAGCTTAATGGGATTGTATCCAAAATCATTATGTCATGAATAGTTTCTTCCCCAAGTACACACAGGCCGTTTTCCGGCACTTACCCCAAATCACGTTTTATGGGGAGATGGGCTGAGGAGGTGGGTTTGAGAGTGTTTCATAGCCGGGAAGAAGCACAATCTCCCCATTCATCCCTTCTGGCTCTGGATCCTCTCCCGTTAATACAGTTATTCCCCAGCCCCGAGACACTGTGCTCTCCCCTTGTCTGTCCCTCTGCCTTCCTTTTTTACTTATTTAGAGGGACTTTGGACATGAGATTTACTAAGCTGGCATTTGCTTTTGTCATATTTCACAAAGCCTTGAATAGAGCAAGCCCTCTAACGTTGGGCATAAAAACGATCGTGTCTCTCTATCGGATAAACCAGAGGCTGGACACCCCAGGAAAGGGTGAACGAGCAGGACAGGATGGTGTGATGTCATGGAATGAACACTAGTCTGGGAGCTCTGGTTCCAGCTGTCATGAAATAACAACTCACTTCCAGGATCTGGATGTCACACCAAAATTATCTCCCAAGTTCCATCTAATTAAAAAATTCCTCTGGGGACTTCCCTGGCGGTGCAGTGGATAGGACTCCATGCTCCCAATGCAGGGGGACCTGGTTCGATCCCTGGTCAGGGAACTAGATTCCACATGCATGCCACAACTAAGAGTTCGCGTGCCACAACTAAGGAGCCCACGAGCTGCAACTGCGGAGCCAGCCTGCCGCAACTAAGATCCGGTGCAACCAAATAAATAAATATTAAAAAAAAAAAACAAGTTCCTCTGACAGGACAGGGTCTTGCCACTGATTGGGCTGAAAAGAGTCCAAATAAGCATGACGGAACCCAAAATGTTTTTTGGAGCAGGAATTTCATGACTGGTCCTAGAGAGGGGAAAGGAATGTGACAGAAGGGTAGTGTGAAGCAGGGGTGGGTGTAGTCTGGGGAGGGGCTGGTGCAGAGGACAGGAAATAGTCATTTTCTGCAGATGGTTTGAGAGATAAGGTCCAGGGACTGCCCACCCAGGTTAGGGACCAGTTCAAATGGCCTGCAGTTAACCAATAAGAAAATCAAGGGACAGGGTGGATTGTGAAGAATGAGGTCACTGCCTACTCACCTGTGACAGGAGGGATCACTAGTAGAAAGGGTTCTGAGGGCACCATGTGCGCAGAGGGTAGCCCAAGCGCGGGAGCAGTGCAGGGGTGGAGAATTGTCTGTCCCGTGCCTTACCCACGTGAAGATTGCTGGGTTTCAACAAATTCCAGCTTCTGGAGTTTGATGCTGGGTTAATTTTTATCAAACAATATGAAGAAATTTATAAATATAAAACAGATATAGCTAGATTTTGTACAGCTTTGAGAAGCAAGGATCTGATGGCTGCACAGGTAAATACCTGTGCAGCCTATAGCTTTAATAACCTCCTAGCTCATGGCCAAGTCCTTCTGGGGATAGTGTCTATGGCAATGGGGAATTCCCACCATTAACTCAATCCAGCCTTTGCAGAAGATATTAATATTAATGCTATGTTGATATGATATAGATGCCATGAAGAAACTTCCTGGTTTCAACTCTCCAGCAGGAGTAGGGAAAGTCCCAGGCACAGAACAAAGTTCAATTGCTTTACTTCCCACTTTCATACGATCCTTCAAATAGTCCTTGGCACCTAGGCCTTGAGAACCAGGCTCGCTCCCAGGGACCCTCAGAGAAGCTTTCATACAGAAGGGAAGGATCAGGCCTCCTCAATGGGGCTGGACATCCTGCAACACTAGAACCAGGAGACAACTGAGTCAAACAATGTTCAATTCAGTTCCGACGATAGCACAGATATTTTAGTGTGCATTTTCTACAAACAAGGACATGTTCTTACATAATAACAATGCAATCTAAGAGCCAGGCAATTACCTCACGTGCTTATTCCGATCATGAAATCCCACACCCGTTCCAGTGTTGCTAACTGTCCCAATTATGCCCAAGGTCCCACACGGCTTTAGTTGTCTTGTCTTTTTTAGTTCTCTCCAATCTGGAATATTTCCTCAGTCTGTCCTTGACTTTTGTGGCTGGGGCACCTTTGACAATTATTTTGCAGAATGCCCCTCCATTTGGATTTGTCTAAAGTTTCTTCGTTTTGATTCAGGTGATGTGTTTGGGGCAGGAATGCCACAGAAGTGATGCTGTAACCCCTTGAGTGATCACGGTTTGCCTGATTACAGCAGATGTTAACTTTGGTCATCCATTCAAGCAGTATCTTCTGGGTTTCTCCCCTATAAACTTGCTCCTTTTCTCCTTGTAGGTATGAGACTATTTGAGACTAAGAAAACACACCAATCCTACCAAATTTTCACCCACTAGTTCTAAAACTCATTGGTGTTTCTTGGCTGAATTAACTGTTATGATGGTTGCCAAATGGTGATATTCTAATTTCATTATTCCTTCTCAGTATATTAGTTGGCATTCCACTGCAAGGAAAAGCTGTCTCTTCTCTCCATTTATTTATTCACTTATATATTTATATCAGTACAGCCTCATGGAGTCTATTTTATCCAATGGGATATAAATGGTTACTAACATCATTGTCATGTTCAAATTACACCAGATTTGGTCACAGGAGCTCCTGCAGGCTGGCTTCTATGTCCTTGAGACCTGCTTCCACCATTCTCTGAGCACTTCCTTAGTTCCCAGCACAACAAAATATTCCAGGATTGTGATGTCCTTTTCCCGCCACCCTTCATGGAATCAGCCATTTCTCCAAGGAGCCCTGGCTCTGTTTAGTGGCGAATGATATGTAGAAACTGAGATCTGAGCACTAAGTCTGCTTCCTGCTATCGGGGTGTCACTGTTCCCAGGACCTCTCAGTGAAGAAGATGCACACACACGCCAGGGATCGAACCCATGTCCCCTGCATTGGCAGGCGGATTCTTAACCACTGCACCACCAGGAAAGTCCTGGGAATTTTTTATAATGTTTAAAAATGGGAATGTATTCAGAATCCAAATTTTAATTCTAAGTGAATTCTCTAAAACAATGATAACAAGTAAAATTAATAATAACTTTATGCAAAGTCATTTGCATGCAGGAAAAACATTTAGTAATTTCTTTTGTAAATTTTGTGACCAAAATAATATATTTCAAATACACTCTTTAAAATATCTTATACACCCTTTGATCCAATAATTCCACATCTAATAATTTATCCTGGGAGTGAAATCACAGACACACCCAAAGATATATAGATATGTATGCTCATTACAATGTTATTGTATGTTATATGTTATAATGTTATAATGTTATAATATGAAAAATTGTAATTAATCTAAATTATGGTATAACAATACAATAAAACTTGAAATAGACATTAGACTATTGTAGAATATTTAATGTCATGAAGAAGTGTTCATTATATATTTTAAGTGAAAAAAACAGCACAAATATAATCCCATTTCTCTGGCGGGGGTAATAAACACATATGCATATCTGTGTGCTTTTAATATAAGTGTGTATTTTTTATATATGTAAATAGCAAAATGTTGATAGTTGTTCCCAGGACCTCTCAGTGGAGAGGATGCACAAATATACACACTCTTAATCCATTGTGACAGAAAGTCACAATGGATGGTTATTACTTCTGAATGTTAAGATTGTGAATATTTTTTTGGTGATTTTCTGTATTTTCCAACTTTTATCCAAATACATACATATATATATATATATATATATATATATGTCTATATGTCTATATGTATATCTGCATAAGCCCATCAGGCCTTATCTTTAGTTCAGAAATCAAAAAAAGCTTTCAAAATGAAAGTTTTTCATAAAGTTAGTGCAAATTTGTTTAGCAGCAAAAACCTAACCTAAACAGCCACCAGCCTCTATAGTCTATAATTATTAGTCTTTACGGAGTCTATATCTATCTCGTTTAGTGTGTACAAGCTTATATTTCACTGCAGAAATGATGCTTCTCCAGAACTCTTGGAGGCGTCACATAACAGCCAGTGTATGTATCACTTCAATACCCAAAAAGTAGGCCTTCGGTGCAGGCCTTGCTGCGCATGATGCAAACAGCAGAGCTTTGGTACAGACCTTGCTAAGCATGATGCAAAGACCAGTCCAGCGACCCTTAACCCTCACTGCAGCTGGAGGATGGATGGGCACAGGTCGGAGTCAGGATTTGCTCAGAGGGAGCATCACTCATGGAGGAGGAGGTGCTTCTCCCTCACCTTCAGCCACAAACTGTGACAGGTCCCAAGGTGGGAACCTCAGACACCCGTAAAGGGAGAGGCGGCCCAGCTTCCTGGCTGCAGAGAAGGGGGAGCAGGTAGATAGGGAAGAGCCAGTGTGACCCCGAGGAAGGGGACCAGCCTGGAGCAGAACCACCTTCAGGGCAAAGGGGCCTGACAGACACTCTGCTGTGGAGATGCACGCTGAGGGGCGTCAAAGGGACCAGATGCAGGTGGGCTACCCTGGACCCAGGAGCCCAGCACAGAGGCCTCCAGGAAATCCCAGGAGCTCTGTCCACCCAAGGCCACCAAGACCTGCTTCCCCTCCTCTGTCTGCAGAGGAGCAAAAGCAACCTGTGAGTTGAGAAGGAAGAGAGGAAGGGACGGAAATAAATATCGAGGAAACCCCCGCCTGCCCCATTCCTCACCTCTGGTCTCCCAGCCTGAGTCAGACCCACCCTGGGGAGGGGACAAGCTCGGAGCAAGCCAGAGACTGAAGCTGGAATAAGTCAGTGGATCTGACACTGTAATACCTCAGAAACAAGATTTCTTAATAGTTGAGAGGGACCAGGAAAGTGTTGGCGTCTACCGATGACATCAGCAGGGAGAAGAAGAAGAGGTTCAGACAAAAGCAGTCGTGTGACACGATAAAGTTGCTTTCTGCTGGCACCCAGCACGGTTTGTTCAATAAGTCATCACACAGACACAGGGATATGCTGGTGAATTTTTTAAATTAATAGACTTTTTCAAAGCAGTTTTAGGTTTACAGAAAAATGGAGCAGAAAGCACAAAGAGTTCCCACATCCGCCCTCTCCCCATCCCACCACCCACCGTTGCCCCGTGGGATGAGCTTACAGTAGTGTGAGACTGATGAACCAACACTGATATGTTATCATTAACCGAAATCCATAGTTTACATGAGGGTTCATTCTTTGTGTTGCACAGTTCTGTGGGTTTTGACGAGTTTCTAATGATGCTTCGACACCATTACTGTATCACACAGAACAGTTTCACTGACCTAAAGATCCCTGTGCTCCAACTATGCATCCCTCTCCACCTCCCCCCAGCCCCGAGAAGCTGATGTTTATACTGTCTCCATAGTTGTGCCTTTGCCAGAATGCCATGTGGCGTTCGTACAGTACACAGCCTTTCCAGACCGGCTTCTCTGACTCAGTAACGTGCATTTACAGTTCCTCCGTGTCCTTTCATGGCTTGATAGCTCGTTTCTTTTTTATCCCTGAATAATATTCCATTGTATGTCTTCCAAATTTTGTATTCCACAGTTCCAGGTTTTTGTGCTGTAAACACCTTTGCCATAAACATGATTGCAGGATTTTTGCCACAAACATTTTCGCTACATAGCTGATTGGCCTTACGGTGATTTTCCCGTAAAAGATAAAATAACAAAAAATGAAAGAGGGACGTTAAACAGAATGTAAAGAAACATGAGACATGAAGAACAGAATTTAAAAATTTTTATTGCTAAATACAAAATATTTGAATACATTTTAAATGTGTGTAGATTCATGGCAATACTTCGCAAATAACTGATTTTATTTTGTGGGCTGTGTTTGTCTAAGCACTAAGTACTTATCTTCCAAGGCTTTCATTCACAGTATTTTATACCTTTTTTTTTTTTTTTGCTGTTAATTCATCTCCTCTGTTGGCATTGCACTGGTTATTTTTTTCACTAAAATTTCTTCCTCAGTAAGAGAGGTATCAGTTTCCTGACGGTAGGACGCATGTTTGTATCTGTATCTGCTGTGCGCTCTTGGCATGTCCACTGGTAGACGTTCCAAAGTTCTATGGGAAATGTGGGTCCAAGTCCGGGCCTCCGAGGCCTCAGCCTCTTTCTCCTCTGGTGCAGTGTGTTTCAAACAAAGAAACCAACTCTTGGGGCAAATGACCGTCATCTGTCAGCTCAATGAAGTCATCAATAAGGTCGATAACTCATTGCAACCATTTGTAACCAAACTGTCAAACTAGAAACTGTCAACCAGTGATTTTTTTTTTTTTTTTTGCGGTACGCAGGTCTCTCACTGTTGTGGTCTCTCCCGTTGCGGAGCACAGGATCCGGACGCGCAGGCTCAGCGGCCACGGCTCACGGGCCCAGCCGCTCTACAGCATGTGGGATCTTCCCAGACTGGGGCACGAACCCGTGTCCCCCGCATCAGCAGGCGGACTCTCAACCACTGCGCCACCAGGGAAGCCCTCAACCAGTGATTTTATCTTTTATGGCAAAATTGCTTATGGCCAATTACTTACGCAGTGAAACTGTGAAATGTGGCAACCATATTAATGGCAAAGAAGCTTATTGTATTCCACAGTTTGTTACCCCTTCACCCACTGAAAGATATCCTAGTTGTTTGCAAGTTTTGACAGTTATGAATAAAGCTGCTATAAACATTTACATGCAGTTTTCACGTGGACAGAAGTTTTCAGCTCATTTGGGTAAATAACCAGGAACTCAGTTTCTGGATCACAGGGTACGACCGTGTCTAGCTTTGTGAAAAACCGCCACACTGTCTTCCGAAGTGGCTGCACCGTTTTGCGTTCCCACCAGCAATGAGTGAGAGTTCCTGTTGCTCCACATCCTCGCCAGCATTTGGTGTTGTCAGTGTTCTGTTCTGTTTTGTGTTGTTTTGTTTGCCACACCACACAGATGGCAGGATCCGAGTTCTTGGAACAGGGATTGAACCCGGACCCCGGCAGTGAAAGCACAGAGCCCTAACCACTGGACAGCCAGGGAATTGCCTCCGTGTTTTTGATTTTTAGCCATTCTCACAGGTGTTTCGCTGGTAGACTTTTTGTAAACCAGCTCTCCAGTGTAAGGGAAAGCCCCAAACTGCTTGTCAAATTTCACGGTGTAAATACTCCCAGCCTGGCCAATTTAAGCCACCAAGTGACGTCACTGAACGCAGAGCCGGAAGGAGATGGGCCAGGGTGTGTGCTGTCTTCAGCACCACTGCCTACACACACACTCAGCACAGAGAGTGGGCTTAGCCATTCTGGACAAATCCTGCTGTCATCTTCTTAGGCTGGCGGCCACTGCCTGATCATTAACAGTTGCTGTCCTGGTGATCAGAGTGGGGAAATCACGTAAGCAGCTGCGTCTACAGAGCCCAAGCTTAACTAGGCTAATTTCTGTCTGAACGACCAAGATGCTAATGGTGGCGAGTGGGTATTCGTCAATCAGTAAGCCGTTCTCTTCAATGCTTGCTACAGTAGACTTTCCAATCTCTAGAAACGTATCCCCCAAGTCATCTAAAATGGTTTATTCCCACAAGACCAAATCCCTGCCCCCAAACCTTCTCTCTCTTCTCTTATTTTGACCCCCACCCCACTCAGCACCTCAGTACCTTCCTGGGGTCACTCTCTTGCTCTCCATAGCCAGTGGGGTTTCCACGGCCTCTCAGAGCGCACCTGCTGTGGACGTTAAGCTTTGTGAAATAAGACAATCGTACACACCCAGGATTCTGTTTTTAACCTCCCTGAGGATTCAATTATGTAACCAACTCCTCTCTTCCTAGAGCTTTCTTTCTTAGTCACCAATAATCGGGGCTGGTGATGACCATTTGATGATTTAGTGTCCAGCAATTATTTGATTTAAGCTAAATTTAGGCTTTATATGTGAGATGATGCTTTGAAGTGTGACCACAGGGAAGCGGACTCCACAAGAATGAAACAGGTGCAGCCGTGAAGTCAAAGCAAGGGTGTGCCAGCAGGGCTGCTGGGTTCTGTGCCCAGTCCCGTTACATGAACCCTAATCCACTTGCATGGAGGGGAAACTTTAGTACAATTAGCAGACAGGATTAGGAGGGGTGATCATCCCAGATAAATGAAGTAATTTGCCCAAAAGGAAAACAGCTCCCCATGGCCCTGGAGGCCCTGCCAGGGGCCTGATCCCTGCTGGCTTCTCCCGCCAGTTGTAAGAGCCCTGCATTAAGCCCAGGTCTGACCTTGGGCGGATTGGGCAAGCCCTTGATGTTAATTTCCTCGTCTGTTACCTGAGACCGCAGCCTTTCATGTTGGACAGGTGGTCTGGCTCAGAGGCTACAGCCACAGGCTGGAAGCAGGCGGCAGGGAATTTAAAACCAGTTTTGTCACCTTTGGTGCTATGTGACCTTGACTGAGAAAGTACTTAATTTGAACCCGTTTCTCTCTCTCCTAAATAAGGATGATGATGTTTGGGCTGGGAAGTTATAGGACATCCACTGTAACTCCCTGGCCCACAAAAGTCCTCTTAAACCCGGTCCAAACCCCAATTCCTCAGCCTGTAGAAGTCCAAAATCCTCCCCACGGTTTCCGTGAATTCCTGGGCTCACCTCCTCATGTTTCCCCTGCCCCTGGTACCTCATTTGCGCGTGTTAGCTGCACTCTGCCCCACATCACATCAACCCCGATGTCAGCCCAGCCCGACTGCCACGAAAAATGCACTTATGTACAAGCAACTTGTGAAATGAGAGAAAGTGAATACGGGGGAAGTGGCCATGCAGTGGGGTCACTTCAGTCACCTTGCAGCCTTCACCTCTCCCAAACCTACCTAGTAGGATGCACAACCCCACGCTCCACCGGTCCCAGGTCCCCCTAAATTCCTGCTTCTGTAACAAAGCACAGATCAAAATATTTCGCCAACAATCCAACTTTGTCCTTCCAAGGGAGATGCTGGTGAATAAAGCTCCCTCCATCTCATTAAAGTTATAGTCACTTACTATACACTTACTATACACACTCACCAGTGTGCTTTGTCGTGGGGCCCCTCACAGGCCATCTCATGCCACCCTCGTGACAACCCTGAGAAGTGTGGCTTTACAGACGGGGAAGCGGAGGCTGGGAGGTGTGAAGTGAGCACCCGTCACCCCTGGGTGAGGGCGGCGCCTGAATTCAAAGCCAGGCTGACTCCAAAGCCCGTGTTTTCCTTCCACCACCTGCTCCTTGGTCCTCAAGGCTTGGGACCCCCCGGGGCTGGCCCAGATGACCACCTGCTCCCAGGAGGACGTGGGCAAGCCCCCTCACCCCGCCAGGAGGGCGAAGGACCTGCTTCCACATCACCCCCTCCCCAGGGGAAGCCTGGTTCTGGGACCACCAAGGAACGGCCGCAGTCTCCCCAAAGGCCTCTACAAGGAGCATCCGGAAAGAGGCCGCACAGAGAACTCGGGGCAGGACGAGGCTCACTCTCTGACTCGCCTCCTTCCTGCGTTTGTTCTTCCACGTCCCTCAGCCTTCAGCCCCCCCTGAGGTGACTCCCATCCAGGACATCCTGACGGCTGGAGAAAAGCAAGTGCTGGTGGGTGACTCGGAAAGGAAGCGAGAGGCAGGGAGCGGGGAGCATCAGGGCAAACTCAGGGGGAAGGTGTCCGCGCAAAGCTGCGAGACCCCGGAGGGCAAGACACAGTGGAGGGCGTAACAGAGGAGACGGTGCCCATAAGTGCCTGAGGTTCCTAAGGTCGCTGGAAAGACCGACAAGCTGTCCTCGGGAACAAGGGAGATGAGACCTGGGAACCCGTCTTAGCCAAACACACCTCGAAGATCCACTGGGCTCTGGAACGAAGCTTGTCTCTTATCGGACCCGACTGCCTAACCAGGTTGGGTTCTGGCTGGTGACACAAGGCAGTGTGACCTCCGGGGCGCTCCCCAACAGCTGACAGGGCGGGAGGTGGCAGAGAATGCGCTGGGTGGTCTGGGAAATCGGCGTCGGATTAAGGATTGGCTACGGATAATTTACAAAATAAAGACCAGCGGAAAGTCAGAACCCACCGTGCGACCTCAAACAAGGGGGTGTGAGGGCTGAGGGGGGAGGCGGGAGACACAGTACAAAGGTGCCGTTTAGTTTTAGATCATCAAGTAAATGGAAAGTGACGCGTTATAACACCTTACGCTTCTACAGCGCTTTACAGTTTCCCCAGCGCTTTCGTGTGCCTCATTTCCTTTAGAGAACCGAATCATCGCCCAGGCTCTGGAGTTAAACCAGAGCCCCACCACGTACTTGTCCGTGACTTTACAAAGACAGTTTTCTAACCTGCGTCTCAGGTTTCCTATTTGTATGATGGAGATTCTAATCATACTCCCTTCAGGGTGTCAGTATGGGGACCAAATGAGACGCCCACCCATCCACCCATTCATTCAGCAAACAGTTTTGAGCAAGTCCTATATGCCGAGCTCTGTTCTAAGCACAGGGAACAAATTATGCCGAAAGCTTTCTCTTCGTGAAATGTTCTCTCTAGTGGGAGGGGCAGAACATCGACACTGAGTGGACTGAACTGTATGTTAGGAAGTGATGCAGGCTACGAAGTAAATTGAGCTGGTAGGTGGGACCCCAGCGCCTGGCACCGCCGAAGCACGGGGCAAACACCAGCCGTTACTACCCCGCCTCCCGGCGACCCTGCCCGGTGGACAGGCTTATAACTAGCATCTTGCAGGTGTGTCGCTGAGACTCAGAGGGGCTGAGCACCTGTCCAAGGCCACACAGCCAGCATAGGCCAAGCCCGGACTCGGATCTCCTTCTGACTCCTACTCCAGGGCTTTTTCCCCCTCTTCTGCCGCTCTGCACAGAGGGGAGGGGAGTGAAGCCCGGAGGGGACTCACCCCAGAGAAGCTGCTGTCACCGCAGCTTTGACACCTCCCTGCCTGCCCGGCGAGCCCAGAACTTGCGGAGCAGGACACGCGGGCAGCCTGGCCCTGAGTGCCGGCCGGCCAGGAGGCCAGGTCCTAGAGCCTCCTGGCCAGGGTTCCCACGGTACAGAGGCTGTCAGGGCGCCAGGGAGAACCGCCAGCTTGTTTTATTGACTTTCCACCTGGCCGACTCCTCCAGGCCTGCGATTAGGAGACAATGAACAGAGAAGACAGCAAAGAGGCAGCGTGGACAGCCCCCGAGGCTGCGCCTTCTCCGACCCCTGGGGTCTCCTGGAGTGGTGGCGGGGCCCGGAGGTCAGCCCCGCGCAGCAGCCTGTCTGCAAACAGACCCCATGCACGCGGCCCAGGGGGAAGGGGCCCCTCTGGGCCAGAGCTCCGGTCTCCGAGGCGGGAGGTAGCGGGCAGCTTCCATCCCAGGCCCCAGCCACGTGGGGCCTCCTTCCAAGGCTCGCAGCCCTGCTTCCCCGCAGCCGGACCACCTGACTCTCACTCACAGGCCGGGCCCCTGTCCCCAGAGTTAGCCCAACGCTCTGGGAGTAAGTACTCAACTGCCCTGGCACCAGGCACCACCGACACCCGCCAGGGACCTGCCGCCTCGCTCCTGCTGGCCCCTCTACGGATCCTGATTTCTCTGGTCTTGCTGCTTCCAGACTGCCCTCCCATTCGTTCAGGTGTCAGCTTCATGGCTGGCGTCCAAGGCTTGTGACATCTTGACAAGCTTTCAGTGCTGCCCGTCTTCCAGGGAATAACAGCGCCCTGCTGACATACTCGCGAGTCCCATAGCAGGGCACCCACACACGACCGCCGTGGAGGCCACACGCCTGACATCACGCAACGCCCCCCGGCCAGACAGGAGCTCCCCGGACTGCGGGACCTGCACACTGTCCTCACCCCACTGTCCCCACCCCCCCGCCTCCCAGCAGAACTAGGTCCCAACCTGCATCGTACCACGCCGGCCCCTGCTGACCGTGTTAGGGGCTGGGCTTCCCAGCCCTAACAGAGCAGGATGAAGGTGGAGTGATAGATCCTGTTTGATAAATATCTTTTTTAGCTTTTATTACAAAACTTCAAACAATAAAATGTATACAAAGTAAAAAATAGTAGCTCCGAAATGAGTGAAGGGGGTCAAGAAGTACAGACTTCCAGTTATAACCGTCCTGGGGACATAAAGTACAGCTTGGTGACTGTCGTTAACAACACTGTATCGTATATTTGAAAGTCACTAAGAGAGTAGATCTTAGAAGTTCCCAACACAAGAAAAAAGATTCTGTGACTGTGTGTGGTGGTGGATGTTACCTAGACTTACTGGGGTGATCCTTTCATAATATACATGAATATTGAATCATTATCTCGTACGCCTGAGACTAATATAATATTGTATGTCAATTAAAAAATTAATAGCTCCCACCACACTATTCCTCCTTAATCTCAATCCCCAGAAGTGTCCACTCGTAACAGTTTGGTATGTATCCTATCACCCTTTTACACACACACACCCCACAGAGAATTCTTTCACACAAACAGGAACATTTTATACAAACTGTTCCGCACTTTGCTTTTCTGAATGTTGCAAGGACACTTTCCTCAGCAGGACATTTAAAGCCAACTCGTTGCTCTAGTAGCTGCCACAGCATTCAACACAGAGATGTTCCACAATATGTTTAATCATTCCCCTATTGATGTACAGTTATGTCGTTCCCAATTATTCTCCTCTACCAACCAAACTGCAATAGAATCTTTGTGCACACATCTTTTTGTACTTCTGCTTTTCCATAGGTTCATTTCCAGGAACTCTCGGTATCCCATTTTATTTTGCATTCTTTGATGATGGGTGCGGTTGACATATTTTCATCTGTTGGTGGGCACTTTGCATAGCAAAACTAATTTGGTTTACTTTCCCCATTTCTCTGGTCCAATAAGTGAGCATCTCCAATGGGCAATGGAGAAGAATTCAGAGGAAAGACAGGGAAATCAGTGAACAGGCTGAAGAATGGCCCACAGAGTAGGATTCACACCAGTGGAAGTGCAGGAGGCCAGCTCACAATGGGATGGTGGTCAGAAGGGAGGCAGCCTGAACAGACACATCCTCCCCCCGTTCCAGCGCCCTCGCCTGTGTCACCTTTAGAATCAGCAAGCTGAGGTGGGTAGGGAAAGGGCAACCAGTTCAAACTCAGAGACAAGTTCAAAACCAGCCAGGCTGAGATGGTGAGAAATCACATACCTCAGTAAGAAAGGAATTAGCTACCTCGGTGCTGCAACAGAAGCCCTCACCGGCCGGGCGTCAGGCTGCTTGCTGCCCTGCAGATTCACACGTGAGTGGTAGTCAGTGGTGTGCTCGTAAATGTCTGACAACCAACTCTCTAGGAAAAATAGAAACCCTGAATTATAGCCGCATCTGCTTGCTTTCCATGCTGTAAATACGACCCCCCTGGCCAATTTCAAACTCAAATGTGATGTCACTGATGGTGGAGCTGGGAAGAGAGGCACATACCCCACTGCCGGCTCTCTCAAGTTGGCTCCAGCCCAGCCTTGGAGGACCTCGGACCAGGGAAGCCAATGGGACACCGCAGAGAGGAGGAATTAGCACCTAGGAGAACACATGACGCTTCTCATCTGTCCTTCTTCACTATATGAGCAGAATCTCACACACACCCGTAGGTGATGAGGCATTTAACTAACAGAAGTCAGGAGTGGAAGGGCCGAAGTGTGCTCGCTGAGAATGTCCTCTGTTGTCCGAAAGCCCTTTTTACAGAGAGTGGTTGATGGCTTTTATCGTATTTCCTAACCTCCCAAGCCCAAATCTGAGCCAGAAGGAGCTCTCAGAGCTGAACTGATGGACGCCTCCACCTCCTATAGCAGCTTTATTTCCAGACCACCCTTCTCTGATGGTCTCAGCATAGGAATCTTTCTCGTAGAAAAGTCTAACTATGTCACTTCCCTTAAAATGCTTCCATCCCACCCTGTTGCTTTAACACCGTTGATAAGGTCACTCATGGTCTCTCCCCCGCCCACCACTACAGCCTCACTTCTCTCTTCTGACCTGAATTCTAGTCCTAATGAATGGATTCCAGCTGCTCAAACTAACCATTCTCTGTCTCAGCTCCCTACTTTCCCGCAGGCTCTTTTTTCTACCTGGGACTCTCTTCTGCCTCCCTCCTTGACTGCCCTAAACCTCTCACTAGGTCTTCCAGTTAACTCACTTCCCTGACCTCTACATGATACCTTGATACCTAAGTTACCAGGATCCCCTCTTTCCTCCACAGTAGACTCAGCATGCGTTGATGCTATGACTCCCCACCAAACTCTAAACTCCTCGGAGGCAGGGACCTCGTCTGTCTTGTCACTGTTGTGTTCTAATTCTTAGACTGGTATTTGGCACAGAGAAGCACTGAGTGAATAGTTGTTAAATGACTCCCCAACTTCTATTTGATAATGTGTTTATCGGGACTTCCCTGGTGGCGCAGTGGTTAAGAATCCACCTGCCAGTGCAGGGGCCACGGGTTCAAGCCCTGGTCCGGGAAGATCCCACATGCCACGGAGCAATTAAGCCCGTGCACCACAACTACTGAGCCCGTGTGCCACAATTACTGAAGCCCGCGCGCCTAGAGCCCATGCTCCACCACAAGAGAAGCCACCGCAATGAGAAGTCCACGCACAGCAACAAAGACCCAACACAGCCATAAATAAATAAATAAATTTCTTTAAAAAAAAAATAATGCAGGGCTTCCCTGGTGGCGCAGTGGTTGAGAGTCTGCCTGCCGATGCAGGGGACACGGGTTCGTACCCCGGTCCAGGAAGATCCCACATGCCGCGGAGCGGCTGGGCCTGTGACCCATGGCCGCTAAGCCTGCGCATCCGGAGCCTGTGCTCTGCAACGGGAGAGGCCACAACAGTGAGAGGCCCGCGTACCACAAAAAAAAATGCATTTATCAAATATCTGTAAGCACCTCAACATGCTAAGATCTGAACGAGGTCCGGGGATTCAGAAGTCAGTAAGAACTGTACAGAGTTGCTGCAGCCCATCCTGCCTTCTCCCTGGAACACACGGAACAAAAACAAGAGCCACGGGGCCAACGTGCCTGCCACGCCAATGTGGAGTGACCAGGTGAGAAATGGGAAGCAGAAGAAAACTTTGGATTCCAGCTATAAATTATACAAATGCTTGGCATTAAAAAATTATTTTAACACATCAAATATTGTCATTCATATGCTCTGCAATTACTTTACCTGTCATCAGCACACTCAAGCTATCTGAAGCTGTGACAGACAGAAAAGAGTCCTTGCCAGTTTTTCCTGCAGGTGCGCATCTGGGCGAGAGGGGAGGGCTCTGTACGTGCAGGAAGGGAGGGGATGGGGCAGGGTGACGGAGGTTATGAAACTGGGGATGATGTGAGAGGCTTGGCAAAAAATAATAATTACAAATTTGCATCCTGGGGAGCTGCAGGGCATTGCACTCCCTGGGAACTCAGGGTGATCATTAGCTGGGCAGTTCAAGGGAGGTGAAGCGGCATGCTGCCCACATTACAGAAGGGGAAAATCAAGACTCAGCGGAACTCAGCGGGTTGGTAAGGCAGCCCTAGTGACCAGACCCAGGGGTTCTGGCTGCTCCCACTTTGTTTTGAGCCCTAATCAATTCTCTCAGGGCAGCATCCTGGAGAAAGTCAGGCAGATGGGAACAGTGGGGAGAAGGGGGTACAGGATTGTCTAGAGACTAAGACTCCTCGGAAGCCAGCAGGTGCAGGATGGAAGGACGGACAGAGGACAAGACCCAAAATGTCTGACCCAGGCCAAAGGATTTTCTAGAAATGCTCTGGCACAGGATCTGAGATCCATTCTGGAAGAGATGGAATCGCACCTTTAAACCCAGCCTGATGCAGAACTTCCTGGGTCCAAGGAGGTACTCCTGCCAGGTGGCATCACCCATTTGCCCATATCCACTCATCGCTACCTCTTCTCCCAAAGTCCCAGAGCCCGGGGTCTGCTTCAGACGCGGCAACCTTAGCTGCCTCTGACAAGGCCCCCCATTGTAGGAGGCTGGCTGACTCCCACCATCTCCTGTTACCTCCTCAGGACTCTGCACTCATCTCCTCCACCCCCATCTCCTTCTTCCACCAGCTGTTCCTGTGCAACCGCTTTGATTCCAGATCACACTACCTTAACTCTCTTAATTAACTTTGCTTTCAGAGCTCACTTCTCCCTCCTTCCCTGCAATCCCTCCCTCATAAATATGGACATGAGAAGACTGCTATGTGTCTCAAAAGAGACACATCTTTATTGGAACAAAGGATGGATTGAGATTCGTGCTTTATTCATTCCTTCATTCGTTCATTCCTACAAGAAACAGAAACTCATTTCCTACTGCGGGCAAAGCACTCAGCTAGGCCTGGAATTATCAAGCCAAATAAGGTCCAGACCCTGGCCCTGAGGAGGGCGTCACAAAACACGTAGAGCAGTCACGAGAGCGACTAACTACTGCTCGGGCGGGTTCTGGGATGCAGGGCACTGTGGGAAGATGCCGGGGGATGCATTGGACCTGGCTTGAGTTGGGATGCCTTCACGGATGCAGGAACGCTTGATCAAGTTCACAGGGAGCTCAAGCAGAGGATGAGTTTGGGACCGGATAGTCCTGGGGGCAAACACGAAGCACAGAAGTGTGGAGGCTGAACCATCATCACGTGTTCCAAAAATTCACCTCTAAGACTGAATAACCATGGGAGAGTGACAGGAGCTGAGTCAGGGATGGGGAGGGGCAGGGTCAAGGTCACGGAGAGCCCTGAGCTTCAAGATGAAGACGTACAGGTTTGTTATGGGGGCGACAGGAATCCACTGGGGAACTTTAAGGAGAGGAGGGACACACTCGGCTTGAGATCTGGAAAAAATCCGCCTGGGAAGGCTGGCCTGCAGAGAGGGAGAGCAGTGTGTACGGAGAAGGCGGGGGCATTAGGAGACTCCTGCCGTAGTCTGGGTGGAGAGGGCTGTGTGTTGGAATCTACTGCATACTGGAGATCAACGTCCTCCTCGCCCATCACAACTGTGAATCCAATGATCTTAAACTTTGTGGATGTGAAGTAGGAGTTGAGCATAAGATTGCAATAAAAAGGCAGAAACTCCAGAAAGGCAATGCAGTTACTGCAAGACAGATTCAGAGCAGCTCTGGGAAGGAACTTAAAGAATTCAAGAAGCTGGGCAGAAACAACCCTTGCATTCCACCAAGAGCTCGGGGCTGAATTTCAAAAGAACGCTCCAGGCTCCTCAAGTGTCTGAGTTTCAAGAAGCCTCTGGTGGAGGCGCCTCCAGTCTGAAGGTCATCTACTACGTGGCCTTGAAGCCACTCCTCCGTAAGACCCCAGCCCGTGGGGCGTGTTTCTCTGGCTGGCTTGGCAGGCTCTCCGTGGTCAGGAACAGAACTGAGCTTCCCAAGTCAGCAGCTCCGACAAGATCTCTGCCCCAGGAGGCCCCGTTCCCTGGCAGGCACTGGCCCCCTCGCCACGCCTGATGTCAGGAGAGAATGATGCCCTCCTCCCGAACAGATTGGGCTGAACTGGGAGACCAAGCCCTTGTCAGTCAAGCGCCAACAGGGCAGTTCTGAACCTGCCGGCCGGGTTAGTCATCACCCTTATAAAATAAAACACTCCAATAATTAATACAGGACAAATTAATTAAAGGAAGTGAGAGCACTGCAGGGCCCATAATGAACTGGGTGATAATTATTAGCAAACACAGAAGAGGTTTAGTAAGTGCACCTGATCCCCACTTCACTGACGATGAACTAACCCCTGAAACCCCCACATCTTAAGGTCAGAAGGAAACAGTGGAGCCCACGTGGCAGAAACATTCGAGGTGGCAGCCCAGCCCCCTTTGCCTGATTATTTTATCCATTTGAGAATTTTTAAAGCACATTTGTCCTTCGGTAGAAGAACCACAGGCTTCTCCTTACTTTTTTTTTTTTTTTTTTTTTGCGGTACGCGGGCCTCTCACTGCCGTGGCCTCTCCCGTTGCGGAGCACAGGCTCCGGACGCGCAGGCTCAGCGGTCATGGCTCACGGGCCCAGCCACTCCGCGGCATGTGGGATCTTCCCGGACCGGGGCACGAACCCGTGTCCCCTGCATCGGCAGGCGGACTCTCAACCACTGCGCCACCAGGGAAGCCCTCTCCTTACATTTTGATGGGGAAAGCAGAAATAAGGGCCGTCAATCCTGCAATAACCAGGCCATGCTTCAGCTGATGCATTCTCCACCTTCCAAGCAGCACCTCCTTGCTCTGGGGCCGCTACCCCAACTCTCTGCCATCCACCCACCTTCATCTGGACTAAATGTGAAGGGCTTCTGGATAAAATTTTATAGATGATTGGAAATGGGAACTATATCTAACTTGTGTTAAATCAGTTCCATTCTTTTCTCTTTTCCCAGCCCACTCACTGGCTCACACACTACATAAATCACTTATCTACCCACTGGCCCTGCTCCCTCTCTCCCCAGGTCATGATCAGAATTGACCTTCCTCACCCTGCAACCACATAGCATGTCTACCAGGAGGTCAGGTTCAAAACCAGCACTGAGAACATGGTGACACTGGCCCCCTCGCCACTCCTGAGTCAGGAGAGAAGCCCACATCCTCCTGAACAGATTGCATCTACTGTTTGTTACCTGTTATTTCCCACTACAGAGAAAGGGCCGCAGGAGAGCTTTGGTTTATGGACAAATGTGGTCCATGAACCTAGAACGGTGCCTGGCACATAGCAGACACTCAATAAATACTTTGTTGAATAACACAGTGAAGAAAATTATGGTAAGAACCCTTCAGGAGTATATTGTACAAGTTCTGTAGGATTCTAAGGGTGAAACAGCACCTGATCACAACGGTACTTGTTCCCCCTCGGCACCACTGTCTACCTATTGCAGTGAGATCTGTGGGAAGAAGGAAAGGACAGGGGAGACCACAGCAGCCTTTGTACAATCCTAGCCTGTGCAGTTGCTTGGGGACCCTGTGAACTTGCCAGTGCCTGTGAGGAGCTGGGACTTACAGGACATGCACTCACACCTCCCCTGGGGGTCCTGGGACCACATCTCTAGCAAACTCAACTTTGCTCTGGCCCAGGCCTTGGCCGTTCCTAACGCTGACCGGCTAATCTTGCACTGCAGAAATGCAGCGAGCAACGTGTCCAGCGCCTGATGGAAAACCCTTTGTTAGAATCCCAACCACGGCCCCTCGCACACAGCACAATTCCTGGTCCCCAGCCCTCCGCGTGCCCCTCAGCCCTTCTGGCTAGAAGCAACAAAGACAGCGTCTCCCATTGGGAGAGGAGCGAGCTCTTCTCCTCCCAAGTCAGGGCTCCGGGGCACACGTGCTCTGCCACTACTCTCTGATGGAGAGAGCTGGGCTGCAAAATACTGACAGATCACAGAAGGAGAAAATGCTTCTTAAACGGACTTGAGGGCCATGTGCAACCATTCCCTGGTCACAGACAGTGTCGCATTAATCCAGTTTCATCTCTTTCTTGAATGAGGCTGAAAGTGCAAGAATATTTTAGTGGTGAGGCAAAGAGGACCCCTTAGGAAGAGTGACAGGTCTCTACAGTTACCTGTCCACACAGAGGCGGCGGTTTGATTCTGCGGGGAGGAGGTCCCCTGGAAGCAAGCATGTCTGCACATTACCTGTATTGCTTCAGGGGAACAGAACATTAGTAATTGTGCTTGTTTGTCAAGGAAGCTGTAAGTTTGAAAACAATCCCCCTAAGTTCTTCAGCTAAAACCCAGTGTGACTACCTCCTAACGTGTGTCACTTCCCTCCATTTCCCTCCATCCCACTCCCATCCACACCTCCTCTCATCTGCGTGACCATAGCTGCCCGAGCTGGCGTCCCTGAAATCTTGCCCCCTTCCCATCTGTTCACCTCTCCAGCTGGAAAGATCTCCCCTGAATCCCTTCCCTAAAGCCTTCCAATGGTTTCCATTGTCCTCAGGGTTGAGTTCAGTCTCCTTAACATAACCTGACCCCTCCCAACTACTCCAGCCTCTTTTCTAACCCCCTTGTCCACCTCTTACTCAACGAAAGAGCCATATCAACAACATCCCTTCCAGGTTGTCTAGAACACTACGTCCCTCACGGCAGCACCCCCCGGCACTCATCTTCCTCCCTCCCTCCCCACTGCTTACAACCTACCTCTTCACCTACTAAGTCTGCTCATCCCTCCAGTCTGCTGCCTGCAGGAGATCTTCCGATCCCCAGACCAGTTACCTCCCCTGCTGTGTATTATCATCTGTCTGAACTTAGTCATCAGGCTTCGAGTGACTGAGGACCAGCCCTGGTCTGGCTTGTTTTCTCCTTACCGCTTTAGCAATGCCCAGCACGGTCCTGCATCAATAGGTGTGTTCATTTCAGAAAAGCTATGAATCTTCACCTCTCTGCTACCTCCCAAAACTCTGCCCAATGGTAGCCTTTAGTTCTAGGTGCATTTCAGAGCTGGGATCCTCCTTTTGTTCAATCACTCGAGACCAGTTTACCTGTTCTACTTCCTTGCAATGTAACTGTTGTCGTCACTTTTCCTTACCCCGTCACTGGCCCAGCTTCATATTCCTCCCCTAGTCAGGAAATCCCATCCCACCAAAGACCTCAGAAATTCCCAGAAACTTTGAGAAATGCTGAATAACTGCCTACTTAACTTTTCAAGACTGTAGGGAGGGCTGGCGCGCCCCCTAGAGGTGACAGTGAGAACTTTTGTAACGTCACCTGGGCCTCCTTCTGGACCCGTCCGTCATTTCAGAATCGCTAAGTGTAAATCTGGAAGGACTGATAGGTGTCCTCTAGCCCAGCTGTCCACATTTACAGATGAAAAACTTGGCCCATAGATCCTGAAGAGGAAAGATGGTGTAAATATTGGTCTGATGTTCCTCCTTGTCCCTCCCAGCCCCCTTGGCATTTTAAACCCACCCACTATAAATTCAAAGAGTCAGCCGAGACAAACACCTGGGATGGACACAAGTCTGCTTTCCTTCGCTCTCTCACAGGGGTGAAGAACTGTTATGGTCCTTACTGACAGTTGTTTTACAGCCAAGGAAACAGAGTCTAAGGTACCAAGCAAGAGCCGAGGTCCTTTTTGTGGGGGACCATCCAGGAACTCGATCCCTGAATCCCTTTCCCAGAATTATGCAAGATGGGATCACATTGCAAAACTTCATTCCTAACAGACCTCCATCACGCATGTAATAAAACACCTGGAGCACTCTGGTCAAATTTAGTAATCATATGAAACGAGAAATATTTACTTATAGACTTTTTATGGGACCTACATGATAAAATGAGTGATATTTTCAGATTTTTTTTTTCTTAAGTCAGGTGCAGCTCTACCCCATGTCTGCTGAGTCTGAAATGAGAGGAACCTATTTCAATGTCAGTACTCAGGGAAGATATTAGGGTTTGGGAAAGGTAATGAGGGAGCTGTGTATTTTATATATATATATATATATATATATATATATATATATATATATATATATATATATATATGTAGCAAAAAGGTAACTGTACAAGGAGAAGAGAAGGCATGGTATTCATGGGCAAGAGACTTCCACACACAAAAAAAAGACTTTCTTTTATCATATGTGGTACATGACAAATTTATCAGATTGCTTTTTCTATCACAATGCAACCATGAGTCAAGACATTAAATGCTTATATATTTTGAACACTCGGTAACCTATATCAGTGTTTCTCAAAGTGTGATCTACAGACCCCTAAGAGGTCTCCCAAACAGTTCTGGGGGTCTGCGAGGTCAAGACTATTTTCAAGATAATATTAAGATGTTATTTGACTTTTTCACTGTGTTCACAGTTGCACTGGTGGGTAAAACTGCTGGTGCCTTAGGACGAATCAAGGTGGTGATACCAAACTTCACCAGTAGACACTGCATTCCCTGCCATGCACTCACAGGAAAAAAAAAAAAAAATGTCAGTTTCACTTGAGAATGTCCTTGATGATAAAAAGAACAAAACTTGAGGCATTACCCTCCCAGACTTCAGACAATACTATAAAGCTACAGTAATCAAAACAGCATGGTGTTGGCACAAAAACAGACGTAGAGATCAATGGAACAGAATAGAGAGTCCAGAAATAAACTCACACACCTATGGTCAATTAATCCAAGACAAAGAAGGCAAGACTATACAATGGAGAAAAGACAGTCTCTTCAGAAAGTATTGTTGGGAAAACTCGACAGCCTCATGTAAATCAATGAAGTTAGAACACTCCTTCACACCATATACAAAAATAAACCCTAAATGGTTTAAAGATAAATGTGTGACATGACACCATAAAACTCCTAGAAGAGAACTTAGGCAAAACATTCTATGCCATAAATTGTATTAACATTTTCTTAGATCAGTCTCCCAAGGTAAAAGAATTGAAACCAAAAATAAACAAATGGGACCTAGTCAAACTTAAAAGCTTTGCATAGCAAAGGAAACCATCAACAAAATGAAAAATCAACCTATGGAATGGGAGAAAATATATGCAAACAATGCAGCCAACAAGGGGTTAATTTCCAAAACATACAAATAGCTCATATAACTCAATATCAAAAAAAAAACCAAATCAAAAAATGGGCAGAAGATCTGAATAGACCTTTCTCCAAAGAAGACATATAGATAGCCAACAGGCACATGAAAAGATGCTCAACATCGCAAATTATTAGAGAAATGCAAATCAAAACTATAATGAGGTGTCACCTCACACCAGTCAGAACAGCCATCATCAAAAAGTCTACAAATAACAAATGCTGGAGAGGGTGTGGGGGAAAAGGAACCCTCCTGCACTGCTGGTGGGAATGTAAGTTGATACAGCCACTGTGGAGAACAGTATGGAGGTTCCTTGAAAAACTAAAACTAGAGTTACCATATGATCCTGCAATCCCACTCCTGGACAAATATCCGGAAAAGACAAAAACTCTAATTCGAAAAGATACATGCACCCCAATGTTCATAGCAGCACGATTTACAATAAGCTAAGACATGGAAACAACCTAAATGTCCATCGACAGATGAATGGATAAAGAAGACATGATATATACATATACAATGGAATATTACTCAGCCATAAAAAAGAATGAAATAATGCCATTTGCAGCAACATGGATGGACCTAGAGATGATCACACTAAGAGAGGTAACTTAGACAAAGAAAGACAAATATTATATGATATCACTCATGTGGAATCTAAAAAATAATACAAATGAATCTATTTACAAAACGAAATAGACTCACAGACAGAGAAAACAAGCTTATGGGGGAAAGGGAGGAGGGGGGGGATAAAGGAGTATAGGATTAATAGAGTTACACTACTATATATAAAATAGATAAGCAACAAGGATCTACCATATAACACAGGGAACAATACTCAATATCTTGTAATAACCTATAATGGAAAGTAATCTGAAAAAAATTACATATATATACATATGTGTATAACTGAATCACTTTACTGTATACCTGAAACTAACACAATATTGTAAATCAACTATACTTCAATTAAAAAAAAATGTCCTTGATGAAACAGTAAAAAATAGGAATTTTATGAAGTCTCAGTCCTTGAGCACACGCTTTTTCAACATGGTACTCTGAGCACTTCTGTTCTGTACTGAAGCATGACCCTGTCTCAAGAATAAGCAATCGTGGGTCATTTGAATTGCCAGCTACACTAGTCGCCTTTTTCATGGAACACTATTGCTACTTGAAAGAGTGACTGACAAACTGTGCTTATTCAGACATGGATATTGAGACATCTTCTCAAAAATAAATAAAATAAACCTGTCACTTCAATGAAAGCAGTTGACAACATTTGTTGCCAATGATAAAACTTGACTTTTCAAGCAAAAATACAATTTTGGAAAACTTGTATCTGCCACTGTAAAGTAGACCGCTTCCCAACCCTGAAAGACTTTTCCAGTGAAGTCTGTGGTGTCATTGACAAATGTGATGGTGTTTATCCTGTTTAATGAAAGTTGTCAACATTTGGAAGATCTGCATAACTCAGTGAGTCACTGTTTTCCAGATGACCAGTGCATGATGTCACTAAATCTCACAGGGGGGAAGAGCCACTCAAGTGCGTGACTCACCAGTGGATTTTAATCTAACAGAGTATGAAATTCACCCATGTGGTTTCAGATTCCACATTGCAACTAACCTTTCAGAAACAATCACTTGTCAATTTTGGGAGTAGAAAAATATCCCTGATTTTCTATTAAGTACTTTTCTTTTCAACTAGGTGTCTGTGTGAAGCCAGATTTTCTCAAGATATTTCAATGGAAACAACACATCACAACACATTTTCTTCAGAAGTGAACATGAGAGTTCAACTGTCTTCTTTTAAACCAGACATTAGAGTTATAAACGTGTAAAACAATGCCACTCTTCTCATTAAAATTTCTTGCTTTGAAAATATTTTTAATAAAAATTGTGTGGTAACATTTGATGGGTTTATCGATGTTGTTTTTAATTAACACTTTTTTAAACTTCTCAGTTTGCATCTTTTGTAAACTCTCTCTCTCTCTCTCATGCTTATCTCCCCAGTAGCTGTAAATAAATCAAGCTATATCACTCTCCTACTTAAAAATCCTTTAATTAATTCCATTGCAATTAGAATAAAATCCAAACCATTCTCTGCAGCCAACAATGCACTAAGCAAGGCCCAGGGCCAGCCTCTGCCATCATCTGGGGCTCCCAGCCTGAGCTCCAGCACAGCCCCTGGCTCCCTATTCCAGACCACATCAAGCTGCTCTCACTGCAGGTCTTTGCACTTACTCATCCAGACCCTTGCATGGTGGCCTGGTCACTGTGCAGGCCACCACCACTATCTCAGGACCCTCCGCTAACCTCCATCCAAAGCAGCATCTATGCGTGGCACTTGTACTCCTTGAAGTCATCTCACTTATTTGTGTTTTTAGTGTTGGTGTTTGTTGTCTATCTTCCTGCACCAGAATAAATGCTCCACGAGAGCAGTGGCCTTGTCTGCCTTTTTTATCCCTATAGCTCCAGTATGTGGAACAATTCCAGGCATGTCATAGGATCAAAATAAATGCTTTGAATTAATAAATCTTTCCTGTGCTGCAGAGACCATGGAAAAGGGAGGAAGAATGAAGAAGAACTGAGTGAGAGGTCTCTGGATGGACACATCAGCCAAGAATCAAAAGTCAGTTGACAACAGTGACGGAGGTGTTACCGAACTCAGGTCTGGCTGCTCATCGCTCAAGAATCCCATACTGGGACTTCCCTGGTGGTGCAGTGGTAAAGACTACACATTCCCAATGCAGGGCGCCTGTGGGAACTAGATCCCACATGCATGCCGCAACTAAGAGTTCTCATGCCACAACTAAGGAGCCCACAAGCTGCAGCTAAGGAGCCCTCCTGCCACAACTAAAACCTGAGGCAACCAAATAAATAAATAAATACTTTTTAAAAAAAGAATCCAATACTGAGAGATGAGTATTGAGTAAAAGGAAAGATGGCTTTACTGAGGAAGCCAGCAGTCCTGGGGAGAAGGTGGACTCATGCCCCAAAGAACAAATTCCTCACTGCTGATCAGGAGCACAAGCTCTTAATGGGGAATTTCAGGGGTGCACTGGTAGAGGGAGGGGGCTACATGCAGAAACAGCACAGTCAGCTCTGACAGTCATCTTGAAATTGGTCATGCAGTAGTCTGATCAGCGTTATCTTGATTGTTTTAAGTACAGTTAATCTTCAGTTCCAGTGTCGCTTTGTTCCCATTTCTTTGAGGCCAATTCTTGGAATTGTGGCAGCTTATGTCATGGCTACAGTCTGGTCGTCATGCAGTTAACTTCCTCCACCTGGTGGAGGTTTTAGTATCTGTAAAACAGCTCAAAGGACACGGCTCAGAATTTTATCTATAGCCCTTGAGGAGGAACTAAAGATCCTTGACTTTGCTTAATAACTAAACTATTATTATCTTGTCTTGCTTGACTATTTTCCTTTGTTTCTGCATTTTCTCACTACTCTGATTAAATTTATTCTTTTTTTATTGATTTATTTTGGCTGTGCTGGGTCTTCATTGCGGCGTGCAGGCTCTTTGTTGCAGCACGCGGTCTTCTCTAGTTGTGGCATGCGGGCTCAGTTGCAGTATGTGGGATCTTAGTTCCCCAACCAGGGATCAAACCCGGGCCCCCTGCATTGGGAGCTCGGATTCTTAACCATGGACCACCAGGGAAATCCGTGTGCCAGATCTTAGTTGCGGCACACGGGATCTTCTTTGTCGCATGCGGGATCTTCCTTGCAGCATGCGGGATCTTTATTTGCAGCACTTGAACTCTTAGTTGCAGCACTTGAACTCTTAGTTGCGGCATGTGGGATCTAGTTCCCTGACCAGGGATCGAACCCAGGCCCCCTGCATTATTGGGAGCTTGGAGTCTTAGCCACTGGACCACAAGAGAAGTGCCTAAATTTATTCTTTGACTAAAGATTTTCTACAGATAAGGGCAGGCGGAGGACATGGGGGCCCCATACGGTCCTGCTCCATTACAGAAGTGCCTCATAATTGCTCAGCCTCTGTAAACTTCTTAAAAGGGGAAGTCAAGAGAAATGACTTCACTATGACACATGAGCATACAATCACTTTCCCATACATATCCACGCACATACACAAACACAAACGTGTACCCATATTTGTAAACATTTTTCCTTTTAAAACTCTTCCCTCATCCTTTCCTGAAATGTTGTCATTCCCATCCTTTCTGCTCCTTCTTTTTAAATTCCTTGGGTGTTTCAGGTGTCAAATTCAAGGTAGAATAGACTCACAATTTCATGCTCCCTTCTCTTCTGTGAGCATTCCAGTGTCTGCAGAAAAGATGTCTTCCCTCCCAAAACAATCATAATTGGCTTGATTTTATAAAGAATTTTACATACCAATGCAACTTGTTCCTGAATATCTTGCAAAGTTAACAAAAGATACAAAACTAAAGTAGAAGTGACTGAAATCACAGGGTTTCCTTGGTGTTCACTGTCCTTGCATCGGAGAAGCCCTTACTACAAACCTCTGAGGCAAGTGATCATTGTAGCCGTGGCCGGGTTTAGGAAGTCGCCAAAACGCAAGGGCATCTGTCCAAAATAAATTGCAGTTCTTTACCCAAAACTTTTAACATAACGTGATTCTGTTCTGCATATAACTGTAGATGAGGGGTCAGGAAGGTGACATAAATGAAGGTCCCTGGACCAGGACAGGGCCTCGAGCTCACATTGTGTGAGTAGAAGTCTCTGGTGAACTGGGGACCATGCCGGGGCAGTGGACTGCTCCACGGTGGAATACAGGCCCTGCGTGGCCAGACCTGCCACATTTTTAGGAGAAGCTAGATAACCTGATTTTTACGCAAAACTCACCGATTTTTCAATGGCAGCTCATATTCTTTTTTTAAATTTATTTTTTATTGTAGTTGAATCACAATGTAGTGTTAATTACTGCCGTACAGCAGTGACTCAGTTATACATATATTATATATACATTCTTTTTCAGATTCTTTTCCATTATGGTTTATCACAGTTTATCGAATGTAGTTTCCTGTGCTACAGGCAGCTCATATTCTTTAAGAGCACTTTTTTTTTTTTTTTGTCTGTGTTGGGTTTGCTGAGCGCGGGCTTTCTCTAGTTGCCACGAGTGGGGGCTAGTCTTCGTTGCGGCGCGCAGGCTTCTCATTGTGGTGGCTTCTCTTGGTGCAGAGCACGGACTCTAGGCATGTGTGCTTCAGTAGTTGCGGCACATGGGCTTCAGTATTTGCAGCACGCGGGCTTCAGTAGTTGTGGCGCACAGGCTTAGCTGCTCCGCGGCATGTGGGATCTTCCCGGACCAGGGCTCGAACCTGTGTCCCCTGCATTGGCAGGCGGATTCTTAACCACTGCACCACCAGGGAAGTCCCAAGAGCACTTTTTAAAACATGTTTAAAAACAGGTCTGTAAGTCAGATTCAACCTGAAAGTCACCAGTTGGTGACTTTTGTTCTAGAAGTTCAAAGAAAAAAGAAAGAGGACGAAAACCGTGGTGGGGGGAGGGGGCAAAGAAAAAAAAGGGAGAAAAACTAAATGTTAAGCGTGCAGAGAGGTCCCGGGCTCTGGAACGCTGTGAGCGCCCCTGACTTAATCTCCATCCGATCAAACTCCAACCAGGTCTTCTCGGGGCTGCCTGGTGATAAAGGGACGCAAAGGACTTGAGGTTAGAAGATGAGGCCCACATGGACCAGCCAGGGCCTGGACTGGGTCAGCCCCAGAGCGACAGGGGAGAAAAACACGGAAAGATAATTTCATGACAAACTTCACAACGCTGGAAGTGCAGAAAGAACACCTGTGGAACTTTGCAGAACACGGAAGGAATGGAAGTCCTGACTCCCAAGACTGTGAGTGGGGTTAGGGGCAGGAGGGGCCTGGAGGCTAGCTCTCCACTGTCAGTCTTCCAACACAGCTTCACCTCCGAATCCCCAGGGCAAGAGGGGGCCCAGTGTGGCCCCAGGAGGCCCCTGGCGACAGAATTTAGCCTCAGCAAGCTCTTCGTTCCTCCGCCCCTCGGCCCCTTGGCAATAGGCACATGAATGGCAGCTGAGAAACGCCTTGGCTTTGGGGTGAGTGTGGGTCTCCACCATCACCTCTTCCTTCCTATTTTCCTCCCCCAGAGCAGGCTTTTCCCTACTCAGTCATCCTTGTCTTGTTTTTCTCCAGGAGAGGATGAGTAGTCCTGCGGAGGCGAGAGCCCCAAGAGCGAAGCCTCGGGAAGGTAGGAGCATTTGCTCCTTACTTCCATCAAAAAGGCAGCGTATGGGGCTTCCCTGGTGGCGCAGTGGTTGAGGGTCCGCCTGCCGATGCAGGGGACACGGGTTCGTGCCCCGGTCCGGGAAGATCCCACATGCCGCGGAGCAGCTGGGCCCGTGAGCCACGGCCGCTCAGCCTGCGTGTCCAGAGCCTGTGCTCCGCAACGGGAGAGGCCACAGCGGCGGGAGGCCGGCATACCGCAAAAAAAAAAAAAAAAAGGCAGCGTTAATACCCCAAAGAACTGAAAACAGGCGCTCAAGAAATCTCTGCTACACTATTCAATCTCACCAAAAGGTGCAAACAACCCAAATGTTATCATTGATGAACCGTAAACAAAATGTGGCGTATCCACACAGTGGAGTATTCTTCAGCCATAAGCAGGAATGAAATATACAGGCTCCAAATGTGATGAACGTCGAAAACCTTTTGCTAAGTAAAACAGTCAGACACAGAAGTCACATACTCTATGATTCCATGTATACAAAATATCTGGAATAGGCAAACCCAAGAGTCAGGAAGTAATTAGAGGTTGCCAGGGGCAGGGGAGAGGGGAGAATGGGGAGTGACTGCTAGGGTACAAGGTTTCCTTTTGGGGAGATGAAATATTTTGGAACTAGATAGATGTGTGGTTGTACAGCATTGGGAATGTCCTTACTGCCACTGAACTGTACATTTTAAGTGGTTAGTTTTATATTATGTGAATTTTACCTCAATTTAAAATATAAAAGTCAGCACAGTGTGTTGGTTAAGAACTGACGGCCTGGGTTGGAATCCTGACGCTGCCATATGCCAGCTGTGTGACTTCAGGCAAGTTGCTTAAGCTCTCTGTGCCTCGGTTTCCTCATCTTAAATTGGGGGGACCCAAAACACTTTGCTTACAGAGTTATTATAAGGAATAAATGAGTTTACATTTGTAAAGCACCTATAGAGCCATGTTTCACATGCTAAGAGCCAGGTAAAGGTTTTTTAAGTAGATCCCTGAGCCCCACAGCCCACCCCGCGCGGGCCGCTCAGACCTGAGGTCCTGGCCTCCAGGTCTGTGGCTTGGGGATCCTGGCGCTAGGCAGAGGCTGATCAGCTCAGCCAGGTGACTGCTCCCCTTTCAGAGGTTCTCATGCAATGGAAATGAACAAGAGCTCTCCAATCCGGACCCAAGTTCTCAAATGCCTCAGGGTACGGGACTCTCTGTGGGCTGAGCCCTGTTTGTAAGGACTTGTGAGATTCCTGTGAAGAAAAAGAGATTGGGGGTGCTCTGAAGCAGCCGCACAAGCAGACTAGAGGCCACCTTCCATGAGGAGCTTGAGTTCACCGGTTCCGGCCCCCTTCCCGGGCCACTGGGATGAGAGGCGGTGCGGCTGCCACGCTGTGCTGGGGCACCGGTCACCCCAGCACCCAGCAGGAGGGCCGGCACCTGTGAAGAGGAAGGGCAGCGGGGAGTGTTCTTGCTGCCCCCCAGCCCAACTCAGGAAGCAGAACGACAGCCGCATGGCTGGGTTTGGGGTCCTGTTTTCATTATGTTCTGTCTCTGTCTTTTATATGAAGGGGTCTTATTTTGCTTCAGCACAGGTATTCCACTGGTCCCAAATCAATTCACACAAAAAGGTGCACAGTGAAGTCTCACGCCCACCCCAGTTATCACCCCCTCCCTGTCCACAGCTAAACCATTTCACTAGTATCTTGTGTGTCCTTCCCCGAGTCTCTTTAAGGTAATACAAATACAGATGTTTTTCTGATTTTCACTCTTATTTATAGGAAAGGTAGCTTATTGTATGTACCCCACTGCATTTGGACCTTTTTCACTTAACATTCCTTAGAAATCAGCTCCTGGATCGCTCCCTCATTCTTTTTTACAGCCGCATAGCATTCCATTGTAGGGAGGTACCATAAGTTACTTAAATGCTCCCCTCTTGAGGAATTTATTTTTAACCAAATTCCCTTCCAATTTTTTGCTGTTGAAAACCAGTGGCAATTAATACATTTTGCAGGTCACCATGCGATAATCTATTAGGTAAATCCCCAAGAGTGTTATTGTTGGGTCAGAGGTTACATGCATTTGTAATTTTGATAGATATTGCCAAAGTACTCTCCATTTTACTTGCCAGCATTAATGTAAGAAAGTTCTATTTCCTCTCAGATACACCAACACAGCACATTGTCAAATTTTTGGATTTTTTCCAATCTGCTAGGTTATAAAGGTTTTAACACAGAACTTCTCCCAAGGTCTCATTTGTACTTACACGAGTTTCTTTTTTTTTTTTAACATTTAAATCTTTGGTCCATTTGGAGCTTTCTTTTTCTTTTTTTTTTTTTCAACTTCTTCTTGCACAAGGAAGAGGATTCCTTGTGTCCTCTTTGTGTAGTTTTAATTTGCATTGCTCATGTTATGAGTGAGGCTGAACATCATTTTCATATACTTAGGGGTCATTTCTGTTTTCCACCCTATGAACTATCTGTTCATATCCTTCACCCAGTTTCCTTTGGGGTTTCTGGTCTTTTGCTGATTGGTAGCTATGAATTCTTCATCCATTAGGAAGACTAGCCTTTTTCTGCGATATGAGTTGCAAATCTTTTTCCTAGTTTATCATACTTAAAAAAGTGATGTTTTGCCAGGCAGAATTTTTTATATTGTTAAATTCGTCAATCTTCTATGATTTCTATCATCTTGTGATTTCTGGATTTTGAGTCAGAGTTAGAAACATATTACTCACCTCGAGGTTATAAAGGTTTTAACCCAGAAATTCTCCCAGGTTTTTGTTTGTACTTACTTGGATTTTTTTTTTTTAGAAAAATATTTAAATCTTTGGTCTGCTTGAAGTTTTTTTTTTTTCCAACTTCTCGCACGCACAGGGAAGAGGATTCCTTGTGTCCTCTCTCTCCATGCAGCCCCCCTAGACTCCTCTTCTATCCTCACCTGAACTTGGCCCTGGCACCACCTTTAGACATTACAGCAGCTGCCAGCGATGCAGACTTCAGGGCAAGGCGGCCGCCCTCAGGCCCCTCCCAGAGGGATCAGAATTTCCACATGGATCCAAGCTGTCTGGGATCAAACAAGGTTTGGGGGGATTGAAGGAACCCAATAGCAGGGACCCCAAAGTTAGCTGCCTCAGTCACTTAAAATTCTTGGAAGCACTGAACAGCGTCACTTGGAAAGGGAGAGAAACGGACTTAAAAGCCATTCCAGGGTCTCGACGTGTGTTCTTCGCTGGCAGGATTCAGGATAGGATTTGAAGGGCCCTGTGGGAGTATCCTCTCGCGGCTCGCCCCTAATCCTGTCCAAATCGCCCGGGCTCTACAGCTGTTGGTTAGCCAGATAAACTATTGGTTCAATTATTCTTGGCCTCGACGGGGCGGCTTGCCTCAAAGGCTTTGGGCTTCATAATTCGGGCCACTTCAATCAGCCTGGGGCCCTCCCAGGGCTGCGGACAGGAGACAGGGCCTGTTTGAAGACGGCAGTGGTCCCCGTAGCCTCTGCTTCCACGGGCCTTTCATCTCCACCCAGACGGGGCTGGGGCGCTGACACCTCCCCACGGACCCCAGTGTCGGGGAGCAGAGTTCGCTTTGGGAACGATGCCAAAGCAGAGAATCAAGGCGATAAAATAATTACAAACGAAAAGAAGGATTAGCTGGCACTGTCAGGACAACTGCTTCCAGAATGGTCCCTGAAATCTCAGGCGGCACATTCTCAAAGGAGGCGCTGCTGCAGCTGCTGTCTCCATGGCAATGGGGGCAACAGATGCCCGGCTGGGAGTGCTGGCCGCAAATGTCAGACCCAACAAAACCCCAGCCCCGGGGAGGGAGATGACAGACCGGGTCACCTTTCCATCATGGAAATGGACTGGTAATTAACACAATTTTATTTTCTCCATTTGTCTGCTCTCCCTCCGCCTTCCCTTGGCTTCAGTAGATACCCACTAATAAATGGTTGACAGCTGTTGGGAGATGGGTCCAGTCTGGCGGTTGCTATGAGAAGAAACATTCTCTTTTTGGGTTGGATCCTCCAGGCTGCTGCAGGGTCCTTGCAGCGCTGCTGGTATGCTGGCTCCTCAGCTGAGTTCTCATCTCCACCCCTCTGCCCGGTCTTTATTTCGGTTACTCAGGACATCCCGAGGCAGCACTGAGAAGTGGCTTGGGATAGTTGTACACATCTCCACCCCATAATCTCCATCATCTCCCTGAGACCCAGTCTAACAAAATCTAAGTAATGGGAATGGAATCGCTGTATGAGCCCCCAAGCTTCGCCCTTCCAAAAGGATTGCTACTCCTCAGCACTTTGTCTATAAAAATTCCAGAATTATAGAGACTTCCCTGGCAGTCCAGTGGTTAAGACTTCACCTTCCAATTCAGGGGGTGCGGGTTTGATCCCTGGTTGGGGAGCTAAAATCCCACATGCCTCAGGGCCAAAAAACCAAAACATAAAACACAAGCAGTATTGTAACAAATTCAATAAGAAGACTTTAAAAATGGTCCACATCAAAAAATCTTTAAAAAAAAAAATTCTAGAATTACTACCAATAGTGCCTCTCTACCTAAGACGATTATAAACGCAGACACTCTCCTTCGCATCTCATACCAACTCAGGCTTCCCTACGGGATCCCTTCCCTAGAAACCAGGCATCTCAGCTATGTGAGCACAGGGTATGGAGAGGTACTTTCTAAATACTCACCGAGAGACCCTGCTTTAAAAAAATGAAGTTACTGACTTGGAGTCAAATAAACCAGCTCCACCTACTGTGTACAAGTGTGAACCATAAGCTCCCGGAGAGTAGGAATCACACAGATTTTCGGTGTATCTCCAAGGCTAGCAGAATGCCAGTGCAAGCATCAACAAAACGTAAAAGTTCTATTAGGCAGGATATTCCAAACTTTTGAAATCATGTGCCCTTATCAGTACGTTTTTAACAGGAATCCCCAATATAGATGTGTTTATTTAAAGAACACAACCTATTCTCATAATAAAATGAGCATTATGGAACATACAGAGAAGTAGCAACTTGAAAGGGGTAAAGATTAAAAATAAGTAGAAGTTCTAATATGTTCTTCTTATACTACAATGGATCTTCTTGTTCTTCCACTTTAGAGACCACCATTGTAGAGGATATACAGTTCCTACATTCAACAGACTTATGGTCTAGTTGAGAAGACTTGAAAAAAAAAAACACTAGAACTTCTGGAAAAAATATAAAATAAAAGGAAAGTTTAGAGGGGGGAGTGATCGCCGAACTCATGGATGGCCTTCATGGAGCCCAAGAACCCCACTAAAATTGAATGCCAGAGTTTACAGGTGTGTGCATAGGTGCACATTTTTCTAAGAAAAGATCCAAAGCTTTCGTATGATTCCCAAATGGATCTGGAAGACACAAAAATTACAGAACAAGTGGCTTACGGGGAGAAAGGAAACAAGGGAAGACGGAAGCATCCTGTCCAAAGTTGTCTTGCTTTTGCAGAGAGAACAAGCTAGACCTGATGGCATCCTGCTCCAAAAGTTACCTGAGGAGATTGTGTTGTTTCCAAGGACTGAAACTTTGTCTCCAGGTTAGAGATTTTTTCATTTCTTTTAGCAGTGCCCACTAAACGAAGTCTGACATGGAAGCCACATATATAAAAGTAGATCAGAGTGAAGGTGCTCTGGGTGAAGTAGGGTTGATCCCAAACCACCATCCCCTCAGCATCCCCACACTGGTGAGTCCAGAGGACTGGAGGTCTCCTTCAAGTACAGCTGGAAACCCCTGTACTTGGCATTCTTGAGCCTGTGAGCTGACAGTTTTCCTCAATGAATATGCTCTTCACTCTGTTCAGAATCACTCCTTTGCTACAGGGTTCACCTTTGGCTACTTTACTTCCTTTGTTTCCTTTGACAGAGTCCCCATGGGCTGCAGCTGGAGGATGGTGCATGACCTACCCTCATCAGAATTACTGGTTTGCTTGTTAAAGATGCAGATTCCTGGCCATCACCCCAGGCCTACTGACTCAGAACCACTGGGCATGACGTCCCATCCTGTGCAACGTCCACCAGCTCTTCACACACTGCTCACGCACCCTTGAGTTTGGGATCTACCACAGGGCTCTCGCCAGAACTCTCACCAAAAGCACTCAGCGTCACCTGAGCCCACCCGAAAGCTAAAGATAGAGCCAGGAGGAGATGAAAACCTCAGGCCCGGGTGTCTGTGGCTCCAGGGGAACAAGAGCTGAGTGTCCTCTGAGGTGACAACACTCTTTCTCCAGTCTGGACACACAGTGGCAGGCATTTTCCTCTAAATATAGTGTATAATGCCCTGCAGGCTTCTGCAGGGAACCAGGGCAGCTCAGAGGCCTGGGATTTGCCCACCAGGAGGTCAGTCACCTGCAGCTGTGACTCGGTGGGATGGCAGAGGTCCTGAACCTTTGCATTTTTCCCACAGTTAAAAAGACAGTAGTGGGCTTCCCTGGTGCGGCAGTGGTTAAGAATCCGCCTGCCAATGCAGGGGACACGGGTTTGATCTCTGGTCCGGGAAGATCCCACATGTCGTGGAGCAGCTAAGCCTGTGTGCCACAACTACTGAAGCCCGCGCGCCTAGAGCCCGTGCTCTGCAACAAGAGAAGCCACCACAATGAGAAGCCCGCGCACCGCAACAAAGAGTAGCCCCCGCTCGCTGCAACTGGAGAAAGCCCGCGCGCAGCAACGAAGACCCAAAGCAGCCAAAAAAAAAAAAGACAGCAGTGGCCTAAGGCCATGACTAAGCTACCTGGTAAAGTGGCATCATGGGAATTTCCCTGAGTGAAGCAGTTTTGCAGTGCTGACTCGGAAGCAAGGACCATTCAGAGAGCTGTGAGTGGCAGCGTGTAAAGTCATAAAACCAATTCTCCATATTCTGCCCTTCTTTAGACCCAAATCCAGTTCTGCTTCTTCCACGAAGCCTTCAGCTCACACCACTCTCTCCTGAACTCCTCACACGTGTGTATCAGCAGCACACATTTTAGCACAAACTAATTCATCATGTTCAGTATTTTGCTTTTGTCTCCACCTCTCCACGTGGTAAGCCCTGAGCGCAGAGACCACATCTGACCTCAGCACCTCCCTCTGCCTGAGACAGTGTCAGAGTCCCTGCTGAACAGAGAGACCACAGCAAAGGGGAAATAACAGTGACAGCCAGTGTTTACTGAGTACCCATCATTTACTGATGTGCCCGCACTGCTGTATGGACTTAACACATATTAATCTACTTAATTTTCACAACACCCTTTTGAGGTGAACCCCACATTACAGACGAGATGATAAAGCATCATCATTACAGAGAAGTTAAGTGAATGGCCCAAGGGCACACAGCTACTAAGAAGAAAGGCCAGGATTTGAAGGCAGGAAGCCTAGTTCCAGAGCCCACGCTCTCATACACACCCCAATACTGCAGAAGGAGAGTGAACCCCTACGGACTCGTGAGAAGCATAATAGATGAGGTCAGAGAAATGGAGAAGGTACACGCTTTCTAGAAAAAAGAAACCATACCCCAGCACCTTGACCCCAACTCAACCTGTAACAACCAGCAGCAAAACGGCAACGAGCCTTTTTCCAGTGACTCAGCTCTGCCTCCAGCTCCTGACAAGTCTACCCAGAGGGCGGCTCTTCCCTCTGCCCATGGGTGGCAGCCTCCCACACTCCCCACCTCCCAGAGGTCCTCCTGCCTCTGCATGGATGGGGGGTGGTCAGGGGAGAGGGTGGCATCTGTCAGTGGAGAGTGGCTCCAGGTCAGAGCCCCAGCTGGCGCCTTGGAGTCACCTGGTGGGGACAATCCCCAACCGGGCTGCACCAGGAGACCCCTCAGCGCCCTAGAAAAGCAGCCCCAATTTAAAACAATCCCTCACCCACCTCTTGCCACAGACTTTCTTTCAAACCCTCTAACGCTGAGTAGTGGGATACCCCTGCATCCCACCCCTACCGCCCACCTCAGCTGGCCACGTCCCAACCCACCAGGGCCACTCCCCACCAGGGGACAAGGTGGCATCTACCGCCTCCCGAGAAAGGACCTTGCCGCGTGGAGCCAGAGAAGAAACTGAGGTGGGGAAGCCTTTGCTTTGAAGGTAGTGACTATTTGAAGGATTTAATATATGAAGGATTTAATATATGAATATATGAAGTAAAAGTGAACTTCTGGCTCTGGTAGCAATTTAAACATATTCCTGAATAGATTTATCAACAATGGACAAAGCATCAGACCAACTGTCCAAGGCATAATATATCAGTACAGTTCAAAGAGACACTGGCTTGGTTTGGTTTTTATGGAAATCTCTGTGTGTAAATTCTTTCTAAATACAAAGTGAAGTGTGCTTTTATTCCTTCATTCATTCACTCAGCAAACCCCTATGGCGTCTAGTAGGCTGGGCTCTTCCCAGGCTGTCTGACGCAGCTGGGGACGGGCTACGCCCTCAAGGAGCTGACAGCCCAGAAGACATGAACGGAGAAGTGAAGGCTCGGGTTTCTGGGGTGGATGTCTACAAAGGGACCTGATCCTGAAGGCCTCAAGGTGGGGACAGTTAGAGCTGCAACGGGGCTCGGGAGGGGTGCTATGGAGGAGGTGCTGCTGGAAATCGCAGGCAATGCAGGCACCCACCCGGCACAGGTCAGGGGACTGCAAGGCGGGCAGCAGGGGTAAAGACGGGGGAGCACGGGGACTGGAGAGGTGGGCGGGAGGCAGGTCACGGACTTACAGGATTAATTCCATTAATTCAGTTCCTGTAAGCACGTCCATCTGAAGTAGCCAGGGACCTGATTTGAAGTCCTTCTCTGTAAATTATCTGGACTTTTTTTTTTTCTTTTTGGCTGTGCTGCGGGGCATGCGGGACCTTCGTTCCCCCACTGGGGATCGAACCCATGCCCCCTGCACCCCCTGCAATGAAAGCACAGAGTCTTAACCTCTGGACCGCCAGGGAAGTCCCTGGACATCTTCAAGGGAGGGAACAACCTTCCACTCTCACAGAGGGAGGCCTGTCCACGGTGGACGGGCCCCAGGGGACTGGCCAGGGTGTGGCATGAAGGATCCAGGGGCTGGTGCCCTCACTATGCCCGGGGAAGTAGGCGCGCCTTGCGGTTCTGACTGCTTCACGCACTTGATTTTGCCTAAAGTTCGAGGATTTCCAATACTTTTCACACCATAAATATTAACTGGCCAAAAGTTTTGTGGTTTTTTTTTTTATGTGATCGCTTGTGGACAGTAGGCCATGTTTTCTCTGTATTAGTTCTATATGGTTGAGCAAAGGTACTGACTGAGGGCAGAGAAATACACTGGTCACCACTATTTACTGTCAGCCACCTGCCAGGCCCTGTACATTTATATACATATATATAATATATATTATATATTGAGATATATATTATATAATATATATTATATTTATATCTATGTAATATTTATATTATATATAAATTATACTTTATATCTATATATAACTTATATATATTCACATATAATATACAATTTATATAATATATTCTACCCATATTCTACACATAAAGAAAGCCAGCTCAGTCTGTAGTCAAAGCCCCGTAAGAGGCAGGTCAGGGATTCAAACTCAGGTCTGCTTGGCCTGGGCTCTGTCCTCTCCATTACCTACACCCTGGGCTGGCCGTGGGGCTCACACAGGGCCCACAAGCTTTTAGCCAAGGGTCTAAGACATGAGTTCAGTGAATATTGCATTCTTCCCCTTCTTGGCCTTCTTACATCACTCCTGGAAACAGAGCAAAGGTCTAGGAAAGACACCACTGTTGGCATGCAGGATCTTAGTTCCCCAACCAGGGATCGAACCCGTACCCCCTGCAGTGGAAGCGCCGAGTCTTAACCACTGGACCACCAGGGAAATCCCTCCTCTAACATTCTGATTGGCCCAATTCCTACCAGATTCACATCCTTCCATTTCCCATATTGGATTTTCCCTCGTCCCTCCTGCCCCTGCCTGAGAGAGAGGAACCTCCTAGAAGTCAACTCATGTGTAGGTAAATGAAAGACTTCTGGACTCCAGGAAATTGCTGACTGCACAGCTGGGATAACTTGAGGACGTTAGATGTCTCAAAGCCTGCAGTCTTCTGCCCTCTGCCCAGGGCCAGTGGAGAAGAGGCTTTGGGAAGGATGAGGCAGGCTTGCAGCATTCACCTCTGACTGAGGTCACGCAGCCTCCCCGGTCTCATGTTCCCACTCGCTCTGATGAAACTCCAGGTGCTAACATGGCAAGAACAGGACAAGGAGATGTGCTCCTTTCACCCTGGAAAACAAAGACTTGCCACAGAAATTTCTATTTGCCTTAAGTGACAGTGTGTTAACAGAATCCAGGTTTGTGTCTCAACGGCAGGCTTCTGCTGACGGACAAACGCCGAGGCGGAGCTGGGACACCTCTATCCATCACTGTGTCTGCTTGTTCAGAACACCCATTCATGCCTCTCACCTTTCACAGTGATACAAGCCTAAGAAGCCAGGATAGAATCCTGTTGTGAAACTGTCTTGGACCTGGGATGTGTAGGATCAAAACTATATCTTGGCAACTAGAGATTACCACACTAAGTGAAGTAAGTCAGATAGAGAAAGACAAACGCCATACGATGTCATGTATATGTGGAATCTAAAATATGACATGAATGAACCTATCTATGAAACAGAAACAGAATCACAGACATAGAGAACAGACTGGGGGTTGCCAAGGGGGAGGGAGTTGGGGGAGGGATGGAGTGGGAGGGTGGGATCAGCAGATGTAAACTATTATATATGGAATGGATAAACAACAAGGTCCTACTGTATAGCAGAGAGAATTATATTCAAAATCCTATGATAAACCATAATGGAAAAGAATATTTAAAAAAAAGAAGGTATGTATATGTATAACTGAGTCACTTTGCTGAAATCAACTATACCTCAATTAAAAATTGATTTAAAGAAAACTATATCTTGGAAGATAACAGGATAAGAAAAGAGGAGATGGACCCAGTGGCTGGCGCAGGGAGTTCTGCACGGTTTCATACTTTTCTAGGAGAGTTGAACATAAGCCTGTCTCGTGGGTTAAACTTGGTCAAGAAGCCTATTAACATAAGAGCTCTGGCTGGCTGGAGACACGGGGAGATGGGACTGTGGGGTCCCACGCTGGAGAAGAGAATACACTGAGATCGCTCCAGGGCTCTGGTCCCAGTTGCAGGGAGGAAGAATGGACCGCGCTTTGAGCAGTGACGCTTCTCCGTGTAGCACAGCACCCCCTGGTGGCAGGATGGGTGTGCACGTCATCGCAATAGCATGGAAACAGCGCCACCTGCTGAGCACTCGGCAGCATGCTGACTTGCCAACTCAGTTTTCTGCAGGTACTTTGAATTTGCTGGCTTAAATGAGGCAGTATTGGGCCTATTGGGCATGTACTGGTGAAATCTAAAAAGAAAGTGAAAATACAACATAGTTTGCTTACTGGAACAATGGGAATCAAGGAAAATGGGGCAGCAATTATTTCCATAGTATGTGCTGCCCATCGTCCTGAGGTGTGAACATAAGGCAGCACCTTACAGTGAAAAAAGCATGAATTTTGGAGTCATACAACTGAGATCAAATCTCCATTAGCCCTGTGAACTTGGGAAAGTAACTTAACGTCTCTGAGCTTCAGTTTTCCTTATCTTTAAAGGGGGAGGGGCTTACCTTGGAGTGTGACAGCAACATTTAAATGAGATCATGTACATAAGTTTAAAAGGAAATGTGTATAAAGTAAATCAGATAATATGTATAACAATTAGGTTTTTAAAGTATAGCATACAATTTTAACATAGAAAATTTCCCCTAATTGTTAGAACTGTGAAATATTCCTGAAATGGATGCAGCAAATGAGAAGACAACCTCTGAGGTGTTTTTTGTTTTTAATAGTCTAGATTTCCTTTTCTCTAGAAAGATTAAGTCTGACCCTTCTCCAAAAACCAATCTATTTCTGGTCACTGGGCCTAGAAACAGAACTCTATCAAACTGAGATTCCACTCACATTTATTGAATGTCTGCCACTTTCAGAGCCGCTCTTTCATTTTCACCAGTAAAATCTAAAGCATCAAGACACATCCCTTCTTTCCACCACAAAAGTCTTTGCCAAGAATATTAGAACCTCCTGCTTTCACACTCTCTCAAGTACTTTCAAGATTACTCAGAAAAGCCCAATACTGGAAACAGCCCGAATGTCCATTAATAGAGGGCTAGATTGTAGTCTATCCATACAACGAAGTACAAATGCACAACAGAAAAGACAAACAACCAGATAAACACAACAATATGGGTGAATCTCAAATCTCAGCCAAAAAAAAAAAAAAAAAAGCCAGACCCAAAAATATGTATACTGCATTTTTATGAGGTTCTAGAATATCTAATCTGTGGTGATAAAAATCAGAATAGTAGTTTGCTCAGGGTCGGGGTGAGAATGGACTCCAAGGGGGCACTAGGTAACTGGTGGGGGGGGGATGGAAATGTCCTAAGTCTTGCTGGGTGATGGTTACACAGGTGTATACAGGCAGGGGTGCGCCGCAGCCCGCTGGAGCCCACCAGCAGTACTGATGGTTCACTTTTCAGGAAGTTTGCAAGCCAGCTGACAATCACATTGGTGACTTGGAATCCACTATGGTGAACGTATTTATACCAAAGAGCTGCTCTCAGAACTCAGGGAAACATTTTGCTCACTAGGTCGTGGTTTATTATAAATGGATATAACTCAGGAACAGCCAGATGGATGCAAGGGCAAGGTATCCGGGAAGGGGGCAGAGAGGTGTTGCTCTCCAACACCTGGAACCCCCTCCTTTTGGGGTTTTCAAAAAGGCTTCATTACAGACACATGGTGGATTACTTCGTCGGCCACTGGGGACTGATCTCAACCTCCAGCCCCTCTCCCCTCCCCGACTCAGGGGTGGGACTGAAAGTGCCAACCTTCTAACCACGTGGTTGGATCCCTTGGCAACCAGCCCCCATCCCTAGATGACCTAGGGGCTTTCCTAAAAGCTTTCCATTAAGATAACAGAAGACACCTTTATCACTCTGGTCACAAGAAATTCCAAGAGTCTTAGGAGCTCTGTGCCAGGCAGGGGGACGAAGACCAAATATATATAATATTTCTTATTATAAAGCACACGTCACAGGATCTCAGACACTTGGAGCAGACCTTGAAGGGGCTAGAGATTCTGTGAGATCCTGGCGGTACAAGAACCAGTGACACGAAAGTTTTTAACTCATGATATGCTGTTTCCACAGGCCTGTGAAGTCAAGAGAAAATGGAAATGGAAAGGAGAATTTCACCTCTGTCCCTTTAAAACTCACCTGCCCCTCTCCTCCTTCGTAACACCTTTGAGATCTGTTCAGCCCACCCTCTCTGCTGAGCTGGAGGCTCTGGGGTAGTCTGACGCCAGTCTCACTGCTAAAGCTGGCAGGGTGTCACCTGACTCAACATCAAGCTGGTAGTCACCACGCCCCCTCGCGCTCCTCTTACTTTTCTCTCATCCCGTGGACGAGTTCTCCAGGCCACAGAAACCACTCCCCAAACAATATGTGCCCTCGACACCATGGTCTCTTCCCTCCCTTTCCTCGGTGAACCACCTTCCTCTTCCGCCTCTCCCTCCAGCTCAGATAATAGCTTCCCTCCAACCTACACCCCACCCTCCCCATCCTTTCTCCTCCCTCTGTCCCAATTCCCCCCCGCCAAGACCGAACACTTGCCAGAATCCATGCTACCCCGGGCCCCTCGGAAGCTCCTGCAGCCCAGCGCCCCGTGACTTCCTATCTGCCCTCGTCTCCCTGTTGCCCCTGGGCCTCCCGACAGCTGGGCCCTTCCTGGATCCCCTCACATCACCAACCTAAGCCAATGTTCCAAAACAGGCTCCCCAACAATGATGACAACTGCACAGTCATTTTGGAAGGTCTTGTGTGGCCAAGACTCAGGACAATGGGGAAAAGACAGGTCCCTACAGCTCCCATCCCTTGAATACACAAGGATTGTAAAAACAGGGAGATAGCTTCCCTTCAAATGCTGTACTGTCCTCACAGGATGACCGGAATCCAGGGCCTGGATCCCAGCAAGTCAGGGCCTATTCTAAGCACAAGCACTGTTCGAACTCAGTTTTCCAAAGTCACCAAAATAGCCCAGGATGGAATCCAATTATACACGGCAATATAGTTCTTGTGTATTTTTTGTGAGTTTTGTAAAACATGCTTACAGAAACAGACGTTTAAGTCATGAAGTCACCAGGTGAGCACATCTGTAAAACCAGCATCCACGCCCGTCTGGAAAACAGCATGGAAGTTCCTTAAAAATAAAAATAGAGCTACCGTATGATCCAGCAATCCCACTCCTGGACATATATCCAGAAAAAAATGAAAACCCTAATTCAAAAAGATACATGCACCCCTATATTCAGAGCAGCACTCTTTATAATAGCTCAGACATGGAAGCCACCTGAGTGTCTATCAACAGATGAAAGGCTAAAGAAGATGTGGTACATATATACAGTGGAATATTACTCAGCCATAAGAGAAGAATGAAATAATGCCATTTGTAGCAACATGGATGGACCTAGAGATTATCATACTAAGTGAAATAAGTCAGATAGAGAAAGACAAATAGCATATGATAACACTTATATGTGGAATCTAAAAAACAATACAAATGAACTTATTTATAAAACAGAAACAGACTCACAGACATAGAAACAAACTTATGGTTACCAATGGGGAAAGGGGGGAGGGATAAATTAGGAGAATGGGATTAATAGATACACACCCATATATGTAAAACGGATAAACAACAGCGATTTACTATGTAGCACACAGAACTATATTCAGTATCTAGTAATAACCTATAATGGAAAAGAATCTGAAAATATATATTTATACATGTGTGTATGTATAACCAAATCACTTTGCTGTACACCTGAAACTAATACAATATTGTAAGTCAACTACTTCAATTAAAAAAAAAATAGCACCCAAATCAAGAAACAGAATATTACAAAACCCCCAGAAGCTCCCAACCCCAGTTCCAGTCACGACTGTACCACCAACCCCAGGGCAACCTCTGTCCTGACTTCTAACACAGTAGATCGGTTTTCCTGTTTTTTTGAAATTTATATAGTAACATCACAGAATGTGTACACTTTGGTGCCTGGCTTTTTTCACTCAACTATAAGTCTGTGCAGTTCACCCTTCTCCCGTGTAGTTGAGGTTAACTCATTCTCACTGTACTGCAGTCTTCCAAGGAATCAATACATCACTGTCCATTCTCCATCCTGTTGCTGGGTTTTTGGGTGGTTTCCAGTTTGGAGACATTAGTAATAAATCATCGTGAACATCCCAGAACACGTTTTTTGGTAAACATACGCATGCAGTTCTGTTGGGTATATATCTTGGAGTGGGACTGCAGCTCCCAGAAACATAGTGCAAAGAGAAGAAAACAAATTCAACTTTGATATAGAGTTGAAATGGATTCCATGATTGCAGTGGACCCAAGCTGGCCATGAGCAGGGCTTGGTAAAGGACAACAATCGCATTCGGAGGCATACAGATCTCCAGGAGCTTGTTCAGAGAAGCACCCGATTTATTTAAAATGAAAGGAAAGAGCTCTGAGAAAAGATCATAGAATCATTCAGGTAAATAAGGTTGGTGGGTGGGGCCCATAACTACCTTCAGAGAATCTGTGTGAGATCATACAGTTAATTCTTCATTCTTATGTGCAGAACTTTCTGACAGTGAGAGCTGCGAGTCACTGAAAAAGGAGACAAACAGGGCGGGGCTGGGGGTGGTCCAATATGTGCACATGGGTTCTAACAACTCCGCCCTGCCAGGCGCACCTTTCCACCCGCGAGGCAGCGAGGCCGAGCCGACAGCGCCACCTGGTGTTCACGACGAGGCAGCTACCTTTCTTGCCCCTATTCTATCGAGTATTATTCAGTATTGAGTACTGAGTACATAAGTACTATGCCTCCCTCATTACCTTAGATGCAGGACATTCAGAATGAGTAAGACAGTTTTAGAGTTCAAGTTTTAATCGTCATATGGCTTTGGGCAACTTATTTTACCTCACTGTGCTTCAATTTCCTAAACCTGAAAATGGAGATAAAAGGAAGAAACTCCTACAATTTCTCAGACGAGTATATAAGTTAAGCAACATAAGGCATATAAAATGTTTATCAACTTAGTAATCACTCCACACGTGGTAACTACAAAGCATGATCCCTTAAAGAGTTGATATTCTTGTGGAGACGGGGGCAGACAAGAAAATGGAACAAAGAAAACACGTGACGAAAAATGAAATAGAAATAGAAAATTTTTCCATGAATATTCCATCCACACAGACAAGGATCAAAGTGAGTATTGCTCTCACATGTGACCTTTAGGCATGTGGTAAATTTCTTTGATCTCAGTCAAAAACTAAGTACGTACTAAAATGACAGGGGACCTCCTGTGTGTCCACCGAACTTTCAGGCATAGGTGGTAAGTTATCTGGCATCCAGCTATGTTTCCCTCTGACTTGAGCTCACTCTAGCGTAGAGAGTGAAATTCCAACTCCCTCCCAACCTTGCCAGTTCCTGGGTGGCTCAAGAATGATCTCTGCAGCCTGTAAACACTACCTACAACTTCTCTGCAAGCAACTCCCCTCCTCTGGCCAGTTGGTTCTTCCTCTCTTTGCTCTAGCTGCTTTCCTCTCTCTCTCTGCATGGCTCACTTTACTGATACGAAACCTCTCCCCTAATTGCACTTGAGCTCTGCTGGGTCCTGGGGCTGGGAACACTACCCTTCCCATAAACCCTTCTTTCCTAGGCACCATCACTGCTTCTGGCCTGAACCTCAGACCCCCTGGGAGCCTCGGTCCAGAGTGAGGACTGGAGGTGCTCCTCCAGGAGAGGGTGGCCACTTTTCGCCTTTCCTCGCTGCATCCACAAGAGGGAGCCTCATGCCAGCTTCTCCAGCCAGGCTAGCAGCCACCAGAACACTTGTTGTTCTACTCTCTTTTAGGTGCAGCACCCAATAAGGGGCTGCATCTACGATGTCATGCATCCAGTCAAAAATTATCAGGCATGCAAAAAAGAAAAAGAAACAGGAAAATACCATCCATAATGAAGAGAAAACCAAACATGAAACCAACCCAGAAATGACACAGATTACAGAATTAGTGGACAAGGACATCAAAAGAGTTATTATAACTATATCCTACATGTTCCAGAAGTTAAGGAACTATATCCCACACGTTCCAGAAGTTAAGTTCCAGAGGAAAGACTGAACATGTTGATAGAGAAGTGGTAGATATTTTGAACTTCTGAGACTAAAACTAAAATGTCTGAGATGAAAACACACTAGATGAGATTAACAGCAGTTTAGACATTGAAAAAGAAAAGATTAGTGAACTTGAACACATAGCAATGTAAACCATCCACAATGAAATACACAGAGAAAAAACACTGAAAAAAAGGAAAAGGCACCCGTGCACTCTGGGATGACTTCAAGCGGTCTAATTGTGAAAAGAAAGACCTTCAAAAGCTTCCAGGTGTAAAAAGGAATCTTCTAAAGCAGCAGTCCCCAACCTTTTTGGCACGAGGGACCGGTTTCATGGAAGACAATTTATCCACGGATGGAGGGCGCGGGGCAGGGATGGTTCAGGCAGTAATATGAGCGATGGGGAGCGACGGAGAGCGGCAGATGAATCTCCGCTCTCTCACCCGTTGCTCACCTCCTGCTGTGCGGCCCGGTTCTTCAGCCCCGGGGGTTGGGGACTCCTGGTCTAAAATGCCAGGGAGCCCGTTTTTAAATACAGATCTTCCTCATCCTACAATGGAGTTACATCCCAATAAACCCATCATAAATTGAAAATATTGTGAGCTGATAAAGCATTCACTACACCTAACCTACTGAACATCACAGCTCAGCCTAGCCGACCTTAAACATGCTCAGAACACTCACCTTAGCCTAAAGCTGGGCAAAATCATCTAACACAAAGCCCATTTTATAATAACGTGTTGACTATCTCATGTCACTGAATTCTGTACTGAAAGTGGAAAGCATAATGGTTAAGTGTTTGCCCTCGTGATGGCAGAGCTGATGGGAGCTGCAGCTCACCGCCCTGCCCGGCACCATGAGACTCGTACCTCACGTGGCCAGCCCGGCAAAAGATCAAAATTCGAAATTTGAAATACAGTTTCTACTGAACGCATATCACTCCAGCCTCACCCTGAAGTCAAGAAAGTGTAAGTCAAACCGTCGTAAGTCGGGGACTGTCTGTAGCTTTATTGGAGAAAAAACTTTATTTTGCCGCCCAAGATCCTAACATGTAAATCTTTGTGATGCACTCTCTTAGGTTTCACCGATCCAGGCACTCTGCTCTTATGCTGACACAGCCGTCATTGCAGGACTTACCATCACATTGTTCATTTGGTAACATTTTTAAATAATATAAAAATAATACAGCTATATATAAAATAGATAACTAATAAAGACCTACCGTATAACCACAGGGAACTCTACTCAATACTCTGCAATGACCTAGATGGAAAGAGAATCTAAAAAAGAGGGGATATATGTATATGGATAACGGATCCACTTTGCTGTACAGCAGAAACTAACACAACAGTGTAAATCAACTATACGCCAATAAAAATTTTTAAATAACAGTAATAATAAGACCAAGAAGGGCTCATTCCAGGAATGAGCAAAAGTTGTTCAACAATGGAAATCCTACCAACATCAATCATTAGGTTTATATACTAAAGCAAAAAGCTCATAAGATTTTATTGCGAAGAAAGTTTTTTCCTAATATTTAATATCATTTCTAATAAAAAACAAATAACATTCATTAAAATAGGAATATAGAGAAACTACTTAAACATGATGAAGAAAGACTGTTTACCAAAAACAAACATTAGACGTCTGCTTTCCATCCTGATGCCATAACAGAGACTAGATCTACCCTCCCTCTTTAAGCAACTAACTATATGAAACAAAAGATCTCATCGCCTGACATCCACAGGCGATGCAGGATCTCAGTGATCCCTGAGAGAAGGAAACAAATGAAGTGAGCCCTGAGAGTGCCCCAGCTCACCACCAGGCTGAACGAAGAAAGGGGAAACTAACACAGAGCCCAAGGTTCTCACTGGGTTGAGGAGACAGGTGCAGAGCTCAAGGAGGGCAAGGTGGTGACAAGGTGTGAGGCAAAGCACCCAGAGAAGAGCTGCTGAGAGGCGGGGCTCCCAAGATCCGCAGGGGGTCCCTCAAGCCTTTGGCTGAGAGCTGCGACGGGCATGTGTGAGGACATCTCCAAGGCTGAGGAAGGAGCATCAGAAAGGGGGAGGCGGAGCCAGCCTAGGAGCTCACAGGAGGCCAGAAACAGCGCTCCCACTAACCAGGGTGGAAAGATCGCCTAACGCCCGGGGCACCGGGCACAGTTCTCAGAAGCATGTTCCCTCCGTTGGGCCAAGTTAGTCCTCGATGAAAAGTTCTGTTAGACCTGTCCCATCAGGGCTTAAAAGCAAGCCTCTAGAGAATCAAACTGATTCCAAGGAACTTACTGCATCCTAAATCAAGCCCATAAAAGTCTAAAGCAATTCCAAAACTCCAGCCATCGATAGCGTAAAATGTACATTGTCTGGCATCCAAGCAAACATTACCAGGTATGCAAATAAACAGGAACAATGACCTTAATCAGGAAAAGAAATCAAACTCAATCCGTTGATCCAAAAAAACCAACTCCAAAGAGCACAAAGAACACCCGTTAACCATGTCATGGCCATGATTTCACACACTTGCCTCACAAGGATTTAGCAGTAGATGCTGACTCAAAAATTACAGCAACATGGATGGACCTAAAGAATATTACACTTCGTGAAGTAAGTCAGACAGAGAAGGACAAATATTACATATCACTTACATGTGGAATCTAAAAACCATACAAATGAATCTATATACAAAACAGAAACAGACTCAGAGACATAGGAAACAAACTTATGGTTACCAAAGGGGAAAGGGGGTAATAGAGTAGGAATATGGGATTAACAGATACAACTACCGTACATAAAATAGATAAGCAACAAGGATTTACTGTATAGCCAGGGAATTATATTCAATGTCTTGTAATAACCGATAATGGAAAAGAACCTGAAAAAATACATACATATATATTTAACTGAATCACTTTGCTCTACACCTGAAACTAACACAATATTGTAAATCAACTACTTCAATTTAAAAAATTACAGAAGGGATAATTTCCTTTCCCCAACTTTTGGTGCTAATAAACCAAAAAGTTATTAAGAAGAAAGAAAAACAAAAGCCCTACTGACATAGGTTATTTCCGCAGAATTCTCTGATCTTCAAAATTTCAAACCCTGCTTCACTCTCAACTCCTTTTCATTCTTTCTGCTTTCAGTTTATTCCTTCCTTCTCTTTGGTAAGTATTTTCCCATTTTATTTTTAATAAAAAATATTTCAAAAACAAAAATAGTATATATATCAATTTATGCATGTCCATTACTAAACAGATGCTTGTTTTGTCATGCTTGCTTTAGGTCTCTCTAATAATAGAAAACACATGCAGGGCTTCCCTGGTGGCGCAGTGGTTAAGAATCCGCCTGCCAGTGCAGGGGACAGGGGTTCGAGCCCTGGTCCAGGAAGATCCCACATGCCACGGAGCAACTAAACCCATGTGCCACAACTACTGAGCCTGCATTCTAGAGCCCGCAAGCCACAGCTACTGAGCCCGTGTGCCACAACTACTGAAGCCCGCGTGCCTAGAGCCTGTGCTCCGCAACAAGAGAAGCCACCGCAATGAGAAGCCCGCACACCGCAACAAAGAGTAGCCCTTGCTCGCTGCAACTAGAGAAAGCCTGTGTGAGGCAACGAAGACCAAACACAGCCAAAATTAAATAAATTAATTAAATAAATTAAAATAAAACACATATAATATGCTGCTTTGTGCCAAGTACAGAAAGTACCACGTAAATATGTATATATTCTCAGATAAAATACATACATTTTGGTTGTCACATCAGCCCTATGTGGTAGATATTATCATCTGTTCCATTTTACAGATGAAGGAATTGAGGCACAGAGAGGTTCAGAAGCTTACACGAAGTCACACAGTTGATAACTGGCAGATTTGGGTTTCAACTCAGCTCATCTACCCCAGAGCCCATGATTTTAATACCTATACTATACTTCCTCTAACTAACACAGAAGCTATAGGATAGATTATTTTAAAAAATAAAACTGCACAGATGGAACTAATACAGCTTCCTCACACTTTTTTTCCTCCCTACATGCCTGCCCCAAAGGCACCACTAATCTGAAGATGTAGGTTGTTCTCACACGTGATTTTCCCCTCTCCTCTCCCCACCTTTGGATCTCAGATGAAAATGACTGAGTGAATGACAATACCCAGTTCTTAGCTTACAACCCCCATGGGTCCACACAAGACCCCTGTCTTTTATGTAAATGAATTTGTGTGTATCTTTCTATCCCTGTTCTCCATCCCCATTCCCTTCATCTCCATAGTTAACTGGTCTAATGCATTTTGCATGGTTTTTTGGCTGTGCTGCGCAGCATGTGGGGTCTTAATTCCCCAACCAGGGATGGAACCCACACACCTTGCATTGGAAGCATGGAGTCTTAACCACTGGACCACCGGGGAAGTCCCTGTATGTATTTTTGAATTTCCATATTTCTTTGTAAAACGCATATTGGTGGTGGTATGTGTGTGTGTTAAATTTATATAAAGGGCATCTTACTATGTAGGGCTTGTGTTGTTTCTTACTATTTTTACTCAGCACTCTTTTTACAACATACGCACGCTGTTGTGTACATTTCACTGGTTTTTTGGGTCTGTTTTTTTTGTTTTTTATTTGGCTGCGTTGGGTCTCCATTGCTGTGCGCAGGCTCTCTCCAGTTGTGGCAGTGGGGGCCACTCTTGGTTGCAGTGTGCGGGCTCCTCATTGCGGTGGCCTCTCCCTTTCCAGAGCACGGGCTCTAGGCACGTGGGCTTCAGTAGTTGTGGCACGCGGGCTCAGCAGTTGTGGCTCACGGGCTCCAGAGTGCAGGCTGAGCAGCTGTGGTGCACGGTACCAGCTGCTCCGCGGCATATGGGATCCTCCTGGAGCAGGACTCAAACCCACGTCCCCTGCACTGGTAGGTGGACTCCTAACCACTGCGCCACCAGGGAAGTCCCCATTTCACTGTTGCTTCTAATGCTGCACAATAAATGCCTCCCACTCCCTATTACAAACAGAACTGCAGTGACCGCTGGTGCACACGCCCTGCTCTGAGCCTGTGTGGGAATTTCTCTGGAACTTATGAATGCTTAATTTAGCCAAATGCTTACAACCTACTTTGCAAAAAAAACAAAACAAAACAAAAAAGTGTACCAGTCAACACTCCACCAGAAATGCAGGAGGGTTCCTATTTTTCCCAAAGTCCTATACCATCTGATGTTATCCAGTTTCTAATTTTTGCAAATCTGATGTCCAGTGTTTTGATACACTGTACATTTTTAAATTGTTAATGAGTTGGTGTATCTCTTTATCTTTTTTTCATTTAGGTCTCTCCATTTGGAAATTCCTGTTCCTATCACTTGCCCAGTTACCTGTCGTGCTTTTCCGTGTTGATTCACAAGAGTTGTTTGTATCATTCCAGCTAATAGCTACAGACTAATAGTCTCTTGTCTTAACTATTGCAAATATATTCTCCCAATCTATCGCCTGCGTGTTGGCCTTGTCTATAGGGTCTTTCATTTAACAGAAATCTATAATTTTGATGCAATGAAATCCATTGAATTTCTTTTTATTTTGCCTTATGCTTTGTGTTTTTGTGGTCTTAAAAAGCCACAACCATATTTTTATATAAGCTTAAAGATGTGCCTTTAGACCTCTAACCCATCTGAAGTCCACCTCTATAAATAAGGTAAGGATAAGGTAGAGATCCAGTGTTATTTCGCTATTTATGGGCCAATTTCTCCAACATCATCTACTATGCATTGATTCGTTTGACCAAATTTATCATATATCAAGTTTATATAAACAGGTAGGTCTACCTCTTAACTCTCGATTCTGTTCCCTTAGGCGATTTGTTAATTCTCTTTGAATTGTGTTTGTCTAAAATCAATTGAGCGTGAATGTAAGGGCTTATTTCTGGATGCTCAGTTCTGTTCCACTGATCTACATGCCTATCCTTACACCAGTTCTACACTGTCTTGACTAATATATTAAAATTTAAAATCAGACAGTGTAAACCCTCCAACTTTATTCACATGTAACAGAGCTAGCCCTCAATTTTAAAGAACATTTTATTATGTAATTATTTTAGCATACACAAAAGTAGAAGGCATTGTAAAACGAACTTTCATTACCCATGCTGCAGCTTCAACAATCTTGTTTCATCTATACTTCTCCACCTCTTACCTATTGCTAGTTATGATTTTTAACACCTTTATTGAGGTATAACTTATTTACCAAAAAATTCACCCACTGTAACTGCACAGTGCAAGGATTTTTAGTAAACTTCTGAACATGTGAAAACATTACCACAATTCAGTTTTAGAAAACTTCCATTGTCCCAAAATATTCCACCTTGCTCAACTGCTGTCAATACCTACCCCCTCTCCCACTCCAGCAACCATTCTTCAGCTTGCAATCTCTAAGTATTTGTCTTCTCTGAACATTTCTTGTAAATGGAATCATACAGCATGTGGTCTTTTCCATCTGGCTTCTTTCACTTACCATAATATTTTTTAGGATTATACATGCTAAAGCATATATTAGTTCAATCATTTCTGTTGTTGAATAATATTCCATTTTACAGTTATACTACATTTTGTTTATCCATTCCCCAGTTCATGGGCGTTTGAGTTGTCTCCAGTTTTGAACCTTATGTATAATGCTGTTATGAACGTGTGCATATAAGTCTTTGTGTGGCTACATATTTGCATTTCTCTTGGATACTCGCCTAGGAGTAAAATATCTGGGTCATATAAGTTTGTTTAGCTTTTTAAGAAACTGCCAGATTGTAATCCAGAGTGGCTAAACCACTTCACATCCCCTGAAGCAATGTATGAGGGCTCCAGTTTGTCCATATTGTCCCCAATTCTTATTATTTTCTCTCTCTCTATATATATATATATTTTTTTTCGGCCTGACCGAGGCTTGTGGGATCTTAGTTCCCCGACCAAGGATAGAACCCATGCCCCGGCAGTGAAAGCGGAAAGTTCTAACCACTGGACCGCCAGGGGATTCCCTCTTTATTTTCTATTATAGCTATTCTAGTGGGTACATCGGTATCTCATGATAGTCTAAGTTGCATTTCCTAGTACTAGTTTTGTTAACTATTCTTTTCATGTGATTTTCAGATATTAGTACACCTTTGTGCATGAAATGTCTATTCAAATAGTTTGCCCATTTTTTTAAAATTTATTTATTTATTTATTTTGGGCTGCGTTGGGTCTTCATTGCTGCGCACAGGCTTTCTCTAGTTGCGGCGAGCAAGGGCTACTCTTGGTTGCAGTGCACGGGCTTCTCATTGTAGTGGCTTCTCTTTTTGCAGAGCACAGGCTCTAGGCACGTGGGCTTCAGTAGTTGGGGCACACAGGCTCAGTAGTTGTGGTTCGTGGGCTCTAGAATGCAGGCTCAGTAGTTGTGGCACATGGGCTTAGTTGCTCCGTGGCATGTGGGATCTTCCTGGACCAGGGCTCGAACCCGTGTCTCCTGCATTGGCAGGCGGATTCATAACCACTGCGCCACCAGGCAAGTCCCTATTTTGCCCATTTTTAACTGGGCCTCCTTATTACTGAGTTGTAAGACTTCTTTGTACATTCCAGATCCAAGTCCTTTTATCAGATATATAACTTGGAAATAGTTTCCTCCAGTCTGTGGCTTGACTTTTCATTTTCTCAGTGGTATCTTCTGAGTTTTTAATTTTGATGACGTACAATTTATCAATTTTTTTTTCATGGATCGTTCTGTTGCTGTGGATAGCTTAGCTCCTCTCTAGTCTATTCTGTGCAGATGTGTGGAAACTTTTCCAGACCCTATGACTGTCTCATATTCCAAATCTTCCTATTAAATTTTTGGCTAACTTTATTGCTTGTTCCAGCCAGGACTGCAACCTCAGGCTAGCTGAGGCACTGGTTTTACCTGTTTGTTTGCCACTGAGATCACAAATATTAGCTACAGTGCTGCTGGGGTGGGTTTTTCCCTGCTCATTCAGAATCAAGTGAGACCTCTCTGGCAGTGAAGGAGTGGATTTTTACAGCTTGAACACCCTGGTAAGACCTCCCACAAACTGAGATGGACGGTGGGGAAAATGAAAGCAGTCCCCGATAAGTTTGCCACAGACCTATGGTCTTTAGTCAGAGTTCAGTGTTTCATTAGTAACCACCTGTAAGTTGCTCAGATGGCTTTGGTCAGTTTCCAGAGCCTTGAAATGGTTGTTTTTGACAACTCAGTCCAGTTTTATAGTTTATTTTGGACGGTAGAATTTGCTGCAGTTTCCTCTTGGCACTGAGCAATGCTGCCTTGGGGGATGGGATGATGCAGGCAAAATGAAGCTTTTCCTCTAAGATGAGGAGTGAGACAAGGGTAGTCGCTCTCATCACTCCTATTCAACATAGTACTGGAAGCATTAGCCAGAACGATAAGGCAAGAAAAAGAAATAAAACATATTGGAAATTCCCTGGCAGTCCAGTGGTTAGGACTCTGGGCTTTCACTGCCTAGGGCCCGGGTTCAGTCCCTGGATGGGAAACTAAGATCCCACAGCCTCGCAGCACAGCCAGGAAGGTATCAAAATCAGAAAAGAAGTAAATTGTCTTTGTTTGCAGATGATATGATCTTATAGAGAATTCTGAAGACTCCACCAAAAAACTGTTAATAAACAAATTCAGTAAAATTGCAGGATACAAAATCAACATACAGATAACAGGTGCATTTCTATATACTAACAACAGAATATCTGAAAAAGTAGTGAAGAAAACAATCTCATTCAAAAAGGTATCAAAAATGATAAAATACTTAGGAATACAGTCATACCTCAGAAGTATTGCAGGTTCAGTTCCAGGCCATGGCAATAAATCGAATATTGCAACAAAGCGAGTCACAAGAATTATTTGGTTTCCCAGTGCATATAGTATTACGTCTAAATAAACAAGGTACACACCTTAATTTAAAAATAATGCTGTTAGAAAAATGACACCAGTAGACTTACTCAACACAGGGCTGCCACAAGCCTTCATTTTGTAAAAAAAAAAATACACAAACACACAATGTCTGTAAAGTGCAATAAAGAAAAACTCAATTAAGAAAATCACAATAAAATGAGGACTGCCTTTAAATTTAACCAAGGAGATAAAAGATCTGTACACTGAAAACTATAAGAATTTGATTGAAGAAGACACAAAGAAATGGAAAGACAGCTAATGCTCATGGATTGAAAGATTTAATGTTGTTAAAATGTCCATACTACCCAAAGCCATCTCTAAATTCAGAGCAATTCCTATCAAAATTCCAGTGGCATTCTTCACAGAAATAGAGAAAACAATTCTAAAATGTGTATGAAATCACAAGACTCTGAATAGCCAAAGCAATCTTGAGAAAGAGGAACAAAGCTGTAGGCATTACACTTCCTGATTTCAAATTATACTATAAAGCTACAGTAATTACAACATATGATATTGTCAAATGAAAAAAAAAAAACACATAAAAATAAACACATATACCAATGGAACAGAATCAAGAGCCCAGAAATTAACCATCATACACATGGTCAACTACTATTTGATGGAGGAGTCAAAAATACTCAGTGTGGAAAGGATAGTCTCTTCAATAAATGGTGTTGGGAAAACTAGATATTCACATGCAAAAGAACGCAACTGGACTGCTGTCTTACACCATTCACAAAAATTAGCTCAAAATGGGCAGAAGAACTAAAGTGACTTAAACACAAGACCTGAAACCATAAAACTCCTAGAAGAAAACACAGGAGGAAAGCTCCTTGAAATTGGTCCTGGTAAAAATTTTTTGTACGTGACACCAAAAGCACAAGCAACACAAGCAAAAATTAATAAGTGGGATTACGTCAAACTAAAACCTTCTACACAGCAAGAGAAATAATAAACAAAATAAAAAGGCAACCCACTGAATGGGAGGAAATATTTGTATCATATATCTGATAAGAGGTTCATATCCAAAATATTTAAGGAGCTCATACAACTCAATAACAAAAATTTAAAAAAAACAAAACAAACAAACAAAAAACCAAAAAAATCTGATCTTAAAGTGGGCAAAGAAATTGGATGGACGGTTTTCCAAAGAAGACATACAAATGGCCAACGGGTTCATGAAATGATGCTTAACATTACTAATCATTGTGGAAATGCAAATCAAAACCACAATGAGATATCACCCTACACCTGTTAGGATGGCTATTATCAAAAAGACAACAGATAACAAATGTTGGTGAAGATGTGAAAAAAAGGGAAACTTTGTGCACTGCTGGTGGGAATGTAAACTGTTCCAGGAATCATTATGGAGGTTCCTCAACCTACCATGTGACCCAGCAATCCCACTTCTGTGTATATATCCAAAAGAAATGAGATCACTATCTTGTAGAGAGATCTGCCCCTCCATGTTCTTTGCAGCATTATTCACAATAGCCAAGACATGGAAACAACTTATTGATGGATGAATGACTGAAGAAAATAATTCAGGGGCTTCGCTGGTGGTGCAGTGGTTAAAAATCCACCTGGCAATGCAGGGGACACGGGTTCAAGCCATGGTCCAGAAGGAGCCCACATGCCGCGGAGCAACTAAGCCCGTGTGCCACAACTACTGGGCCTGTGCTCTAGAGCCCGCAAGCCACAACTACGGAGCCCAAGTGCCACAAGTACTGAAGCCCATGCGCCTAGAGCCCATGCTCCATGACAAGAGAAGCCACCGCAATGAGAAGCCCACGCACCGCAACGAAGAGTAGCCCCTGCTCGCCACAACTAGAGAAAGCCTGCAACGCAGCAACGAAGACCCAATACAGCGAAAAGCTATAAATAAATAAATAAATATGAAAATAATTCAGTCATAAAAAAGAAGGAAATCCTGCCCTTTGTGACAAGGATGCACCTTGAGGGCTTTATGATAAGTGAAATAAGTCAGATAGAGAAAGACAAATACTGTACGTTCTCACTTATATGTGGAATCCAAACCCATAGAAACAGAAGGTAAACTGGTGGTTGCCAGGGCTTGGGGGGTGGGGGAAATGACAAGACTCTGGTCCAAGGATACAAAGTTTCAGTTATAAGCTGAATATGTTCTGGGAATCTAATGTCAGAATAGTGCCTATAGTTAACAATACTGTACTGTATAGTTGAAAGCTGCTAAAAAAGTAGATCTTAAATGTTCCCACTATAACAACAACCAAAAAACAAACAAACCAACCTGTAATTAGGTGAAGTGAAAGATGTGTTAACTAACCTTATCGTGATAAACATTTCACAATATATACATATATCAAATCATTACATTTTACAACTTAAACTTACACAATGTTATATGTCAAACATATCTCAAAAAGGCTGGAGTGAGGGGTAGATTAAGAATTTGTACCTGTTTTACTATTATTCCTCTTTTTTTAAGTAGCTATTTAACTTCCTTTGCTTGTTTTTTAAATGTGTCGTCTGCCTATTTCTTACTGGTTTGTAGGGGCTTCTTGTATATTCTGTATATGAATCTTTTATCAGATATGTATTGCAAATATTAATATCTTCTCCCAGTCTGTGGTTTGCCTTTTCAGTTTCTTAATGTTGCCCTTTTATAAACAGAAGTTCTTAATTACAATGAAGTCTCCTTTATCAGTCTTTTTTTTATGGTTGGTGCTTTTTTATGCCCTTTGTAGAAAATATTTTTATTCCCTAGGGTGTAAAGATATTCTTCTATATTGTTTTCTAAAACCTTTGTTGTTTCCCCTTTCACACTTAGATCTTATGAATGAAAAATACTGCTGCCGTATCAGTAAAGAAAGGATGTTGCAGCCTTGAAGCCATCACATTACGGCCTTCCCAGGTGAGCCATGAGGGAACTCAGGATAGAAGCGCATGCCCACCATCAAGTAGTCAACTGCTGCAGCCACCCCAGGCGATGGTTCACGCTGAGGAAACTCAGGATGAGGAAACACAGGATACTGGCCCCAGACAGCTGAGGTGCAGATCAAAGGAATGTTTCAGTGAGCCCAGACTTTGCATCTTCCCATACATAGAAAAGCACTAAATTCCTTAACTTGAGATATCTGGTTTTCTTTAATTAACAGTAAACGTTTGATGTTCCGACTACCTGGTCTTAGTTGCAAAAACTCCTGATATATATCCCGGCTTCCGCCTCGCCTCTTCAGAGCAGTCCCTCAGAGTTATCGGAGAGTCCCGTCTCCCAGGCTGAATGTCCTCGGAATGTCCGCCTCATAAAACATAACTCTCAACTTTTAGGTTGTGCTTTTTCCAGTCAACAATCTACAATCCACTGTAACCGATTTCGTGTACCAGTGAGAGGGATAGATGAATATATAAAAATGTCCATATGGGTGTACAACTGACCCAGCTCTGTTAACTCAAAGACGACTCTCTCCACCCCACCCACTGCACTGCACTGCAAAGTTGGCATAAATCAAGTGACTGTATCTGTGTTGGTCAGTTTCTAGACTCCGTTTTCTGTTCTTTTTGTTAATTGGTCTACTCTCGTACCAATTTTCATACTCTCTTGTTTATACAACTTCATAATAAGCCTTGATATCTGATAATGCAAGTCTTTCTGCTTTGTTTTTCAAGTTTGTCTTAGCTATTCTTACCCTTTTTGCATTTCCATGTTTGTTTTAAAATCAGTTTAATTGTTTTTTGACCACACATGAAAACAATCTTCCAGTGACTGACTGAGATTGCACTGACTCTATAGATCAATTTGGAGAGGATTAAATCATTAATATACTGAGTCTTTCAATATACGAGCATGGTATACCCCCTTTTACATAGGTCTTCTTTAAATTCAGTACTGTTTTATAGGTTTCAGTGTTGAAGTCTTGGATATATTTTGTTAGATCTATTTATTAGTGATTATTACCTGAATCAATCATTTTATTAGAAATCACCAAATGGTGATTTTCTAATTCTACCATTCATTATGCACTTAGCTAGAGTTTTTCTACAAAGACCTCCTTCATCCCCTAAGACTATCTAATTTCCCTGATGCATGGTTCATACCGGAAAGTCAGGTTAAATGCTTCCTCTTCTTTCCCTGTAGTTACTAATTTTTAACCTAATGAGTTGGTGTCCCAGCAACCCCCAAAACCATCTCATTAGTTTTGTTTTTGTTGGGAAAACTGGTCTCATGGGCAGTCTTTCAACCCGTACTTGGCCACGTAAGAATGGGCCATGGGCCTGGACCACTTCTTATCAAGAGACAGAGGGCCCACACCGCTGTGCCGGCCTATGGCCTGTATGGAAATATCTTTCCCTGATTCAGATTCAACCTGTGCTCCTCTGTCCTGCTTGCACATGTGCACAACCCCAGACTCCAAAGGGGAGGAGTCGGGGTCCTTCTGCTCCAGCACGGAAGGGGCGCTTCTAGACCAACTGCCCTGTGACGGCTGCCAGGGTGGAGAGGGACCCCACTGGCCACAGGGGACCAATGCGCGCTATTGAGGCTGATTTTGCTCTATCTCTATGTGGGCACAGCGATGCTCCACCCACGGCTGTACCATGTTGTTTTCCTTGGCGACTCTGATACCAAGATGCAGTGGGCAGCATGTCTGGACATCTGCTGGCGGCTGGTGTTGTGAAGGGCTTTGCTCTCCTCCGCGAAGTGGGAGGCCTCCCTGGGACTGGGAACGGGTTCCCTGTGCTCTACTCGACAACTTTATTTTTCTCTTTAGAATATCACTATGAATTAATGGTTTTGAATATATCCAATACGCTTTTTATATTGTTGGCATTCTATTGGTTTTTCAAATTGTCCCATCTTTAGAGTCTTCCTTCAAGCTAGCTCCCGTGTCCTTCTAACAAAGCTACTGCCTTTACATAGGTTTCTGCAAGTCAGAGCCTGAGAAAAGTCTGTGTGCGGGTAGTGTCTCTGGGAATTTGATTCCAGAGAGCAGGAGCGAAACATGTAGGAAGTGTCACAAGGAAGAAGGGAAAGAAAGGTTAGCCACCAGGACGCTCTTTCTGACCGGTACTTCTTGAGGAGTTTTTTTTGAAATATGTCTCAGAACTCTCTGCCCATGGGACAGAAGAGAAGCATTTATGGATTGGCTACTATTCCCCATTCATGGAAAATGGCCTCATGGGCGTTTATTCCCCCCGAACTCCTAGTTGCACATGCATGACCACTAAGTGGGTTCGTGCCAAGAGTCTACACCCTGTGAGCCTCAGAGAAGTCCCAAGTCAGGAAGAAGAGATCATAGCATAAGCATTCATGTAAATCTCTCTGACCACACCTGCACAAAGCCTGTCAAAGGTTGCACGAACTGTCACCACAATCATGACTGACTAAGAAGTGGGGCTGAGAGGGTTCTGTAGCGTTGCAGCAGAGGTGTCTAGCGCTGTCCACTAGAGCCACTCATGCCTCTCTTAAGTCCAATTCATCACAGAGCCTTCTTCCATGTAGTGGTCAATCAGGATTTTTGCAAGACTCCGTGGAAGAGTATTAGTGGAAAAAACTACGGTCCTCACAGCTCAGCTGGTCCTGAGACCGTGATTGAGACAGTCATCATATACAACCAATCTAGGTTCCCTCACTGCCACCAGCACTTCAGCTTGGAACACACTTCTAAAGTGAAGTTAACAATCTCACCCCTACCTCTATCCTGTCCAGCGTTATCACTACCATCAGGTAACCAAGGTAGCTTTCCATAACTTCCTTTATGCTCATTCATGTACCCCCCACACACACACCACACACTTGTGTATGTATATAATATGATCTCATTATCACAAAACAAAAGAACAAACAAAAAAAGGAAAAATTAACTAGATCTAATAGACATACACACCCAACAGCAACAGAATATAAATTCTTCTCAAGTGCACATGGATCATTCTCTAGGATAGACCATATGTTAGGCCACAAATCAACTCTCAATAGATTTTAAAAGATAGATATCAGATACATGTATATGTATAACTGAATCACTTTGTTGTATACCTGAAACTAACACAACATTGTTAATCAACTATACTCCAATATAAAATAAAAAGTTAAAAATTAATAAATAAAAGTATCTTCTCTGACCACAACAGGATGAAGTTAGCAATCAATAACCAAAGGAGAACTTGAAAAGTCACAAATTTGTGCCAAATTAAACATCACACACTTAAACACTCAATGGGTCAAAGAAGAAATCACAAGGGGAATTTAAAAATACTTAGACATGAATGAAAATGAGAACACAACATACTAAAATTTATGGGATGCAGTAGTAAGAGAAAATTTTATAGCTGTGAATGTTTGCACTAAAATCAAGAAAGATCTCAAATTAACAATCTACCTTTACTACTCAAGGAACTAGGAAAAGGGGAATTCCCTGGCAGTCCAGTGGTTAGGACTCTGCACTTTCACTGCTGAGGGCATGGGTTCAATCCCTGGTCAGGCAACTAAGAAGCCACACAGCACAGCCAAAAAAAAGAAAAGAAGGAACTAGAAAAAGAAGAAAAAACTAAACCCAACACAGTAGCAGAAGAAAGGAAATAATAAAAGTTATAGCAGAGGTAAGTAAAATCAAGAACAGAAAAACAATAGAAAAAAATCAATGAAACAAAAAGTTGGTCCTTGAAAAAGATTAACAAAATTGAGAAACCTTTAGCTAGATTGACTAATTTAAAAAGAAAGAGAAGACTCCAATTACTAAAATCTGACATATAAGTGGGGGCATTACTACCAATTCTATAGAAATAAAAAGGATTACAAGAGAACAAGTGTACTATGAACAATTGTATGCCAACAAATCAGATAACCTAGATGAAATGAACAAATTCCTAGAATCACACAATCTACCAGGACTGAATCATGAAGAAACAGAAAATCTGAACAGCCTAAAACCAGTAAGGAGATTGAATCAAAAATCAAAAACCTCCCAACAAAGAAAAGCCCTGGGTCTAATAAGTTTACGGGTTAATTCTACCAAACATTTAAAGAATTAACACCAATCCTTCTCAAACTCTTCCAAAAAATCGAAGAGAAAGGAATACACCCTTACTCATTCTATGAGGTCAGCATTGCCCTGATACCAAAGTCAGTAAAAACATTACAAGAAAATTACAAACCAATATTATTTATGAATATTGATGTAAGAATCCTTAACAAAATACTGGCAAAGAGAACTCAACAGCATATCAAAGGGATTATACACCATGACCACATGGAATTTATTCCTAAAATGCAAGGGTAGCTCAACATATGAAAATCAATTTATGTAATACACTACATTAACAGAATGAAAAGGGGGAAGAAAACTATATGATCATATCAATCAACGCAGAAAAGCATTTGAAAACAATTCAACAGCTTTTCATGAAAATAACACTCAATAAACAAGGCATAGAAAGAAACTACCTCAAAATAATAAAGTTCATAAATGAAAAACCCACAGCTTACAGGATACTCAGTGGTGAAAGACTAAAAGCTTTTCCTCTAAAAATAGGAACTAGACAAGGATACTCACTTTTTCCAATTCTATTCAACATAGTATTAGAAGTTCTAGCCAGAGTAATAAGGCAAGGAAAAGAAACAAAAGGCATCCAAGTTAGAAAGGAAGAAATAAAATGACGTGTATTCACCGATGACATGATCTTGTATGTAGAAAACCCTAACTATTACACACACACCAACAAAAAACAAAACAAAACAGAACAAAAACAAACTTTAGAAATAATAAACAAACAACAAAATAGCAGAATACAAAATCAACACTCAAAAATCAGTTGTGTTTCTATACACTAACAACAAAAACCTGAAATTAAGAAAATAATTCAATTTACAATAACACTCAGAAAGAATAAAACACTTAGGAATTAACTTAACCAAGGGGACTTCCCTGGTGGCGCAGTGGTTAAGAATCTGCCTGCCAATGCAGGGGATGCGGGTTCAATCCCTGGTCCGGGAAGATCCCACATCCCACGGAGCAACTAAGCCCATGCGCCAAAACTACTGAGCCTGCGCTCTAGAGCCCGTGAGCCACAACTACTGAGCCCGCATGCTGCAACTACTGAAGCCCATGTGCCTAGAGCCCGTGCTCCGCAGCAAGGGAAGCCACTGCAATAAGAAGCCCGCGCACTGCAATAGAGTAGCCCCCACTCGCCACAACTAGAGAAAGCCCTCATGCAGCAACGAAGACCCAACGCAGCCGGAAAAAAAAAAATTTAAAAGAAAAACAAACAAAACAAAACAAAAAACCTTAACCAAGGAGGTGAAAGACTTGTACACTGAAAACTGCAAAACATTTCTGAAAGAAATTAAAGAAGACATAAATAAATGGAAGGACACCTTGTGTTCATGGATTAGAAGACTTAATTTTAAAATGATACTACCTGAAACAATCTACAGAGTCAATGCAAACCCTATCAAAATCCCAAAGATTTTATTTTTGCAGAAATAGAAAAATCCATCCTAAAATTCATATGGAATCTCAAAGAACACCACATAGCCAAAGCAATCTTGAAAAAGAAAAATAAATTTGGAAGGCTTACACTTCCTGATTTCAAAATTTACTACAAAGCTGCAATAATGAAAACAGTGTGGTTCTGGTAAGACAGATATATAGGCCAATGTAATAAAACAGAGAGCCTAGAAATAAACCCATGCACATATATGGTCAAGTGATTTTTTACAAGGGTGACAAGACAATTCAATGGGGAAAGAACAGTCTTTTCAACAAATAATGCAGGGAAAACTGGATATACACATTCTAAATAGTGAAGTTGGACCCTCACCTACACCATATACAAAAAATTAACTCAAAATGGATAAAAGGGGGACTTCCCTGGTGGCGCAGTGGATAAGACTCCGTGCTCGCAATGCAGGAGGCCTGGGTTCGATCCCTGGTAAGGGAACTAGATTCCACATGCATGCCACAACTAAGGAGCCTGCATGCCACTACTAAGGAGCCCTGGAGCCACAACTAAGGAGCCCACCTGCCACAACTAAGACCCAGCGCAACCAAGTAAATAAATAAATATTTTAAAACTGGATAAAAGATCTAAGCATAAGAGCTAAAACTATAAAATTCTTAGAAGAAGACATAGGGGGAAATCTTCATGGCACTGGATTTGACAATGGTTTCTTGGATATGACATGAAAATCCCAGGAACAAAAGCAAAAATAGCAAACTGAACTTTTTCAAAATTAAAACTTTTTTGCATCAAAGGACACTATCAACAGAGTAAAAAGGCAACCCACAGAATGGGGTTATCACATATCTGATAAGAGATTAATATCCAGAATATTTAGAGGCTTCCTAAAACTCAACAACAAAAATCAAAATACCCAAGTCAAAAATGGGCAAAGCGTTCAGACATTTCTCCAGAGAAGGTATACAAATGGCCAATAAGCACACGAAAAGATGCTCAACAGCAATAATCATTAGAGAGGTGCAAATCAAATCCACAGTGAGATACTACTTCACACCTATTAGGATGGCTATTACCCCAAAACCAAAAACAAGCATTGTCAAGGATGTGGAGAAATTGCAACGCTTGTGCACTGCTGGTGGGAATGTAAAATGTCGCAGCTGCTGTGGAAAACAGTATGGCAGTTCCTCAAAAACTTAAACTTAGAATTACCATTTGATCCAGCAATTCCACTTCTGGGTATATACACCAAAGAACTGAAAGCAAGAACCCGAACAGATATTTGTACACCAAATAAAACCAAGATTTATAGCAGCATCATTCACCGTAGCCAAAAGCAGAAACAATACAAATGTCCATCAACAGGTGAATGGATAAACAAAATATAGTATACATGTACAACAGAATCTTATTCAGCCTTAGAAAGCAATGAAATTGTGATACATGCTACAATATGGATGAACCTTGAAGACACTATGCTAAATGAAATAAGTGAGACCGAATAGGACAGATTCTGTATGATTCCACTTGAAAGAGACACCTTGAGTAGTCACATTCATAGAGAATGTGGAACAGTCGTTACCAGGGGCTCGGGGAGCAAGGGATGGGCAGTTATTGTTTAATAGGTGTCCAGTTTCAGCACAGGACGATGAAAAGTTCTGGAGATAGATAGATAGATGGTTGTACAGCAATGTGAACATACTTAATGCCACTGTAGTGTACAGTTAAAATGGTTAAAATGTTAATTTTTATGTTATGTATATTTTATCACACACAAAAAAAGAAAAACAAAAATCTCTCACCACTCTGCAGACTTTTTAACTTTAACAATACATTATGACTATTTTCCTGGTCAACAAATATAAATCTAATTCACCCTTTTTAATCACTGCACAATATATCATAGAAAGGGTATGCTATACCATATTTAACTACTCCCATATTGAGAAACACTTGCTGTTATAAATAACGTTGCAGTCAGAATCTTTAAGGTTCTTACGATGTATTCGTTCTGTGCAATGGAGTCTCCAAACTGTGATTCCTGGTGAATGGTATATTTAGATCTTTATTTAATGCATTTTCAATTTGTATTTGTTCAACGTATCAAGCAGTAGGGAAGATGTTCCGTATTAGTTAGGTTATGAACTCTGTTGCATGTGACGAAAACCTCCAATAGCTGTGACTTACAGCTGTGATGTAATTTTGTTTCTCTTTCACATTACAGTCAGGAGATGGGCATTCCAGGACTGGTACACAGACTACTGAGTGAGATCACCCAAGCATCCAGACTCCTTTTATTCTCTTACTCCACCATTCATTTTCATGGTCCCTGATGGCCCACTGTCATGTCCATATTCCAGTCAGCAGGAGAGGGGAGGGGAGAAGCCCGGCACAAGCCCTTCCTCTCAGGACTCCACCCAGAGGTTGCCTAAACCACTTCCACTCACAGCTTATTGTCCTGAACTTAGTCACGTAACCCATCCTACCTAAAAGGGAGGCTGGGAAAGATGGCGCTCCTGCGGGGTGGCTGTGTGCCCCGTTAGCACCGTGATGGCCAAGAGGAGATGAGATGATGAACAACTCTAGGATAAGATCCTCCAAAAGAACAGTCAATTATGTCAGCAATATTTATAAAATAAACCATTTCCCACCGAATTAAAATGCCATCCTTGTGTTCATTTAGGCACATACGATTGATCTGTTTCTAAATGCTAATCTGCTCCACTTTCATATTAAATGAATGTTGTAATAATTGTTAGCTGCTCTCATTGTATTACAGTTGTTGATATATTAGTAATTTAGCTTTTGTTAACTGTTTGATTTAAGCTGTTTGATTTACACTATTTCCACAGATCAACTTAAAGATGGTCAAACTTATTGTAAAAACTGGTTTGTCCTGGCTCTTGGATATTATCATTTGAGGCAGAAGTAATTTTCTTAGTTCTGGGTTTTCAATGTTAAGAACCATCTCTACCCACCTGTGACTACAGCTAAGAGGTCACACATTTATTTCATCATCGTTGCCTTAGAGGAAAAGGGACCATTACTGAAGAGAAAGCCTGACCACAGCAGGGGTCTGGTGAGAGGCACAGCATTTCCCAGGGTAACAGGCATGCAGGACTCCGCCTTACCATCCATTTCACAAGCAGTGGGTGTGAGCAAGGGCCAGGATGAGGCCTAATGGTTAAATCGGTTCCCATGCTGATGGGAAATTAAAGTGGTACCCTCCAGCTCCTGGCTCTGGCACACTGTCCATCTCAAGTGTGTGGCTCCATTAGCCTTTTAACTGACAGCCCTGCCTCTGGCTTTATCTCCTTCCACCAGGCCTCATGCACTCTATTTATAGAGGAAAATTTTGCTCAGGTTTATGCCTTATGCTCAAAAGTGCCTTCCTTTGACTTTGGCTTTAGAGAAAAGAAAAGTTATGTGATCCAAAGAAGCTGCACTGGGGATCCTGTCCTCTTTCCACCCTGCTTTTGCCTCTCTCTAAAACCTAAATACAGCATCTCTTCCATGAAGCCTTCCTGGTTTCCAGTGCCTACAACAATGGAATAAGCTGGAAGGCATCTTAGGGACCTGGAGGCTCCATTCTCAGCCCTGACTTCCTCTGCTCCCCTGAATCTGCCCACACTCCTCCCCCAGATTCTGATCAGTGGTCTGAGATGGAGCCGTACCTCTTGCGTTATTTTAACTTCCACAAGGGATTATGACCAACAGATGGGGTGGGAAACTATACCACTAGGCCAACCACTTAACGTAGAGATGAGGGCATGGAGACCACATGACACTGCAAAGCCACGCCTTCCTTCCTAGGAGCAGCTCCTTCCAGGCAGGGACATTAGCTCCTTTGCAGCTGTGTCTCCAGAACCTAGAACTGTGTCTACCTGGCATGCAGATTTGCTGGCAGTTCTGCTGAATGAATACGACATCAAGCTTAACCTAGAAAACTGGTCCGGGATATGACACCAGAGCCTTCCTTTGCTGGAGGGTGATCCGTGCCTAGTTGGCAGGCCTGTTCACCGCGATTGCTTGGCTTGTTAAACGGTCTTCCTTGAGCCAGCCTCCGCTGTCACCTCCCAGGCTCTGTTCATTGCTTTGCATCATAGGAGGTCAAAGTTAGTCACGGCTGGCCTTACGTGCCTGGGAACCGGCCCCTGTTGGAACACACATCTTAGGGAGTGTCTGGAGCCAGGAAACAACCCGGCGGGAGTTGTCAGGGGCGTGGAGGACAGTGCGGACTTTGAGACGGGCAGCCCAGCCCCCGGGCAGGTGCGGGGAGGGGCGGTCGGGGTTGGGGGAGGACCGGCTGGCGGCGGCCGGGCGGGGAGGGGCGCTCGCACCTGCGGGGTGGCAGCTGCACTCGGCGCGCAAAGCGGCCACGGACTGACGGCTCGTAGGCGCTCGGCGCAGGTGAGACGCCGGCTGCGGGCAGGGGGCTCGGCCCGGAGGGGTTCCGACGCGGAGGGGCTCGGCCAGGGGAGGGGTCTCGGCTGGGGAGGGCAGGGAGGCGCTGGAGGTCCAGGGGTGGGGAAGCTGACCCGAGGGCCCCCTCGGGGCTGGAGGTGGGGCCGCACTGGGAGGTTCCCTCCGCGCCCGCGCACCTATGGCCGATCGCCAGCGGCCCTGGGGTGAATATTGTCGCGACCCCGGCCTGGCAGGGCGACCGTGTCGCCCGGTGAGAGGAGCTTCCAAGTGTGAAGCCCTTGCCCTCCGTTCCGCCCCGAGGATCGGAACCCCCCGCGGTGATGACTCGTGTCCCGCCCGGAGACCGGAGCTGTCTTGAGTCCGCGGCTTGCAGCGGCGGCACTTCCACCCCGACCCTCCCCGGGCCGGCGCCGCCCGCCCCCCGCGAATGCGCCCACCACATACTCTCCTTAGGCCAGCAAGCCTTGAGGCTAACAGTGAGAGGCAACTGACAGATAATGTCCCCTGAGCCATTATTTAGCTTTCACGGACAGGCCAGTGGGCAGAGGGATGCGAGGGGTCAAGGGGGAAGGTTAGCAGTGGTTGGAGAGGTTTAGTGGGGCCTGAACATAGTTTTAGGTGTCCCCGTCTGGGTCCAGAGTGATCACCTCTGGAGACACGAGCTAGCCCTCCATGTAAGAAGGGTTGTGCTGCAGCAACGGAAACGCCCTATGAAATAAACAATTTAAAAATTTTAGCCAGAAATGAGCACTTCCTTCCTGTTCTCTTCCACCACTGCCCTCGCCTGCCATTTTCCCCACATCCCTGGCCGTCTGCCCCGTTGCCCTACCCACCGCTCTGCTGGGCTCATAAAGTGACAAAAGAATTTTACCTGTGTTTTTGCATTCACTTCAATAAGTAGTACGGCTTATTGTTAAAGGAAACGTGTACTCTTTTTAACCAGATGTGCAACATATCAGTATATTCTGGGTTTTGTACCATGTTGAACACTGCTGGGGAGAAAAATAACACACTCTGAGATAGGGGGGTGCGGCCTGCTTCAGACTGAGCTCTTCCTGAGTGAAAGTTCCTCTGCTTAATAATATGATGTAGTTACCCTCTGTTCCTAAAGCTTCTGGAAAAGATATGGAACTGATATGAGGGCTTTGTTGAATAAGGCCCCTTAATTTTACAAGGGGAGAGCACCCGACATAAGCAGAGAAAAAGGCATTATTTCTGGTTATGCATTATTTGTTCTGGTACTACAGGAGGCAAGCACTCAGTTTTCTTTGTAAAGACCTTTGATTTCCTCGCACTTCTTCCATGGGCGGTGGAAACAGTATTACCACTTATCACATACTCTGCATTTTTCCTTATATTCTGCGGGTTCCTCCCCGACCCTTCTGGGGAATGTTGGTTGTGATGGACTAGGTGAAGTTACTGAATCTCACGTTTGGCACCAGTAATTTTATGTAAAGTATTCCCCAATATCCTTGGTTGTGTGTCTTGCCTAATCTTAGAAAATAGCACTTTGAAATTGTCGGGATTTGGCAAGGGCTGAGGCGAAAGGGTTGGATAAAGAGGAAGAAAGAATTCTGCTTTCTTATCTCCCCACCACCTTCACGTTCACTTTGGCTGCCATGCTCAGTTGGTCAAAGTACAGATGTTACCTACGTTGGTTGTAATCAAAAGATTGTCTCTTTCTCTCAAACGCATCTGCTTGTTGAAAATGGATACGATCAATTTTACCATGTGTAGAACCACTCCCATAGCCAAAGTTTCTGTTACTGCAAAACTTTTTATAATTGTGGGTAAGAGAATGGAAGTCATGACTGCATCGTCAGCTAATGGCTGCATATGTAGACAAATTTCCCATCTACACTTGAGACAGGTTATAAGGCAAAACCCAGATTATTCACAATACTATACCGTACTGAATATGGACAATTAGAGGCCGCAGGTAAGTGATGTAATTCCCACACTTAGTTTGAACCCAGCTTCCCTTTTAACCAGCCAACCCTTTCCCCCAACCTTTACTGGGGCTAGAAACAAACAGAGATGATTTCAACTTTAGCTGTTTCTGTTTCTCTTGCCTATTCTCTTATGGAAAAATAAGGTCACAAGGTACACTATGGCAGGCATAAGGAAACTCAAAAGATCTATCTGCCTTGTGTAATGAAGAATTAAACTGAAAACATCAAAGCACACTCATGCATTCCCCTAGCAGGATTTAGATTTCTAAGCCATTATCAATATCTTGCTGGTATCAAATCATAATGGGGCTTTACAGAGTACCAGGCATTTTCCTTAGCACTTTGAGGTCAGAGTAATAGCCCTATATTTTTTTTAGTATGCTTTTTATTTTTTTATTATTTTTTAATAGATCTTTATTGGAGTATAATTGCTTCATATTTTATAAATGAGGAAATTGAGACTTAGACACTGCGTGTCCATCCCAGGGTTACTCAGCTGTTACGTGGCAAAGCTGGGTCTCAAACCAGAACTCCCTGCAGCATGTTCTTTTTCCCTTTGTTTGTTTGTTTAATTTGGAGTGGGCAGTTGTTTGTGATTTGTTTAATATATCCTCTGACTTGAACTCTTAGAGTTTAAATTTAGAAACACTCTTGTCTGGTATATTTCATGGCCATCGTTGTTCAATGTAATCACAAAATATTTTAGAGCTGAGCCCAATCTTCTTGTTTTTCAAAGAAAAGTGGATTCGGGAAAAATTAAGCAGTCACCCCACGTAGCTTCCCCAAATGTACTTCACTAATGAATTACAGAGAAAACCTAGGTCTCCCAATGTCCAGACTATTGCTCCTTCTGGCATGTGGTCCCCTGAGGATTTCCTACATACATAAATCGAGTGGTTTCTTTCGATTGACTCTGTTGCTTTAGGGTCTGTGACAGCAAACTATAGCCCCAATGAATCCTGGACTCAGACACCTGTAGATTCTTCTACTCTAACTGTATTCCACATTCCATGAGGGAAAGAGCCTTATTTGTCTGGCCCGTTGTATTATTCCTAGCACAGTGCCCAAAGCACTCAAAAAAATGTGTTCAATATACAGTATATCAAATGCACATTTGAACAAGTATGAATGTCATCAGGATTTCACTCAGCTACAAGTCACAGAAGACCCCACTCTGGGGGCTTAATAAGTAAGGAGTTTATTCTTCTCAGAGAACCAGAGGTCTGCAGGTGCAAAGTCCAGGGCCAGAGCAGGCTCCTTCCACCCTTAGCACGCTTTTGTCCTCACTGAAGGACAGGCACCTCTTCTGTGCTTAATAGAAAGAAGGGCAGAAGGCATGTACCAGCTGAGTCTGTCCCTTTTTGATAATACAGTAAGTCCCCTACATACAAACCTTTAAGTTGTGAACTTTCAAAGATGCGAACATGTGTTCGCATGTCCAATCACGTAAGTTAGTTCACGTGAAATTGCAGCTTGCCCTCTGTCAGTCCTTCAGCTCTACCATCTCCCACCTCCTCTCCCTCCTCCAGTCAGTAACTCTTCTTGCCTGTTCACTCGATGCCAGACCCTGGATGCCAGCTGTTGGACTGTACTACTGTACTTTTCAAGGTATGTACTGTAAGATTAAAACTGTTTTATTTTTTTGTGTACGTTTTTTATGTATTATTTGTGTGAAAAGTATTATAAACCTATTACAGTACAGTACTATATAGCCGAATGTGTTAGTTGGGTACTTAGGCTAACTTAGCTGGACTTACAAATTGGACTTAAGGAACGCGCTCTCGGAACGGAACTCGTTTGTATGTAGGGGACTTACTGTAATATTAAGATCTTCCCTGGAAGCTCCACCCAGTAGCCCTCTTATACATCTCACTGGTATAAAGACTATGTCACACAACTACCCCAAACTGTAAGGAGCCTGAGAAAATCCAGTGTTTTCGTTGGACATGTTGCCAATACAACAAAATAGGGATTCTGTTAATTAGGAAGAATGGATATCGGGTAAGCAAATAGCAGTGTCTGCCATGGTGCTTTTTATGGGTCACTGACTCTGTTTATACATCTGTTATTCTTTTTCATTTTATTTATTTTTTGTTGTTTGGTTTACTAAAAAGCAATAGATAATGCAGTGGGTCTAGGGGAACTTTTTGAAATTGTAGGTTCCAAGTCCTGCCCTGAGAAATGCTGATTACTTAGGTCTGGGATGGGTCTATAAATCTGAATAATAAACGGGCACTGCAGGTAATTTGAATGCAGGTGGTCAAAGGACCACAACTCGAAAAACACTGAACTTGGGGTAGTTTAGCAGAGGCGCCTTCGCTTTATTTCCAACAGCTTTCTTGTCTCACTCCTCTTGGGGCGTCACTTTCTTTTTTTAATTCTCTGTTTTGGTCAAAACAAATAAATGTATAGTCTTAAAAGTTCTACGAGGTTTTTATGGAGTTTATACTAAGCTGCATCCCCAGAGGCAACTACTTTCCATGCTTTCGGCTACATTTTTCTCATGTTTACCATCATATTCCCAAATAACATGCAAATACTGGCTCTTCCCCCCACCCCCCGGCCACACACACACAGTTCTAGATAATATCTACTGACATCCTACCTTGAAGGATGTGGCTTTAGCTCTCTTATACCCTCATAATTCTACCTCACATTCACTTCTCTTTCTTGAAAGTTCCCAATATATCAAGTTATATCATAATATTTTTCGATATAGTAATGTTTAGTGTTTGCATTATTATGACTACGTAAATATTATTCACAACTGAGCCATATGATAAACCATGATTTTTACATCTCCTCTCTTGTACAACCTTTTCTACCGTCCTGGAGTTAGTCATTGCTACATCTTCAATTGCTTAAGTGTTGAGTACTCATTACTAATTCTTGCTCAACCTTCGACAGGATGGTAAAATTCCTCACAGTAGAGTTAGTCAACGTCAAGTAAGTAGCCAGTTTTCTTTTTTTTTTTCCCTTGGGAAATCCCTGCTCAGCCAGCTCCCCCCATTCTCTGGAACTGGTCCTTCTCTGAGCCCCTTGTTACCCTGGAAGCTCCCTCATTGGCATCCTGTGGATTGTACAGGATTCCTGTCCCTTGGAGTCCATGCCTTGGACTCCGTTCCTTGGTTCTGCTGGAGCATAGTTTCCTGAGGAAGGATGCATGGAGGCAGAGGCAGCTTCACCCGGAGCTGATGAAGTCATGGGGCCACTGTGAGGGCTGCAAATCACTGCAAGCTGTCGGGGATGTGGGCAGGGAGGCAGGTTGCCATCGAGAGGCATTTTTGGTCAATTTTCTAAAGAGATTTTAAAAGAAAGAGCCCTGAATCTCCATGGCTCCTGTTTGTTGTGATTTCTTTCCTCAATGTAAATATTCACCTTCACACCCAACTCTGTAATTCAATGACTTTTTTTTTCTTTTAATTTTTGGATTTTATTTTTTTATACAGCAGGTTCTTATTAGTCATACACTTTATACATCAGTGCACACATGTCAATCCCAATCTCACAATTCATCCCACCACCACCACCACCACCCGCCTGGTGTCCATACGTTTGTTCTCTACATCTGTGTCTCTATTTCTGCCCTGCAAACCGGTTCATCTGTACCATTTTCTAGGTTCCACATGTATGCGTTAATATACGATATTTGTTTTTCTCTTTGTGACTTACTTCACTCTGTATGACAGTCTCTAGATCCATCCACATCCCAACAAATGACCCAGTTTTGATCCTTTTTATGGCTAAGTAATATTCCACAGTATATATGTACCACATCTTCTTTATCCATTCGTCTGCTGACGGGCATTTAAGCTGCTTCCATGACCTGACTATTGTAAATAGTGCTGCAATGAACATTGGGGTGCATGTGTCTTTTTGAATTATGGTTTTCTCTGGGTATATGCCCAGTAGTGTGATTGCTGTATCATATGGTAATTCTATTTTTAGTTTTGTAAGGAAACTCCATACTGTTCTCCATAGTGGCTGTCATTCCCACCAACAGTGCAAGAGAGTTCCCTTTTCTCCACACCCTCTCCAGCATTTGTTGTTTCTAGATTTTCTGACGATGCCCATTCTAACTGGTGTGAGGTGATACCTCATTGTAGTTTTGATGTGCACTTCTCTAATAATTAGTGATGTTGAGCATCTTTTCATGTGCTTCTTGGCCATCGGTATGTCTTCTTTGGAGAAATGTCTACTTAGGTCTTCTGCCCATTTTTGGATTGGGTTTTTTTTTTAATATTGAGCTGCATGAGCTGTTTATATATTTTGGAGATTAATCCTTTGTCCATTGATTCGTTTGCAAATATCTTCTCCCACTCTGAGGGTTGTCTTTCCGTCTTGTTTATGGTTTCCTTGGCTGTGCAAAAGCTTTGAAGTTTCATTAGGTCCCATTTGTTTTTGTTTTTATTTCCATTACTCTAGGAGGTGGATCAAAAAATACCTTGCTGTGATTTATGTCAAAGAGTACTCTTCCTATGTTTTCCTCTAAGAGTTTTATAGTGTCCAGTCTTACATTTAGGTTTCTAATCCATTTTGAGTTTATTTTTGTGTATGGTATTAGGGGATGTTCTAATTTCATTCTTTTACATGTAGCTGTCCAATTTTCCCAGCACCACTTACTGAAGAGACTGTCTTTTCTCCATTGTATATCCTTGCCTCCTTTGTCATAGATTAGCTGACCATAGGTGTGTGGGTTTATCTCTGGGCTTTCTATCTTGTTCCATTGATCTGTATTTCTGTTTTTGTGCCAGTACCATACTGTCTTGATTACTGTAGCTTTGTAGTATAGTCTGAAGTCAGGGAGTCTGATTCCTCCAGCTCCGCTTTTTTCCCCTAAAGACTGCTTTGGCTATTCGGGGTCTTTTATGTCTCCATACAAATTTTAAGATTTTTTGTTCTAGTTCTGTAAAAACTGCCATTGGTAATTTGATAGGGATTGCATTGAATCTGTAGACTGCTTTCGGTAGTATAGTCATTTTCACAATATTGATTCTTCCAATCCAAGAACATGGTATATCTCTCCATCTGTTGGTGTCATCTTTAAGTTCTTTCATCAGTGTCTCATAGTTTTCTGCATACAGGTCTTTTGTCTCCCTAGGTAGGTTTATTCCTAGGTATTTTATTATTTTTGTTGCAATGGTCAATGGGAGTGTTTCCTTAATTTCTCTTTCAGAATTTTCATCATTAGTATATAGGAATGCAAGAGATTTCTGTGCATTAATTTTGTATCCTGCAACTTTACCAAATTCATTGATTAGCTCTAGTAGTTTTCTGGTGGCATCTTTAGGATTCTCTATGTATAGTATCATGTCATCAGCAAACAGTGACAGTTTTACTTCTTCTTTTCCTATTTGTATTCCTTTTATTTCTTTTTCTTCTCTGATTGCCGTGGCTAGGACTTCCACAACTATGTTGAATAATATTGGTGAGAGTGGACGTCCTTGTCTTGTTCCTGATCTTAGAGGAAAGGCTTTCAGTTCTTCACCATTGAGAATGATGTTTGCTGTGGGTTTGTCATATATAGCCTTTATTATGTTGAGGTAGGTTCCCTCCATGTCCACGTTCTGCAGAGTTTTTATCATAAATGGGTGTTGAATTTTGTTAAAAGCTTTTTCTGCTTCTATTGAGATGATCATATGGTTTTTATTCTTCAATTTGTTAATATGGTGTATCACATTGATTGTGTATATTGAAGAATCCTTGTATCCCTAGGATAAATCCCACTTGATCATGGTGTATGATCCTTTTAATGTGTTGTTGGATTCTGATTACTAGTATTTTGTTGAGGATTTTTGCATCTATATTCATCAGTGATATTGGTCTGTAATTTTCTTTTTTTGTAGTATCTTTGGTTTTGGTGTCAGGGTGATGGTGGCCTCACAGAATGAGTTTGGAAGTGTTCTTTCCTCCGCAATTTTGGAAGAGTTTGAGAAGGATGGGTGTTAGCTCTTCTCTAAATGTTTGTTAGAATTCACCTGTGAAGCCATCTGGTCCTGGACTTTTGTTTGTTGGAACATTTTTAATCACAGTTTCAATTTCATTACTTGTGATTGGTCTGTTCATATTTTCTATTTCTTCCTGGTTCCGTGTTGGGAGGTTATACCTTTCTAAGAATTTGTCCATTTCTTCCAGGTTGTCCATTTTATTGGCATAGAGTTGCTTGTAGTAGTCTCTTAGGATGCTTTGTATTTCTGTTGTAACTTCTCCTCTTTCATTTCTAATTTTATTGATTTGAGTCCTCTCCCTCTTTTTCTGGATGAATCTGGCTAATGGTTTATCAATTTTGTTTATCTTCTCAAAGAACCAGATTTTAGTTTTATTGATCTTTGCTATTGCTTCCTCTGTTACTATTTCATTTATTTCTGCTCTGATCTTTAGGATTTCTTTCCTTCTGGTAACTTTGGGTTTTGTTTGTTCTTCTTTCTCTAGTTCCTTTAGGTGTAAGGTTAGATTATTTGAGATTTTTCTTGTTTCTTGAGGTAGGCTTGTATAGCTATAAACTTCCCTCTTAAAACTGCTTTTGCTGCATCCCATAGGTTCTGGATCATCATGTTTTCATTGTCATTTTTCTCTAGGTATTTTTTGATTTCCTCTTTGATTTCTTCAGTGATCTTTTGGTTATTTAGTAATGTATTGTTTAGCTTCCATGTGTTTGTGTTTTTTGGTTTTTTCCTGTAATTCATTTCTAATCTCATAGCGTCGTGGTCAGAAAAGATGCTCGATGTGATTTCAATTTTCTTAAATTTACTGAGGCTTGATTTGTGACTCAAGATGTGATCTACCCTGGAGAATGTTCCATGCACACTTGAGAAGAAAGTGTAATCCGCTGCTTTTAGATGGAATGTCCTATAAATATCAATTAAATCTGGTCTATTGTGTCATTTAATGCTTCTGTTTCCTTATTTACTTTCATTTTGGATGATCTGTCCATTGGTGTAAGTGAGGTGTTAAAAGTCCCCCACTATCATTGTGTTACTGTCGATTTCCTCTTTTAGAGCTGTTAGCAGTTGCCTTATGTATTCAGGTGCTCCTATGTTGGGTGCATATATATTTATAATTGTTGTATCTTCTTCTTGGATTGATCCCTTAATCATTATGTAGTGTCCTTCCTTGTCTCTTGCAACATTCTTTATTTTAAAGTCTATTTTATCCGATATGAGTGTTGCTACTCCAACTTTCTTTTGATTTCCATTTGCATGGCATATCTTTTTCCATCCCCTCACTTTCAGTCTGTATGTGTCCCTAGGTCTGAAGTGGGTCTCTTGTAGACAGCATATATGTGGGTCTTGTTTTTGTATCCATTCAGCAAGCCTGTGTCTTTTGGTTGGAGCATTTAATCCATTCACGTTTAAGGTAATTATAAATATGTATGCTCCTATTACCATTTTCTTAATTGTTTTGGGTTTGTTTTTGTAGGTCCTTTTCTTCTCTTGTGTTTCCTACTTAGAGAAATTCCTTTAGCATTTGTTGTAGAGCTGGTTTGGTGGTGCTGAATTCTCTTAGCTTTTACTTGTCTGTAAAGCTTTTGGTTTCTGCATCAAATCTGAATGAGATCCTTGCCGGGTAGAGTAATCTTGGTTGTAGGTTCTTCCCTTTCATCACTTTAAGTATATCATGCCACTCCCTTCTGGCTTGTAGTTTCTGCTCAGAAATCAGCTTGTTTACCTTATGGGAGTTCCCTTGTATGTTATTTGTCGTTTTTCCCTTGCTGTTTCAATAATTTTTGTCTTTAATTTTTGCCAATTTGATTATTATGTATCTCAGCATGTTTCTCCTTGGGTTTATTGTGTATGGGAGTCTCTGCGCTTCCTGGACTTGGGTGGCTATTTCCTTTCCCACATTAGGGGAGTTTTTGACTATAATCTCTTCAAATATTTTCTCAGGTCCTTTCTCTCTCTCTTCTCCTTCTGGGACCCCTATAATGCAAATGTGGTTGCATTTAATGTTGTCCCAGAGGTCTCTTAGGCTGTCTTCATTTCTTTTCATTCTTTTTTCTTTATTCTGTTCCGCAGCCGTGAATTCCACCATTCTGTCTTCCAGGTCACTTATCCGTTCTTCTGCCTCAGTTATTCTGCTATTGATTCCTTCTAGTGTAGTTTTCATTTCAGTTATTGTATTGTTCAGCTGTTTGTTTGTTCTTTAATTCTTCTGGGTCTTTGTTAAACATTTCTTGTATCTTCTCAATCTTGCCTCCTTTCTTTTTCCGAGGTCCTGGATCAACTTCACTTTCATTATTCTGAATTCTTTTTCTGGAAGGTTGCCTATCTCCACTTCATTTAGTTGTTTTTCTGGGGTTTTATCTTGTTCCTTCTTCTGGTACATAGCCATTTGCCTTTTCCTCTTGTCTTTCTGTGAATGTGGTTTTTGTTCCACAGGCTGCAGGACTGTAATTCCTCTTGCTTCTGCTGTCTGCCCTCTGGTGGATGAGGCTATCTAAGAGGCTTGTGCAAGTTTCCTAATGGGGACTTTTTCTTAAAGTGGGTAAGATTCAGGCCCCACAAGACCTGGTTGGTTTTTGAGAAATTGCGCGCTTAAGATGTCATTTTTCTTCCTTCACACTTGACTGATGGTTTGATGAACTGAAAATAATTTCCCCTCAGAATTTTGAAGGCATTGCTCCATTTCCTTCCACCTTCTCATAGTGCTCTTGAGAAGCTAATGCCATTCTGATTTTTGACCTCTTATATTTTGTTTTAATCTCTGGAAGTTTGTAGGGTTTTCTTTTCTTTTTTCCTCACGTCCTGATATTTCACAATGTTGTAAGCTGATGTTGGGCTTTTCTTGTTTGGTTGGTCACTGTTCTAGGTACTTTGAAGACCTTTTCAATCTAAAAATCATGTTCTTCAGTTCTTCTGTTATATAATTCCCTCTGTTGTTTCTGAAACTATATTAATTACTTAGATGTTGGATCTCTTGAATCTGTCTTGAATCTTGTCATTTAGTTCTAATAAATCTTCCAACCCTTCTATTAAATTTTTGCATTTCTACCACCATATGTTTAATTCCCAAGGGCTTTAATTTGGGGTGGAGGGGAACTTCCAATTTTTTTTTAATAGCATCCTGTTCTTATTTCATGGATGCAGTATCTCCTCATATTTCTCTGAAAATATTAAATTAACTATCATTTCTGCATTTTAAAAGTTTTCTTCAGCTGCCTACAATGTCTGTGTTTATTTTCAAAGTCCCCTTTTCTGTTGTTTTGGTTCTGTCTTTCAGGTTGGAAGCAGTATTCAAATGTCCATGTTTAAGAATGTTGTACTAACATGCAGTCTGTGAGTGTGTCTTGTAGATGGGAGAGCCTCGTTGCAGAGTGATTAGGCAGAGCAGGCTTTTTTGGATGGCTTATCATTATGTCTCTAGCAGCTTTCTAGTACAATCAGTTTCTCATTAGAAACCCGTTTATTCTTGTTTGAGAGAAGGCCATTGATAACTTAGACTGATTTATTATGTAATTTGTTTAATAGTAGAGGTTCCTGTTTTGAGGTGGCTCCGTGGTAGTCTAGGATTCAAAACCAGAATTTGTTCTTGACTCCCCCCGCCCCCCCGCTTTGAAGTACCTGGTGCTTTTGTGCCCCTCTATGCATCACCTTCTATCAACAGCACAGAGACCATCAGAAAGCTTCCAGAGACAAAGCTTTTTTCTATTACAAAAAAAAACATCTGAGATCCTAGGGCAATGAAAGTCCTGTGAGCACATGTATAATTGTTTTGTAATAACCATTTGCAAAACATTCATTACCCACCAACAAGGAAATACTTATTAATGCAGGATAAATTAGGGCTTTTGGAGAAGTTCCATATCAGGATAGTGTTTGTCTTAGTAGGTCACTTGGGAGAAGATTTAATTATGATGGAAAAGTATATTAGCCTAGTATTTTTCTTTAGGAGGTTATATGGGGAAGATGTTTTCCTAATACTTCTGGAGGATGTCTTGGTGATAGATCTGGGGACAGAGTTTCTGCCCTTGAAGGTCATTCTCCAAATCCATATCCTTTTCCCCTTGTGCAGCCTGACGTGTGACAATCAAAACTTGGGGCAGATTTGTCACTCTTTTTTTTTTTTGCTGAGAAAGCTTTATAGCACCAGGTAACAGAAATGGTACAGGAATGATTCTTGGTTTAGCTTTCAAAGACCTCTTAACTGGAAGATGAAAGCATTAGATACTGGATTTTCTACTGTTGGCTTTTCCTTCTCAGACACCTTCAAAGAAGACTGCAAACTCCTTGAAGGCTGGGGCACAGTCTTACCTCTGATCCTCCACCCCCCAGAACAATGCCTGATACATAACAGACACTGAATACACATGGCTTGAATTGACTCCATTATCCATTTTTTAAATTTATTTTTTCCTTTGTCAATTTATTGGGTTTTTTCCCCATTATCCATTTTAAATTAGCCCTTCCTACTTGTCCCCTTGCTGTTTCCTCTGTTCCTTTTGCATCTTTTTGTCACTCCCTCTGGGAGGATTCTACCTCATTCTCAAATCTGATGTGTGAAACAGCTGTCAGAACCCAGACTGGGAAGATCTCAAACTCAGGACTCCAGGTAGAATTTCCAGGGGTGAAAACGCCCCGTTATCACCTTACTAAAGATGTAATAGTTTCTTGGGTTTTCGGCAGACACCCCACCTCCATCCCATCTGTAGCCACAGTTCTGTTTGACTCTTTTCCCTCCTCGTGCTCTGTGCCTTGCTGTCCTGTCCCTCACTTCCTTCCACTCTCCCTGATCTGGTCCCCACTTTGACCCAAACCTTCTCTTTGTTTGGTTCTAACATTGTTTTCCTACCTTCCCTCCCCTTCCTTTATCTACCACCTGGCATATTTTGTACAAAGTACGGTGGTGTACTAATTTCTGAAGACCTACCCTGCCTGAGGGAAACCTTTTCAAACCTCACTCAGCCCAGGAGGAAAAATCTCTCTCTTCTGCCTGTTTTTGAGATCGTTTCTATGCTTTGGTCTCACTGGGGTTGTTTATTTTTATATGGAAGGCTCTAGAACAAGAACTAGGCTACAGCGTAATACAGTGACCCGTAGATTAGTGTTTACCAAACACTACCAGTCACCATAGAACATGTGCTCCCTCGACACAGAGGCTTAGCAAGGAACAGCCTGGCATAAGGTGAAGCCTCTCTAAATGCCAAAAAAAAAAAAAAAAAAAAAAAATAGGCTACCTCAAAACACATCTCTTTCCAAAAATCTTTTGGTGAAACCTGACACTCTAGAACGGTATGCCATATTGGACCTGATCTTTGGGAGGAGGGGCTTCCCCACACCAGCCAAAGAGGCACAGCACTTGTAAGATGTTCTTGTAAGGACTTACCTAGGCTGAAAAATTATATGGAAAAGCAATGGTACCAGCAACCTTCTTAATGCCTGGATTAGGAGATAGTTCCCTACGATTCAGGATCAAAGCTAAGTTGCATCAGTTCAGTTCAGACCAGGAACTATAATTGTATGTTAAGGCTTGTGCTAAGCCATGGGCAGTTGAAGATGAAGCAGATAAGGTCTCTGCTCTTGAGCTACAGTCTAGTAAGACATGTAAATGTGTAATTTTAATATGAAACAGTAAGTGATAAAAATCAAGATGTCTGAGGTAGTATGGTAGCATAGAGGTGGAGCACATAGCCCGACCTGGAGGTTCCAGAAGGCTTTCCAGAGGAGATAAGCCCACCTATTGAAAACTGAGTAAAAGTAAGCCAGGTGAAGAAGAAATGAGAATGACATACTAGGGGGAGGGAATAGCACAGGTCAAGTGCATACTTTAAAGGTCGTGATGGGGAGAAATGGGTGATGAAGCTGGATACACACACCAACAGCCAAGACCTGGGGACACGCAATGCAAATCCATGAGGTGGTTAGTCAAAGAAATATTCTAAATTCCATCATGTTGTAGTCAGAGTCACACTGTAAGTAGGTGACGGTGGCTGCAGAGTGGAAGGATTTATGGACGGCAGGACTAGAGGGGGTGCAGTAGTCCAGGCAAAAGACCACGAGAGCCTAAATGAGATCACTGCTGTAGGAATCAAAGGAAAAGGGAGAACACCAGAAAATTTAGGGATGCAAAATAAGCAGAATGTCTAGTCTCTCAGGGAACTGGGACACTGCAGGGCAGAGCAAAGGACAAAGGGGAATCTAGGATGACGACCTCCTCCCAGGATTCTGGCTTTGAGAGTGACTGGATGCTAAGCCATTACCTGAGTTTGGGATACAGAAGAGAAGCTGATCTGGTGAGGAAGGAAGATGGGGAATTCAGTTTGGGACATGTTGACTCTGAGGTGTCCAAGAAGCAGCTTTGTGTTTCCATTCACGTCTGTCCGTTCAGCAGGTGGTTAGACATGTGAGTCTGAAATTTCAGCGGTCAGGGCCAGAGTCCCAGAGTCATCAGCGTGCATGTGGAAGGTGAACCGTGGGTAGGTGTGAGTTCTTGAGACAAGAAGACACATAAAATGGACCTGAGGCTGCTTGTGTTAAAGGACAGGAGGAAGGTTATGGCAGATGAACAGAGAGAGCCAGGAGAGATGCATTACAAAAGCCAAAGGGCACAGATAATATCAAAGATAAGTGACTAGTTGACAGTGTCAACTACAGAGTAGCCTCGGGAACAGAAGAGAGGTCCATTAGATACTATTTTAGAGATTTCCATTGGATGAAACAATACAGAGGGCATTTGAATACAATTTCAGTGTGGTGGTGAAGAGGGTGGACCAAATGGAGTCAGCAATTGTCTTTCCAGGTTTTTTTCAAGAAACTTAACTGATGTTGACAATATCTGATTGCATTACACAAAACCACCCAAATTCCTTTCTATCCAAAGAAAATGTCATTCAAGTGGTAATTAAGTTCAATAATTAATGACTTCTCAAGTAATTTTTAATATTAAAGATTGTTTTTAATTATCTATAAATAATTATCAAAGTTATTTATTGGCTACTAACTGGGTGAGATGATGAGGAAAAGATCTACATGTTTTCTGTTTTTTAATTGTTATTGGAGTACAGTTGATTCACAATGTTGTGTTAGTTTCAGGTGTACGGCAAAGTGAATCAGCTATACGTATATATATATCCCCTCTTTTTTTGGATTTCCATCCCATATAGGTCATCACAGAGCATTGGGTAGAGTTCCCTGTGCTATACAGAGGTCCTTATTAGTTATCTATGTTATATGCAGTAGTGTGTATATGTCAATCCCAATCTCCCAATTTATCCCTCTCCCCAAAGATCCACATATTTTGACAATATATATAAAGTGTAAAATTTTGAAAAATTATATGTTGCTTGGAGATAATGTACATAGTAAATGTATGCAGTATATAGTAAAGCAGAAAGAAGTGAATGCTAAACACACAATTCATGATGATGGTTGCTTCTCAGGGGGAGATGGTCAAGGAGGGGTCAATGGGGGATTTCTCTGGCAGTCCAGTGTTTAAGACTCCACGCTTCCACTGCAGGGGGCACGGGTTCAATCCCTGGTCAGGGAACTAAGATCCCACATGCCGCATGGCACGGCCAAAAAAAAAAAGGAGGGGTGGAGGGGTCAACAAACAGGAAGCCCCAAGGATGTTAGGAATGTTTTATTTCTTAAGTTGGCTCGTGGAACACAGTTGTTAAATTATCCTTTGTACCTTTTATATACATTAGATATATTATTCTTATGATTGAAATAGTAAATAGGAAGAAGGACACACGGTTGTTCTTTTTCCTTTTTCTGTTATTATTTTGTGTGAAAAAGTCTTGGGCCTGGTCATAGTCGAAGGGGAAAAGGCTATAAAGGGTGAGAGAAGTTCACATCGACAGAACGAGGCCTAGAGAGCACAGGTGAGGATGAAATCAGAAGCACAGATGGAGGATGGTCCATGAGAGAAGGGGTGAGTCTGAGGAGAAGAATGGGTGTGGGTATGTATGAATTTGTAGGTGAAGGAGAGGAAACTGAGATGATGATGCCTTAGTCTCAATGATGTTATCAACTTAAAAAATATTCACAACCTATAAGTTGCGAGTTATGTTTTATTTGGTGGGAATTTTTAGCACTTCAAGCCCACGAGGCAGCATCTCAAGTAACCCTGAGAGAAGTGCTCCAAGGAGGTGAGGGGGGAGCTAGGATATATAGGAGTTTTGCAACAAATGGCAGGTAGTCTGAACGTCAAACAATTATTGTAACTTAAAGAAAGCCAGATATCCCAAGTTAAGGAATTTAGCGCTTTTCTATGGATGGGAAGATGCAAGAGTCTGAGCTCACTGAAATCATTCCTTTGATGTGCACCTCAGCTATCTGGGGCCAGTATCCTGTGTTTTCTCATCCTGAGTCCCCTCAGGGCTCACCAGCTCACTGTCTGGTGGTGGCTGCAATCGCTGACCACGGTGACATCCTTTGTTTACTGACCTGGCAGGCAATATTCCATTCTCAGTGTTAACAGAATGAGAGAAAAGGTTGACCTGGAGTTGGCTGAACTCAGGTTTAAGGGAAGCTATGCGTTTTCAAAGACTAGTCTACGGGAGACGGGAGGAAGACTTGCACATGGCAAGAAGGGCTGCTAGTGAAGCAGAAAGTAGGGAACGAAGGGAAATATACTCAACTTTTTTGCTTGTTGCTTGGAAAATAAGCCAACCATTCAAGTCCAGAGATGCCCCTTTCACTCTAACGTATGCTGAAGCGGCAACTGGTAACTGCATCTCTGTTGTTGACATCCATAACCTGAGTTCCATTTTCCCTTGCCATGACTCAACCTGCTCTAATTCCTTTTCATTTTTCATTTCAGAAGAGGGATTTTAGAACTAGGAAGGGCCATGGAGGTTACCTCTTCCAAACTATACCCATTTAACAAACAAGGAAATTCTGATCCTGAGAGCTTACGTATCGTGCTCAGGATCACAGAGTAAGTTCACAGCAAAACCTGGACTAGAACCCAGGTCTTCTGACTCAGAGGCCAAAGTTCTTTATTAGAGCTTGAGAAATAATGGAACTTAGCCTAGATTTGTTCTTCAGTCCTTAATTCAAGATTCCAGTAAGATCGCCTAATTCTCAAGAGTTTGAAAGAGGCAATCGAGAAACGCCCAGATCCAACGCCAGCCCCCTCCGTGAAGCCTTCTCAGATTCTCCGGTGAAAGTTATTCACTTTCTACTCATGTCCCCAAGCACTGCTGTCAGTATATCTCATGACGTTCAATTTTTCACAAGTATATAGCTCCCTGCTGGATTATAAACTCCCTGATGGGAGGGATCCCTTCTTATTCATTTGATTATTTACTCAGCACGCAGCACTGACTCTTGTATTTCATAGGTGCACGTGGCGGGGCGGGTGGAAAAGCAGAAATGAGAACATCTTTTGTTCAGGAACCCAACCGAGCTAGGAGGTCACTGAGCTCTTGTTCATGGTGATCTTTTCCATAGCATCATGAATTCATGCCAGAACAAGGTTCAGACTCATTCCGGTCTTACTCCTTCTGACCATGCTGTTCAAGGACCCGCCCCACAGAGAAAATAACAATGACACAGAAGCTGTCAAAATCTGAAGACGAGTGATGGACTTCAGAGTTGCTCAAGGCCTCTCAGGCTAGTGTAGAGCAGGGATACACCGTGCCTGAAGTTCAGGACTAAGCCACGGTCACATCAGCCTGTTGGAACTTTCAACACTGCACCTTGTGCTTCTTCCACATTCTATTAACAAGCAGCTCATAGAACAACGAGGGGTATCAACCTTGTTATTTGCAGAGGAACAGAAAGCTGAGTCAGGCATGGTTGGTTGTATTCCAAAGTAAATGCAGACCAGAAACCATCTGAGTGTTTCCGTTGGCAAGGACAGATTCAGAAAGTATAAAAACCATGTTCTGCAGTAAAAGAATATGCCATGTTCTTCCCATAACCTGTTCCCTACTGACCAAACACACTTCCTGTTCCCATTTAAAAAAAAAAAAAATACACTCAACCACCACCCTCTCCAAGGTGAGGTAAAGGTTCAACAGTGATTTCCCCACCTTAGGGTCAGCCACTCAAAGCAAAGGACAGCAGCTTTGCTTCAATCATTTACTTCTCCTAAGAGAGAAGCCCAGGTTTCTCCCCCATGGACTGCGGGAATGGGTATAAGAGCACCAGAGAAGAGAGGAAACTGACATTTATTACACACTTGTTCTAGTTAGCTGCTGGACATTTTCAGTTAACAACCCTCACAAGATCCCTGTGAGGTAGACATTAATGTCCCTTTTTAGAAGGAGGGGTACTGAGATTCAGCGAGTTTATAGGACTCAGTCAAGGTCTTTGACTTTTTTAAGTAGCCTGTCTTTTTCCATTCCCAATCGAATTTCGAGGCTTAATGCATTTCCCCCCAAGGAAGAGAAAGCCACCTGGTCTTTTCGGTAAAGACGGTGGGGATGGCAGGGCAGAAACAGTGAGCAGCTCCACCCGGCCACAGAGATGAGTAGCTGCAGCTGCCTCTCAGCCTTTGCATGTGCTGTCTGCTCTGCCTAGAACTCCACGCATACTACCTGTGTTTACCTGTTTTTCAAGGAAGCTTCAGTGACACTTCCCTCTGTAATCTTCCTCCTCTTGCCCTCAGGCTGAACTGGAGTCCTCCCTTTACTGTCCCAACACTCTATTAAAATAGTTAATATATGTGTCACAATAGCTAAATTACTCTTTCTTCACCACAGTTTGACATTATTATAGACAAAGCCCTCCCCTGAAGATTGATGAAATCCATTTTCAAGAGTAAAAGGGGAGACAAGGCCACCAAGACAATTCAGTGGGGGAAAGAAGAAACTTTTCAACAAATGGCTGGGATGACTAGATATGCGAAAGGATAAAGTTGGATCCGTACCTAAAAAGTTAATTAAAATGGATCAAAGACATAAACATAAGAGCAAAAATTATAAAAATATTAGAAGAAAACATAGGAGTGAATCTTCATGATGGTGAGTTAAGCAGTGGTTTCCTAGATATGACACAGAAAGTACAAACAAGAAAAAAAAAAGATAAACTGGATTTCATCAAAATTCAAAGCTTCTGTGCTTCAAAGGACACAATCAAGAAAGACAACCCACAGAAAGGGAGAAAATATTTCCAAATCATGTATCTGATACAGGACTTGTATCTATAATATATAAAGAACTATTACAACCCAACAATAAAAAGACAAATAACCCAACTTAAGATGAGCAATGGATGTGAATAGGCATTTCTCCAAAGAAGATATACAAATGCCCAATAAATGCATGAAAAGATGCTCCACATCACTAATCATTAGGGAAGCAAAATGGAACAAAACAATGAGCTACCGCTTCACACCCACTAGGATGGCTGAACTAAAAAAGATGGACATAATTAATTGTTGTTAAGGATGTAGAAAAACTGGAACCTTCATACATTGTCGGTGGGATTGTAAAGTGATGCAGCCACTTTGGAAAACAGGGATGAACCTTGAAAACATGCTAAGTGAAAGAGGCCAGCACAAAAGACCACACACTGTATGATTCAATTTATATGAAATGTCCAGAATAGGCAACTCTATAAAGTAGATTAGTGGCTGCCTCGGGCTGTGGGGGACAGGAGGGAGGATTGGGGGAAACGGAGTGACTGATGGGTGAAAGGTTTCTTTTGGGGGTGATGAAAATATTATAAAATTGACTGTGGTGATGGTTGCACAACTCAGTGAATATACTCAAAAGTCACTGAATTTTACACTTTAGGTAAATTGTATGATATGTGAATTATATCTCAATAAAGCTGTTATTTAAAAAAACAAAAACGAAAAACAAAAGGATATGGACAGCCAAGAAAAAAAACTGTTAGGGAAGTGGGCTTATACTCCATAAAGTTCTGAAGGGAGAAGAACACCCTGGCATAAATAACAAAGAAAGGCAGGCAGCCTAATTTCTATTTCCTTCCAGAAAAAAGGAGAATAGGAAGCTGACCTCGAATACAGCAGGGCCTCACAACCCCATCACTAGGAGCTCAGGACTGCACATCTGTTGCTGTGGGGGACTGTCCTGTGCGCTGTAAGATGTCACGTCTAGTGGCTGGTCTCCGCCCACCAGATGCCAGTAACACCACCACCAGCCGCTCGGTAACCGTCAAAAACGTCAGCAGGGCCCCCCAGGTGGCGCAGTGGTTAAGAGTCCGCCTGCCAACGCAGGGGACACGGGTTCGAGCCCTGGCCCGGGAAGATCCCACATGCCGCGGAGCAGCTAAGCCCGTGTGCCACAACTACTGAGCCCGCGTGCCTAGAGTCCGTGCTATGCAACAAGAGAAGCCACCGCAAGGAGAAGCCTGCGCACTGCCACGGAGAGTGGCCCCCGCTCGCCGCAACTAGAGAAAGCCCGCTCACAGCAGCAAAGACCCAACGCAGCCATCAATCAATCTTCAGACAAACGGTCCCCCACAGAGAACTACTGGACTCGAGAAATGGACCTCCAGGTTTGCCCTGCAATGTAACAGACCCCTGGGTGCCTGAATTCGAATTAGGTTGTCTTTTTAGGCAGGACAGTAAGGTGGGGCTGGAAGAACCATTTCAGGAGAGAAAATGCATCTATGTGATATCAGGTAGGAAAGGAGGTGACAAGTCAGGGCAGCTCAGAGAGAATTTACCACAATTGTCTTTGGCACCTTTTTGGTACAATTTCTGCCATTCTTATGGCACCACAACTACTTCTTCCCTGGATTTAATAAAGATTTTCAATATTTTTTTTTAAAAAAACTACAAAAGCCTGAGTGTCCCACCTGTCAACGTTAGCCTAGTATACAGCTGTATGATTCAGAACAGGCTAGGTTCTGCTGGATAATAACGGTCCACAGAGCTCAGTGATGCTTTCCCGTTTACTTCTCATGCCATGTGTTCATCGCGGCTGATTTGGGGCTCTGCTCCGTGTCTCCTCACTCCGGGATCTAGGCTGACGGAGGAGCTACCATCATGAATACTGATAGTGATGAGGGAGAGGTGACTGTTCTGAGGGTCTTGAACTGGCAATTATACATGTCAGCCCAGAAGTAACACGTCACCTACGCTCACAACTCACAAGACCCCACCCAACCGCAAGGGGGCCAGAAAGTGCAACCATACCACATGCCTAGAAGACAGAGCCAGAAATGCTCAATGAACACGAAATACCCTCGAATTATCTTCCACACTGCTTTCCCCGTTCATGCAAATCATACACCTGTACATGTGTATACAGATATGTGGAACGTTCACTGCTGCACAAAACAGGGTCGCATTATAAGCAGTCTTTTCCACCTTTCATGTCTCCCCCAACAGTAACTCGTGCAAAACCTCCCGGAACAGCAGGTATAGTGCTAATTCATTCTTGTTACTGGTTACGTAACATTCCACGGTGAAGATAACGTAAGTCAACTGGAACTAAGCAGAGATCCAGGCTGTGTAGTTGGTAGTCTATGTATCTGTATCCTGTCCTCACGAATTTGAGGAAATTGGCTTTAACTCTTCCCCTGCCATGAATGCGAAGCCCTCGATCCTGCTAATTTTGGAGGTTGCAAAGACGAAGCACATGAGGAACAAAATTCTCTTTTCTTGCTCCTTTTTCTGATCCTGTCACTCATCTACATACACCCTTTCCTTCACAGTTCCTACTTTCCCCATCTAAAATAGGGGGAAATGTTGGATTTATTAAAAAAGAAAAGGCACCACATCGTTTTACTTTTAACTACAGGCAAATGGCACCGACCACGGTTTCTCCTCTCCTCTGCACCATCACCCCCAACTCCTACAATTCTCCCTCCCTCCTCTTTCCGTGCTCCCCACTCTTCCCCATTCTCACCTCCTTTTTCTCTGACACCTTCTACCTTGTCTTCCATTTCAATTACTTTAAATGAAAAAAAGGGAATGCAGACTGCGGAAAATGGTTAAAAACTAGGAGTACAAGGAAAGCTGGTGAAACCTTACTCAGACAATGTTCCTTCTCCAGTGATCTCCCCAGACGTGAAATGAAAAGTTGCCTAAACCTCTAGCCTTCTCGGTTTCCAGCTTTAACTCAAAGCTGCTACCCCTCAAAACATTTAATCCTCCCTTCATACTCCCATTCCATCTCATGTAATATTAAAAGAGAGTAAACATATTAAAAATAAGGGAATTTGTCTTTGTGGAAGCACTTTCTTATGTTTTCCTATCTGTGGCTTTTCTGTAGATCGACGTATTTTACTGTGCAATGGCCACACCATTCTGTGTATTCAAGGGCACTCACCCCTTAAATGTTTGCTTCCTTATTTAATATTTTTAATTATTTTTTAAGCTAGACTTCTCAGGGACTTTATCTGAATGGTATTATCCAAATTATTGGAAGTCTAAATTTTTATTGTTCTGTTTGAAGTTACTCTCTTGTTCCCTTTTTAAAACTGGACCCGTCCTCTCTCTCTAGACGTTCTATAATGTAGCTAATCTAATAACCTCTTAATTTGTTAATGGAAGAAATCTACCTCCCCTGCTCCTCTTCCCCATCAAATCAACGTCCTCAGCCTTCCAGAAAGTTAAAAGGAGTTTCTTCAGACACGCTGCAGGCCCTACGATCCACTGGCATGAATTTTAAACCAGGTAAAAGGCAAGGGCGAGGCTTGACAAATTGGTACGGACGCCACACAAGCAGACAAGGACTGTGCCTCCATTTGGGGTTCTGCCTCTCAGAAAAATACGGAAGGGCAGGGAGGATTTGTAAAGCTGGTTTTTCTGCACTTCTGACTAGGAAAACAAAGGAGTGTAACAGGCTTGACCTGGAAAGGGACCTGTGTTAAACATTAAATGAAAAGTGGAGCTTTTTTTTTTTTAATGTTTTTCAGTAGAGGATTAAAAAAGAATGAGAAGGCCTTCCAGTTACGGCAGCATAAAGAGACAGGCAGTTCCTTTCTGCAAAACACCCACCCCGCCCCCCGCAAAAATATAAGCACAGCACTAGACAAAATTATCAAAACCAACAATTGCAGGGAACTGGAAATTGACCAAAGGTAGACAACAAATTGAGCTGTGGTGACTGTTAAATTACTTGTTAAATAAGGGTCCTGGAATGTTGGATGCCGCATCGTGAGCCTCAGTCCGACAAAAGCCCACAAGAGAACCGAAATAGAGAAGCTGACTACTCACAGCCCTGGAGGAGTACAGGGTGGGAGGTCAAGGCAGGGTGCAGGCAGAGGGAGGCCAGACTGGGACATACACCCTTATTAAGGTCCACAGATGGAGTGCTTCAGGGTTCCCAGAAAAACCAGACTGCACCATTCAAACCAAAAAGACCAGGGTTCTCGTAAGTTTCACAGGGGGGCTCATCCAAAGAGTACACCAGGGGGAAGTCCCTGGGACGTGGAAGAGACTGTTTACCACTGTGACTCTGCAGCTGTTTCAGGAGCATGCTCAGAGGAGGGGCCGGTGTCAGTTCAAGGCCCCTCCAGGCCACTGGCCGCACAAAAGGATGCTGAGGCGGCAATATTATGGAGTAGTTCAGCTAAACTGTGGAAGGCTGTGGGTTTTGTGGCCACACCATAACAAGAGTCCCCCCTCACTCAATGACTTTTAAATATGCTGGTACTGGCCATGAAAACAAGTTGCTCAGCTGCCAGGAAACAGACACAGCTCAGGGCAGCGATGGGGGGTCAGAAACGCTTGGCTTCACAAGCTAAGCATGGAAATGAACACACGGGAATGAGCAGGGGAAATGCACAGCTGGGGTGAGCAGCAGACCAACCAGGAATTCAACAGGGAAAACCCTAGAAATGAGTCATGGAAGGGCTGATACAAGTTCTCCACACATCTCTGGCTGAACAGCCTGTCATTTTACCAAATTTGAAAGACCGTATTCATTTATACTTAGAGGGCTGCATGAAAACCCTCAATTTTTCAAATTAGGTGAAAAATATTTTTTCATTTGCATTATCTTTACAGTGAGATTTATTATCAATTTGTGTTATTTTGTGAATTATGTGGTTTGTGTCTTCTGCCCATTCTTGTACGGTCTTTTTCTTATTAACTTGTAAAGGCTCTGTAGTGGAATATCCATTTATCACAGCTATTGCAAACGTTTTCCCAAATGGTGTGCCTTTTAATGTGTTTTATATGTAAAATGCTTATGCAGATGACTTTCTCTTTTCTAGTTCCCTCCTTTACCTCTATGTTTAGAAAGGCTTTTCTACTCTAAGATCAGGAAGTATTTACCCATCCTCCTTCTCCTCCCTCCTATTTTACCCACGTTTCTAAAGCCTCAGGGCCAGTGGTATTCTCCTGGGCTTGTAACTCACTGAGCGGACAAGACTTCAATGACGTAACACAGGCTTATTCTCTGAGAATAAGGGGCTCCTTCTCAATATGGCTTACAGCTCGGAATCCCCAGTCATGGATCGTGTTTCCTGCCAAATTATCCATTTATGTCTTCCCCATTCAGCCACCTAACAGCTGTCCCTTTATTGTTTAGGTATCCTGGGACCCCGATGGCAAATTTCAAGGGCCATGCTCTCCCAGGGAGCTTCTTCTTGATAGTTGGACTGTGGTGGTCAGTGAAGTACCCACTGAAGTACTTTCACCAAAAGGGGAAGAGCAGCCGACTGACTCACCACTATCAGCGTCTGGAGGTCACTGAGGCCGCCATCAGAACTCTATTTTCAGTCATCGGTAAGGAAGGGGGTCATTTGGCCCAGGGATCTCCTTGTCATACCCAGAACCCGTCACCCACTTCCTGGACCCTGTGGAAAATGGATGTCTCCACTGGCAGGGATAACGTAAGAATTTGGGGCACTAAATATTTCACCATAGCATCTATTGTGTACCAAGCTTAGTAACACTGACAGTTTAATAGCACCCTACATCACAGTTCTAAGTTTCACACTATGAAAAACTACCACATAGACTGCAGCATTCTTTGCCCTAGGAGGATACAGGTATAATTTGTAGGAACACAGGCATAAATTGTAGAAATAGAAGACATACTTTATGAAAAAGACAAAACAGAAAAAGAGAAAATAAGAACAAATTAGAGTTAAGCTCATGTACGTGAGTTATGAGAAGGTACTAAACGGAGCTTAGTTTTAGAAAAGTCATCTTTTTTCCCCCCAGCTCTCTCCCTCCACTAGAATCTCACGAGTGGTTAACACCCAACTCGTACCCTCCATCCCCAAATCTCAAGTGCTTAGAGATGGGGATTCATGCTGGAAGGCTAGTCAGAGAGGCAGAGAAAAGCCAACAGACAGCTGCCTGAGGGGAACCTTCCTTCACTGCGCCCCATTCCAACAAACCCACCCACTCCCATGGTCACCTGACAGCCATCCAGCCCACTGGTGGCCCTCGAGGAACAACACGCGGTGTCAAGAGCAGACAGAATTCCTTGTCAGGACCAGCCCATCACGTGAGTGAGGAGGGAGCTCACCCTGCAGCTACATTCTGCCACCTGTCCCCTTTGGCCTACAGTTTCTCCAAGGAACGGAAGCAAGGGCAGTAGCTCCCCGTGGAGTGAGCAAAGGTCACAGTCTAGCTGAATGTCCCCTTCACCAGTCACCCAGGCATCGGAAAGGCTTTGTCGTCTCTATGAAGCTGCGAAGTGATAGGGCCCGTGTGGCTTAAACGGTAAAGGACAGCATCAACTTGGCCTTAGAAAAGCTAGAAAAATGATATTTAGCCTCCTTGCTATGTGAAAATAATCCTCACCCAAGAACGGTCTCTTGGGGCCTCTGCCACGTGCCAGGAACTCGCTGTCTGGGTGCCGGGGGGGTGGGGTGGGGGGAACAGACACAGTCCCTGCTCTCGGAGGCCTTCTGCTCGCCTGTCACTGGGACGTCCTTTTCCTGGGTTGCTTCCACCAGCACCTTCATCCTTTGTACATGAATTCAGAAAGGGGCTGGGGACTTCCCTCGTGGTCCAGTGGTTAAGGCTCTGCACTCCCAACGCACGGGGTCTGCATCTGACCCCTGGTCGGGGAACTAGATCCCACATGCCGCAACCAAGAGCCCGCACGTGGCAACGAAGACCCCACGTGCCGCAGCGAAGGCCTGGTGCAGCCAAATAAGTAAATAAATAATAATAATAATAAAAAAAAAAAAGAGGAGGTGGGGATCTGGCTTGAGAAAGAAATGTTTGGGAAACGGTCCAGAACGTTGTCACAGAGGACGTATTCTAGGCTCCGAGAACATTCTGGGCACCAGGCAAAAGGCGAATCTTTTGCTCCCAAGAAGTGAGAGCTGCCCTGTGGTACTGCTTCACCTGTGTGCCAGCCCCGTCTCCTGAGCTACAGGGTGGCCAGGATCACCAAGGTGTGGTCTTGGCCTTGTTCTCCCAGAGTCTGGGACAGAGGCCGAGCGCCATGGGAGGGACCCTCAGTTCCGAGCTCGCCCCGGGAGCAGGAAAAGCACACACCCGGGAGTCGCTGGGCCTGCCACGGCTATCTTCACCTGCAGTGTGTCTCGCTGGCATTCTATCATTTTCCACCTAATTGTTCCTTTCCAGGTTTATCTCACGGCTCACTTGGCAGAGGGGACCCCCAGAGAATGCATCAGCCACACTCTCGCTTAAGAGGCAATGCCTTGCTGTCATCTCAACTGCTGGACAATGTCCTGGGGACCTGTGTGGCTGCGTTCCTATCGCCGTTTCTCCCCCCTCCCCCAAAGGAACGGCAACAAAGGCAACATGTCTGCACAGGTTCCTCAGCAAATACATATTTCATCCTGAAACAGCTGCATCTGAGGCAGCAGAGTAGGTCCACAGAGCCGTGGGCCACCTTCGCCATGACTCGGGGTCACTTCGCCGTCTATTTGTCTTGGAGCTGTTCTTCCCTCCCTAACCTCCACTCCCGTTTCCCTGCAGGCATGCTGGCAGAGCAGTTTGTTCCAGACGGGCCCCACCTCCACCTGTCCCACGAGGACCACTGGGTAAAGCTCATGAACTGGCAGCACAGCACCATGTACCTGTTCTTTGGGGTCTCGGGACTCGTGGACATGCTGACCTACCTCATCACCCACATCCCCTTGGGGCTGGACAGACTGGTCATGGCTGTGGCAGTTTCCAATGAAGGTGACTGGGTGGTGTGGACGGAGACTTAGAGGGACGGGAGCACAGCAGATCAGAAATATTGCAAATGTAATCATCTTCCCCAGAGAAACCTAGTCTCTGCGCTTCAGAATCCTACACAGGACCTGATCGTGTGCTCTGGACGGTACGGGTGGCACGTTCCATAAAGCAGCACAGGAAAGCACGAGGCTTTTAGCCAGAGCTCTGGCTGGCAGAGCACCAACTCCCCCTGCCCGCCCAGCGCCCGCCCCGCCCCGACCTCCGCACGAAGTACTGGCGGGGTGCCATCACGCAAGGGGGTGACCCTCTGGTTAGGGGAGAGGTTCTCCGTGCTCTACCCCAACCTTGTGCTGTCGCTGTCCGGACTCCCACCCAGTGGCTAGGACACATCTCCCAACGCAACTCATCTTAACTGGATGAGAGAAAGCATGTTGTAATCCAACCCCTCGTTGATTTCTGAACCTCAAAAAGAACTGAAAAGAGGTTGAATGAGGGTAAAACTGAATGTCAAGTACAAACACACAACTGGTCACGTATCAGCAACATCTCACCTTCCCATCCTGGACTGAACCCTACCTACCACAAATTCGGTAAAGAGATGTTAAGATTCATCCTCTGCTGCTTATACCCGCTTACACACAAACACATACACACACACACACACACACACATACACACAATAACCTGCATCGGTTTGTTGCCCTAGATTGTCACATAAACTGACTTCCTAAGTGCCAGACAGACACTTCCTACTCAGGCTGAAGCTGGGAACGGATCCCCTGGGGCGGGGGCGGGCCCGACAGCATCCCCTGCTCCACACAGGCTTCCTCTTGTACCACCATGTCCACCACCGGCCACCGCTGGACCAGCACATCCACTCCCTCCTGCTGTGTGCCGTGTTCGCGGGGGCTGTCAGCCTCACCTTGGAAGTGATCCTCCGGGACAACATCGTGCTGGAACTCTTCCGTACCAGCCTCGTTATCCTTCAGGGCACCTGGTTCTGGCAGGTAATTATTCAAAACCATGCTCCTCACCTGGTGCAAGGACAAAGCAGGCCCGCCGAGCGCATCCAGGAGATGCAGCACTGACACACCACTCGAAGGGGGTCAGAAGCCACTTCTCTGCCCACGCCCACCCCTGACCTACGTGACTTTAGCCATCGATATCCTGCTGACACATAAACAAGCGTCATCAACAGAGCACAGGTAGCGAGCAGGCTGAGGATTTATTTACCTGCCTGCCCTTCCCAGCAGACCTACTGACACCACTTACAGCCTCTACTTGCTTAAAACTGTTCATCTGAAATGTGGGCCCTGAAATTTTAAGTAAGGCTACACTAAAACCAGAGCTAACAGAGCAATTTCCTGTGCAGAGGCTGTTCAATGCTAACAGAGGCATGGGAGTTGTCTGGGCAACTACAGACACTCTGGCAGCCACAGGAGGCTAGGGGGCTTCTCAGGCCCACCCAGTGACAAGGTTGGCTTCTCTGTATAATCCACCAGATCGGGTTCGTGCTGTTCCCGCTTTTTGGAGCACCCGAATGGGACCAGAAAGATGACGCCAACATCATGTTCATCACCATGTGCTTCTGCTGGCACTACTTGGCCGCCCTCTGCATTGTGGCCATCAGCTACTCGCTGGTTTACTGGTATGTCCAAAACAAGATGACTTTTGCCAAGTTTGTCCTAACCTGCCCCGTCCCCGAAATGTATTACATTGCATCCTTTTTACCTCCACGCCCCACCCTTCATAACTAAGCAGTGCTAATGTCTACCACTTAATGAGGGCCAACTATATGCCAAGCTCTGTGCAAGGCACTCTGTGCCTGCACGTGAGGGTGATGAAGTCTGAGAAGTTAAAGGACCGTCTGTCTGGTCACGGCGACCTCACAGACTCAGGTTTCGAACGCAGTTCTGATGGATTTTAAGTCCGTAGTTTGAAAGGAAAAACTCTGCATTAGGCATCAGTACTGAACCGCAGTCCCTGCTGTGTCCCTGGTTCATTCAGAGCCCAACACCTTATTCCTGGTTTTGCCCTACTTCCCAGGGACATGTGACGGTCAGGTAAGACACCACAGCAGCAAGCGCTCACGACAGCGCTCGCTCTCCCGAGGTTACCAGAGTAGCTAGTAATTCCTAGGCACTGACTGTGTCCCAGCACTGTGGTCAGCACTTAAAGTGTGTAAATTACCCCACTTAATGCTCACTTTATAAAGGATGCACGTGATGTTTATAGACGGGGAAACCAAGGCTTCCAAAGACTAACTGGATCAAGTTCACCCAAGGGGTAAACGGCAGAGCCCAGCTCTTTAACCACTGCACACCCGGTCCTGCTAGTTCTGTGTCGTCAGGGCCACCTCTGTTCTTTCCTCCTTCCTGATTTCCCCACCCAAAGAGAGAGAGTTCACCCAGAGAGAGTTCCACACAAACCAAACAGAAGGGAAAGCAGGCCATGGTTTCTCTGAGTTCTCCTGCCCGGTCAGTGAATCAACAAACTGTGGGGCAGGGGAACTAAGTTGAGTCTCAGTTACATCACTGACCTTTAAGTGACTGTGAGTCCTTTCACCACCGAAGAGCGCTGTCTAAGAAATCGGAGATGCAGATGAGTCACCACAGTATTTGACAGAGACATAAAAAACATGCTCTGAGGGCCAGCGGACGCCTTCGCATCCTCGGGTGAGGGAATAAGGCAACCTGGGGCTCACTCCATCTGCAATTATTGTCTCCCCGTTACAGCTTCCTGACACGGGTAAAGAGGCCTGGAGACAGAGAAATCATTGGGATTCACAAGCTGAAGTCAGATCACACCTACCAGAAGATCCTCCTGAGCGGCTCTGATGAGGACTAGGGCGGCCATCGGTCACCAACGGAGGACGGAGTGTCCTCTGGGGGCACAGCTGGTGGTCAGTGGGGCAGCTCCCTTCCTTCACTGAAATCCCCACTGTGATCCACTCTCAAGGGTCTGTATGTTTGCATCTGCTCATTTAACCAACTGAAGTCTCTGCTGCTGTGGTATACTTTGTAGAGAAAAACGAAGCCAGCCTTTGTGTCTCAGTGTGAAGAGAACTCAGACTCTGAAAGTTTCAGAACAGGAAGTGACCTCATGGGTGAATTCAGAATATGAATCCAACAGAATTTACTGCTTTTGATAATTTAGCCCTTTTGCCCTCAAGAAGGCAGGTACTTTCTTATCAGAAGGTGAATGACAGAGCCTTTATTTTAGAGATATAATTCTAATCCGTATTTTTTAAAGTAAAATAATTCACGAGCTTTGGTATTTTTAAACATGACTTGCTAAGCATCTCCTAACTAATCATAACGTTCCGGAGTACTGCAATACCACTCACTGTTGACAAGTGATGAAGTTGGGCCAAAGGTGATTTTTTTGGTTAAATCAGGAAGCTAGTGAGTGGTCCAGCTGAGAGCTGGAGCCCAGATATTCTGACTTCTCAAAAGTACCCTAGTAAGAGGGTGCTGACAGGAAACCTCTATAATGAGGTGGAGAGAAAAATGTCAGGTTATGGAAGGCCTTGAATTTCAACATAGCTGAAAGCAAAAGATAAGAATCCTGCAAAGGACGTGAATCTTGAACTAGTGACATAAAGTCTTGATACTCGAATCTTGGTTCTGGACCTGTTCTTTTTTTTTCTTTACGTTTCGTTCAACAAATATTTATTAATCATCTGCTTTGCACCAGCACTGAAATGGTTGTAAGGATTAACGAAATATGTATCCAGCAAAGAATTCACAGTCTAAAGGGAGAGATACAAGCAGTTATGTGCACGGTGACTGGTGCCCTAAGGGGTAAGTACAGATACCATGGGAAACGAAGGAGGGGAGGAGAAGGTGTGTGTTTGGGGGGTGCCCTACAGAAAAGCACATTCCAGGAACAGAGAATCCAGGCACAAAGACAGTGAGAGTACGAAAGAACGCGGACGGCTAATCAAGCTCTGTAAACTAATAAAAGTGGGTTAGGGCAAATCTGAAAGGTCATAGGGACCCACAGTGCCATTCATTTGTACAGTATTTCCCAGACCTTAAACTGCTTTCTATCTCATTTGACTCTCACAACCACCTGTACTGCAAGAACATCAGGGCTCTTCAGAGAACCGGATCAGCCTAAGGCCACACAACCACGAAGTCCTAAAGCCAGCCTTCAAGTAGGACTCAGAGGCCAGCTTCTCTCCCGCTATGCCCTTCGCTACTTCACACCAACATGGCAGGGATCGGCTGTGTGAAGCACGTATGCTCTTTGGAAGGAATGCTGTACTTACACGAAGGGCAACCTCCCACGGTCAGCCAGCATCTCAGGGTCGAAGCCACATCTTAGGGATTAAGCATGAGCTACCTGAAGACACTGAATTTTGAGAAGAGAACCCGGGAGCCCCCTTTCAGGACCCACTTTGGCCTGCCTGCTGAGTAGGAACCCAAATGTTCATTTAGCAAGTCCTGAATGAAGCATGTTCTATCCAGCAAGTTCTACTGTTGGCCATTAATGTAAAACGTGTTCTTGCCTCAGGGACTGGAGATGGGAAGAAGGAACACAGTCGCAGGTTTACTTTCACAGTAAAGATCTCCATTTTAGATTTTTTTTTTTTTTTTTTTTTTTTTTTTTGGTGGTACGCAGGCCTCTCGCTGCTGTGGCCTCTCCCGTCACGGAGCACAGGCTCCAGATGCACAGGCCCAGTGGCCATGGCTCATGGGCCCAGCTGCTCCACGGCATGTGGGATCCTCCCGGACCGGGGCACAAACCCGTGTCCCCTGCATTGGCAGGCGGACTCTCGACCACTGCGCCACCAGGAAAACCCTCCATTTTAGATTTTTAAAGTGGGGAGGGGACAGAACACTTTAAGGAAATGCAGCGTTTTCTAGACAGTGAGGGGCTGAGGTGTGACGGTCAGATACAAAAATTACAGTTTGTTCTGATGCACCTGACACAGCACTGTTTGGTATACCTTCATGGAAGTGATCAACCCGCATAAATATTCTCAGACGTGGTGACAAAGTACAAACCGATCACAATGCCATTCACCAAATCTAGTCTCAGATACATGGTCTGAATAATTTCACCAGCCTCTGAGCCTCTGAACCAGGTTCTTCTGGAATGGTTCCCCACAAAACACCCACCAGCTACCATGTCTCTACAAGACCCCTGAGGTCTGCACGCAAGGAACCATGCCTGGTGCAAATGCCGGTGGTGTCACCCAAGCAGCTCCAGCAGGGGGTGCCATCCTCTGGGACCCAAGGGCAGGCTGGGCAGGAAGCACCGGGTCACACTTGCCACCGGCATCCTGAAAGTGACCCGCGGGCTAGGATGTAAATATCTGCGGGCACCCAGGAGACAGGCAGAGTCAAGTGACTTCAGCAAATAAAAGTGGAGCTTAGGGTTGAGGCTGAACAAACGATGAAATCATTTGTTAAGTAAATTCAAAAGGGATTTGTTTTAACCAGCAGTAAATGCCAGAGCCAGGATCCCTCAAGTTTCTACCTCTTTCTCGTTTGGAAACCGGCACACGGGCTTTTCACGTGACATGTGCTCGAGGAAATAATGCCATGCAGACGTGCTCTCCTCCACTCAGGTCAAAAACCAGTCTTTCCTTCCCTGCAGTCTCCGCCTCTCCCCATTACCAATCTTATTTCTGTGCCAGCCTTCTACCACCCACCAAAAGCTCAATCTCACCCCCGCCAATTCACCTCTGCTCTTTATAATCCAGGCTTACCACTCCCGGCTCCGGACGGTCCCCACGTCTCACCAGGACACATCACAGCCACGTCCCCACAGGAAGGCAGCAGAAAGGGCACCTGAATTAAAAGACTGCACTCGCAGCTTGGTTCTCTTTAACTTCAACTCAGGCTTGGATTTTCTCAGTTAGAACACAGATGGTCATGTCTATTTTACCGAACTGCTTTACGAATCAAATGTCTGTGTACCCAGTGAGCCACTCTTTCTCTGCACCATTGCAACTTGCCTGATCACTCAGCTTCCACCCAGCAACCCCTCCAAAGGAGGCCACTCCAATTCTTTGCCCTCCAACTCCACTTCCTCACAGAGACCCCATCAAAGATCATCACTGAATTTCCATGAGTTAGAGATACACTTTTAATAATCTGGATACTTTCAAAAAAGACAGGGAAGTCCTGTCGTTACAGAAAAGCTTCACCACCCAACCCCTGCTCCAATACGAAAGAGGCATACTGTCAATAATCAGTGCTTTTAGTTACATTTTAAAATATTCTGAGTTCTGCCTATAGCTCGATGGAGGCTGAGAACCATGAAGCAGCCAGGAGCAAACGACTGTAAACCCAGACCCACCTCCTCTGTGGCTGGTGCCGCCTCGTGGCTGCACCCACCCCCTACCCCTTCTCCCCACCTCTACTCTGGAGCAGAAGCGAGCAAAGTTCTACTTAATAGGTGACATTTCAGGCTTGAGGCCGTGTGGTCTCTATGACAACTACTCAGTTCTGCCTTCTAACTGAAAGCAGCCATAGGCAGTACATAAATGAATGGGCACGGGCTGTGTTTCAATAAAGCTTTATTTACAAAACTGGGTAGCCAGCCCAAGGGGCATGGCTTGCTGACTCTTGCTCCGGAACAAAGCAAAACGCATCATCTCTGAACTGCAATAAAGCCTGTGCTGCAAAAGCAGCACCTCTGCTGGCGTCTGCCTGCTCTGTCCGCTGGCCCTGGACTTGCGTGGGGACACGCTCGATAAGGGGGTCTAAGTCTGCAGGTGACGGTATGGACCACAGTCAAGATCCTGACAGCCCGTCTTTAAGAGGGGCCGCCAGACTAATCCCATTTCAGGTGGGATCACGTGACCTCACTTCCCATGTTTCTCCCCCACCTCACGGCCTCTCTGTTACCATGCAGAGATCAAGTCAGCCTCCAACTTACTAAGAATCTTGCTCTTCTCTCGTTCTGGTCAAAAGAATAAATAACCAGTTGAGGGGGAGGGGGCGAGCTAAGCCCAGGTTTCTACTTGATAAGGACGTACAAGATGTTCTCTAAAAAAATAAGTTACATAAAAACGTCTGGACACAGAGCTCCTAACTAAACCACCAGCCACAGAGAAGACCAGAGCTAAATAAACCCCGCACAGCACGAGCCTCGTCTGCCGTCTGCACACCTTCTCGCCGTCTGCCCATCCTCAGAGCCTCACTCCAGGAGACAGCTGGGCTTGTGTGGCCACGGCGCGCTCACACGACCCCACCAGAGAAGCTTCTCCTGGACCAGACAGAACAGACCTCGGAACCCCAGCGCACCTGGCGCAGCGCACTCCCCGCCGAGCAGCAGCCGGGCCGCCATGGTCCCTCCGCTGGCCTTTCTCAGGCAGACGTGCCCGGGGGGGCGATGCACCACCCGCTCCTCCCTTTCAGCCAGAAAGCCGACCGGGTGTGGCTTTTGCGGCCACCGTCTTCCTCCCTGAGAATCACTGCTGTTCAGGTGCCTGTTTAGGAGATGGGGCCGTGGTCACGACGACCGTGGAGACGGCTTTGGAGGAACCAGAAGCTGTTCCTTGTTGAAGGTGGGACGCGGGGACAGTCTGGATGCGCACCTGTTTGCAGAAAGAGTGTCTGGTCGGCAGACTGCCCGTGGCCCATCAGCTGAGGACGAGCAGCACGGGGCAGGAGGGCAGCCCGACACGCGCAACGGGTGCCCGGACCTCACCTGTGTGGCCTGACCCTGCTGCTGGAGCTGCTGCAACTGCTGGGCGGTGAGGAAACTAACCGGCTTGTTGCCAGCAATGAGCTTCGTGCCTGCTGGCATGGTGGTGAGGATGATGTTGCGGCCCAGCCCGCCAAGGCTGCGGAGGGGAAGCAGGAGTGAGGCATGGCCGGGCCGGGCCAGCATGAGGCCAGGTCTGGGGCCAGCGGAAAAACCCGGCACCCTGGACTGAAATGGAAACCGGCTGCCGAGACCACCTTTCTTCCAGCTTCTATGCTTCCCGTGTCAGAGAAGAGAGCAAGGCCAAAGGCTCCCAGCGCTTTGGATGAAATGGCCCTGTATCCGCTCCGCGACCAGCAGGAGTAACGGACGGGGCCCTAGCAGGTGTGCACTCCTGACCAGAAGCCCAGCCCTGCCAAGGCAGCCGTCCTGAGAGCAGCAGACTTATCTCCTCATGCCCTCCATCCCCATCTAAGTCAGAGCCACGAGACGCCCAGGCCCCCAGGAGGCCCTCACCTCTGAGACATCCCAGCCCAGGGCTCAGACATCGAGGCGAGGCCTTCCCTAACGCCCATGCTGGGGACTGCCCCCAGCTGTGTCACGCCCACCACCCCCATCCAGCTCCGCCTGTGTCCTCCCCCTTGCTTTCCCTAGAGCACGTCACCGGCCACACAGTACTTTAACTCACTATTCCTCTCCCCACTCACCCTACAGTATAAGCCTGAAAGCAGCACCAACTTCTGTCTGTTTTAATCACTGCTGTACCCACAGCACCTAAAACAACGCGGGTGCTCGAGACTCACTGCTGAGCACAACGGAGGAGCCCAGGAAACCAGCCGCCTTCCCCTGCATGTCTAGGTGTCCCCCCACGGCCGCCCGCCCAACCCTCCACAGCACTTACTTGGCTCCAAGGTTGCCTTTGATGATGGGGGCTGTGACCACACCCTTGCCCTTCATGGGCTGGCTAATGACAGAGAGCGGAACTGTGATCCGCGTAGGCAGCTTCCCCTAGAGAGAAAAAGCAACTAGGTTTACGGAAGAAAAGACCGCCACGCAGCGTCACCCAGCGCCACCCAACATCACCCAGTGCCACCCAGCTGCCATGAGCCTCCTCTCTCCTGCCTCAGGAAGCAGAGCAGCCGCACGCACCTGCCGTCATCAGGGCAAGACATGTGCCTGAACCACCAAGGAAAGCGTGTGTCCACTTCGGCACAGTATGAGCCTGAGCTCCCAGAGGGGAGGGTCTTACTCATCCACGTACCCCCAACACCGGGGACACAGCCAGGTGGAGGAACTGAGCAAGGACAGAGGCACTCAGGAGTGAATACAGCAGGTGCATAACTGCTGCTCCCCTCGAGCAGGCGCACTGCTGGGGAGCACACAGCAGGACACATTCCCTGAGTGCTCTGCTTCTCCCAGAGGTAAGGGAGGTTAGTCAGCGAACACTAGCAATAAACTCAACCACATGACAAGTCCAACCCACAGCTAATAAGAAGGCCCAGAGGAAGAAAAAAGGAGCTGGAAAGACCTGGTATCTTTGGGATTTCATGATGGCTGGGGTTCGGCCACTACACTAGCCCATTTGTAGGTTGCCTGGTTTTTAACCCTTGGTTGATGATAAAATTTATATACAGTAGGATCCTGTGTACATACAACTTTAAAAAAATGATTCAAGAGGGGCAGCTAACAAGATGCAAAGAAAAGGAATCAACATTTCCCACAGGCAAGCTGGTTCTAAAGAAGCCAGGCATTCAGGAGGAAAACTGTATACCAGGGCACCACACTGATCTCCACAGCTGAGCTCAACTGCAGCCCCTTAGAAAGCACGGAAAGATGTCAGTGGGCAAGAGAACACGGCCAGATGGGGCCTCCAAGGGAACCTACTAGGGTTGTATTGTCGTCCTAAGAATCCCTAGTGTTGAGAACAAGACCGCTTCAGACCAGCCGTCCACCAACTTGTGTCCCTCCATGAACTAGCCTACCAGCTGCCTAGACAGACAGACAGGCAGCACCACTCAGTACTTCCTGCCCCACCAAATGCGCTCCGGTTACAGTGACCCTGATTGATGACAACAGGGTAGATACCGCTGGATTCACCTTTCTGTTTCAGAAGGACTCAAGAGAAACAAAAGTGCATCAAGTAAGCACCGTCTCCTCGCTTTCTTATTTTAACTTCTCTGATACGAGAACCCAAACAAACATTTCCTTCAAAGCGATGCTGCACTTCAGGGTTGGCTGGTTGGCTTTACTACCATGTAGGTCCTCCTTCCTCCCACTAATCCTCTGGATTTTATCCAAATTAGTAAGGTTTTACTATATTGCCTGCTTAGAAAAGTAAACTGTATTTTATACCGTCCAGATGCACCCACCATACAGAACAGTGCCCCTTATCTAGAGGTCAAAGAATAAACACATGCACCCAGAAACACACCTGTTGATATGGAAATTTGGTTTATGATAAAGGTAGTACCCTCAAGTTAGTGGGGACGAGGTATACTAGTCATTGATGTTGGAATAATTTGAAAAATATGAGACCTATACCACATGCCATTCACAAAAATATATTTCAAATGGATTTCTCAATTACACTTTTTTTAAACTCTAAAAATATTTTACGAAAATGAGGGCTGACATCTTTATAAGCCTGGAGTAAGAAAGGCACAAGACACGAAACCTAGGAGCCGTAGAAGAAAATGTTGATGGATCTCATCAGATAAAATACCTGCAGAGCAAAAGGCTTCACATGCAAGGTTAAAAATTGACAGACTGGAAGAAAATATTTTCTACACATACAAGAACTAACATGCAGAAGATACAAAGGCTGGTGCCAGCTCACACAATACGAAAAGGCCAAATACCCCAGAAGAAAACTGGCAAAGACTGATTCACCCCTGGAGAGCCCATGCCAACCTCTGGACGAATGGCTGCCCATCCTCACTAACGATCCAGGAAACAGAAAAAGAACTCTCTTTTTACTACTAAGATAGGAACATAAAGTTTAAAAAAACAGGATATCCAGCACGAGGTTAGGGTACGAGGGAAACAGGAAACTAGCTGATGGGGGGAGTGTAGGCTGGTGTGGCCTTTCTGCTAATACAACTGGAGTATCAGAACTTTCAATGTGCACCTCCCCGACCCATGCCAGGAACCTCTGCTCCTGAAATACTGACACATGTTCACATACACAAACATGCACTGTAGCAATGTTTTTAACAAGATACTAAGTATCGTAGGATCTGGAATGAGGCCCAAGGCACATTTTTAAATATTTAAATAAAGCAAATCACAGATTGAGGTCTCTCATAGGGATTTTAAAACCACGTAAATATATACGACAATGCCCAGAAAAAGAACTAGGAGGATAAATGCCAAAACACGACAAGTGATGAGCCTCACGAAAGGGGAATCGGAGGTGGTAAGAGGAACTTCATACCTACTCCGTGTACCTCTGCACTGTTTTACTTTTTTTTTTATAACATCTTTATTGGAGTAGAGTTGCTTCACAACGTTGTGTTAGTTTCTGCTATATAACAAAGTGAATCAGCTATATGCATACGTATATCCCCTGCACTGTTCTACTTTTATGAGAACGTATGCCCATGCTACACTTTTGTAAATTTGTCTCAGAATTAAACAGCAAAGTATTTTAGTAAAGAAGCCTGTTTGGGTCAGAGGAGGAGACAGACTCCCAACAAGAGAAGCTTCCCAAGCAGAAGGGCTGGTCTCCACCACCAATGTTACTCACAGCCTGGGACGTGGAAACAACCGTGGTGCTGACGGGGACCTGCCGCACAGCAGGGGCTCCCGTCCCGATGCTGATGGGGGTGCTGGAAGCCCCAGAAGCCACGGCCACAGTCTTGGACACGGCAGCATTCACACTGGGCAAGGACACCGCGGACGTATGGACAGTTCCAGACCCACTGGCCACGGAGGACCCTTGCTTGGCATGGGCTGCAACCGTGATGGTCGGGCCTGCTTTGGGGGGCATCACCCCCAGGCCCTGCACGATGCGGATGGTGGCGGCTGGTTTGGCTTCAGATGAGGCCACTGTGTTTTTCCCCTTCTGGTCAGCCACACTCACGCCAAGCGCTGGCATTAAGCGAAAAGCTGAACTCGAGGCTTCTGTTGGCTTGAGGTCAGGAGTCACTTTGACCACGGTGGTCCCTGGTGGAGTGGATGAGGGGGCACTGGCTGGACTGGCCTTGGCAGGGCTGTCAGCTGCGTGGACTGGGTTGGAAGTGACGTGTAAGGTAGCGGAGATGCCTTTGCCTGTGGGGCCGCTGCCTGTCCCAAAGAGGTCCTGGGTCAGTTTGACTGTGGTGACCTGGGACTTGGCCAACGTGGCCATCATGTCTGGAGTGATCCGCAGAACAGTCTGGCCTTTGGCGTCCGTGGTGATGGAGGAGGGCGGTAGCCGCAGCACATCCTTGCCCTGGACACGGAAGTTAGTGGCTGTGAGTGGGATGCTGCTGCCCGTCTGGGGCTTCACGCCGAGCTGCCCAGTGATTGCCACCTGGAGGGGAAGAACAGCACTGACAAAGGCGTTCGCGAGGCTGAGCTGCTTCCAGAGCATGACTGGGGGAACCTCCACTGCGGGAAATGTGGGTCTCATGTATTTTTCTAACTTTCTATTTTGAAAAATGGAAGACATTCGCCAAAGCAGAAAACAGTCTAACAAATCCATGCACCCATCACACAATTTCAAAAGTTATCACTTGGCCAATTTTATCTATCTTTCCCCACTCTTCAGGGAGCTGGGGTGGGGAGAGGGAGGAGTTGGAATATTTTAAAGTAAACCAATAAGTATCATTTTGCTGATCAACACATTCGTCCCTGGGTATCCAGGGTTGCTCAAGTCCCTGACATAAAATGGCACAGAACAGTCGGCCCTCCGTACCTGCGGGTTCAAAACCAAAATTCCGTCAGTGGTTGGTTGAACCCGTGGAGGCAGAACCCAAGGAAAGAGAGGGCCGACTGGACTTCTACATGTCTCTAACCTAGAAGAGAACTTCTAAATGTAAAAGTAATCCCCTATCATCACCACATAATCACCTGTAAATATTATATCACACACTAGCATTTCCCCTACAGTCTCAAAAACGCCTCACTGTTGTGCCGACCCCCACTTTGAGGCAGCAGCAGGGCCCGGCACTAAAGGGCATGAGCCCCGGGGCCAGACTTCCCAGGTTCACATACCAACTCCTACCTACGGCCAATGTCCACGTGCAACAGGTGCGATCCTTCCAGGCGGGGGACTCTGTGTCTCGTGAGCCGTCCCCCCTCTACTGGGCCACTCATGCCATCGGTCGAGTTCACTCACTATCCATGTCCACTGAGTGGTCACTTCTCAGGCCTCGTCTCACTGCCCTTCACACGCCTGGTGCTGCTACGGACTTCGTGAGCACACTTTCCTCTCAGCCTGTCCCAGTCTCCACACCACAGTGTTTCCTTCTGTTTCAGTGAATGATAGTACCGCCCACCCAGTCACTCAAGCCAAGAGCCACAGGGTCATTCCTGACCCTGTCCTCAAACCACCAGGAAATCACACTGCTCTACCGCCAGGCCCTTGCTCGAAGCCCAGCCCACCGCCCACCTGCACGGCTGCGACTCCCTCCCAACTGGCTTCCCTGCTTCCGCCCTTGGCCCCTAAAGTCCATTCCACACAAAAGCAGTGGAATGGACTTTAGATTTCTTTAAATGTAAACTAGGTCAAGTCATCCTGGCTCACAATCTTCCGATGGCTCCCATCACATTTAAATTAAAAGCAAAGTCTGACGTGACTTAACCACTGGCAACCTCGCCTTCTAACACCTGCGCACTTGCTCACGGAGCCTCCAACAGCGTTCCTGTCGTTCCTCAAACATTCCCAACTCGAGGCCTTTTCACGTGCTGTTCCCATGCCTGGGATGCCTGACCCCGGACAAGCACGGTTCCGCACACTCTCCAGCCTCGCTCCCCACTCTCACAAGCCTTCTCCCTAGAGAGGTGTTCTCTATGACACTAGGAGCCTCAGGAAGGCAGGGGCCTGGTCTGGGTGATGCACAGACTCAGCCCCCAACACCCTGCACAGTGGCCGGCACACAAAAAGCACCCAATAAACATCTGATGAAAAAAATAACGTTGCTTCATCATTAGTGGTCCCATTTCTTCAACAGTAAAACAGGGATAACAAAACTGCCTGCCCTGTGGTGTTATGAGAATGACATTCGAGTTATTCTATAGGGTTTTAGCTAAGTAAATTCATGAAGAGTCTACTCCAAATCAAGAAACTCAGCTACTTAATGCTGAATTACATGGACAGAAACAGGGGGGAAAAAAAAGACCTCTTTGGCACCTACCAAGCTTGCACTGCCCTTGCTGGAAACTCACGCTTGAAATACCTACGAACTAAGGATCAAAGGTCACAAGCCACTAAGATCTCCAACTATCCTTTGATTCTAGACAAAGGAGTCAGACCCACCCGGACAGCCGTGCACCTACCTGCTTGATAATGTTCTGTCCTGTGACGTTCTGAATGACGGCAGTCGCGGGGGTGCTTGGAGCAGAGCCCCCAGGAGAACTGGTGGCCGGCTTGCTCGCAGGGTTGACTGTGGCAGGGAGACTAGTCACCGTGAGCCCCGCCGGCCCCGGTCGCTGCACAGTGGCCGCCGCAGTCTGAGCTTTGACTGGAACGGTGGCCATTACTGTCTAGTTCAGGGCAGGAGGGCAAGAGCTTAATTAGACACTAAGCCGCAGACCAGCACGTGGAGTGGTCTCCACCTGTCACCACCCAGGAAGCGTTCCTGTAAGAGGGCTTCTAATCTAACAATGCCGAGGGCACACTACCCTCTAAAATGAACAGTGTGGAGTTCTTACCCTTAGGCAGAACATCTTAACTTTCAGGAATACTTTCTCATTTAACATCTCACTTCACCCCTACACACTGAGGGCAAACGTTATACCCCTTTTACAGCAGAGGGACCTGAGGCAGGAGACCCCTGTCTAAAGCACAGCAGTTAGTGGCCTGGCTAAGCCCAGAGGCACAAGGGAAGGAGCCTGGGACCTAGAATCACAGGCCTGGATTTACATCCCACCTCTGTCTACCAGGGTCCTGATGTCACAATCCTGCGTAAATCACTAAACTTCCCAAAGTTCTGATTCCCGACACGTATTCAATAAAACAAAACTGATAACTTGCTTACCAGGCTTTGAACGTTAAATGAGCTGTTGTGATAAACATCATCGTCAGCAGCAGTAACCTGGGTCCTGGGTCCTGACCCAGACTGCCTGGCAGACTCATCACCCCGGCCCCTGGGCCCCGTCCCTCCTTACCTGGGGCCCGCCTTTGGCCTGCACAGCCGTGGCCGGCACGCGAATCTGTGGTCCTGCTGTCATCTGTGGCAGCGTCGGTGCCGGCCCCGCTGACTGAGTCGCAGCAGGAAGGCTGGGCTGGGCCACCACCCGCACTTGGGGGAGTCCAGCCGAGCCGGAGTGGCTCACGACACGGGCAGCAGCCTGAGAACTCGGTGGAGTCTGGCTGGACGCCGGGGAGAGCATGGTTCCCAACTGCGGCATCGTTGGCGAAGACACGAGAAGAACACTGTAAAGAACACACAGGGAAACAACACAGACAACTTAGGACACAGATTCAAAAGAACCCTGGAAGGAGAAAGCTGGAGAGGAAATGGAAGCGCTCACCCCGAAGTGGATTTCACGGGTTCCGAGACAGTCGTGGGGCCACTTTTGTTCACTGATGGCACAGGCGGGGGGGATATGGGCGTGGCGGGCAGAGCAGGAGTGGTGGGGGTCACAGGCGTGACTGGGGTGGGGGGCATGCTGGAGTCGCTGAGGCTCAGCTGGCTCTGCTCAGAAGGGCCAGCGCCGAGGACCTTCACCGAACCCTCCTTGCTGCTGGATTTCTGCACAAGGACGGGGAGCGCACGGACGCGGGCGTGAGCAAGGCCCACGGGGATGCCACAGCCCCTCTGCCGCCATCCCGTGAGGTCACTTACCACCTTGGATGGGGGCTTGGGTTTTTGCTGAAGGGCTTTCCTGGCTTTAGCTGCAGCTGCTTGGGCCTGGTGGATCCGCTCTGTGGACAAGAGTGGGAAGCTTCAGCAACAGCTTACCCTCAGCACAGTGTGGAGGGTGGTCCTACCAAGAGCCAGGGCGCTAAACCGCCTCTACAGCTCTGTCCTGCCCGCATGCCAATGAGAAGGAGTGGAGCTGGGGCAGGAGGGCAGAGGCAGCCCTCAGCTGGCTGGGCACACACCGAACTCTTCCTCGCTCCGGTCCCGATGCAGGTAGATCCACAACTTCCGTCCGATGTCGTACTTCACACACGGGTCCTTCTCGTAATGCAGCCGATCCAGGGCACCACTCACCACTGTATTCACCTGAGACCCAGGACAAAGAGGAGGAAGGACCACGCAGGCTCAGACTCGGGGAAAATCCCTGGGTGAGAGGCACAGCCAACACACACATCCCACCTCCCAATGGCTAACCCCATCACTCGGCAAAACAAGAAACTACGAGTCCTGAGAGATGGAGGTGCTGTGCCCCGAAGATGGTGAGCTGAGAGAAGGAGAGCCTCGCCAATGGCAAGATCGAGGGGCAGCACTGCTCTCCTTTCTCAAGACGGCCTCCTTTCCTCTCCATCAGTTTTTTTTTTTTTTTTTGGCTGCACCGCACGGCTTGCAGGATCTTAGGTCCCCGATCAGGGACTGAACCTGGACCCTCAGCAGTGAAAGTGCCGGGTCCTAACCACTGGACCACCAGGGAATTCCCCATCAGTTTTTTTAAATTTTATTTTTACGTTATTCTATCTTGTATCTCCTTGTAAGCTCCCTTAAATCCATCCTGGAACAAAACACGAGCAGCCCTTCCCCTCCTACCTGAGTGCTGGTGACGTCTGGAGCCAGGAACTGGGAGTCCTTGAGCAGCTCGCAGATCTCCGCCCGCGTGCCCTCCCCGTTGGGCAGCCGGGCCGCCGCGTCGCGAACTGACACCAGAAACAGCAAAGTCCGAGCGTCAGCAGGGCTCCCCGGGAGAGCTGTCCCCCAACTGCTGACCAGCAGCAGGTGGACATGGCCCTCTGCAGGCAGCTTCTTCCACACCCTTCACACTTTCAGCCAAGGCTGAAGACCCAGGATCCCTGAGAGTTCAGTGCGTCCAGGAACGCAGGCAGAAAAAAGTTACAACTGTAACTGAAATTCAGCATTTCCCTCCATTGTGAACCAAGGCTGGCATAACCTTTGTTGGCATATGTTGCCAACCATATGATGGCAGTGCCATGATGCTGTAATGGAAATCAGACGTTTTCTTATCACAGCACAGCTGCTGCGGACAACCCAAAATATTACTTCCACTCATCACTAGCTGGGCACTAGAGGAGTCAGAAGACCTGCCACTAGATCTTGTCATTTTTTTTTTTTTTTGCAGTACGCGGGCCTCTCACTGTTGTGGCCTCTCCCGTTGCGGAGCACAGGCTCCAGACGCGCAGGCTCAGCGGCCATGGCTCACGGGCCCAGCCGCTCCGTGGCATGTGGGATCTTCCCGGACCGGGGCACGAACCCGCGTCCCCTGCATCGGCAGGCGGACTCTCAACCACTGCGCCACCAGGGAAGCCCAAAAACATACATTTCTGCACCATAAATCTGTTTTAATATTCTGATAACAATTTCAATATGACTGGTTTCTTTTGTAACTCTGTGCATCTTATTTTAGGCATTTAAAAACTTAATTCTGAGAAGGGGTCCAGAGTTTACCAGACTGCCAGCAATCTGTGGCACAAAAAAGGTTAAAAACCTCACCTTTGTAGGAATCCTAGCCTGGAGGAAGCAAATTCCGACACCTAAGCTAACTGTTTAGCAGCCTGTGAACAGTTCCTGAAGGAAGGTAAACATGAGCCCAGACCCCAGGGAGGAAACACGGATTCTGTGTAGATCTCTGGGGCAGAATCCCTCCTTCCGCGTCCCAAACTGCAAAGCTTCCTGAAGCTACGCTGACCCTCCAGCCTTTGCAATGGGGGCGGGGCGGGGGGGGGAAGCAGACGGAGGCACGCACCCAGGGACAGGATAGTGACGTAGGCAGGACGGTCGGAGCGCAGCAGGGAGTGTTCCCGCGCCTTGTTGAGCGACGTCTCCTTGTCGAACACGCCCTTCACGGGCCCCACCACGGACTCGAAGCCATGCATGCGGAAGGTGAATGCCTTGTGGGGCTGGCTGTACCGGTAACGCTCCTGCCAAGAGAAGGGACGAGGCTCCTGAGTCAGTCACGGGGGCTCTCTCTAGCCACCCCGTGCAGGAGGGGGTCGGCCCGGAGACATTTAAGCATAAAGCAAACAGGCTATTCCACTAGGAACACTGAGCCGACCACAGCGGGAGAAGGATTGTCCCCAAACGCCAGTCACTAGCGAACAGATCAGGAGGTAAATGTGTTGTCTTGTATCTGAAGAAAAACCACCTGACCATTTTTCGTTCCCTTCCTCACACCAGCTCTGCCCCCAAAAGCAATCCCAACCCACGGAATAGCAAGGTTAAGGGTGTGAGTTGCTTCCAAGATTTGGACTCAAGGACAGTCAGGCTCAGAGCTTCTCACCTCATGGCCTCACAGATACAGAGATTTACACCAGGTTCCAGCTTTTTCTTACCTGCTCCTGAAAAACTCGCTTCTCCTCTCCCGTGCTGGGCCGCACCACATAGTCAGTTCTTCTGGAACACAAAGACCTTTGGGTCCATCACCCCTTCTCCAGCACCCCAAACCACTGGGTCCATCATCCCCTCTCCAGCACCCAGAACCACATCCTTTGCAACACGAGTGCTCTATTTGTTCATTAGTGCTCTTATCTTGCAAAGGTCAGAAGTCCACTTTCCAAATCCTGCCAAGTAGCTCCTGTTGGTATTTGCAAAATTACTTGATTCTTAGAAGTCCAGAAAGGTACTGGGTAGGTGGGAAAGAAACTGACGTCGTGTTTTACCTACTGTTTTCAGTACTGTTGCTAAGTAAGCCTAATCTAAAAGTAACAAAGAATTCAGCTTTAGAGGAACAAAGGACTTCAAATTTGTACGATGGCAAGGGTGGTTTTTCTGCTTCCTAGGCAAAAGTACCAAGTAAGTGAGATCAGGGAATTCCCTGGCGGTTCAGTGGTTAGGACTCCGCATTTTCAATGTCGGGGCCTGGGTTTGATCCCTGGTTGGCGAACTAGGCTCCCATAAGCCACGCAGTGCAGCCAAAAACAAAAAGAAAAGAAAAAAGAAATTGAGTTTTATTATGTAAGGCAATGGTTCTGCCACTTTCAGGTTGGTCCTGAGTGCTGGTGTTCAGGAATCTAACTAAAGAGCTATACAACAGCATCAAAGCAATAAAACTCTTAGAATACGTTTAACCAAGGAGGTGGAAGATCTCTACACTGAAAACTACAAGACTTTGATTAAAGAAACTGAAGAAGACACAAGTAAAAAGATACTCTATGTTCAAGGATTGGAAGAATACTGTTAAAATGCCCATATCACCCAAAGTTATCTATAGATTAATGAAATCCCTATGAAAATTCCAATGACTTTTTTCACAGAAATAGAAGAAAACAATCCTAAAATTTGTATGGAACCACAAAAGACCCCGAACAGCCAAAGCAAACCTGAGAAAGAACAAAGCTGGAAACATCACACTTGCTGATTTCAAACTATGTTACAAAGTCACAGTAATCAAAATAGTATGGTACTCTCATAAAAATAGAAACATAAACCAGTGGGACAGAACTGAGAGCCAAGAAATAAACCACTGCATATATGGTCAACTAATACTTGGCAAATGGAGCCAAGAATACTCAATGAGGAAAGAACAGCCTCTTCAATAAACAATGCTGGGAAAACTGGACAACCACAAGCAAAAGAATGAAACTGGGCCCCTACCTTAAACCATTCACAAAAATTAACTTGAAATGGATTACACTTCAACGTAACACCTGAAACTAAACCTCCTAGAAGAAAATATCGGGAAGAAGCTCCTGCACAATGATCTTGGCAATGATTTTTTGGAGATGACACCAAAAGCACAAGCAACAAAAGCAAAAATAAACAAGTAGGACTACCTCAAAGAAAAGCTTCTGTACAGGGGCCTTCTCTGGTGACACAGTGGCTAAGAATTCACCTGCCAATGCAGGGGACACGGATTCAAGCCCTGGTCCAGGAAGATCCCACATGCCTCGGGGCAGCTAAGCCCATGCGTCACAACTACTGAGCCTGCGCTCTAGAGCCCGCAAGCCACAACACTGAGCCTGTGTGCCACAACTACTGAAGCCCGTGTGCCTAGAGCCCGTGCGCCACAACAAGAGAAGCCACCGCAACGAGAAGCCTGTGCACCGCAACAAAGAGTAGCCCCCACTCGCCGCAACTAGAGAAAGCCTGTGCACAACAATGAAGACCCAACGCAGCCAAAAATTAAATAAATTTATTTTTTAAAAAAAGCTTCTATGCAAAGAAAACCATCAACAAAATGAAAAGGCAACCTACAGAATAGCAGAAAATATTTGCAAAACATACATGTAAGAGGTTAATATCCAAAATATTTAAGGAACTCCTACAACTCAAAAGCAAACTACCCAAATAATCCAATTAAAAAACGGGCAAAGGACCTGAACAGACATTTTTCTAAAGATACACAAATGACCAACAGGTACATGAAAAGGTGCTCAACATCACTAATCATCAAGGAAATACAAATCAAAACCACAATGAAATATCACTTCACATCCATTGGAGTACCTATTACCAGAAAGACAAGAAATAACAAGTGTTGGCGAGGATGCAGAGAAAAGGAAACCCTTGTGCACTATGGTGGGAATGCAAACTGGTGTAGCCGTTAGGGAAAGTAGTATGGACGTTCCTCAGAAAACTGAAAACAGAACTACCACATGATCCAGCAATCTTACCTCTGGGAATATTTCCAAAGGAAATGAAACCACTATCTCAAAGAGATATCTGTACCCCCATATTCACTACATTATTTACAATAGCCAAGACATGGAAACAACTGTGAGAGATAAGTGTCCACCAATGGATGAATGGATAAACAAAATGTGTGTGTGTACACGTACACACACACACACACACACACACACACACACACACAGCGGAATGTTATTCAGTCATTAAAAAATGTAGGAAATTCTGCCATTTGCAACAACATGGATGGATCTGGAGGGTATTATGCTTAGTGAAATAAGTCAGTGAAAGACAAACACTGTATGATCTCACTTACACATGGAACCTAAAAGAAGCGTAACTCACAGAAACAGAGCCTAGAATGGCAGTTACCAGGGGATGGGGGAAATGGGGAGACACTGGTTAAAGTTATAGAAAGTTCTACGGATCTAACAAATAGCATGGTGACTACAGTCAACAATACTGCATCATATACTTGAATGTTGCTAAGAAAGATCTTAAATGTTTTCACTACAAAAAAAGAACTGGTAATTATGTAAGGTGACGGATGGGTTAACTACCCTTACTGTGGTAATCACTTCACTATATATATATACATATATGTGTGTGTATATATATATATATATATATAAATAAAATCAATACACCGTACACCTTAAACTTACACCATGCTTTGTCAATTATATCTCTGCAAAGCTGGGGAGAAAGAAAAGGGACCATGACAGACTGGAAACAGTCACATGAGAGATACAAAGGCTCAGGACGAGGTCGAGACCTAAATCCCAGCCTGGGTCCTGTCACTTACCCTCACACCTCCCTTTCTTTGTAGGTAAAATGAGGAAGATGGGCTGGATAGCCCATTCTCCAGCGGGAACTGAAGGGGGGACCGGGGAAAAGCATGCACCTACAGGTGGATCCCACCTCCTCAGAGACTCATGGGGAAAACACTTCCACTGCTGGGAGCGTGCTGCCTCTTAGCGAGGCTGAGGCAGATAAGGACCAGTGGATCCCGGCATCTCAAGCCCACTCTGGCTCTAACATACAAGGATGTGTCAGCACAACCAGGGCAGTACTGAGATGATGCTTTCTTGGGGCACCATCCTCCGTTAGGGTACTATACTCACACCCGAGGAACAGGCGTTGTGGCATCTGAGCTGTCTTCATTTTCTTGCTGGAGAAAAGGAAAGCAGTAACAGGTAAATGGACTGAAGGATTTTGGCTAACTCAGGGTTCTGGAAGCCCGGCATGAGAAAGCTGGTAGTTCTCAACAACCATACCTTACAGAAGGCCTGGTCTTTAGTTTCCAGCCACAGCTGGAAGAGTGCAGCTAACTCCTTTTCATTATCTTGGGACTGGCCTATTAGAACAAAAAGGCAAAAAATAGTAATATGATCTAAGGATATGACCTAAGGATGCCACTTCCTCCTTACTTGCTGTATCTACATCTGGACCTACAGCGATGGTCCTGTACACAGAATACCCCTCTGCCTGGACATCCACAGGCAGAATGAAACTGGACCCCTGTCTGACACCACTCACAGAAATTACCTTGAAATTAACTGGAAGGGATTAAACACTCACCTTGCTGGATTAACTTGAAGGGTCCGGATGGACATCCGTATGGACAGTCCAGCCAGCACCCTAACTCCTCAGTCGTGTGACCTCAGGGCCTCCTCCCCCGACTCCAGCCTCTCATTCCCACTATCACAACTGGACCTTGTCATTCCCCCAAACGGGACTCTTCAAAATGCCTAATCCAGTTTCTCAACCCTGGCTACGCCTAAGAATCACCTGGAAACTTTTAAAAATGCCAAGGCTTGGGCCCCACTCAACCAATCAATCAGAACCCCTGTGGGTAAGGCCCAGGTACCAGCGTTTTTAAAAAGCTTCCCAACTCGCGGCAGCACACGGCCAGGACTGGGAACCTTCAACTAACCCCGCATCCTGCTCTCTGGCAGCAGCTGCCTCCCCTCCCCTCCCCTCCCCGCTGTCTACCCTCGCCCACCAAAACGTTACCTGGACTCCACCGCACTGCTGGTCCAGACATCCCACTTTCCGGCCCCCTCAGCCCCTCCCTTCACACTTCCCCCACTCGGCGAGGGCCCACGCCCGTCACTTCAACGACAAGCCGAGCCAACACAGCAATACCTAACACCTGTCCCTTCCATCTCTGCATCACTTCCGTCGAGCAAAGCTCACGTCCTAAACCAGCCATACTCTCCACTCGGGCAGCTGCCGGCTGCCGGAGACAAGGCCCAGAGACAGGCAGAGAACACCTCTATCAATGAGCGGACAGCCACCGTCACTGGCCCTCAATCTGCCCGCGAGCCCCGCACTAGCCGGCCTCCCTGCCCGCTGGACAGCAACTGCCCCCCCTTCTCCACCACCCTTCCCGCGCACAGCAGGCCTCCCATCTCCCACAGGAAGGCCACAGACCCATCCCCTCAACTCCCCACGGCGCGACCCAGCAGCCACGGCTCCTCCTCCACCCGGACAGATGTGCTGCCTCCTGCCACCTGAGGCCGGCCCCTGCCCCCAGGAATTCACCCTATGACAGGTGTCCCCTCCTCTCCTGTCCCTCCCCACCGACACTTAAGTCCTCTCCTGGCCACGAGCCCCGCTTCCTCTGCTCCCCTCCGCCACCAAACCTCTAGAAAGCGCTGTCCACACTCACTGTCCCAGGGGGACTGGGAAACGTTTTCCTGCCTGCAGGAAAGGGGGCCTGATCGGTAGCACGTGCAGACCTCTGCGGTGTACGTGAAGGTCAGCAAACCACTTCTGGAAACACAGTTTTGTGGTCATTTGTTTACACCCTGTCTCTGGCTGCTGTGCACAGGGCAGAGTTGAGTAGCCACAGCAGAAAGCATCTGCCCCACAGGCCTGAGACACTTATTACCTGGTCCTATTAGGGCAGCCTCCCCCGGCCGATCCTCCGCCACCAGCCGGACAGGCGGGAAGAGCTGCAGCCAGCCTCACGAGCGGCCTCAGCTCACCTCTGCCCGCAACCGGCATCACCCCACTAAGGAATCACTCCTCCAAGGGAGCCATCATTTCTTTCATGTCCACAAATCCAGTCTTGACCTTCCTGAACCTTAGGAACAATGAAGGTTAATGACCACTCCCCACCTCCTGACTCTCGGACCTCACAGCTTCCGCCTGACTCTGCGGTCACTGCCTCTCCCGTGTCCCCACTCAGCCTCCGCCACCTCGGAGCTTATCAAGGCTTAGCCCCAGGCCCTCTTTCCTCCTCATTCTCCCCATGCCTTTGACTTCGCTTACTGCACATGTGCCCACAGCTTTCTACCCTGACTGTGGGTCTGGACTCTAAACCCACTGCCTACTTAACATGTCCATTTCAACACCCCAAAGGCAGCTCAAGGCAGCATGTGCACAACTACACTCACGCGCCTCACCCTCACCCAGGCCTGGACGTCCTCCCCAGCTGCCTACGTCGATGGCGGACCCCCATCCGCCAGGTACAAATCTAGCAGAAGTGACACCTGACTGCCCTCTTCCTTCACTCGCCACACCCAACCCACAACCACATCCTCCGGCTTTTACCACCTAAAGCTCCCAAATTCATGCATCCTCTCTACCCAGGTGCAACATCCTCTATGAGCAGGCCTGTGTGATCTCCGCGGGAACCATCCCTGAGTCACTGACCCACACGGCTCCCCCCATGGGGAGCCGCCTCCCTCCGCCTGCCTGGCTCATCCCTAGTCGTTGTTAAGACCGCTGCTCAAATGACCTTCCCCAGGAAGGCCCTCCCGGACTCCACACGCATGCCACACCCATGCCTCCTTACAAACGCCCACCCCTACCGGCACTTTTCCCTTACAGAATGGCTAAGTTTGTCATTTCATTCGAATGAGTATTTGTTCCCCAAACAAATTCCACGAGGGGAGCACGCTGTCTACCTCACAAACCCCTACCTCACCCCCGGCACCTAACAGTGCCTGACACCTAGAAGGTTAATCCATGTTGCAAGCGATGAACGCACCCGCTACTTCCACAACCTTCTCTCCATGTTTCTCTTCATAGACCACTGGACAGAGTGGAGAAAGGTTTGTCCATTTCCACAGGAAATCAACACTGAATCTTCCTCTCATCACCAAGTTATTTCAGGTACACGTTACTACAACTTACACAGTAAGTGGAACTTCACAAATTTATAAGAAAAAGAACCTGTTCTTTAGAAGTAGCTTACTGAGGGCTGCCCAACACGTTATCCTCAATAGCAAAACCCATTTTAGGAAAGAAGAACAATCATATTACTAGAAATTAACCTAAAACCACAGATATGGTTGACATAAATGAAGGTGCTATTGTAAAACATCCCAGAGATTTTAATTCAGCCAGCCCCAGAGTGCAGCGGAACTGAAGGGCAAATGCCACCGCAGCCAACTCCAAGGGGGGTGAACTCAGACCCTGAGAATTTCTAGAAGGACTCTTTTACTTGAGCAAAATAAGGTTTAATATTGCCTTTTTCAACATTCTCCTGGCACACACTGACTGGAAGGCACAAGAAGCTCGGGGAGAAAACAAGAGAAAGAGAACCTACTATGACAGGTAGGTGACGTGCATTACTCACCAAGCAACTTCCACTGCTGAGTTTTCTCTTTGAAGCCAACAAATGGAGAGAAGCTGGAAGGTACAGCTGCAAGAAATGGATCCCATGAACAAGCCACACAGGTCAGAGAGATTACTAAACTCAGAATAACTGACACCCCCGAGCTCCGAGATAACTTCTGTATGTTAATGGTGTATCAGGACAGCAGAGACCTCCAAGGCATGGCATCGCATCATGCAAAGCCACAACGGATGTAGCCAGTAAAGCTGCAGTCTACTACGAGAATTAGACAAAGCGGGGTAAATACCAGGCCCTACAGAACAAAGTACCTTACCACGGCTTTCTCCAGCAAGATACTGCAGGGCTGGTAACACCAACTCTGCCCAGTTGGGGGCCGCAGAGAACCAGCTATTGAGGGAGCTGGCTGGAGATGACTGCCAGTCCAAAACTCGCTCCTCTAGCTGAGGGAGAGTAAAGGCAGAACCCGGTTAGATTTCTATTCCACGCCAGCGATTCCAAGGCTGTGCCTGAACAAACTGGCTATGTCTGTCCAGTCTGCTCAGGTCACAAAGCAAGTCAGCTGTGGAGCTTCGCGGGGAACCCAGAGCTGAAGATTTCTACAATCTGAAACTGCTACACACTTGGCTTTTCCAAAATTCTTACCATAGGAAGGCTAGCCTGCCCCTCCAGCAACAAGATCTCCAAGAGAAGAGAGAAGAAGCTGGAAGATATTTCATTGATTCCAAGGCAAGGCTTGAGGTCTTCGAGAGGCCTAATGAGGGAAGAAAAATATAAGAACCACCGAAAAGGGCTTCCCTGGTGGCCTAGTGGTTTAAGAATCCGCCTGCCAATGCAGGGGACACGGGTTCAAGCCCTGGTCCTGGAAGATCCCACATGCCGTGGAGCAACTAAGCCCGTGCGCCACAGCTACTGAGCCTGCGCTCTAGAGCCCGCGAGCCATAACTACTGAGCCCGTGCGCCACAACTACTGAAGCCTGTGCACTTAGAGCCCGTGCTGCACAACAAGAGAAGCCACTGCAATGAGAAGCCCGCGCACTGCAAGGAAGAGTAGCCCCCGGTCGCCGCAACTAGAGAAAGCCCACGCGCAGCAACAAAGACCTAATGCAGTCAAAAATAAATAAATTAAAAAAGAACCACCGAAACAACCAAGAACACATGCCTAGGTTGCTTTAGGTCCTCCACGCCTCCCAGCCGTCATAAAAAAGCTCAGTGAAAGCCCACACCATACACGTTCCCCAGCAGGGCCCCTGGGACCTAGGGCTCTCAAGAAGCACCAGCTCTGGGGACAGCCCTGAGCCATGACCCCCGCTGCTCACTTACTCCTCCTTGATAGCGGGTATGGCCAGTGGAGACGGTGCCTGTGAGAGGGGTGGGAGACCTTCAGTACCGCTTAGGGGTTCCGCCAGATCCTCTGCCTCTGATTTGATCAGTTTTATTTTCTTCTTCTTCCTTTCCTCTTTTTCCTTAACCTTTTTTTTAAGGACAGCCAAGTCATATAGTGCTGGGGAAAAAAAGTAACTCAAGTCATAGAACTGCATTTTCTACATCAGGAAATGAGGAGTCTTATCTGTATATTATTTTCCCAAGGCCCACCAGCAAAAGAAAGAAAAGTCTCAGTAATAAGACATATAGTTTCGTTTGATTTTTTTTTTTAAACAAACTAATGAGTGCTTTAAAGAGTCAATGATCCATTGTACTGATTTTATATTCACTCTCCACCTACAAATCCATAAGAGGCAATAACGACATAAAGGCTATCAGCAAGAAGGATGCTGTGGTTTCCTTTCCTTTTGCAATACGTAGAGAGGCCTGTGTAATCTAACACCACAGTCAATGGCCACCTACAGAGGACGTCACTTACCTGCTAGAGAGCCCTTCCTGCCGGCATTTACTCGAGTCATGATGTCATTGAGAGTCAGGTCCCCCGTCAAAAGGTCTGGGTGATCCTAGACGTGATATTCAGAGATTTGTTATGGAGGTCCAAAAGAGGAGCTAAAACTGCTGATTTTCCCAATTTACAGATAAAACTAGATGTTACGTGTACTTGAGGAAATTGTGTTGAATTTAAAACGTACAGAGATAAAAACTATTGCTCTTCATAATGGGGCAGGGGAGAACTGAGTTCCAATCCTTCATGTGTGGCATTTAGTTTATAAAGCTCTTTTGCGTTCCTTATCTTATATGCTCTTCAAACAGTCTTGCTAAGTGGTATTTTACAAAGACTGAAAACGGGATTCAGAGAAGTTAAGGGATTTGCCCGACATCATAGTAAGTGGAAAAGAGAGAGACAGAACTCGGTTCTAACCCCAACATAAGACTCTTCCCAGCTCACCACTCTGCCTTGATGAACTGACTTTCCTTCCTCCACCATGATCTCTGGCTCAGTGTTACCTCCATTTGGTGGAGCGAAGGAACAGAAACGTAAAACCTGGGAAAAGCACAGGCTCTGACGCTTGGCTCTGCCACTTACTGGCCGCTGGGCGTCAGACAAGCTCCCTGGCCTCTCCAAGCCCTGCTAAACGGACGAAAGGATTCACACAGCAGTGTCGTCCTAAAGACTGGATCAGACACGGCGGTAAGCGTGCCTTACAAAGTCAAAGCATCTGTCTTCTCCACACATCTTCAGTGTTACTGGGCCTGCCATGCTGCTCCTGTCCCCTAACAAGGATAAGGAAAGGGGACTAATAACGTAGTGACTCCCCGTATCATCCCAGGATAGCTGATCCGGGGAATCAGACTGAAAACCTACTGACCACCCCCTCCGATCTTACTGGTTGGTGTTTCCGCTTCTCATGGTGCTTCTTCAGCATTATCTTCAGGTCACTGTCCCCCAGTTCTATTTTATCTGAGAGAAAAGGAACCAAACCACATGGACGGTCATTCACTTCCACAATGCTCAAATTCACATCTTTCTGGTCACTGGTAATGTTTGAAAGTAAGATATTTTCTGAGCTTCCCTCCTGACCTGTGTACTTCAAGTACCAACAATCTTGAAACAGTCACAGGCTCAACTCTGCAGCTTTTCTGTACACTCGTCAATAACAACGACCTTGGTACTCAGCTGCTCCTAAAACACCTAGAAGTTTCTGAACATTCTTCTTTGACTCCTATCCCAACTAAAAATAGTCTCTAATTTCACAGACATGCCAAGAAACTGCTGTGCCTCTGGTTACCCCTTTTGTTCTATTATTGAATTATCCCTTAGTATTATTTTGGGGGTTTTTTTTGGTTGTTGTTTTTGTTTGTTTGGGGGCTGTGCTGGGCAGCACGTGGGATCTTAGTTCCCCAACCAGGGACCGAACCCGAGACCCTGCAATGGAAGCGTGGAGTCTTAACCACTGGACCGCCAGGGAAATCCTGATACTGTTATTTTAAGATTCTGCTTTCTTGAGGCCAAAATGCCAGCTGGTCAGCTCCTAAGAGAAACTTTCAAAACAAAGGACAGAAGGCCAGCTGGCCTACCTACCTGCGGAGAAGTGGAGCTACACGAAAGCTTCCCCAGGTCTCCTCATTCTAAGGAACACCGCTCTGCTCTCCTGGCAGGCAGAACCCAGTCTCCCACCCCGAGGCAGTCCTCAGATCCACGCCGAGCCCCACTCACCTGCAGTCTTCATGTCCGTGGTGGAAAGCGTGGGCACCACCCTGAGGGGCACTGCAGGGCTAGGAGAGCGCGCTGGAGAGCTCGGGAGCCACGAGCTGAGATCTGCAAAAGAAAAGTTTTCTTGTAAATCCAACCTGCCTGGGGACTCCAGCAGGGGAGACAGGGTAAGTGGCTCTCTGGGCTCAAGAAGGCTAAGCCAACAAGAAGGAGGCCAGGCTCCACCACTGCTTCCTGACCCTTCCCCAGACGGACTGCAGACTTGTGTCAGCGCAACGGCTCTTCCGGGAGGAGAGACTTCAACAGTGGCGGGTCACACTGCAGAGGTCACAGTCACTATTACTCTCCTGCGGGGACAGTGGTTCTCTCGAGCAGCCGACTGGACCAGAGCACCTGCCGGGAGGGCCCCGCGTGTGCCTGAGCGTCAAGGGCGGCGAGGTGTGCAGTCACAGCCACCCAACGGCTCTGAGCGTCACCACGCGCCCAGAAAAACCACAGGGATGGCTTCCTCACGGGGAAATGGCTACCACGGCCTCCAACCAGAGAAGCAGCTGCAGGTGCGGACCGATGAGATACAGATGGTGCGGGGCACGGAGGACACATACCCTCCTCGTCCGATGACAGGGCCGAGTCCCCACACTCCTCCTTCACTTCCCGCAGGACCTTCAGGTAGCGCTGCTGGGTGCGCCACTCCCGCTCCTCGGGGGTGCGGGATGGGGAGGGGCGCTTCTGCCGGGAGGGGAGGGTGGGACCGCTTCGCCGGGCCATCTCCAGGAGATCCTGGGAGAGATCGGATGGGATGGGGGCACGGCCTCAGCCACAACTTGTCCTGACACGCTCCCCGAGTCTACGCTTTCTTCTCTTCTTTGTTAGCAAGCTCAGTTCCCTCCTTCCAAATAAAAGGGGCCTGTGCTGATTGTGATGGAAAATCCCCAATCTGAGTGCTGTGCTGCTCCATCGAGAATGAACACTTACACCAGACCCCGAAGTATCTCCAAACCGAAGCTTAAAGAACCACTAAGAGCCAGAACCACTCTGCCCCAAGGCATCCCAAGGCTGGTCCAGACCCAGAGCCGCTGAGCCTGGCACCCATCAGGCACCCGAACGTGAACCTGAGTGCAAGCTGCTTCTCCTGCACGACCCACCATGGATCTGAAAGCTGCCTCTTTTTCTGGGTAAATACAGAAGCTACAATATTTCATCAATTTTAAGATGTATCCTTCTTTTGTTCCTGTTCTAACGTATCTGAAATCAGGATGCATCTTAAAACGTATCATGAGAAGGAAGGATGCACTTGGTCGTGTCGGGGCTTGATGGGCAGCTTCCTTCCTCAGTGGTATCTTTTGTTCTTGCCCCTGATCCGCCCCTTTGGGTCACCAGGTGTGAGTCCCACGCAGCTCCCAGGGGCACTTACGCTCCGCGAGGCCAGAATCTGCTTCAGCAGCCGGTGGAAGTACTGCTGCTGGGAGCTGAGGTAGCGTTTGTACTGCGACCGGAAGCACAGCTGCCTATACTTGACCACCTCGGGGTTGAAGTGTCCGTCTGCAAAGAACAGGCACAGCCATGCATATCTGTCAGCCACCCATCAGCGAGGGCTGGAGAGGCGGCCAGCTTTGCACTGATGGGAGGATAGTGGGGAAAGGGGAGCCTACGGTCCAAGGGGAGAGACAGAAAGCGTGTAAGCCAGTACTCGACTCTCTGACGTGCTGCCAGGAAACCAACCTAAAACAACCAAAGAGAGCGAAGAGTGACATCAGGAAAAGAGCCCCTAAGGAAGGCGACATGAAATGAGGCCCGATCACAGCAACTGTGGGAAGACGCTAACAACTGATAAACACAGGTAAGTTTTACGGATGTGCATCATACGTATTGGTTATCAACTTTTCTATATGTTTAAAAAATTTATTGGGAGGAAAATTAAGCAAGTAGGAATTTTTAAAATAAAAATAGGGAAAAGGCAGAAGGAACAGCATATGCTAAGGCAGGCCCTGAAGCAAGGAAGAATGTGCCCACTCCAACCCCTGAAGAAATGTTGGTGTGAGGAAAGCAGAGGGACTTAGCTGAGGAGGGGCCGAGATGACCTGTGAAACTGGGCAGATGTCACACCACACAGAAACCACAGCACAGTCTGGACCTTATCCTGAGTGTAGTGGAAATCAGCTGAAGAGTTTAAAGCAGGAGAATAACACGGCCGAGAGCAAAAGAGGAAGAAGAAAACCACTGCAGTGATTGAGGAGAGGGACGACAGTGGCCCGGTCGGACCTCTCCCTCCATACCCAGGGTAGAGCCAAGGGGCCAGGAGGCCCAGGGCCCTTCCTTGTGGGTCCCACGTATCTCGGCCTCATCCTCCACCAGGCTCCCTTTTGCTCACTCCGCCGCAGCCCACGCTGTTTGCTGAAGTACCGTACTTTTCGCAAAGCCTTTGTCCTTCAAGTCCCCTCTGCCTTTTCACAAAAGCTTTGTCCTTCAAGTCCCCTCTGCCTGCAAGGCTTCCTACTAACACCCAGTACTTCACGGCTTGCTCGTCGCACCTTCATTGAGTCTCTGTCCAATGCACCTCCACAGAGAAGCCCTGCCCAACTACCACCTCTGAACCAGATCCTTCCTGTCACTTCCAGTCCCATTACCCTTCCTCACTCTTTATAGTGCGTGATACCAACAAACACTTGCTTGTCTATTACCTTGTTTTCCCCTAGTAGAATGTAAGGTCATGACTGGATCTCCAGAACCTTGAAGAATGGCTGGCACATATTAGCTGATGAGTGAGCAGTGGTTATGTGAACGGCAGTAGAAAGACTTCAGATATATTTCGAGGGAGAAAAATTAGACCTGCTGTTCGTTTGGATGCTGGGGCAGGAAGGCGAGCATGGTACCTAGATCACTGGATACGAGCAACTCGTACCGTTGTGGGAGCCGCGATGACAGAGGTCCGTTTTGGAATATTAGATTTGAGCAGGCTGCTACAAAGTGAACTAAGGGGAAAGATGGAAAAGCTAACCTCAGAAGGCTAAAATGAGGCATTGAAGTAAGTACATGGCGTTTCTTTTTTTTTTTTTTTAATTCCAACCACTTTAATGATATTCCGAGGTAACGAATAACAGCAAACACTTAGAACAGGACCTGACATGGAACTGTCACCATATAAGAAGGGCCGTGCATATATTAACTCACTTCATCTTCACAACCACCCCACCAAGAAGGTACTACTGCATCCTCATTTTACTGAAGAGCCCGAAGCATGGAGAAACTAAATACCTTGTGCAAGGTTACACAGCTAATAAAAGGGGAAATCGGGTCTGAACCCAGGCAGTCCAGCTCCAGAGCCGCTCCTAGCCACCACATTACACTGCCTGTTGCAGAGAAATAAGGAATTTGACCTTCAAGAAAAGAGGCAAGAGTTCAATGCTACTGATGCTGATATATAGATATTGGATGAAAATTCTACTTCTTTGCCTCTGTACTTCTCCAAAGTTACCTTCCTTCAGTCTTTAGTTTCCCTCACCAAGATAGCCAAATGCTCTATTAAAATAACATTTTGAGGGCTTCCCTGGTGGCGCAGTGGTTGAGGTCCGCCTGCCGATGCAGGGGACACGGGTTCGTGCCCCAGTCCGGGGGGATCCCACGTGCCGCAGAGCGGTTGGGCCCGTGGGCCATGGACGCTGGGCCTGACCGTCCGGAGCCTATGCTCTGCAGTGGGAGAGGCCACAGCGGTGAGAGGCCCGCGTAACGCAAAAAAAAAAAAAAAAAAAAAAAATTCAAGGGACTTCCTGGTGGCGCAGTGGTTAAGAATCCGCCTGCCAGTGCAGGCGACATGGGTTCAAGCCCTGATCCGGGAAGATCCCACATGCCACGGAGCAGCTAAGCCTGTGCACCACGCTACTGAGCCTGCGCACTAGAGCCCGTGAGCCACAACTACTGAGCCCTCGTGCCACAACTACTGAAGCCCACGTGCCTAGAGCCCATGCTCTGCCACAAGACAAGCCACCACAATGAAAAGCCCATGCACTGCAACGAAGAGTAGCCCCTGCTCGCTGCAACTAGAGAAAGCCCATGTGCAGCAATGAAGACCCAATGCAGCCAAAAATAAATAAATTAAATAAATAAATTTATTTTAAAAAATAAATAACATTTTGAGTACATCAACTTAAAGAAAATATATTATTAAAATTAAACTGCTTTTACTATTCTTTTGTTTGTTTGTTTTTGTTTTTGTTTTTGTTTTGCGGTACGCGGGCCTCTCACTGTTGTGGCCTCTCCCGTTGCGGAGCACAGGCTCCAGACGCGCAGGCTCAGCGGCCATGGCTCACGGGCCCAGCCGCTCCGCGGCATGTGGGATCTTCCCGGACCGGGGCACGAACCTGTGTCCCCTGCATCGGCAGGCGGACTCTCAACCACTGCGTCACCAGGGAAGCCCGCTTTTACTATTCTTAATGTGGGTACTGGAAATTTTTTTTTTTTTCCTAAGGTACACGGGCCTCTCACTGCTGTGGCCTCTCCCATTGCAGAGCACAGGCTCCGGACGCGCAGGCTCAGCAGCCATGGCTCACGGGCCCAGCCGCTCCGCAGCATGTGGGATCCTCCCCGACCGGGCACGAACCCGCATCCCCTGCTTCGGCAGGTGGACTCTCAACCACTGCGCCACCAGGGAAGCCCCGGTACTGGAAATTTTTTAATTGAACGTGTGGCTCACGTAACATTTCTATTGGCGGCGCTGGGCCAGAGAGCAGTGGCAAGAGAGACTGCAGCACCAGGAGAAGTCGGTAAACCGGGGGCAACAGAGCCTGGTAGGCTGTGAATTTTATTCCAAGTGAAGGCAATTGGTAAACACTCTGAAAAGCAAAGTTTTGAGATGCTCACGCTGGTGGCTGTGTGGAGATGGTGGCTAGAGCAGCCCCGGCAGCGAGAGCCCCCAGAGAAGAGCTGGTGGGTGAGAGCAGGCAGGCGGGGAGGGAGAGGGGGCCGAACGGCAGGAGCAGAGGCAGGAATAGCGAGCGGATGAGGGCTCAGCAGAGAGAGGGGTGCAGGGAGGGCATCTGAGGCACAGGAGAAAGCCAGGACGGGGAGGGCCACAGCTGCAAAGCGGGGGAGTCTCACAATGGAGATCAAGGCATCAAATGCTACAGACGGGTTAAGGAGAGAACAGAAAAGCCATATGCTGTTTGCAAATTACACACTCACTGAAAAGAAATGGAGCAGAGGAAGAAGCAAGCACTGAAACAACTAGCAAAATAGGAATACGGACCACACATTAGATAACAATATGTCACTGTTAAATTTTATACTGAAACACAGAATTTAAGTACAGAATTTAAATTAAATACAGTATTTTCTATATTTCTGAATTTGATCAGTTCTGGTTACTTAAGAGAATGTTCTTGTTCTTCAAAGATGAATGCTGAAAAATCAGGAGTCTTAGGTCTGCAATACTCTCAAGTGGTTCAGCAAAAATAAAAATAGTGGTAATAAGTACAATATTGATAAGAAAAAAAATGTGGCAAAATATTCATAGTTGGTGAACCTGGTAAGGAGTATGCGGGTGTCAACTATAAACTCTTGTAACTTTCCTGTAGGTTTAGAAAGTCGAAGGTGTTGGCAGGCATAGGGAACAGCCACCAGCGGACGGCGCCTGTGGATGCCTTTCAGGAAGTTCGGAGAAAAGGGAAAATGACAGAGGACAATGAAGGGGACAGATGGTTAAGGACTCTTTTAGTGTGAGACCCATGACCACATCTACAGGCTGAAAAAGGAGTGGAGTAAGTACACATGGTAGAACGGTTCACTGAGAAACGAGGTCCTGGAGGACGTAAAACATGAGAGGATCAAGAGCAGAGGTTAATCTTAAACAGACGGAAAATATCCTTCCTCCGAGACAAGCAAAAGTAGGTCAGGAGGAAAACGACTACAGTGTGCTGGGGGGAGGCTGGAAGTGGGAAGCTGAAGCTCATGACGACCCTTTCCTGGAGGAAACAGAAGTCAAGGCAGCTCGACAAGCACTTGGAACTCATGGAAAAGGTGAGTTTTTAACACAGAACCAGAAAAGATAAGCAAAAATAAAAGCACACTGAAAGCAATGCCAGCTCAGTCAAGACACATAACCACAATAACCGTGGTAACGCAACTGTCCTCATCACTGCGGGACCTGAAACATGACACCAGACATCGCAGAACTCCTGTCTTGCATTCGTTTGCATCCTTACCTGACCATCACATTGTTTTGGAAGGAAACGTGCCAGCGTTACACACAGTCCCTGATATGGCCTCTACTACCAACCAGGCCTACCAGCTTATCCCACCTGAGACCCTGGCTTCAGCGACATAAAACACTGGCCAACCAGAAGGGAAATCCTCCTTAATGATCCACCAAAGGAGGGAATGCTCATTTTAAACCTTAAGATAATGCGGTCTGAAATGATAAGCTTATTCCCTCCAGTCTTTTTGCAGCTGTCAAGCTGTCCAGTTTCACAAACTCAAGATGTGCTATCTTTCAGGGCCTCCAGCCAAAGCAAAGTCACCCCAGAAAGTGGGAAGGGAAGAAGCATCCTCTCCTCCTCTCCACTGGACAGAGAGCAAACTGTGACTGAAGAGTGGCCCCAAACCATTCTGGAATCCCCAATGTAATGACCGGTTCAAGCAAGGGTCAGTGGATGCTAAAACCGCTGGGTAAAACAAATGCTTTTGGAAAATAAGATTATCACATGGTCCCTAAATATCACCCTACAGATTGCTTCTTAATTACAGGGGGAAAAAGGTGCCCTTACAGTCAGTAGCTCTGGCAGATACCACAGAGCCAAGTGATCAAAAGCCTCCCTACCAACAATGCAAGACTGACATCACATATCCCCTGAGTGGAGGCATGAGAAAGAAATGACACTTCCCATCTTCTTTCTTGGCAAAATGTTTAACCCAAAACTAATTATGATGAAGCAAGACGACAACTTCCCAGAAAGCAAGACATTTTACAATTCAAGTGTCCTGGGCTCTTCACAAGTGTATTTTGAAAGACAAGGAAAAAAAGGCAGAGGGCCCTAGATTCAGGGAGCTGAGAGACAGAAGATCCCAACACAACACATGAATCTTGAGTGGATCCTGGATTTAAAAGCCAACTATTTAAAAGCCAACTGAGTGGTGCTGGGAAAACTGGACAGCTACATGTAAAAGTATGAAATTAGAACACTCCCTAACACCATACACAAAAATAAACTCAAAATGGATTAAAGACCTAAATGTAAGGCCAGACACTATCAAACTCTTACAGGAAAACATAGGCAGAACACTCTATAACATAAATCACAGCAAGATCCTTTCTGACCCACCTCCTAGAGAAACTGAAATAAAAACAAAAATAAACAAATGGGACCCAATGAAACTTAAAAGCTTTTGCACAGCAAATGAAACCATAAACAAGATGAAAAGACAACCCTCAGAATGGGAGAAAATATTTGCAAATGAAGCAACTGACAAAGGATTAATCTCCAAAATTTACAAGCAGCTCATGCAGCTCAATATCAAAAAAAACAAACAACCCAATCCAAAAATGGGCAGAAGACCTAAACAGACATTTCTCCAAAGAAGATATACAGATTGCCAACAAACACATGAAAGAATGCTCAACATCATTAATCATTAGAGAAATGCAAATCAAAACTACAATGAGGTATCATCTCACACCAGCCAGAACGGCCATCATCAAAAAATCTAGAAACAATAAATGCTGGAGAGGGTGTGGAGAAAAGGGAACACTCTTGCACTGCTGGTGGGGATGTGAATTGGTACAGCCACTATGGAGAACAGTATAGAGGTTCCTTAAAAAACTACAAATAGAACTACCATATGACCCAGCAATCCCACTACTGGGTATATACCCTGAGAAAACCATAATTCAAAGAGTCATGTACCAAAATGTTCATTGCAGCTCTATTTACAATAGCCCGGAGATGGAAACAACCTAAGAGCCCATCGTCGGATGAATGGATGAAGATGTGACACATATATACAATGGAATATTACCCAGCCATAAAAAGAAACGAAATTGAGCTATTTGTAATGAGGTGGATAGACCTAGAGTCTGTCATACAGAGTGAAGTAAGTCAGAAACAGAAAGACAAATACTGTATGCTAACACATATATATGGAATTTAAGAAAAAAAAAATGTCATGAAGAACCCAGGGGTAAGACAGGAATAAAGACACAGACTTACTAGAGAACGGACTTGAGGATATGGGGAGGGGGAAGGGTGAGCTGTGACAAAGCGAGAGAGAGGCATGGACATATATACACTACCAAACATAAGGTAGACAGCTAGTGGGAAGCAGCCGCATAGCACAGGGAGATCAGCTCGGTGCTTTGTGACCACCTGGAGGGGTGGGATAGGGAAGGTGGGAGGGAGACGCAAGAGGGAGGAGATATGGGAACATATGTATATGTATAACTGATTCATTTTGTTATAAAGCAGAAACTAACACACCATTGTAAAGCAATTATACTCCAATAAAGATGTTAAAAATAAATAAATAAATAAAGGCCAACTGACATTGGGAACAACTGAGAAAATCTGAATATGGGACATTCTAGGCTATTACTTGTTCAATGTAAAGTTTCTTGGGGGTGAATTTAAGACTGTGATTATGTGGAAGGATGTCTTTGCTAAGAGATACATACACGCTGAGGTGCTTGGTGGTAAAGTGTCAGGTTTTCTGCAGAAAAAATACGTGTGTGTGCATCACACACACATACATCCATGTGATAAACCAAATGGTAAACTGTTTTTAATAATTTTTGAAGACTAGTCATAAAGGGTGCCTCTAAGATGCTAATAATGTTTTACTTCTCGATCTGGGTGGTGGTTACACAGCTGAGTTCATGTAACACATCAATGAGCATTACAATTATGATTTATATGTTTCCTATGTAAGTTAAAAATTTTTATTAAAAAAAAAAAAAAGAACGGCCTAGGCAGCAAAGTGTTGCATGAAAGTACTTGGAGTCAGTGTCTATACATAAAAATAGAATAAAACGAAGAAAGGAGTACGCACAGAAGTGGGTGTGTTCCCACCCTCCAGTCCTCTCAAAACAAGAATGCTGAGCTACACACCTCGGAAAAGCTTCTGGGCGATGTGCAGAGGGTTTCCGAAGCGGAAGTTCTCCCCACGGAACAGGGCGAGGATGAGCTCATCCTGCTGCTCAGTACTGTCCTCAGGAAAGCGGGGCAGAAACTGCTGGAGGTGCTCGCGCTGCGAGGCGCTCAGTACTTCCTGCCACGTTGAGAAGCTGACTACGTCAAAGAAGATCTCAGGCTGGGAGAATCAGGAAAAGCAGAAGGAAAAGTGAGCAAGAAAAAAAATGAAGTTTTTAAGTTTTTGTGCATAAGTGGATAACACATGCATAACATAAAATCTACCATTTTGTCCATTTTTGAGTGTATGGTTCAGTGGCATTAAGTACAATCACAAAGTTGTGCAAAAATCACCGTCATCCAAGTTTTTACATTTTTTAAACAAAAATTCCTCTGATCTTTACTCAATTCTCAAAACTTGAGAGGTCAGGGCCTCCCTGGTGGCACAGTGCTTAGGAATCCGCCTGAAAATGCAGGGGACACGGGTTCGAGCCCTGGCCCGGGAAGATCCCACATGTTGCGGAGCAACTAAGCCCGCACGCCACAACTACTGAGCCTGCACTCTAGAGCCTGCAAGCCACAACTACTGAGCCCGCGTGCCTAGAGCCCATGCTCCACAACAAGAGAAGCCACCGCAATGAGAAGCCCGCACTCCATAAGGAAGAGCAGCTCCCGCTCGCCACAGCTAGAGAAAGCCCACGCACAGCAACAAACACCGAACGCAGCCAAAAATAAAATAAACAAATAAATAAACTTAAAAAAAAAAACAAAAAACTTGAGAGATCTGTTGGGAATTCCCTGATGGTCCAGTGGTTAGGACTTCACTGCCGGGGCTCAAGTTCAGTCCCTGGTCGGGGAACTAAGATCCCACGTGCTACAAGACAACTAAGCCCACATGCTGCAACTACTGAGCCTGCTCGTTCTACAGCCCGTGCACCACAACAAAAGAGCCTGCATGCTAAAACAAAGGTCCTGCGTGCCACCACTAAGACCCGATGCAGCCAAATAAATAAATACTTTTAAAAATAAATAAATGAAATAAAAAAAGAGTTCAGGCAACGTCTGGCTAGCTCAACAACAGGGAAGGAAAGGGAAGCAGCAGACAGCAGAGAGAGGAGCAAGGGACCTATAAGCATGTCAAGTACTTGTGACCTTATCCTAAGGACAATGGGGAGCCACCGAAGGGTTTAAGCAGGAGAGAACCCAGAAATCAGCCACCTGCCAGGCGTCTCAGCAAGCAGGCACCAAAGCTCCTCTGGCTCCCTGGCCAAGATCTCCCCCTGCAAACCTGTTTCTGCATACCACTTGATTCCTGGCAGCTCAGTTTCTGGCATAAAGTAGGTATTTCAATAAAACAAGTGTTTGCTGGCTGAATGAATGACATGAAGAGGTTTACTTGAAAGAGCATGCAAAGAAAACATGAATGGGAAAGATAATACACCAAGTTCAGTACCTGTTACTTAGGGTAGGAGAGGGAATAAGGGCAAAATGGTGGCTTTAATTTTATCTACAATTTTTGACACATTATGAAAGAAAAATTTGAACCAAATAGAACTAAATGAAATTATCTCCCCAAACTGAATGATGCACAGATGTTCGCCATACGATACTCTACGCCTGTCCATATGTTTGAACTATGGCAAAATAAACAAGATGATAAACACGTTTCAGCATCCCTAGTGCCTTGCACATAATAAGCGCTAAATAAATGCCACCATAACAATCATGATGACTGCCTGTGAAAAGCGGTCAAAAGCACACTATTAATGCTATCCCAGGGAAGGTACTATTAACTGACTAGCAAGTCGGTTACCTTACGGACAGAGATAATATGTTTGCGTTTTGTTTCATGATTCACAACATGGGTAAACATTCTAATGTAAAGATATACACAATTCTGCCCTTAAATATAAAACTTTTGCTAACTGCTGAAAATTATCTTGTCAAATATGGCTTATGTCATTATAGAGTTACATGTTACTAAACATGCAGAATGTAGCTTATACTTTCTTCCTTAATCACACTATTAAACAGACTTAAACTTAAAAATAAAAAAAGATCACTCTGGTTGCAATGTAGAAAATCAGAAAGAAGGGAGCACAAAAGACTGAAAACTTGCAGAGTGTGGAAAAGGCTGAGAGGAACTGCTAGAAAGAAAAAGATGGTGCCGCTGTCACTACTCACATCCTCCAGAAGGTCCTCGGGCAGACTAACCCTAGTGCCCCCCAGGAGGCAGTCCTCCATGATCCGCGTGCCGTGGCCATCTCCACACGGGCCCAGCTCCAAGGGATCCGTCAGCATATGGTCCAAGGAATCCATTGCTTATGTTCCACGGGTAGCCTAGACAAATAAATGCAGTCAGACCTCGAGACAGAAAGGCAGAAGTCCCAGGGATCTGTTGATACTAACGCTCTTTCACAAAATATTCTGGCCCAGAAAATATTCAATCTCAAATCTATTCTGCCTTATCCATACACCCTAACGACAGCTAAACAGCTCTTCTCCCTCCCTTCCACCATTGCATCCTCATCTGAATTTCAGATCTTAGCCAGTAGGTCTCTCATTACTCAGAATACTTCTACAGTGACTCCCCAATTTATAGAATCTTACACCTCCATTTTACACAGGAGCACAATGAGACTCAAAGACTAAATAACTAGATTACGGTCCATAATTTAGACTTCCCAGGCCAATAATCTCTCACTCCAATATAATTTATTTTTTTTTTTAGCTGTTGTTCCTTCACAAAAGAAATTTCACTGAAAATCCACAGAATAGTAAAATTCAGACAGTAACACTAAGTTATTTAATGAGGGCCTGTTAAGTGCCAGGCCTTTCATACACCTGATTTAATTCTTGTAAGTGTGCAAGATAGGGTTATTACATCTATTCCACAGATACTAAAACCTAGGATCAAAATAGATAAGCAACTTGCCCAACCCCAGAGGTAGGACTGAAACTCAAGTCTGCATGACTGCAAACCCATGTTCTTAACACTACATACAATACCTCCTGGATAAACTCTCAGTTTAAATCAGGAAAAGCAAGCATCTTAATATGACTTTATCAGTCTGCATAAACTCTGTAGGATCCAAGCACCTGACCAGGACAGCCAGCAAAGTCAGCAGCCAACCCACTTTAGTTGGTCCAGCTGATACTTATAACCATGTAGATGAAATGCTATTTTTCTCCTTCCTGCAACAAATAAACACTGCTGGCTACCTTTAGAAAAGTACATGGGAAAACTTTTTCAGAGAGCATCTCATAAGGCTGATGGCTGGAATCAGGTGCACAGCTGAAGCCACAGTTAACAGGGCCACAGGGAGGCTGAATTCAACCACTCCACAAACATTTGCTAAAACCATTCTCTCTCTCTGATTTCTACCAAATAGAAAGGAGAAAAAAAAAAACAACAACAGATTTAACACAGAAAACACCAAACTCCTAGCCTCATCTCAGTGACTTTGGGCAAATCTTACCTCACAGGCTGTCAATTTCCTTATCTATATAAGATGAAGGAGAGCTGGACCCGGTCCTCTCTACTGTTATTTCCAATCCTGGAATCCTGCAATGAATAACCTCCAGGTGGATGCCTTTATATAACTTCACGTAGTCATGTAATGACTTCTCATCCTGAAACTCTCAAATGATAAAGAGTAGACTTGTAATACTACTACTAAAATAAGCACGTTTGCACTAATTATTTCAAGTTATCTGGAAGAGATGTCAGATCTACGTAAAGGTACAGTGGAAAGATTAGTGTTCAAAGCAGCTGCGTTGTCACCAAGCAACTGTGTCCCATCACCCTTCAGCACATGATGAACTACCGCATCCTGAACACCCCTGGTGCCTAAATAACTGACTGCAGGTAAGAAAGCACATGGCATTTGCATTTAACAAAACTTTTAAAAAGAAAAGAAGTGTAGATGCAACCTGATGCTCAGAATAAAGTCCTCTTTATAGCCAGAACTGGCACAGAAGAGGGTAAGAGCTGCAAAGCCAGTGTTTTACCTGACTCTCAGGAGGATCACCTGTTTCACAACTTGCTCACAAGTTTCTTCAATTAGCTTCACTTCAATTAGTGAAGCTAGTTTCTTCAATAAGCTTCACTTCAATTCACTTCAATTAGTGAACGTGTAGCTAAATTTAATCTATTCGAGTGGCAACCTGTGCCCTGCTACTATTCTGAAGAGGATCTCAAAATACAAAAAGCAGGCAGCTTCCAAAGGGCTGAAAACCGGAAGCCAAGGACTTCTAAGTCTTGCGGCGTCCTGGACCAAAAAGGTCCATCTTTACTAGACCGGGATAGGCCTCTCCCAACGGCCTTTCCTCTGCACCTGGGATAACCTTCCCTCCTGGACCCTCCCCAACTCAGAAGCCAAACCCCAAACTCCTTCCGGAGCAACCGCCGGCTCCAAACTGCAAACCCCTCCCTAGCCGGCCTCTCACAAGCCCGAGGCCCGGGTCCCGCCCCGCTAAACCGCACCTCCGCGCCCACAGCCCCTCCCCCAACACCGTGCCTAACTCTAACCCCCACCCACCCGGGCCACCCGCCTCCCGACACGCCCGCTCCCCTGTCCCGTGCCCACAGGAGCAGCGACCCTCGAAGGCCCAGACTCTCGCTCGCTCCCTCCCTCCGCTCCCCGGCAACACTTTAACCCTTTCACCGCCCCGGCCCGGCCTTACCCGCGCCGCGGGCGCTGGTCTCCGAACCCGCTGCGCTTCTCGGCCCGCGGGTTCCCTGACGCGCTCGCTCCCGCAAGGCGTCTCGGTGCGCGCACGCTCCGGGCTCGGGCGGCGGAAGGGGCGGGGCTTGGGGGCGGGGCCTGAGCTTCATGGGGCGGGGCCTGGAAGTGCCGGGGGCGGGGAGGGGCGGGGCTCGCGGGGCCTAACCTAGAGAGGCGTGAGCTCGCGGGGCTGGGCCTTGGGATGCAGTTTGCTGGCATCTCGTTGGTCTCACCTGGCTTAGAAGCTTCCGGAGGGTGGTGTCGCTAGTCACCTGGCCGCGAATTGAGGCTCCCGAGCCCATGAGTGAGTGAATGCCGTTTTACTAGCTAACGTTTGCATATCTCATAACCTGCTCCAGGCACTAGGCTGAGCACTTTCCATCGTTGTCTTTGTACCACAGCTGTGTGCACTATTAGTTCCCATTTTGCGATTTCTCGAGTTTCGTTGAGGAGAACGCGAAACAGAGCCTGTGCCCTGCAACCCACCCGGGCGTGGCCCCACTTCTCTCTCCCATCTCTCACCGGTCCCTGGACCCTCGACGTCCGGAAAGACAGTACACACATCGAAGAAACACATTTTCTTAATCAAACTCGATTAATCTTCCTCTCGTTAAGAATCTAGGCCGCTTTCTTCTTATAAACTAGGTTTTACTTAGAACCAATTCAAACTTCTCTCACAGCTACTTCCAACCTGTCGTGCAGAGAGCATCCTCAGTTCTCTCCACTAAATGGAAACATGTCAGTCAAGCTGGTGTTCCTCCCTGGTTGGCAAATAGTGGTTTCCAAATAAAGCCAATCGCTCTTCCCGAGCTGGCTGAGTGCCTGCCCCTAGTTCCTGTTAGATTGTTGGGAGGGGTCTCGAATTAGAAACCACCAAGTAAAAGGGGAGGGGAACATCATTCCATATTACCATCCATAAATTCCCTGACCTTATGTCTCTGACCACACCAGAGTGAACCAAAGAGTCAAAACAATGTAAGTTGTATTATTTTTTAAAAAAGTAATGATCTCAGAAGCTCTTGTACACATACAAACAGAAAGATGTTTATTAAAAAAAATATTTATTAATTTTTACACCTGCTGAGTAGCACAAGACTATTAACACTATAACTCACTGAATGTACAGTAAATGTTCACATTTAAATAACAGGATAGGGTCAACATTTTCAACCTGTGGGTCAGCTTCAGCATCTCATGAAGTGCTTTTTAGCCCTACATATCTTAAGAGTTTTTTGAAAGGATAATTCCAAATCAGAAAACAGTTCCAGAAGATCAAAACAATAGGTTTCTCCGGAATAATAGGAATTTTACAGGATGAAATATCTGTTTATGTGGGCACAAATGAAACAGTAAAAATGTAAAATCTCTATGTAACCTACTCCAAAATGCTCACACTGCACTGATCCAAGTCTACAGTGCCAGTGCGTCTTAGGCGAGGCCACAGTATAAACATTGGCTACAGACATTTTTTCCAAATTGGGTCTTCAGATGGCTTATAATCTGCCATCTCTTCAAATCCAAGTCCTTTTGAAAAGCCATTACCTTAGAATAAATACACAGAATACCTGATCTTAAAGCAATGTTGTTTGGCTTGACTGCCACACCTGCATCTCTGGTTGATAATATACAAATCAGTTTTAGAGTCGTATTCCACATAAGGACAAAAAAACAAAAGGGAAAAAAAAGAACTGAGATGGGAAAGAAACAGAGGTCCTTCCGCAATCCTTTTTCTCTTCTGTGTATTTTAAAACTTGAAATAACTGGCATAAAATGAACATTCCGTTCAGTGATAGTTTTCCATTTTAATCAGTAAGTTATTCCTGAGGGGAGGGAGGAATACCTTGCTGGTTCAAATTAAAAAGGAACCAACAGGACCAAATTTAAGTTATAAAAACTAAACTGGACCTTTGGGAAAGTCTAATATGCTTTACCTAGCAAGTCTCTCCAGACTGGACACTAGGATCTTTATAATCATCACATTGTAGGACTTTGGGACTCAAAAATCTCTATATTGTGACACTGAGTCAATATTTTCTATTGAAAACATCAGCATTACCTCTGTTACCAAAGATATAGAGTCCATTTTCATTTTCTACACAATTACCAAGTAACTCTCAAGTTCTCTTAGTGCCTAAATTGTCAGGGATAACTAAATGAATGAGGTCTCAATAATAAAGTGCAAAGTCTACATATTAGTAAAGTTACTTCACAGAATTGTTTACTTTTCAAAAAGGTATCTTTACCATAAAGAAGCTACTATACTTCTTAATTTATAGAACCAGTTTTTACCCAGAAATGTCAATAAAACAAATTATTTAACTTCATTTGAAACTGAAGGTAGGTCTTTCTGTTCTGGAATGATAAATTCTACCATGCCATAATTATTCTAAAAATGTATTAGTATGTCACAAAAAGTTGTTAAACTACATACTGATTTCTGCAGTGTTTTATGTGCACAACTGGAATGTACAGTAAAAAGAAGGGAAATATTTTCCCCATTGAATTCATAGCTAATAAGACTCCCAAACAGGAACAATGATAAGAAAAGCTATCACTGAGGCAGTTTTTCTCCCTCTCCCAACTGACAATGTAATATTAAGATTGGATTCCTTCCAGATCCCTTATAATTACTCTAACGTATTATAAATGGTCCCCACATTTTTATTTTTCCCCTAGGTGTGAAGTTAGTCATCTTACCAAAAGGTCCAGATGAATTGCAATACATTTAAAGTTGAAAGTGTTAAGCAATAAGGAGGACCACCTTTCCATCCAACCTGAAAGAATGTTCATTTTAAGACAGCATTAGAAGTACTAAAATACACTGCATGCTGTGAGCGAGGGTTGCAGGTACACCTAGTACGAGCAAGGATTCACCCTTTACCAATGAGTGGTAAATGGATCCTGAAAGGCAGGACAAGGTCTCAGTGCTTTTTATGCTCTATATAGTTGTTTTAGTATCATTTTCTTGCTACTGTCATCTCCAATATCTCCTTCTTCATACAAGTACAACCAGAGAATGGGAGGCCAACCTGTAACCTGGGGGTCTAAATTCTCTTGACACCAAGCATCCTTTTCTTGTACAGGGAGTCCACAGTTGTGGAGTAATAAAGTAATCTATCAGAACATGAGGTTCTGGCCTAGTCCACTGAGGGCCAGGGTCTGTGGAAAGCACTACCAATAGCCCAACAACGGTTTTCCAAAAAAGGCAAGTTTTTAAAAAATCAGCAATAAGAAAAATTTAGGTAACAGTTTTTCCTTCAGACCATCACTGATGAAACCTTTGCTTCATCATTTTAATTTTCATATTCAATGGGCTCCCTTTGTTAAGTTACTGAGAATGCAAACTCACAAGATGAAGCAGTTATGACCTAACACACGCCCATAAAATGCACCTTCGCCTTTGGTGCCATGGCTTGGAATCAACAAGTCCAGTGGCCATGGACTTGGCACATCCTTTATCCACCTTTGGTACAAACACAATACACTGCTTAATATTTCCACAAAGGAAAAGTAAGGCTTATCTATGGGTTAAAAAACCAACTCAAGAGCAAGGCAAGGTTTCTCTGTCTTGAAATCTACTTTCCCCTGAAAGATCTCCATTCCTTGGCAGAAACTCCTAGGGTCTGAAGAGTCCATTTGGTAAAGATGACCTTGACAAAATAAGCCCCAGTGTATGTATAAGCGTCAAAACTGTGATTTCCAAACTCTTGAGTGATAAATCTTAAAAAAGAGTTCTAAGTGTCAGAAGCTTCCAGATGTTCCAGACAAATGAATAAGAAAAGACATGATGTGACTGTTTGATTCTGGCTCAAGGATGGAAGTTAAGGTTTAGTGATGTGCACTTCGCTGCTCCCATTCCCGTTGGTGGTGGTTGTAATGATGTACTGGGTGGGCTGTTGGCTGGTGGTCTGGGGGTCCAAGTCACCATGTGCAGTTGGCTGAACCTGGACTCCACCAGTGAGAGCAGAAGCTTGCTTTTCCTCCAATTCTGATTGACTTTCTGATAGCACATAATGACCCTAGAGGGGGAAGAAAAAGATCTTTAGAAATCTGAGGGCTAAAGTGGGGGGTAGAGTTATGGGGGCACGGTGGGGAGAAGGAATATGCAAAGAAATGTTACATGGGGAACCAAACTAGGTGCCTATGGGAGATGCTTTGCCTAATTCCTTTAGAGAAGTAGACTACAGAGGTAACTTAAGGGAGCACCTTGGTCGTACCAAATGATACAGTGAGGAACTTCAGGGACAGAAATTTGCATCATGATGGTAACCTACCTGGCAAAGGAAACGTGCTATGGTATTGTCCCTGAGAATTTAGAAATTCATAAAATAAGGTGACTATCTGTCAATTAATGTTTAAGATTAATACAAAATGGATCAAAGGAGAGATATTTAAATTCTCCTTAAAGAGGCAGAATGATGCCCAAGTCAAGATCAGTGGTTCCCAGACTTCAGAATTTCAAAGACCAGCAAAATTAAAGTAAGAATAAATGTTCCCAAATTTTATTTTGCCAAGTAAAATCATTTTTTAAATGCTACTGTCAAATGAGGGACATTTTAACACTCAAAAGCATAGGAAGAACACAATCTTAGAATAAAAGTCTTTTGCACTGAATAAATTTAACTTTATGAAAACATACGTTGTCTTAATTTTTCTTCATTTTCCCTCTGATCATGAAAAAAACATGTCCATAAACCTGCAGCTAACTCTGTCCCTACATTAACATTTTTAAAGAAAGAATGTGTCTGTAAGAGGGAGAATTGGTCAGCTACACAGGCTGAGAAAAAAAGAAGTCACAGAGGAAAACTCTGGCAGCATCCTTTCCAAGCACTGTCCAGGGAGAAAGCCACAGCCAAATACCCATTTGATTTATCGAGGGCCATATGTTCTGAGTCCACACTCATCAAGCCACTCTTTGATCAGGATTTGGTTTCCTGTGTGGGTCCTTCTCTAGCAGGAGGGAGCTGGTTCTCAACCAAGGGTCCATGGACACCTAGGCAGTTCATAGGTCGGCTTCAGAGAATCTATAAACAAAACTGTACATCAAATTTGTATGTATACTGGGGCAGATGGAAGGGAACATCCTTGGCTATATAATCGGTTTCCCAAGTGGGTTCCTGGCCAAGAAAAGGTAGAGTCAGTGAGTCCCCACAAAGAGCAAAAAATTTCACTGATCATGCCAATGAGACTATTCCATTTTATATTAGTTATTGTTTCCATTGACAATAGTGTTACTCTGGATTTATACATCTCTCCTAAGTCTAGTTAATGTGAATTCATGTGCTGAGAAATGGGTGAGCTCTCAGTGTGCTTTGAAAAATAAATAAATAAATCCGGTTTCTGAGGCCACTAGACTACCCTGCTACTCTTTGAGGCCTCTTGGGAAATAGTCTTCCCCTGGGAACATCTCAATATCCCTAGTCACTTAAGAGTATTTTTCTTAATTTACACACTCTGTCTTCTAGAGGCAGGCCAGAAGAAACCAGTGAAGATAAAAACAGAGGTAGCAGATATAATCAACATTGACAACATTGGCAGGCCAGAGGAAACCAGTGAAGATAAAAACAGAGGTAGCAGATATAATCAACATTGACTGGTTTCAACACTGAAACCAGTGAAGATAAAAACAGAGGTAGCAGATATAATCAACACTGGCAGGCCAGAAGAAACCAGTGAAGATAAAAACAGAGGTAGCAGATATAATCAACATCGAGGACCAATAGTCACAAAGACTCATATACTTTCTAAGAAGCACATTAAAAAGATGATTATCTACATATATATATATGTACATGGATCTAGGAGGTTCATTATAGTTATTAATTGAATAGATCTTTATTGAGCATTTGCTATAGCCCAGCCTCCTGTGCAACAGCACTGAAGATAAAGACAAAGACCTAGGTTTCAAGGAATTAATTGCCCACTGGGAAAAGATAGTAAACCAATAATTAAAATAAACTGTGCTACCCCTATGTTCATAGCAGCACTATTCACAATAGCCAAGACATGGAAACAACCTAAATGTCCATAGACAGAGGAATGGATGGAGAAGATGTGGTACATATATACAATGGAATACTACTCAGCCATAAAAAAGAATGAAATAATGCCATTTGCAGCAACATGGATGCAACTAGAGATTATCATACTAAGTGAAGTAAGTCAGAAAGAGAAAGACAAATAGCATATGATTATCACTTACATGTGGAATCTAAAATATGGCACAAACAAACCTATCTACAAAACAGAAACAGACTGACAGATGTAGAGAACAGACTTGTGGTTGCCAAGAGGGCTGGGGAGGGAGAGAGACAGACTGAGAGTTTGGGGTTAGCAGATGCAAACTATCACATTTAGAATGGAGAAACAACAAGGTTCTTCTGTATAGCACAGGGAACTATATCTAACCTCCTGGGATAAACCATAACAGAAAAGAATATTTTAAAAAATACAGAAGTTTTTAATGTAAAAAAGAATGTATATATACGTAAAATTGAGTCACTTTGCCGTATAGCTGAGATTGGCACACCATTGTATATCAACTACACTTCAAAGAAAAAAGTAAAAAAGAAATAAAATTAAAAAAAAATAAACTGTGCTATAATATAGCACCACAAGAAATTATAGGAATACAGAGGAGGTGCCTCTAACTCAGATGTGAAGAGTTTGGGAGAAGATGTGGGAGGGCGAGGGTGGTGCAGCGTGGGGAACAGGAAAACCCTCCAAGCAGCACAGCTTACTGGAGTCACCGCCTTCACTTGGCCAGTGGTGACCGGAGTTGCCACGCCACTGTCTGTAATCACAAACTGACCCGGGGGGAGCGTCATCATCTGAATCTCCGATGCTGAAAAACAAGAAGGAACCATAGTTCAGTGGTCTCAGATTTTCATTCAAGTTGTAGAAACAAATACCTAACGAGTGACCATATTCCCTACTGAGTCACTTTCCATGGATTTGCCTGCTCTGAGAGTCTTATGTTGATATGATTTCTTGATACAGCGAAAGCACCTTTGCTTAAGAATTGATCACATGAGGCTAGTAGAGAGTTACCAAATGTCGGAAACAATCAATGCATCTCCTTCAAATGTGGCTTCTGAATATCCAGAAAGACAAATATTCAAAAATTTTAAAACCTTGAGAGAAGTTACAAAGATTCACCTGTTAGCTCAATATTTTTATCTTTTACAGTCACATTTGATTACTGGCACAATGTATCCACTATTGCCTAGCGATCACAACTTGGTCTAACATGAATTTTACTTCACTACCGTGTGATTAAAGCTAATTAAAAACAGAGTTCACCCTAGCACCCAGCTGACAGCCTCTAAATCACATCCTCTACTCAAAGGAACCAGGACTTCTTGGGAAAATGGCTGATTCCAAACCTGGGTCAGAAATGTACAAGGTGAGCATGGAATCTGGTGTCATACCAGCGTGTAAGACCCTATAAAAGACTGCAGAGTCATGTGGGAAAGATACAGAAAGGTGTTCCCACTAGCCAAAGATGGGATAATCTGAGCATCAACAAGGATAATGACTGCAATGGGTTTATTTTTTTATTTATTTATTTAATATTTGGCTGTGTTGGGTCTTTGTTACTGTTCACGGGCTTTTGCTAGTTGCTGCGAGCGGGGGCTACTCTTCGTTGCGGTGCACGGGCTTCTCGTTGCAGTGGTTTCTCTTGTTGCGAAGCACAGGCTCTAGACGCACAGGCTTCAGTAGTTGTGGCTCGCGGGCTCTAGAGCACAGGTTCAGTAGTTGTGGCGCACGGGCTTAGTTGCTCCGCGGTATGTGGGATCTTCCCAGACCAGGGCTCGAACCCCTGTCCCCTGCATTGGCAGGTGGATTCTTAACCACTGCGCCACCAGGGAAGCCCTGACTACAGTGGTTTGAAACACATCCAGTGGGTTGAAATTCATAAGTACCCAGCGATACTAAAACACACATGCCCGGCATTGGTCACCTTGGATAATACTAGGAAACAACTCATTATTTTGAAAACTGCTAAATAAAGGAGATGAGCCGAGTATTTAAAGCATCTATTCTGCGGTTCCTGTACAAATTGTACCTCAGAGTAACCTGATGGTTAAGGTAAAATTGTTTTCGTTATGGAAGTTTTCTAGCAATAAGTGTATAAAGAATGATAGCATATGACAACTTTGCAATCCCTACTGAAATAGTGGAGCAAAGGAAAAAGACAGAAAAGCATTATGTGCCTCCCGATGGAACTCCACACCAACAGCTATGGAGTGTTTTGGGGGAAAAAAACTGAACCTGAATCTGATCAAGCCTCTAGGCTTAACTGCCCATCTATAGGAAATAAAAGGGACAGAGGAAATTTTAAATGACAATACAGGTATGTCAACAGCAAAATCCAGAATGTGGGGAACTCTACAAACAAATGACCCAGTTTCTTCAACATGTTAATTGCAACTTAAAAGAGAGAAGAACACATGTACTAAAAGAAACTCAAAAGGTAAAATCGATTGCAATGTATGGCCCTTATTTGGAACCCAATTTGAGAAACCAGCTATTAAAAAGATATTTATGGGACTTCCACAATGGTGCAGTGGTTAAGACTCCACACTCCCAATGCAGGGGGCCTGGGTTCAATCCCTGGTCAGGGAACTAGATCCCACATGCCGCAACTAAGAGTTTGCATGCTACAACTAAGACCCAGCACGACCAAATAAACAAATAAATAAAATATTTTTTTAAAAAAGACATTTATGAGACAATCACAGAAATATGAACACTGGATATTTGATGGTATTAAAGAATCACTGTAATTTATTTTTAGGTGTGATAACGACACTTAGAGTTGTGGGGTTTTTAAAAAAAAATTTATGGATGAAATGGTATGAATTATTATATAGTTGGAGGACTGGGAGAGGATGACAGCATGTACATATCAGATGAGACTGGCCATGATAACTGCTGAAGCTGGATAATGGGTACAGGCGCGCTCATTATACTGTTCTATTTTGTGTGTGTGTGTGTGTGTGTGTGTGTGTGTGTGTGTGTGTGTATACACACACACACACACACACACACACACACATTTTTTTGGCCGTGCCGCGCAACTTGCAGGATCTTAGTTCCCCCCCCAGGTATTGAACCTAGGCCCTCAGCAGTGAAAGCATGGACTCCTAACAACTGGACCGCCAGGGAATTCCCTATTTTTGTGTATTTTAAACTTTTTTCCTAATAAAAATTTTCAGATTGTTTCATCAAGTTAGAATGCTAGTTCTTACTATTGTTACAGTGGCTGTCAGCATCATTTCCACGTTCCTCTCATAGGAATTAAACTGAGTATAAATGTCTATCTATTTACCAGGATTCTACTGGGATTTATCATGAGGAGGAGTCCCTCCCTGACAGAAACTAGACTCAGCTCTCATTGTGACCACCAATATTTAGGAGAATAGATGGTAAAGATAACTAAATGGTAGCCTTTGAGCCTGGTCTCCACAACCAGATCTATATAACACAGCCAAAGACCAATCACAGCAGAGATGGACCCAAAAAAAGAAATCAGTGGTAGGAGAGAGATCAACACAGCCCTTATTCCTCCTAGCTCCTACTATTGAGCTCTAACTGTTACTGTTTCTCCCAGATCTTCAATGATAAGGGTCTCAAACTTTTCAGCTCATACCCAAGGCTGTTGTCCTCACCAAGGTTTTTTACGTGTTTGACCTTTGGCAGTCAGGCTAAACTGCTTCTGGTAGCACTAACCTCAGGGTTTTGAAATCAGCTACTCATATATCTGTCTCCAAGAGATCATTGTCTCTGTGAGCCCATGACTATCTCGTTAGGAGGGGCAGCACAGTGGGCTGGTTTACAGTGTAAAATCTGGAGCCAGACTGCCTGGGTTCCAGGCCTCTGTTTAGTAGCTATGTTCCTTGGACGAGTTGCACGGCGTCTAAATTGTCTTATCTGTAAAATGCAAGTAACGATTGTACTTTCCTAGGAGGTTGTTGTGAATACTGGATGTGATATAGATGCAGTTTAGAATCACTCCTGGCACATGGTGAGAGCCTGATGAACGTTAGCTAACATTATTATTGTGCTGTGTTACTTATACGAATGTCAGTATTCATCTTTCGTACATGCAGGGTCTAGCACAGTGATATTCAGTAAATATTGGTGGAAGAGGTGAATCGTGACCTCATACCCTCAATCCACCTGCTCTATTACTTAAACCACCTGCCTACACTTCCTCCAGCAATATTCCTGAAGTCTTGGAAAAATGTCGTTTCAGGGCGGCCCTGAATCAGACGCCGCCTTGAATTGTGCCATGAAACTCACTGAAGTACAGGTTCTGCAGAGTGTAGAAAATGGCCAATGACCCTTTAAGCCATAAAATGGATGATAAAGCTGATGAAATTCCTCCCCGTGGCTGCAGGTTCCCCACCCGCACCCAGGAGGGCCACCCTCACTTACAGTAGCCGCGGAAGGAATTCCAGGCATTGGGGAGGTACGTGTGCTGGACCGTGGTGCTCTGGGGCTGCTGCTGGAGGGCCTGGCCCTGCGAGGAGCTGCCTGCAACCTGGGAGGGGCTGAGCCCCTGCTGAGACTGCTGCGGGGAGGGGCTCAGCGGCTGCCCTGCCACCTCGAGAGAAAAGAGACCAGGATGCGTTAAAGTGTCAACTAGCCACTGAAGAAAGTACATCGTGATCATGAGGACTGTAACACTGAAGGGAGCACTGCTCAACTAGTGATATTTTTAAAAAGAACAGAAGTCATGACAAGCAATCATAACTAGGAAATCCTAGTTTCCAAAGGATTATCTACAAGGGTATCCAAAAACTTAATTTCCATATGCTTGTTATAAAAGTAAATGAATGAAAGTATAATTATCTTCACTACATTAAAAAAAACCCTGAGAAGCCCAATAACTTGCCGGTGTCACAAAGCTAACCTGTAACACAAACTGAAGTAGAATCCGGAAGTCAGAATCCCCATTGATGTGCACTGGATACTCCCCCAGTTAGTGGAGATAAACACGGGGATACAGTCCACCTACAGGATAAAGCCCCCGCCCCACTATCTATCTGCCATTCAGGCCCTCCACGCTCCAGCTCCGGTGCTGTTTCCAAACACCATCTCCTGTCACTAACCTACACAGTCTTTACAAATACACCACAATTTCCCACCTCTGTGTCTTTACTCACAGTGAGAGTGTGGTCAGATCATAATGCCTCCCCAGCTACCATATCAAAACCATACCCCTCCTTCAAGACCTAATTCAAACACCACTTCTACAAAATTGTCCTTGATTCCCTGCTAAACACCGTCTTTCCCTCACCTGTACTCCGCTAACCTAATGGCACATCCACGTGGTCCTCAGACCCAGGCAAGAGGGACCCCTGCAGGGATCTTGGCTGGCCCTTCTCCAGCTGTGCCCTTCTCACGTGAGGCCTCACAGACCTTGGAAATGGCTCTGCACCCACTTCTGGGACCCACACAAGTCTCTTCCCTAGGCTTGGCCTCCTGCAGGGGTCCTGTCTCCTGGATGTGGCCCCCCTCACGGTATTCGGGCACCTGGGACCAAAGGGGTGGCCGTGGATCACCATTTGCAGGGGTGTGGATGGAGCTGAGACACGTGGGATGGGGTGTCCACATGGTACACAGGCCCTGTGAGTGCAGGAAGGAGCCTGAGTGAGGAGAAAGGGGAAGCAGGCTTGGGGACGGCTGTCCCTGGGCCACCTCATCCTGACAAGGAACTGAGTCTGTCCTGGCCCTCCAGCCTTGGGTTCCTTTGAGAAACTTAGAAGTGTGAAGCTAGTGGGCGTGGGAAACTCACGGCCCCTTGTGGATAGAGGCTGCCTGTCCTGGGCTGGGAGAAGTCACCAGAAACCTTACTGGGGGGTGGAGAGGAGGGGCGATCAGATGTCAGGCCTCCCCCCACCCCCCAATAAATAGGAAGGCAGAGAAAGTGCATGTTTATCCTATGGATTCCACAGCAATTGGAGCCAGCAAAAGAGAGAGAGACATCCTTTCTCCTCCATTCCTCCCACCCATACCGGGCTGCTGCCAGTGCCAACCATGTGTTTGGCAGAAAAATGCATTTAATTTTGAATTGGCACTATCCATGTTATTTAGTAGCCATTGTTACTTTATGTATATTTTTCAATTTTATCATTATTAAAGTACCTATGTCAAGCAGGGAAGACAGAACATGTTTATTTAATGATTTGTGAACTTGATTGAAACATTTAACTACTCAGGATGGTGGTATGCAGGCCTTCATTTGTGCTGTGGAACCTGGGAATGTCAGGGGTGGGTCTACAGGCATCCTTTACGGCTCAGATACCTTCATTTCATGCCCTATTTACTTATATATAGGTGTTATATCCCTACTAGACTCTAAGCTCCTTGAGGGCAAGACCTAGAAAAGTTTCCTGCAAAGAGTAAGAATTTAATAAACATTTTTGAATGGATGTAACTCTGTGATCTCAATGATAGTCTCTATCACACAAACACAGTAATACTCCACGAAGTCACTGTTCCAAAATTATAGAAACAGCCTAGCAATTGCTGACTGTCATACAGCCATTTAGAACAGGAAGCAAAGGCCAATGTTGTCTCTACGAGATCAGAGCCCAGGGCTCCATCTGGACAGGGGAAGCTAAGCACTTAATGGAAGTGCATCCCTAATACCAACAGAAAAATTGGAGGCAGAGGTGAGACTCTTTAAAGGCCCGCAAAATAATGATATCATTTCCATAGTCAAGGAGACCAGGTGTGAAGATTGCATGTCTTCGCTCTTAGTACATCTTCAGGGTCCCTGAGGCCACATGAACCTGAGACCAGTCCCTGGAGCAGTCAGTGGGAGCAGCGTACCTGGGAGGCGGGCGCGGCCGGGGCGGGGGGCTCCGTGACCTGGATGTGTTGCACCTGGATGGCATGCTGTGTGTAGGTCTGAGGGTCGTGGAGCTGGGCGACGTCCACCGTGGACTGCTGGGACTGGTGAGGGGAAGTGGCCTGCGGGAGGAGAAACCCAGACCCACGCTGATTAAGGTTAAAGGAAAGCCTTCCAAAGAAAAGGTGTAGCTAAAACAACATCCCAGCAGCAGAACAGGCAGGGCTTCAGAGCCGGGGCTCACTCCCGGAGGGCCCACACCGGGGCCAAGCTGCCAAGCATCAAGGAAAAAAATAGTTTTAAAAATTATGCTTATTAACCATAAGACAGTAACGCGATTTCATTCTGGAAGAGGAGGAGATGAGGGAATATAGCTCCTAATAAGAAGCTCTCAGGAATCAAAAATCTTTTTTCCCTTAAGTTTCAATTAATTTTAATGGCCTACCCTTTATCAGTTAAAAGAGATCAAAGGAGAAAATTCGCTTTCAGCTTGTCACACTTAACCACTAAAACAGTGGTTCCTAACCTTTTATGTATCACAGACAACTGAGAATCTGATGAAAGTGCAGACCCTTTTTCTAAAATAATGTACATATATATCATAATTTACAGACAACTTCAGGGATTCATAGATTCCTCCAAAGCCTAAAATTAAGAACGTTCCTATTAAAAAAAAAAAAAAGATAAAGAATAGTCAATGACAGTGGCAACTTCCTCTTTCCTGCTTTCATATTAGTTTTAAATTTTCAGAGTCCAATTTATTTCAAAGCAAAACGTTTGTTTATGTGTGCCTTGAGTACATTTCCTTAGTATAATTCAATGAAACAATAGTTCTGGGAGGACTTTTTTCGTTTAGCTCCTGAATCAGTAAGAATGAGGTATTAATTACCTTGTAGAAGGAACAGTTATAACTTGCTACTAATAAGGTACTAAGCGATAGTCAAAATTCACAATTATTCCTTACAACCTCCAACTGAGAGACGTCATTTGATGCCTGGGTAGGGGCTGATCAAACAGGCTCCTCACCAAGTAGTCCACCTGGGTGCCCAGGGTAAGGGTTCAGAAGAGGCTCAGTGCTGGCCTGCAGGAGGGCAGGATAGTGGTATACACTGGAGCCGAAAATCTCTGGATACTGTTGACAGAAATCTCTTACACTGCTGAGTCCAGAGCCCTCGACAGCCAGGGCTTTACAAATGCCTTAGACTCCAAGCTGACATGCACAGTATGTAGGGCCCAGCCCCAGCTCTGAGAATTAGGTGTTTTAGCTGACCCCAGCTGCTGTGTTGGCTGGTGGCCATATGGCATTCACGCAGGTAAAGAGAAATAAACGCAGGACAGTACCGGGGCCACCTGCACCACTTGAAGCTGTATGTGCTGAGGCTGCTGTAGCCCAGATGTAGACTGCGACACGGGAATGTACTGGATTCTCTGGTAGTCCCCTTGCGGCGTTCGGTAATCCGTCGTTAAGGTCTGGGACAGTTCCGTCATAGCCTGGGTTAGCAAGTCTGTTGTCTGCAAAAATCACAAAAAGCACATCAGCTGATAACACTGCTGCTTGTGGCTATTTCAGTGCTCTGAAATCCTACAAACAGTTGGTTTGTCTAACTGGTGGGATCATGGGACCGCAAATGAGCCCTGAGCTCGGACAGAAAAATACCCAGAGTTAAGAAGGTGTTGGAAGATTACCTACATACCTCTAGCTGTCTGTCTGTGTCAGGCCCAGGGAGTTACCCCGGAGGTTCTGACAATCTTTTTTTTTTTTTTTTTTGCTGTACGCGGGCCTCTCACTGTTGTGGCCTCTCCCGTCGTGGAGCACAGGCTCCAGACGCGCAGGCTCAGCGGCCATGGCTCACGGGCCCAGCCGCTCCGCGGCATGTGGGATCCTCCCGGACCGGGGCACGAACCCATGTCCCCTGCATTGGCAGACGGGCTCTCAACCACTGCGCCACCAGGGAGGCCCAGTTCTGACAATCTTGCAGTGAACAAGCAGCACTGAGAATTTCCTGCTACTACTTCTACAGAGAGCTTTGGAAAGCACCGACTGGGAGACCCAATCGTTAAGCATCACGCCTGGTATAGAACCCTGAAGGGCGGTGGGCTACGTCTGCAGCCAATTAAATACCAAGACAGACATGGCCTTGGCACTGAAGCTGTGATGGGCAGCAGAGGACAGGAGTCGCTCTTACCGGTCACACACTTACCACCACAGTCTCTCCGGTAGCACTGTCTGTAGTTAAAACAGCTGGAGCTGCACTGATCACGGCTGTTGTCAGAGGCGTGTGTATGGTGTTGGGTAGCTGGGCGTACTCCGGATGCTTCTTTCGAATGTGCTGTACCATCTTGGTCTGAAAAGTTATGGCGAAAACCAAGAAGAATTACTAGAATAGGTTATTTTCGATCTTTCTCAAATGCAAGCCCTCCAATGGTTCCTATAGTCCTTCATGTTATGTTTAAAAGAAAAAAAAAGAGTAACACTGGCTCTGCCTGCCCTCCCTGAAGCGGGACAATGGTATGAAAGGGAAAAAAGAAGACGCTGGAAAGAAAGTAAAGACTCGTGTGACCCCCCACGCTATCAGGCAAGGTCAGAATACCTCACAGCATCCCCTGATCCCACCAATACCTGCAGCAATCAATGACTGCATTCCCCCGCAGCAACAATGACCCCCTTTTCAAGAACCATCATTTAAGTTCTTATGTAGTGCTGCTGCAAGCCTGAGCTCATAAACCATGAGCAGGGAATATTCAAATCGGAGCCCCACCTCGGGCCAAGGGCAAAGGAAACCATTCAAGTGCTCAGATGGTACTAATTCCCGGGAAAGTCCACTGTATTCCCTTCCCGTTCTGTGCTACGCTCCCTGTTCTCAGGAAGCAGCTCCTTTAGCACCCCCATCAATTCAGAAGACGCCATCACGGCACCTGGATAAGTACCATCTTCTCTTAAGCAATGTTCCCTTAAACCATGACCTTGGTTCCGACGTGGTCCAAAGCCTTCCCCGTACCTTGCTGCTGTACTGTTTGGAGCAGTGAGGGCAGCACACGGGCGGGGTAGCTATAGTGCCCGTGAGCTGGGTGTGGGTGCTCAGCATGGGGTCTGGTTCTCCAGGGCCGGCGGGACGAAGTTTCCGAATGCTTGGTGGGAGCTCAGCCCCAGGATGGTTCTTCAGAATATGGGCTTTTCGCTTACTGGCACTTTTATAAACCTGCAAATTCAAAAGCTTTGCCATGGAAGCAGTGTATACTTCCACCTTCTTGCTTAAGGCAATCTAACAATTTCATCACGAGGAAATGAGAGAAAGTATTCACGTAGTCCAAAATAAAATATATTAACAGATATGCTGAAGGATAATGAAGATATAACATAAATCAGAATAACGTAAGAACATAACATAGATATGTGAGGCATCTGCCTTGAATTTATACATCTAAGATAGGAATAGTAAAAACACCTTTACCTTTACCCTGAAGTTTAAGAGGTGAATATACAGTCATAGAAACAATTTCTTTTAAGGCCAGTTCACCCTTTAGTCTTTCTTTGAAAGCTCTCATGTGATGTACATAGTTGACTACTAGATGCCAAAGAATCTTCCAAAATGGCAAGTCTAATAGCAACTAGAACCTGTAGTGGTGAATCTGTGCTTAAAAAATGTTTCTTACTTTTAAGTTGACACTACTTATGCACAGCTTATAACTGATACAGCTGACATCGTATAAGGAAACAATATTACAGTGAAACAATACATGTATATTCTATTCCTGTGTTTTTTGTAACTATGCAAAAATCAAGAATGGAATAGTACAAACAGAGTATTCCACCACAAGACTTTTTCACATCCTACTCAATCTCCTAGAAATCCAAAATCTACTCTGTATTTTACAAGTAGGATGACAAACACCCTCATTTTAGAGCTTAGGAATTTAAAATGAATGCATATACTAAGCTCTTGGTAATAAGCCTCTCCTTTAACGGCAAAAATCACAGAGAGAAGGAACAAGAAAAACAGAGCTCACTAATTCTTAAGAAAAAAATTTTGGCTTAAAATGAGGCTGCACTCCTAGCCCTTTCTTGTCTGAATGGAAGACTACTGAGAGACAGGGAACCATCTGTTCAGAGAAACCGCAAGATCCTAGTATATATATATACATGCAGACAAACTGGCCCTGAGCGGGGCTCCCACACAGGTATCCTCCTATGGACAGTTTCCTTTTACCTTATCACAATACTGACAAAAGTAGTCACGGTTGGGCTTTATGATGGGTAGAGTTAACTCTGGCACCTCTTCTATCTTCATGTCTGGGTGCCTCTTTGATAAGTGATTTACCTAAAAGGAAAAAAAAAGCAAATGAGAAGAAGAGACCCCGTGACCAGCAGACGCTGAACAAATACCTCCGATACCGAGTGCAAGCAGCTGAAACTCTCTGAAGCGACACCCCAAAACATGAGGCCTTTGGCCAGAACCGGCACTGCCAGGACCCTCTGACACCGACGCATTAACAGGAGTTAACAGTAATTCCGCAAATCACTGAAGGTGAATTGGGCTGCTGTGGATTCCACCGATAGCCTTTGACTGAAAGAGCTGCTGGTGGAAAAATGAAAAATCACACTAGCAGGAATTTCTTTCAAGAATTCTCCTGATGCAAGTCTCTCCATTATTCAGCGCCCTGGCCTTACCGAGGACGTTGAATGAGACACAGATATATTCTGCAAAAACTGTCATCAGGGCCCAATGAGTTGAGAGCGGAGACCCGGCTCTCCTGGTGCTTCAGCTAACCCGGTTCGCATACCCTGCCTTGGCGGAAAGTTCCCTTCTATTGCTGTGTCATATCTGGAACAACTGGTGTGGGGGGGCTGCAAGGCAACGACCCCGCCAGAGAGTACGTTCGGGAACACAGAAGAGAACAGGAAGAGGAGAGCAGAGCCGGAGAGGGGCAAAGCAAAGCAAAGCGAGCAATGAAAAGTGATCAACAGACCTCTTCCAAGAAACACCGGAAATGAACCATGGCAAAGGCAGCAAGGGGTGACCAGGGGGGAGAGAAGCCCCAGGCTGGGAACTGTTCGCCTCCGCTTTGTCCCCGGCCAGGGACGAAACCCAGTGACAGGTTTAGTGCAGAATACTGTGCCAGAGCCATCGCCTGAGCAGGGGTGGGCGGTCCGGAGCCCGGCACTGACCAGCATGCCCCGTCTCCGGAAGCCCATCATGCACAGGCGGCACTTGAACGTGAAGCTGTCGTAGTCGGTGGACGTGATGCGCGGCTTGAACGTCTTGGAGCGGCTGATGCGGTCAGCTTTCTTGGCCTCCCTCTCAGGGTTGTGCATCCTCTGCATGTGTTCCCGTAGTTTGTCTTTTCGCTGTTTAGAGAGGATTTTTGAGAAGGCAGAGGGGTGGGGAGTTGGAATAGAAGATTTTTAATTGAAGGGGTAAAAAAAAAAATCAATACAAGTTAGCAGTAACACAACCCACCAGGCTACATCCGAGGACACGGCAACCCTGGCTGGGAATTACTCTGTTCGCTAGCAAGTAAGTGCATTCCAATGAGCCTTGCTTGAAAATGACCATCCAGTTTGAAAACTACACAATGATTTTTGAGCAGAAAGGTTCTGCATTTATGTAGAAGTGATCAAAGGGCACGTGGAATAAGTTTGGTATTAAGAACTACAAGACAGCGACTTCCCTAGCAGTCCAGCGGTTAAGATTCCACACTTCCACTGCAGGGGGTGCGGGTTCCATCCCTGGTCGGGGGGACTGAGATCCCACATGCCGTGCAGTGCAGCCAAAAAGTTTAAAAAAAAAAAAAGAACTACAAGACAAACTGATAATGGATGGTAGGTAATACTGGATTTACAAAGCCATGTGTGTCCTCAATTACCACATGTTTTAACACACATAATGACATTCCTCTAAATCCCAAATGAATTTAAGTAAGTATCTCTCATCATATAAATTTAGCCGTTCAAGTAAGCAGTTATACTGCCTGCTATGGATGGGGCACACGGTCTAGGTCACAGCTCTTAGTCTGATAATCTAATCTTCTAGTGACACATGTTGATGTGAGTCCACAGACAGAAAATGAAGCAGAGCCCATCCTGAATAAAAACAAATTCCAAAAATGCCAGCTCCCTTATCCAGTGAAGCTCTGCTCCTGGACATACGATTACACTGCTATCGGTCTTAGAAAGATTTTGAACCTTTTTACCAGACCAGTTCTTTCCACATTTTGGTACGAGGATGTTTCTGTAACTACTTCATTTTTCAGCACATTTATTTAACAAACATTTCTTGAATGACCACCGTGTATCTGGAACCATGCTAAGTTCAGAGGTGCAATGCCAGGCATCCCCACCAACTCCACACTCCATACAAATGCCTCCTTTTAAAATTAGTTCTCCCCTCCTGAATCCATTTCGGATTCTTTTCCAGTTTCTATGACAGCATGACCTACTCATATTCTGCAGAGTGTCTCTCAGGGACATCTTTGCAGAATCATCTGGTTTCCCCACAAACCATATTTTACCATTTTCACATTCATTTGTTTAACTCTTATCTCTGAGTCTCCCGTGGGTTTGTCCGTTGCTTTCTTCTAAATTCCAGGCCCATTTCTGATACTTATTATTTTTTATCTTAATCCTGTAAGTCATTAACATTCCCCAAAATAGTCTAAGCCCTCTCAACATCCCACAGATTTCCCACCTCTGTTGGATGACAGTCCTCATGCCCCAGGGCTCAATTATCAGGCTCCTACACTTAATAAGTGCTCAGTAAAAAATCTGGTGGGTAAATGTATTGTCCTCTTAGGAGTTCCTCGATAGCAATTTAGTTCTATTCATTATACACTTGGATTCTTGTAAAAGATGCATTAATACTCTGTTTGGGGATTTGAATTAATTATTTGGGGAAATTAAGGTGAGTTTTCCCCTTAATTTTATCTTAACAACTAAGTCAAACATGAGGCACAAAGTACATCTCAAGTCTGTTCCTTGAGCATAGATGATACACCCATGAAATGCGCAGGCTCATCCTCAGCTTGTCAGTTTCAGTGGCCCGAGAACACCCAGGCTGCTTGCTGGTTCCTACCTTAAACTGCTTCCCACACGTAGAACACAGGAAGTCCTTACGGTCTGAGTGCCGGAGCATATGCAGCCGCAGCTTGTCGGGGCGGCAGAAGGCCTTGTCGCACTCCGTACACTGGTAGATCTTTTCCGAGTGGAAGCTTCGCACGTGTTTTTTCACCTGGCAGTGAGGACACAGAAAGTCAGGGGAAATGACCAAAGGCAGCTCAGCGACGCTAGAGGGAGCCAAACGCTGTGCCGTGGATCTTCATCAGCCTGGCCTGGGGGCCAATCAGGTGTGACTGATAACGGGCCTCGGTAACACTATCCCCATCACAGAGGCCAGAAAGCCTTACCAACCTCGACCTCCCACAGAACTTGAAGAGGAAGAAGAAAATGTTCGCCTAGTCCAAGCCCTGATCACGTGCAACCCATTTTTCTTTCCTTTTTTTTTTTTTTTAAGATTAAAAGCAAGAGTTCCCTTGGATTTAAATGAATCTTGGTAAAAAGTACCTATAAGAGAACAAAACATAATTCCTTCTCACTTTTTCCTGCTTCCAACATGTATAGAAGCAACTTAGCCCCTTGTAGTAACTGGTCCTTTTACATCTTTCTATCAAATCAGGTTCTGAAGAATTAAAGACATGAATTAGACGGGAGAAAACACATTACCCATATATGAGAACAGCACAACACCAGCATCATTTCCCCTTAACTGGGATTTATTCCCTATACTTTTAGATAACTTAAACAAAGGAATATGGCCTCTGAACTCTCTTTGCCATAAATACCCAGCAAAGAAGAGTTATGGATGGGAGCTAAGTAGTGAGTCATATCAAACCACTCCTGCAAGACATTTTCCTTCATTATTTTTGGAGTCTCTTGTGCCATTAAATTCCACCTTAAGGCAACTTCTCTAATTGTTTGTGTAAAGTGAGAAAATTACCAAGACTCCCAACACTAACAGAACTATGATTAAATCCTAGTCTCCTTTTGCTTTGGTAATTTTAAAAAAAAGAGGGAGACACAATATTTTTACTAGATATTTAGACTTACTTGTTCATTCACTAGCATGTAACAATATTAACACTTGAAGTCCAAATGAAATCATGAATATTCTGGAATTTATCCTCACCCCATTTTGCTCCAGAATATAATACAGGGGAGGAGGTCAGTGCTTAATACAGAAGTATATTATAGCCAAAACATGGAAGCAACCTAAATGTCTGTTGACAGAGGAATGGATAAAGGAGGTGTGGTACATATATACAATGGAATATTACTCAGCCATTAAAAAGAATGAAATAACACCATTTGCAGCAACATGGATGGATCTAGAGGTTGTCATACTGAATGAAGTAAGTCAGAGAAAGAGAAATCACTTATACGCAGAATCTTAAAAAAAAAAAAGATACAAATGAACTTATTTACAAAACAGAAACAGACTCACAGACTTAGAGAACGAACTTATGGTTACCGGGGGGAAGGCGGCAGGTGGGAGGGATAGACTGGGAGTTTGGGATTGACATGTACCTACTGCTATATTTAAAATGGATAACCTGAGCTTCCCTGGTGGCCCAGTGGTTAAGAATCCGCCTGCCAATGCAGGGGACACGGGTTCGATCCCCGGTCCAGGAAGATCCCACATGCCACGGAGCAAGTAAGCCCGTGCGCCACAACTACTGAGCCTGCGCCTGAGAGCCACAACTACTGAGCCTGCGTGCCACAACTACTGAGCCCACGTGCCTAGAGCCAGTGCTCCGCAACAAGAGAAGCCACCACAATGAGAAGCCCGCACACTGCAATGAAGAATAGCCCTAGCTTGCCGCAACGAGAGAAAGCCTGAGCGCAGTAACGAAGACCCAACGCAGCCAAAAATAAATAAATAAAATGGATAACCAACAAGGACCTACTGTAGAGCACAGGGAACTCTGCTCAATATTATGTAACAACCTAAATGGGAAAAGAATTTGAAAAAGGATAGATACATGTATCTATATAACTGAGTCACTTTGCTGTACACCTGAAACTAACACAACACTGCTAACCAACTATACTCCAATATATAATAAAAAGTTAAAAAAAAACAGTATGTTATATACCAGCTTTCTCTTTGTTTCCTTCCAAAATGCATCACCTTAGTAGCACAAGACAGGAAACCAAAGTGATGGGGAGAAAATGTTTCCAGGCCAGGAAATGGAAGTATGTCTTCTACAAGCGCCATATATTTTATGAGTAGTGGGTATTGGCGAGGATTAAGAAAGACTTTTTAAAGATTATAACCAGATCTGGCTGTTTATTACTTGTAATACAACTTAAATGTTTAAATGCCAATGTCTTATTTGGACAATTAAGGGTCATAGTAATCTTTTGCTTATCAAAAGTAGGTTGACTGAAGAAATATCATGCTCAACTAAGAAGATGCTGCAAAGAAGGAATGGAAATGCAGATGACGGGCTGTCTCAATCTTCCAAAACTCGAAGTTTCTTTTACCTAAAAGAGGAAGTGTTCAGGCATCGCGGTAGCAGACACTCACCTGGATAAAATCTGGGAACCGTTTCTTACAAGTTGGGCAGGTGAAGTAGCCATCACTGATATGAATGGCCACGTGATCTTTCAACAAATCAAGGCGGTCAAAGGATTCTGGGCAAAAAATGCAAGAGTAAGTCTTCTGGTCCGAGTGGAGCTTCATGTGGCTCTCCAAGGACGCACTGCTGATGAAGCCCTTGTTACAGAGGTCACAGGTCAATGGGCAGCTCCCCTCCCGCCCATGGAAGCGCAAGTGTTGGTCCAGTTTGTCCTTTTCACGGAAGGCCTTCCCACACTGCAAACATTTAAAAGGCCGGAAGGACTTCCGAATAAACAGATGCTGAAGAGCTGCATTCTGAAAGACACACACAAATGAGATTATTTAGTGAGTTAAGTGTGTAAGCAGCTCGCACATTTATAGGAAAAGAGGACAATCTCTGCAATCACAGACTTTCCACAGAAATTAAACTCTAGGACACACAGTTGAAAGATTTTTCTGGTAAAGACATTAAAAATGAAGCCATCCCCAAAGAAGTTCGTCTTGAAAAGACAAACTTTTGTGTGTTGTTTTACGTCTCTGTGTGTGTGTTTTCTTTTGAAAGGATCTAAGTAACGTTCAAAAAATAGAGGACTTATATTGGGTTGGCCAAAAAGTTCATTCAGGTTTTTCCATAAGACGTTACAGGAAAAACCCGAATAAACTTTTTGGCCAAGCCAATAGAGTAAAACAAACCCCAGAGTCAAGTAGAATAAAAATTGAAGACTTGGAAGAAATGACTTGGGTTGAGTCACACATGCATGATGAGGTTGGAGTGAGTCAGCCAAATGCTACTTGTTGAGAAAAAGAACTTGAAGCTTGATTAAAATGCTTAGCAAAAATAAAGATAGTAAAAAGAACTGAAGCGTAGTAAGTACCAAGGGCTGGGGGAAGGAGGCAGCGGATATGGGATTTCTTTCGCCGGTGATGAAAATGTCCTGGAATTAGTGGTGATGGTTGTGCAACTTTGGGACTATTCTAAAAACCACTACAAAAAAAGTGAATTTTATGGTAAGTGAATTATATCTCAATTTATGAAAAAGAATGAAAGAGAACGAAGATACAGATTTACATGAACGTGTTTGCAGCTGAGACAAGATATGTGAGCACACGTTCTAAATGGAATATGTGCCTTAATCACTTCCTACTCAGGAAATGCAGAGGACAGCTTCTCAGTGTAGCTGGTTAGTTCCACTGGTTAGAATGCCTTGCTAATTGGGTTAAGCTTATTGCTTTGTTCCCTGTCTAGACCAGTCAATTTCGCTCTTTTTTGCTTTTCAGTCACAGATTGCACTTCTAATGCTGATTAGCCATCTTGTAAATTCATCCAATTGTTATAGGGAATCCCAGTGAGGGAAGATGGTTACTTAGTGCAAATTCATCACCACCACTGAGAAAACAACTCACGTTCTACTGAGAGCAAACCAACAGAATCATCTTTCACACAGAGAATACAGAATCAATATTTTAGTTCTACTATAATGAAGACTCATTCATAAGTTCCTCAAAACACCAGGGGGAAAGTTCTAGATAGCTATGAGGTGGGGGGGAAAAATCCCTCAAAAAAATATATCTGTGAATGGGTATGCTTATGTAACTATAAGAGACTAGTAATTAAAGAATTAATGGAGGTCTTAATGTGTTATTTGTGCAATGAAAAAAGTACAATGAACAATGCTTAAACCCTTAATTTCAAATTATTCACAAGCAGCAACTTCTGAAGTAACTTTAATGTGAAATAATCATTTAGGGAAAAAGCAAAATAATTATTGTTGACTTAGTGAAAATTCTGAACATAGTTCCTATATAGCAGAGAACATCTATCTCAGGGCTTCTCCAATAGGGTTGGGAGAGGTATTTTACCTACTGATTTATCTTGAGTAAATATCTCGCAATTCCATCATCTTCCCAGGTTGACTGGGGTTGCACCATATTTTATTCTCCTTTGTATCTAGGTCTCTTAAAAAAATAGCTGAGCTCAAGGGAAGTGTCAATAAAAGTTTGCAAATTAATGAAATGTATTTCATAAGAAAATCAAAAAGAATTACTTCAAGATCTTTTCTGTACCACCTGAAGAGATCATCAACAACAGACCTTTTTCAAATCAGCCACAGAGCTTTCTTTCACTTCATTATACGGTTTAGCGGTCACCTAGTCTTTCTACCCTATCTGGACAGATACTTATTTTACATAAAAGCTCTCACGATTCTGGCTACTTTCCAAGCTTTACGGAAATATTGCAAAAAGAACAGATGCTATCCTGAGGTTCAGAGATTCAAGATTTAGAGTGCTCGGGGAATGCATCATTTCCTTTACCCAAGTTCAGTGACGTTTCCAAGGGCAGACATAACGCACAACAACTGGTCTTGGTCCCACGGAGATTCCACTTCCCCTTGGGCACCAAATCTGGATGGTGGTTTTGTTTCAGTCCATTATGCTAATAAGTCTCTTGTCATCTCTGTTTAGTGTGAGTGTCCTCAGACCCTTGATCTAAACCCAGCAGCCGCTGGGCTCCACTTTCTTAGCTCTACCGACAAACCTTGTTCTTACTGCCTTTTTGATTTCCATGGAGCACTGAACTAAGTGCTCAAGAACTAGGTTGTTTCTCTGATCGAATGATCCTAATGTAACCCTCTCATTACAAGGTAGTGGAAGTGCTGAAACTGTCCGCCCCCCAACCCACTTGCAGGCCATTTCAACTCTACGGTATCTTCTGCAGTTCAGAGCTGCAACTGGTACACATTTTCTAGAAGCAATCAAGAGAAAGGGTGGAAGCAGCACAGATGGGTCTCAGAGTTGCCGCTGGCCAACCACTCTGTACTGGATGGAACATAAGCTCCTTGAAAGGTGACAAAATGGTATAGGTGCTAAAACTTGTGACAAGGGATTCGACTCACACTGAGATGAATTCTGACTCAACAGAGTCTTTGCAGACAAAACCATAAAACGTTTCTGAAGTCTGATGTTAATAGCTAAAGGAACCTAAACTGACTAATTTTCATATTATTTTGATCCTAACATTAAAAGGAAATCAATCATGTTTGTTGGCTTTTTTTTTTTTTAAACAATTTTTCTCTGGCCTGTTTTCTGCCCAGTTTTCAAAACCTCTATTGGGCTAGCCTTGCCCGGTATGTGCTACTCTCCACGACCCTCCAGGTGGTACCCGTGCTCAGGTCCGGCCAGCAACCACACCAAACAATTCCTGGGTGTCGGCCTTTGATGCTATGGCTGCCGTCCTCTGAAACCACCTCCCTTCTTCCTGTCTCTCTTTCCCAGTTTAACTCTCACTTCATCTATGAATTATTCCCCAACTCCAGCTTTCTTTGGCCTTTCACTCTTCCAACTTCTGATAGCAATTACAGGCTCTACCTTTACGTGTAGCACTTAACTGTGACCCACCTTACATTAGCATTGCCTCCCTAATTAGACTGGAAGATCCCAGAGGACAGGACACCAGTGAAATTTCTACTGTGCACCTAGGCAGTGCTGAACATACAGTCAGAACTCGGTGCCACTGCAGAAGTCATTCAGTTGTTTCAGAGCTGGAAGGGACCTTGGAGATCACTTAGTCCTACCCTTCATTTTGTGTATGAGCAAACTGCAGCCCACTCACTATTTGAAAATAAATTATCATTATTCATTAACTAATTTGCATTGACTGTAGCAACCAAACTGTCGTTTCCACCAGGATTTAGTAAGTACAGGTTGCAAAGAACAGCAGGTCAGGCAAACACTTAAATAACATTCTGTTATGTGAGTGAAACACAGGAAACAAACGTACCTGCAGCTCCAACTGAGCAGGCAGCATTAGAGGAGAGAAAAATAGTTACATTACCAATGGGGTTGGAAGGCTTCCCTTCAGTTGGTCATTACCAATCTGGATAGAAAAGATGAAAAAATACATAGCCCCTGCTTTTTAGAATGTGTGAGAGGAAAAAAAAAAAAATCGCTCACCTAAGACTGACCTCCAAAAGCCACATACACATGGCTTTTGCTTTGACACAAGGAACCTTGTTCCAAAACCAGTAACCCAGTTCATTCCAGAACACAAGTACGATCATGGCTACACTATGCTTACACATCCACACCTCAGGAAACATGTGGGCTTTGGTTTTTTCCTTCAAAAAATTCAATCTAGAAAGCATTTCTACGGACCTAGTGAAAAATCAGAATGGCCAAAGCAGAAAAGATAGTAATTGCCCAAGAAAGAGTGAAACACAGATTGGGAATCATGTGGCATGACGGATGGAAGGTATGCAGAGCCTTTTGCCTTTCTGGTGTATATTTATGTAGGTTTACATATCCTTTTGAAATAATATACGTGGAGTCATAAGTTTTATACGTTTCCATTTCAGGACCCTTATAAAGTCTATTTAGCCTGATTGCTCAGAGTTCTTCCACGCTGTCATACAGAACAAACATTTAAATGTATTTTTAAATGAAGGCACGGACTAGACTATTGTTCAAGGTCCCTTCTAGCCTATCGGCAAATAAGACCCAAAGAAACATAAGCTAAAATGATCGTCCACCTAGAAACTGTAAAGCCTGGGAAGTTATACAAAAAGTCTCTTTCATCTGCATAAAGGATTAAGAAAAGTCTTTAAACATCCTGCTGCCACAATCACGGGTTTAAGTCATTCTTTTCTGGATGTCAATTGTCCGCACAGACACTGATCTCACAAAACCACGTTGCTCTCCACATGCATCCCCCGCAGGTCCTAACGCACAATCAACGCTGTCTGTGAAATAGGGACAAAACACACCGGGCCAGGCAGCCATGGAGGCCCTGCAGCCACATGGCCTGAAGTCAAGTCACCGGTCACGCGGGTGAGACACTGCCCTACCCCCGAACCTGGAGCTTAGCTCCGAGCTGTCCCCGTGTGTGCGCTGCACCTGCCAGATCAACATGAACTCAGGTCCCTGTGCACTGACGGGTCCTGGCATTTGCCAGTCTCCCCTTGGAAACCATTGATAAACAAATTCAAAACCCCAAACTGACTTGAGAGCTATGATTAGGCACAGATTAGCCTGGCGTCAATGTAAGTAACTATTACAACTCAGTGTACTTATCTCTCCATTTCCAATCTGTGAGTTTAGGCATCCAGAGAGTTATTCTACTCTAACTACACTAGTCCGGATGCTGCCAAGAGCCAGGCTTCTGAGTCACTCCTAAATTGATGGAATCTAGGACCGGCCATGCCAGCCTGCCACGGGACCCAGAGACCCAGAGAAACAGTTCATACTTTCTTCCAAAACAAGGGGCTTGAGCCTGTGATAGGCTAGATGCAAGCAAGCCTTAGAAGTGGTGGTGAACGGCAGGGAACCTACGCGGCTGGCTGCCTAGACAGAGGTCAGCGCCCGCGGGGCGGAGGGCTGGGAGAGGGCGGGGCGGGCGTCCCGCTTACCCGGATGCGTTTGGCCCTGCGCATGTCGTCGGCCGTCAGGGTGCTCTGGGCGGGCAGCACGCTCTCCTCGTGCTGGGGCTGCAGGTGCAGCTCGTGCGTTTCCGTCTCGTGCTCCAGAGAAGACTGGGCTTCCGGTGGCAGCTGAGGGACTGCGAGCGCGGGCTGCTCTGGTTGGTCCAGCCCATTCAGAGTTGCAGGTTCAGCCTCATCGAACTGCTCCTTGGTGGGAAAATGCAGCAAGTCCTGAAATTGCAATAACCAGCAATTATTTCCCTACCTAGATAGACATTAGTGCTAGGATTTAGAATTGCTGCTTTACTTTTTAAATGACTAGCGTCGTTATGCTCAGAAAAGAATATTTTCTTTCTGAGAAAATTAGTTAGGTAACCATCCACAGGATGTAAAAACCAGGAGACATTCCAGATCATTTTGTGAGGAAAAGACTATGACAGGACTCTTCTGGAATATCATCATTTTAATTGTTTAAACTAATTAAACAGAGTACCCCAGTAATGTCTCTGGACAATTTCAAACCTTTAGGGCAGCAGAGTTGGGTTTTTGTTGTAAGTAACGTTTGAAACAACGTTCTTTTTAGCCTTTCTCTAGTCAGACTTTAATTACCAGGCAGCACAGCACTGACAGGCAGGTCCATCACCCTCTGAGAGGCGTTTGTATTTGAATCCAGTAATGGTTCTCATAAGTTCTCTAACCAAGCATCCAAGAAGAGCTCTTGCTTTCCCATCCCCCATACCTGTGTCCCATCATCACACTTTTCCCCATTTTCACTGGTTATTTCCAAGCGGATAAATTTGGGAGGGCGTCCCGGCCGCCGACCTGGGCCAAACCGCCTCTTGCCTCGCCCCCTTCCTCTGCCTCTTGTTCTGGGGACAAGACATTGGGTTATAGATAGTCATGGTTACACAATACTGCGCAACAAATATTTCCCTGAATGATCCCGATTCACCCCAAATCTTGATTTCCTCTCACTTGATTTCTTTTCCTGATTCTTTTTTTCTAATGGAAACAATCACTTTGCTCATGCACGCTTTCCAAATTTCTCATCTTTGCCATCTACATAGCTCAGAGATGTCTTAAATTATTCAGAATAAAAGGAGGTTTAAAAAGTCAAAGCACTGACAACATTTTGCTACCAAAAATTCTGGAAGCTCGCACACATCTCTGCGATTCTGTGAGCAATGCAGACAGGACAGAACACGCCTAGTGTGTGTCCTGGATACAAGATTCCAGTCTTCCCCTTGCTCACCTCATGTTCCTTCCACGGAATGTGGCTATCGAGTCAAAGGAACGCCCTTGTTTTACTATAATCTTCTGGAAGGTCAGAACAAATTTCTAATTCACCGGTTCCATAGCACATCCAGTAAACACCACATTAAAAGATTCTTTATTATGGGAAATTCCGAACCTCGGCAAATGTGGAGAATACAAGGAGGCCAGTGTACCCGCTACCTCATTTCAATACTTACCAACTCATGGCCAGTTTTATCCCATCTATAGCCTCACCACTTCTCCCACACACATACCCATTAGGCTATTTTGAAATAAATCCCAGACATCATTTCATCTGTAAATATTTCAATATGTACCTCTAAAACATAAGGACATATATTTGTATATATAATACACATATCTCCACAACAACTTTATCGCACCTAAAAAATAAGTGATAGTTGCTCAACATTTATTAAATCGAGCCAAAGTTCAAATTTGCCTAATTGTCTCAAATTTCTTTTAACAGCTGGCTAACAAACATTTTTATCTACAACGTGTCAGGCATGGAGCTTGACACTAAAGACGGTAAGTTATATGCAACAGTTTTTACCCTCACATGTCCAGTAGAGGCAGCAGACATGTAAACCAAACCTCACAATAGAATATAAAAAGTGCTATAACAGAGCCATGGTCGGAGTTTTCGGGAAACACAGGAGGGAGCGATGGAACTCCTGCTATGTCCTCCATGCACCCCAGACGTTTGCTCCCGTGGTCACACCCTCAGCCTTGTCGTCCTTGGGAGGTGCGGCATCCCCACTGTCCTGATGCCATGCCTCGCCCGCTCCTACACGGTGTCCTAACTTCCAGCTCACGCCCTCAGACACCTGGACTCAACGATCCTTCCGCCTCACCACCAGCTCCAGTCCAGTCCTGTGCCCTGTCTGCAGTCCTGCATCCTCTTCATGTTTTATCTCCGTCCTTCCACTCATAAGCTCCAAGGTCCTTCACTGGAGTCACTCCCTTGTACATGCTCTTCCCTCCCCACTGCTGCTTCATCACTCTTGTTGCGTTGCACGCACTTGGTGAAACCAACTTCCTGCCGGCTCTGCACCAGCACCCTCGCAGCGAAAGACACTTGGTGACGACACAGCCGTGACTCACATGAGCCCTCACTCACGTTGCAGGCAATCACACCGGACTTCCCTGGGATATTTACTCTCCCACTTCCCTAAATGCCATTTCGCACCATCTCCTCTCTTTTCAAATCACATAAAAGCTGGCAACCCTACATCTGTCCCACCGGGACCACTCTGCCCAGAACCACTCTCATTTTTCATCTGAACTGTTGAAATAGCTTCTAACTAGACTCCCTGTCTTCACTCTTACTGCAACACAAGCTAAGGTGATAGTTTTATTTTTATCCACAGTTATGTTTAGAAATGTAACTAACATCACAATATCCCTTGATCAGCAGACTCTAAAGACTTCTTATCACACATAGAATTAAATTCAAATTTCCTGCCACTACCCATCAGGCCTATGTGATCCAGCTGCTGCTTACCCCATCCCGTGGAATTCTCCTTCACCTACCTTTTTTATATAGTGGGAATTAAACATAGGACTTAGTCTGATGAAGGAATCCTACTACTGAAAAGAGTTTGAAAATCAGAAGAATTCCTATTTCAGAATCTCTAGTTAGGGGAGATTTTACTAAGGTGAAAAGATGTCCTATTGCTGGGTATTGGTTATGCTGGAAAAGACACAAGTAGTGATGAGAACCAGCGGAAAAAAGGAAATGACGGATAAGAAATGCCCTTCAGCAGCCTCCCTGGTTACCTGTCTACACACAAGCGCACGTGTGTGCGCGCACACACACACAGACCCACAAATTCACAGATGATCTAGAAACGATGCTGGAACTTTAAAAACGAAGTTTTTGAAGTCTTCCCCCTTATTATTATACCTGCTAAACACATCCAGTTTCTCATCATGCGAATTGAGATGCTGCTGCAGCTGCTCTGAGCTTATAAATCGGCGGTTACATTCGTAGCAGGGCCAATTCTTCTCTTGCTCTCGAAGAACTGCAGTCGTGGGAGAGAAACCACGGAGGCTGGTGATCAACAGGCACCAATAACACTCAGATGCCCAGTACCCACACCATTCCCTTCTCAGCGTAGCCCAGTGTTCATAAATACGCAATGTCTGCTGTTCTGTTATAAAATCAAAGGCTAAAGTTTGACAGAGAATAATTTTTAGGATCTTGTTTTCTGATATATTTGCATAAGACATCAAAGGAACAAACACCCTTGTGCTACCCTCTCCCACCCCGCAATACATACAACACACACACACACACACACACACACACACACACACACGACCTTACCACACTGGAAAGACAAGGAGTGCTACAATGGAAATCTGTATGCAGATAACCCAGTGATTCAGATCCAAGTTTCATAATCAGATGGTATACTGTATCACAAATAACTTGAAAATCAATGCCCAATGTAATCACTTTAGCAAAATGTTCAGAAGTACCCATTAAAGCTGATTATGTGTATACCGTATGACCCAGCAATCCACTCCTAGATGTGCACGCAACAGAAATATGCACATATGTTCACTAAAAGACATGCAAGAATGTGCACAGTGGCACCCTCATGTTAGCCAGAAACTGGAAACGACCCTGCTGTATAATAAAGAATTTTGCTGGCATTTGTCCCCGGTCCCTGGGAAATAGCCTCTAAATCTTTGGAATCTCCAAGTAAGAAGCATGTCTTTGTTATTCCTGGTGATCTGTGACCATACCTGAGTTTATGCTAATGAGATGGCTCAGGATGGGGCTGGCTGTGTCAGGAAGACCAACCTTCTGATTACAGGGTTGGGGCTTTGCGCCAGGTGGTATCAACCAGGCAGGGGAGCAGGGGCTGGAGAGCAAGTTCAATCACAGGCCAAGGAGCCAATCACTCACACCTACGTGATGATGCCTTGAGAAAAACTCTGGACACAGAAGCTCAGGTGAGCCTTCTAGGCTGGTAATCATACATCAGTGCTCCAGGGTCGTGACACAGCCTAAGGACATGGGATCCTCCCCAACTTTGCCCTGAGTGTCTCTCCATTTGCCTGGTCCCCCCGTGCATCCTTTATACTACAATGGTACTCATAAGTACAGCACTTTTCTGAGTCCCATGAATCGTTCTAGGGAATTATCAGACATAAGGGGGTTAGCAGGAACTCCCTAAATTGTAGCTAGCTGGTCAGAAGTGCAGGGGGCATGGGACCCCCAGGGCTTGAGACTACTGTCTGAAGTCGGGAGGGCCTTGTGGAGGACTCTGCCCTTGACCTGCAGAATGTGACCTCACTCCAGCTAGTCAGTGCCAGGATTGCATTGTGCAGCCCACATTTCTATGGTAGAAATAGATCAGTGAATTGCGGTACATTCACACAATGGAAACCCAAATGGCAATGAGAATAAACAAATTACATTAGTACATAACAGTATGGAAGAATCTCACAAACAAAAGATTCCCAGACACCAGAAATGTACATATCACATAATTCCATTTATAAAAAGTTTGGTAACAAGCACATCATCATATCTGTGGTGTTGAAGTCGGGAGATTAGTTACCCTTGGGAGTGAGGAGGAATTACAAGGCTCAGGGGAGTCCTGGGGCCATGGCCACGCTCTGTGTCTTGATCTGGGTGCGGGTTGCCCAGGTGTCCTCACGTTATGAAAATTCATTGGGCCCTTACTTAGGATTTGCGCACTTTTCTGTACGTAGGTTGTACTTCAGTGACATTTACTTTGAAAACAAAGTCAATGCCTACCTTGCCGTGTTCAGAGATGATTACATCTCGATAGGGATCGTCCTCTGATCTAGGTCCTAATTTAGTATTTGGAGGTTTTCATTATATTAAATACTATTTTCCAGCACCCATGAAAGAAATGTAAATATGTCATTGTCATTTGACCCTAGAATTAGACAGGGATGTGCAGCTCTAAAGAACCTATTAGAATATCTTAAATACAGAGAGATAGAAAAATTAGACATTGCCTAAAGATGTAAGTCATATATACAATTTAGAATCAATATATGAAATACAAAAAAAAAGAAAAAGTTCAAGCACCTTTCCTTTCTTCCTCGGAAATGTCATGAATCTTCCGGTTCACAAACTCGGCATAGGAAGCAGCATACCACACCTGCAAGAGCCAAGTACATCATCAAGGACTAAGGGCATCACCGGATGTGCTTCACGTGCTTCAATCCCCCCTCCTGCTCACAGGAAACAATTCAGGATTTTCTACAGCCCACGGAAAACAAACAAACAAAAGAAGCCGAACTGTGAGGTGACCCCGTTAGCGCAGACGGTCAGTCAGGAAGTTCGCCTGCCAAGACACACTGTGTGTTTTCTTTTTCCTTTGTAAAAAACTGTGGGACTTCCCTGGCGGTCCAGTGGTTAGGACTCCGCGCCTCCACTGCAGGGGGCACGGGTTCGATTCCTGGTCTGGGCACTGAGATCCCACGTGCCGAGCGGTGAGGCCAAAAAATCAATAAATAAAATGTAAAAAATAAAAAGATAAAAAACTGGTTTTGTTATTAGAACAACTTCACGAGAGATAACATCAATAGTCTCTTGATCTGCATGAAGCAGAGCCTCTTCCAATTCTTTTTTTTCTTTTTCCTAAGGTACGTGGGCCTCTCACTGCTGTGGCCTCTCCCGTTGCGGAGCACAGGCTCCAGACGCGCAGGCTCAGCGGCCATGGCTCACGGGCCCAGCCGCTCCGCGGCACGTGAGATCCTCCCGGACCGGGGCACGAACCCGTGTCCCCTGCACCGGCAGGCGGACTCTCAACCACTGCGCCACCAGGGAAGCCCTCTTCCAATTCTTTTATCTGTATTTAAACACAGGTTTCTCCACAGCTGTGATCATGGTGGCTCCACCCCAACACTGCTGGGTCACCAGAGCTACGCCACCTTCCTGAGCCCCTTCCTCCGCCCTACCCTGCGGGCCGCTTCTGCTCAGTCTCCCTGTCTGGCTGTCCTTCCCCTCCCGCACCCTGAACAGCGCTGTTCCTCGAAGCGTAGTCCAAGTCCAGGGCCTTCTTATTTCTTCCTGAGGTGATCGCACCCATTGCAGCCAACTCTGTGCTAATGACTCCCAGGTCACTGCCTCTACTCCAGACCCTCCCCTCCTGCCCTCTACCTACATTCTACTACCTGCCTGATGGCGCTTGTCCGGACCTGACTTCCAGATGCTCTCCTCCTCGCCCCCCACCCCTGCCAACCTTCCCCATCTCAGTAAATACCCCACGTTCCACACAGTTGCTCAGACTTGAAATCTAAAAGCTAATCCTTTTTAAAATATATTTATTTATTTGGCTGTGCTGGGTCTTAGTTGCGGCAGGCGGGATCTTTAGTTGTGGCATGCGAACTCTTAGTCATGGCATGTGGGATCTAGTTCCCTGACCAGGGATCGAACCCGGGCCCCCTGCATTGGGAGCGTGGAGCCTTAGCCCCTGGACCACCATATTTCTGTTTTCTTCTGTAATGCCTCAGTAAGAACTCTCAGTGACTCAGGCGTCCTCTGTCTGCTCCGCCCACCTAGACGCACACCAAGATGAGCTCTTGCCTGGTTTTCTAACGAGCCTCTGCTTTTCCACTCTTGTTCCCTGCATTCCAGTCCCCACACAGAAGCCAGCGCGGTCTTCTGGAAACACAGTCGGATTTCATCACTCACTCCCATGCTTAATGGCCTGCAACAGCTGCTTGGTTCTCAGTAAACCTCAAGTGCTTGACGCTGGTCTGCAAAGGGCTCCCACCACCCTCCTTTACCCACCTTCAGTTCCTCCAACATGTAGAGTTCTCGCCCTTGCTGTTCCACCACCAGGAATGTTGGGTTCTTCACTGTCACCTCCTCAGCAAGGCCCGCCCTCTCCCGTCACACCTAAATTGGGGCCTTTCTGTTATCTGCTCCTTTCACACCTTTTGTGTCCTTCACAGCACTTCCCACTATTTGATATCATTTGCTTATTTACACCTTTCTGCCCACCTCCCCTCTGGAGGACAAGTTCCTTGAACGCAGGGCACCAGTCTGTCTTCTCCTAGTGTCTGGAACATAGTACAAGGTCCATATTTGGGTCACTAAATGAATCCATCATATACAATTGTTGTGGAACATTATTTTAACCATATGGAAATAATCACACTGAGAGACTTCATTTTCAACTGTGGAATAATATTCTACAGAGTCTGTATTCTATACTTTACTTGACCATGACCCTGTGGTTGGACTTTTAGGTAGTTTATCATTCTGCTGTTATAAATTCTGCCTTGTTCATCGATTCCAAGAGGTATGTTTCTCATATTCTCTGATTCAGAAATCAGAGTGTGCCTCCCAACCCATGGCATTCTGTGGTCACTGCCCTGACGTAGCCGTGACCACCTGCCTTTGCTCCTGCACAAACCTGGCCGAGATCTTTCCATTCTCACCTCATTCCGGTTATGTGTCCCACTGGCACCCCGTGAGGTGCTACACTTGCCAAGCAATGAAAATGAAGGCCAAAAAAAACCTGCCATCTCCCTCAGAATAAACGAAAGAAATTTCAAAGCAATGCAAGGCTGGTGTGATCATACCGGAGGAACTCTCATTAAGGTATCAAACATCGAGTGATCAGAAACTTCCCACTGACTTGATCAAAAAACTCTCAGCTTCCAAGGACATGTGTTTCAATTGAGGAAAAAGACACATATGGGTTCGGTCAATGGGAAAGCACGGCATCAAAACTTACAGAAAAGCTATCAGTGGCTTGGAAAAATATCGCAGAGGTAGCAGAGGAGCACTTATTCTAAAAACACTGCACCATCATCAGCACCTTGATGGTACAGAAGATGACAGATAGACAAAAGCACAAACATCCATGATAAAGTAAAACAATGATCCAGTTAAAGAAAAAAAAGTCAGACTGCACAGAAAGCAGTTTATACCTGAACCAATTTCTTTTGCTTATAGTGTGCCTTTTTAAATATGCGTAAGTGTGATGTGATTTCAAAATTGTGTCTAAATAAGTCCAAAATAGCTCCTGCCATAAAAATAAAATAACTACTTCTGTTGATTAAAATAAGCACTGTAACATAGCTCAGCTGGCAGTGTTTTCTCAATGGTGTGCAAAATAATGGTGCATCTTAATGTCTGAGTCAGCAAAAAAATTACAAAATTCTAATGTAGCTAGCTCTATCTTTGCTTATAATTATTTCCTCAGACTTATTTTCAAGGATTGGGTTTACTCAGCCGAGAACATTTTTGCTGCCTACTGTCAGAAATAGTCTATAAAATATTGCAATACTGAAACAAACATCCCTATTTTTTAAACCCTCACACTCCTTGTATTATATCTGTTTATTTTTGCTAGTTTAAATTAACAAAAATATTAACTCATAGTTGCTTTAAGGGTTTTTAAATGATCAACCTTTAAAAAAAATTTTTAACATTTCTTTACTATTTGAGTCCTCCCCCAAGTAAAGTCTATTCCTGATACTTATTTATTGTCCATCTGGATGTAGTGAGGTTAGGGGCACACAACTTTCTCTCAGTTTGTATACTCAAACCTTTTAACATGCATTACAAATATTTCCCCCATTCTGTTGCTTTCTTTTTATCTGTTGTTTTGGTTGTTCATTATATTGAACTATTATATTCTTATTTAATTGTATCTGTCTGCCTTCTACTGCATTAAAAGAGAAAATAATCTCCCCTCCACAGTTAAAAGTACTCATTCAGTATCAAGAATTTGTTGGAATACAGGTGTGAGATGTGAATCTCCTTCTACACATTTTCTTTGGAGGTTATGGATTATCTAAACTTGACGGTTTCAAAGACGCAGGGTTTGTACAGCTTTTAAACAAAGTCTAGGTCTTTGTTCCCCCCAAAGAAGTATCTATTTCTCACTTTATCACACTGAGGCACAGTGCTATTCAGTGTTCATGTACCAAAGCAATCATTTCTGACATATTTTTCATTTATAACTTTAATATTTTGACCCCCTCTTTTTACCATGTTCCTAACATAGCTTTAAAAACGGGCACGGGTAGTGGGGGGCAGAGGGGATTTTCCCTTAGAATCATAGCGGAATTTTCATTAATCATCAAGAGTTAATATTTAGACAAATTCCTACAGAGTGTTATCCCCAAAAAATATATTCCTAAAATCAGAAGTCAGTGCATAGAATTCTTTGGGTAAAATGAGTCTTCAGATAAAGAAATCTCGCCCATACATCTGAATTCCATTTTACAAGATCTCCTGTTTCCCAGCTAACTCTTCCTTAGAATGTGTAAATGATGTGAAGTAAGCCCATCTTTAATCACACAGACCTGCCTGTGCCCCCAAAACAACTACTTCCTCACCCCTGGGCCTAATACCTTCATGAACGCCTTTGAGAGATCTCAAAAGTCATATACTTTTCATTCTGTTTTATTTGTGGGATTATTAGAAGTGTACAGTACACAGCAAGTGCTCAGTAAGTAAGTGAATTACAAGAAAAGGACCATTGTTTAAGGAATCCCTCTGCAAAGGGAAAAGAAAAGTAGGAAAAGCATGAAGCAATTGCAATTCCTAGCAAAGGTGCCACTGACCCAGCACTGTACCTTAAGCTCTTGCTTGGGCTCCACATTCTTGATTGTTGTGTAGTACACGTGGTGGCCATACTGGTAAGCCACCAGGTTCTGCTCCAGGTGATTCTGGGCCGGGCGCACGAACATCATCCAGTTACAAAGGGTCTCGTCAGACAACTCAAACCACAGGTCTTCGTGCAAATCCCTGTCTCTTCTGTCACCTTTATCAAGAGAAACCTGCAACCAGAGTGAAAGTAAAAAGACACACATACACAAAACCTCTAATATGATAGATATTCATGTAATGACATACAAGATATTGTTCCTGAAATTAACCAGATATGCTGATTCTCCCCTTTGTATCTAGAAAGATACTGGAATTGTGTCTTGCCGAATGGAACAGGAAAAAGATACCTTCTGAAGACTCACCTACAGAAGGATTACTTAGCAAAATCTACAAGTTAGCACCCTGAGTGTACAGCTTTGGTTGATATTTCATCATTAACTAACACATCAAAAAATGAGACTAATTAGGGGCTTCCCTGGTGGCGCAGTGGTTGAGAATATGCCTGCCAATGCCGGGGACACGAGTTCGAGCCCTGGTCTGGGAAGATCCCACATGCTGCGAAGCAACTAGGCCCGTGCGCCACAACTACTGAGCCTGCGCTTCTGGAGCCTATGCTCCGCAACAAGAGAGGCCGCGACAGTGAGAGGCCCGTGTACCGCGATGAAGAGTGGCCCCCACTCACGGCAACTAGAGAAAGCCCTTGCACAGAAATGAAGACCCAACACAGCGAAAAATTAATTAATTAATTAATTTTTTAAAAAACTGCAAAGAGGTTTTCCTAAAAACATTATGGGCACTTAACAGATAACATGAGTCGACGTAATTCTATGCTCCAGTCATAGTTAATTTGAAAAACAAGCTGTCGAGTCCCTTTTATGGGATGAATTGTGTCCCCCCCAAAATGTGTATGTTGAAGCCCTAGCCCCCCAGTAGCCCAGAATGTAACTGCATTCGGAGACACGGCTTTGCAAGAGTGGGTCCCAATCCCATCTGACTGGTGTCCTCATAGGAAGGGGAGATCAGGACACACAGAGAAGCTGCAGAGGCACCTTGCAGACAGGGACAGCCCTGTGCAAAGGCAGCCGCAGGGCAGCCACCTGCAAGCCAAGGAGAGCAGCCTCACCGGGGGCCAACCTTGCCTGCACCTTGGCCTTGGACTTCCAGCCTCTAGGACTGTGAGAAAACAAACATCGGTTCTTTAAGCTCCCCCGGTCTGTCATGTTTGATCCTGGCAGCCCTCCCAGACTAATCCAGCCCCTGAGAACACCTCTCAGAATTATTCACATTGAGACTTCGGGGACTGAAACCGTACCCTCTGTGTCATTGGTGAGAGAGAAAACGTCTCCATTTGAAACAAGTCAAGCACAGAAAGAAAACTACTAGCGAACTGCTATGAGATTGCATTAAGAGGCTTGGTGGGAAAACGCGTGCCCCTTAAAAATCGTCGGAACGAGACTGGACTATGTTGAAGCAGAAATTACCTTGAGGTGGATGTAACAGTCCTTCAGCTCCGACTCCCTGACCAGCGGCCCCTCCACGGGGCCGAACTGGGTGCGCTTGGGGATACGCCTTTTGGAGAACACACCGCCCAGGAACCTGTCGATGTACAGCACCAGGGGGAGGCTGGCCCGCGCCCGGGTCAGCACCGGCCGGTTGGGGATCGGATGCAGGGGGCCGTGCTTCGGGCACACGGACGAGTGCGCGTTATTACACTCCTCACACCCTACACGAGAGAGCAATCCTCAACGTCACAGTCTCAGGGGAAAAGTTCCAACCTGAAAAATCCCCAAATCTAAACTTCCCAGCCCAAACTCAATGCACTCCTACAGCTGCAATACCCATTCCACTGTAATACATTCCTCCTCAGAGGCCACTAAGATCCTGTACTTTTCTTCTAAAAGCAGGCAGAATTAGCTTGCGGCCTGCCGGAAATAATTTGCAGGCCGCGATTTATTCCTCTGTTGGATATTCATTCAAATAGTGGCATTAAACTTGCAAATCAATTATAACATGTCTGAAAAGAGAAAAGAGGAGCTTCTTAGGCTAAATGTTGCAAAATCTGATGAGAATTTTATAATATGTAAATTAGGTGAATTTTATAGTATGTAAATTATATCACAATAAAGCTGTTATTTAAAAACCTGACAATACTGTTTAATCAGTTTCCTCAAAGGGAGTTATAGAAGCCTTATTGTCTGGGCATGTCTAAATCAACAGAAAAAGCGCTGTTGAGTTTGAGATTTCCGTGTGTACTGTGTGAAGGTAATGCTGACATGAATGAATTTAGCATCCCATCCTTCATTCACCTGGATGACACAGTTAGCCCAGCCCTGATATGTACTTTCAGCTCATTCTGCAAGTGACCGGTGGGCACTAAGCATCCACGTTCACCCCCTTTCCCAGTGTCACCCATCTGTCAGCTCACCGCCAGAATGAGACAGGTCGAGCCACAAAACAGGAAAAAGTGGTTCACCCCCTTTCCCAGTGTCGCCCATCTGTCAGCTCACCGCCAGAATGAGACAGGTCGAGCCACAAAACAGGAAAAAGTGGTTCACCCCCTTTCCCAGTGTCGCCCATCTGTCAGCTCACCGCCAGAATGAGACAGGTCCAGCCACAAAACAGGAAAAAGGGACTGGGCCACACAGAGAGCATGCTCGTGACCCTAAACAAATCTAATTAACCAATTATAGTTTACCCAACTCTGGCTGTGTGATGACCTGACTTAGAAAATGGGTATTTCCAATTTCCACAGTTCTCCAATAATGGAGAGCTATCTTGTATTAATATTTATAACATAAAGTGACCTTGTGTGTTGTGTATTTGACTAAGGAGTTGCCTTGAAAACTTATGAATTCAAAGAAAAGCAAAATGAGGAAGCCCTTCTTTGGGCCTGGAGATGAACACTGGCCCCATGCAAACAGGCCTACCACCACGACACAGAAGGTCCAGGGGAAATACGGTGAGACCTCAAAGCTCTGCAGAGTCTCGTAACTCACAAGGGGAGATAAGGACTTTGTCATCTAGGCACGAAGTTGATGGGCAGCGGCAATGGCTTGGTGGGTGGAAGCAGGACCCACCCCCCAAGCAGGCAGGACGGACAGGCAGTCGTCCTGGGCACCTGCAGCCAGCAGACACCCGAGTTCGAACCCTGGCTCTTGAACAACTGAGCACGACCTTGGGAAAGCTGCCGACCTCACAAGACTGTGCGGAGCGTTAGTCGAGCTAGAAAAATGCAGCGCTCTGGTGCCTGGGGTGTCTTTTCAGAACAGGCGTCTTTTTATAACAGGCATTTTTTCAGGTCGGTATGAAGAGAGGTAAAGCAGGAAGGGAACTTGTGGAATCGGAAATGGCCGGATCTGCCAGGACTGGACCACATCACGGTCTGGCAGCTGGAGCTCTGGGATCAGAGACTGAGGCTGGGTCCTGACCCAGCCCCGGCCCCCTGGGGCACTGAGCAGGCCGCCCAGCTTCCCCTGGGCTTCAGTTCGCTCATCAGTACAATCAGAACTCTAGGGACAGCCAGGGCCTCCTTCACAGGCTGCCTGAGGATGGAGTGAGGGCGACACCTAGACCGGGCGCAGCATCTGCACCAGGAGCCCCGGCAGGGGCCAGCCCGCCCTGCGCCCACACGCGCTCCCGAGAGGCGGCTCTACGTACACAGGTCGTGCGGGTCGAAGGGCCGAGGGGGGTCAGGCTCCCAGTCGTCCAGGTCTGTGTCTCCGCCGTCCTCCTCCTCCTCCTCCGAGTCTTCTGAATCCTCCTCATCCTTGGCCTCCAGTCTGGCCATGGGGCTCTGCAGGGTCGCCAAAGGGTCCGTGCCACCCACACCCTCAAGCGAAGGTAGCACCTGGCTGTGCACCGGCAACGAGGCCTGGACGACATTTAATCGTAACGTTAGTACAGCCTGTTTGGGGTTAGCCAGGACACACGCAGAACACAAGGTTTGGGCGCAATACTCTTCTCGCCAGCTCCCTTCGAGGCCCTGCAGAAATGACTCTTATTTCCATCTATGGGCTGTAATAAGGGATCTGTTTTCCTTTTTTGCTGTTTCTGCCCAACATCTGGGCTCTGCCGGTGCCAGCAGGAGTTTCAGATCCCACGAGCCCCTGACCACATGCTGGGGACTGTCGTGCCGATCCCAGCCTTCACCTCAAGTCCCACTTCCTTGCTCTCTCAGCCTTTCCAAACCTGCATGAGGGGCCTGCCCTGTCTCCCCGGAGACTTCAAATATGAAAGTAATGAACCCTTCCAAACCCTCCTGGAACATGTGTGGTATCATCAGCCTCAGTTTGGTTTGGGGTAGGGACCCTCCTGCCTTTGCAGGGGGCCACACCATAATGCAGGTAAAGATCTGACCCACCTTCAACCACGTGGCTTTAAAATTGAACACGTGGTGCAAGACGCAGTTGGTAAAATTCAGTGGGTACCAGCTCTCCTGTCACACACTTCAGAGAGGCCGAGGTTTGTAAGTAACAAGGAAAGAGATGCCTATTTTGTTCATCACACTGAAATTAGTCTCTTGCAAATAAGACACGGTTTGGGTCATGGATTCGATTAACTTTACCAAATACACCGGAGGAAAATAATGGTACCTTAAAAGTTCTCACCTTCTAAATAAGCGGCCTCGGGATATATACCACTCAGATCCCTCTGACGCAAGCGCATTTCTCCTGCTCCGTTAGCACCATTACTCATACTCAAGCCATGCCCTCCCCCTGTTCAACAAGTAAGACACGTGTTTGGAAGTGCCTACTCCCTTTTTTCTTTGTCTTTCCTCGCCTAAAATGCTCTTCCCTCGGCAACCGTCTAAACCCCGTCCTCGTCGTCTGCTTTCTCTGGGAACAGCGTCCGCTCTCTGCTCTGACCTTCTGCAGCCCCTGGAGTCACAGAATCCCACCCAGCGACACCGTCCAGCCTGGGCTTCACGTTTCCTCACACTGCCCACCAGGCAGCCCGGATGGTTCTGGAACAGCTCAGGGATGTTCCCGTGGAGTCAAGACCTCCCCGACTTCCCTCTCGAGTTACACCAAGTAAGTGCCCCCTCTGTGCCCCATGAAGACAGTTCCTCCAGTACTTCAAGACCCAAACCCCTAATGCACTGACCCATTGCTCACGGTCCTGCTGTGTCCATTCACCCCTCAGCGGATCCCCATCAGCTTGCACCAGCGTTTACTGGAGACCGCCACGTCCTAGCGCTCCCCATTTGGAAGTGGCAGGTCACTGGGTCCTCTTGTCTGCTCAAAGAGCGCTACTGAACCCTTTTTCTCCTGCTCAGGAATTACATAGCTGATTTTTACTTAAATGGCCATGTATCTCTAGTAAATTTCATTTTATTGTCTTTTCTGTTCTTTCAGTCCGCCAAGATCTTTCAGAATCTTGGTTCTGACATGTCACACCTTAGCTGTTCCTCATAGCTTTGTCTCCATTGCCAATTCGTGTGCATTTCCCTGGGAGCCCAGCTTGCCTCTCGAACTGTACCTCACGCAAGCAGACCACAGGCTTTGGAGTCAGACAGATTTCGATTAAGATGCTGGCAAGTTAACACACTTCTCTGAACCTTTGTTTCTTTATCTGTAAAATGGGCATGGTAATACATACCTCATAGGTTGTTGTGAGGATTAAGTGGAACAATGTGTATATGAGGCCAGTAGTAGAGTGTCTGGCATTTAGTAAGTGCTTAATATTAATAGTAATAGATTATTATTATTATCTAAGTTCTTTAAGGACCGAGGTGACAGCATGTATTTCCTTTACAACCTTAAAAGGCTGCTGGCCACATAGCAGGTATCCAATGAAGATTAGTTTGTGGAAATACATCTGGCCCTTTGGGAAATGATATTCTGCCGCTCTTCAGAGAAACATCCTTTCTCAGTGGTGCATCTAAGAACCTCTCAAACTCTGTAAAGAAACAATATTACAGAATCTGACCTGCCAAGGCAGTTAAAGGTCACTGCCCAACATGGGAAACCCTCAGGCTGAAGAAGGCAGATAAAATCAGTTACCTCAGATAGCACATGCGTGTTTTAACATGCATTCACTTAACCCAGGAGCCAGACTCTTGCATGACATTCCATCTGTAGCTCAGGGCCTTTCAGAAGTGTAGACAGGAGGACAAAATTCTGGGAGGTATTTCTGCTTCAACTTCAATAACAACAATAAAATGCCCACTGACATGAGGAGTCAACAAGCAAAAGAATAGGGACTTCTGGCAACAGAACTGCAACTGCCACCCCCTCTGCACCCTGATCTGATCGGCTCCCACTTGCTGTCTCAGAGCGCAGCTTCGATATCACCCTTTACTCTAAGCCACTCAGAGCTTATGCCAGCCTTAGTGATGAATGTTATCACACACTGAACAAACCAAAGCATATATCCACCTCCACTCCTCATAAATTCTTTATCTCTTTGCAGAGCCAACCTGAAAGAATGGATTCAGCAATTGGGAGTTAACTCCCATGAAGTTGAGCTGTATTTTTCCCCAACAGATGCTGCTAGAAAGACTGCGGGTCAGGCAAGTTACTGCTGGCTTCTCGCCACTGCTGAGAAAGCTGACATCAAAACAGACGGACAACCTCCTCGTCCCTGGGCTGGAACTCTCCTCAAAGGCTGTGGCAAAGAAAAGGCTTGAAGCCTTCAGCATTTCCTAGAGGGACCGATGCTAAAGCACAGGTGGAACATATACCAGAATCATGCAAGTTACCGTCGAAAAGGGATGGAAAGTGGGGATAATCATTTGTAGGTAAGAACCGTGTATTTCAGATAGCATGGACCTTAACACACAGTAGGAATGCATTACAGGTTTGTTTCACTAATAATTCAAATTCAACTGACATTTACGGCGTGCCAGAGGAATCTAAATTCCTCTGAGGCCAGATCACTTTACCACCCAGCTCCTAAGTGGCAGAGAGGAAATCCACATTCTGACTCTGCCCTGCTTTTCTGCTACATCACAATGGCCCCTGTGGACTGGAGTCGATTCAAGGAGAAGGTAAACAGCGCATACACCGTGAGTACCCGAGCGACGAGCAGCGAGGTAACACACCTGCTCCTGAGGCAACGGCCCGGCAGCAGGGCGGGGAGCCGTGGTGCCAACTTCCCTTAGAGGAAAAGATTAGTAACAAAAATAGTTTACGCCCGTTCATTTTGTCACACACGATAAAGCGTGGCGAGAGGAAAAGGAATTTGTTAAACTCGTGGTATACCTTCTCCTTCCCACTTAACATCACTCTCGGTAATTATTTCTGAAGCGACATAATGCATTTCAGTATACAATTTATCTGAGAGTGAAACATGAAACTACACTGGACAGCAGCAAACACAACAGAATGCTCCGGGTTCCTACTGAGACCAATTATGAGGGCAGCATATTTTCCTCTCAGTGTGTGGGGAGCCACACATGTTCCTTTTCAGAAACAAAACGGAGACTGTGCTTCTAGGTCTGGAGAGTCCCTTGCCTTCCTTACGGACGAGGGAATGCGTATATGAAAAAGGTTTCAAATGGATTTTGCCACCACTACCGACAATTGAAAAAACAGGCACCTTTTTGCTAAGGATTGAAAAAAAAAGCACCCATCACCTATGTTAAACCCTCACTCTAACTTTCTATCCAGAATCTATCCAGGTCATGGAATTAACTGATAATCACTGAGGTGTTATAGCCGGAAATAAAAACCGTGCGGGTTGAAAGGAAACTGCAATAAAGACAGATGCTAAGGCAATGGCTGTACTGCCTGTTATGCCGGGTTCACAGAGCTGTCTGAGAACAACTTTTCTTTTGTACAAAACATAAACAGGCAGATTGTTTCTGGAGACTGGAGAAGAGGAAGGGCCCTCTAAGGTGCAAATAGCAACAAAACCTCTAATTAAAATGATACCTTAACATTAAAGCAACAAAATAACCACTTTCCTTATCAGATTGGCAAAATATTCAAAGAATGCAAATACCCAACGTGGCAAGGGCGTGTGGAAATGGGCGATCTCATACACTGTTGGTGGGAATGTAAACTTTTTCAGCATCTGAAAAGCAATTTAGAAAGTCCTATCAAAATGACTTTCTCATTTATAATGACAAATTTCAAACCTATATCAAATAGAGAGAATAGTATAATACATGTTGTGTACCCATCACTTGGCTTCAACAATTATCAACTCAGAGCTCACCTTCCTTCAGCTGTTCTCCCGCCCACCTTCCCCCTCACTCGATTGTTTTGAAGCAAACTTCAAACATTATATATTTTCATCTCTAAGTAGTTCAGTAGATATCTCTACAAGAAAAGGACTTTTATATTTTATTTATTATCATACCTAAAAAATAATCATTCCTTAACATCACCAAATATCCAATTATTGTTAGGATCTCCCCAATTGTCTCATAATTTTTTTTTACAGTTGGCTTGTTCAAATCAGGACCCAATCAAGGTCCACGTGCTGCATCTGACTGCTATGTCTCTGAAGTCTCCTTTAATCTGTAAGTTCCATTTCTCTTCTTTTCTTCTGCAATTTGTCTGCTTCCCGCAGTCTAGATGGTGCTAACTGCATCCTTGTGTGTCTTGTAACTTGTTCCATTTTGTTTACTGTGCTTCCTATTAGTTGGCAGTGAAATCTAGAGACTCGATCAGATTCAGGTTCAATTTTGGGGGAGGAATACCTCTTATGTGGAAAAATACAGTGCTGTATGTCAAGAGGAGGTACACAACACCAGGAACCCTATAATGAATGTTCTCTCTTTTTAGTGATATTGACAATGTTCAGGGGGTAAGTTGATCCATTCATTACAAAGTGCCTCATCAGCTTTTTTCTGATGATAGGAGATGAAAAATGGTGAGACTCTAAGCCAGTCGTCCCCCCTTTCTTTATTAGTTGGATGCCTCTATAATGAAATTTCCCTCATCAAGTGATTGTTTACCTGTGGACACTCGGGGGGAAAGGCTGGATTCTTTCCAGCCATTTACCACTTTTCCTAATAATGTGGTGGTCCCCTAGCAGCCTCAAAAAGTGACCAAAGAGTTATTTCTTTTCATATCAGTATGAACTTGTGGATTTTAAATATATTTAATGTGTTTCAATCTACTGTAGATATTTTTCCTTTTTCATGAGTCAAATTGTCCCATTTTGGCCCCTTCAAGTTAGATCTTGAGTTTCTTCCCAGGACCCCAGAAGAGAAGTTTTTACTCGCTTCCTTGCATTCTGATAAGACAAGATGTTTCAGGCACATCTTGTACATTTTCTGCCCCAGGGCTAGAATCTGTCGTTTTTCTAAGTAGCCCTGATTCCTTTTATTGGAAAACTGTAGTTAGAGACTACATCATTGCTACTGGACTGATGACTTCATCTAAACCTTTTCAGTGGCCAGAACTAGAAAACATGTTTTTTAAGAGAAAAAAAAGTCATGAGTTCATACTGATATTCTAATTCAAATTTAGGATTCTAACTTTGTATTTAAAGTGTTTGATTTTTATATTTGTATCTTTTTTCACTTTCACAAAAATCTTGGTTCTTAAATAATTTAAAATGTGACTACCTTTAGTCTCTATCATTTCTCTTTGGGGAATTTATTCTAAGGAAATAATCTGATATGACGTCTGTGAGAATGTTCTTTATAGTAGCAAAAAAGAAAGAAAGAAAGAAAGAACATACATATAAAACAATAGATGGAGAATATAAATAATAGAACATCCCCATAATAGAATACTATACAGCCAACAAAAATGATGATGTAGCTTTTCAGGATGTTATTAAAAGAAAAAAATATCATCAAGATGAAAGCTACTTTAAAAGAAAAAAATATCAAATACACTGGCTAAAATACAGTCAACTATTGAATAAACATATAAAACCCCAAACGAAATATTAGCAGACCAAATCCAAATCCAGACATATATGAAAAGGAGCAAATAGAATTTATTACAGAATGCGAGGCTGGATTAACTTTTAAATATCAATTAATATAATCCACCCTATTAACAGTAAAGAGAAAAATCTCAACAGATTCAAAAGGAGCATTTGATAAAAATCAGCATCCATGAATAATAATCAACATCAATCAATAATAAACACGCATTAAAAACTATAAATAAAGGGAGCTTTCTTAATCAATGTGTTCTTTTTATAAAAATCCTGCACTAGGGACTTCCCAGCAGTCCAGTGGTTAAGACTCTGCACTTCCACTGCAGGCGGCGCGGATTCGATCCCTGGTCGGGGAACTGAGATCCACAAGCCAAGCCATACAGTGCAGCCAAAAAAAAGAAAAGAAAATCCTGCACTAAACATCATTCTTAATAGTAAAGTAGTGAAAGTTTTTCCTCTGCGATCAGGAAGGAAAATGAGAAATCTACAAACCTACTAGCACCTCTGTTCAGTAATGTATTGGAGATCCTAGCCAGCAGACCAAGGGGGGACAAAAGAAGAAATAAAAAATAAAAGATGTAAGTGAGCAAACATAACAAAACAGAAACAGAGTTATAGACAAAGAACAAACAGGTGGTTACCAGAGTATCGGAGGGTGGGGGAAGGAAAGAAATAGGTGAGGCAGATTAAGAGGTACAAACTTCTAGTTGCAAAATAAGTGAGTCATGGGTATGAAATGTACAGTGTGGGGAATACAGTCAGTGAGTAATATCCTTGTGTGGTGACATATCATAACTAGACATCGCGGAATGTATGAAATGTATACAAAAAAATCATTATGTTGTGTAACAGGAACTAACACAGTATTGTCGGTCAATTATACTTCAAAAACAAACATAAAAGCTTATAGAAAAAGAGATGCCCCTTGTGGTTACCAGAGGTGGTGGATGGGGGAGGGGGGATTGGATGAAGGTGGTCAAAGGGTAAAACTTCCAGTTACAAGATAAATAAGTCCTAGGGATGTAATGTACAATGCAATAGATATAATGAACACTGCTGTGTGCTATATGTGAAACTTGTTAAGAGAGTAAATGCTAAGAGTTCTCATCACCAAAAAATATTTTTTTCTATTTGTTTAATTTTGAAGATGACGGATGTTCACTAAACTTATCGTGGCGATCACTGCACGATGTAGGTAAGTCAAAACATTATGCCGCACACCTTGAACTTATAATACAGTGCTGTGTGTCAGTTATATCTCAATAAAACTGGAAGGAAAAAATCCAGCTTTGGATTTTTTATGCTTATATCAGAAAGAAGGAAAAAAATCCAGTTTTGGATTTTTTTCCTTATATTGGAAAGAAGTAAAAATGTCAGTAATCATAGACAACCTGACTATTTATCAAGAAAATCAGAAATAGAACTTAGAAAATAAAATTTAAAAAAATCATACCATAATTTACAATACCATCAAAAGACACCAAATATCTAGGAATAAATCTATCGAAAAACCTCTACCCAGAAGACAATTTTCAACTTTTATTTAAAACTCAAGGATACTATGATATATAAAATAGATAACCGACAAGGACCTACTGGGACTTCCCTGGTGGTGCAGTGGTTAAGAATCCACCTGCTAATGCAGCGGACACGGGTTCGAGCCCTGGTCTGGGAAGATCCCACATGCTGCAGAGCAACTAAGCCCGTGCGCCACGACTACTGAGCCTGCGCTCTAGAGCCCACGAGCCACAACTGCTGAAGCCCATGTGCCTAGAGCCCGTGCTCTGCAGCAAAGAGAAGCCACCGCAATGAGAAGCCTGCACACCGCAACAAAGAGTAGCCCCTGCTTGCCGCAACTAGAGAAAGGCCGCACGCAGCAACGAAGACCTAACGCAGCCAAACATAAATAAATAAAATAAAATAAAGGACCTACTGTGTAGCACAGGGAGCTATACTCAATATCTTGTAATAACCTATAATGGAAGAGAATGTAATAAAAGAATACATATATTTATACACGTATGTATAACTGAATCACTGTGCTGTATACCTGAAACTAATACAACATTCTAAATCAACTATATTTCAATAAAAATTTTAAAAATAAATAAACTCGTGGATAGATCATATTTACAGATTGGAAGACTCAATATTATAAAGATGTCAGTGATTCACAAACTGATCCATAGATGCAACGAAATGCCAGTAAGTTTCCTGCAGGACTTCGGTGGAAACTTCAGGCTGATTCTAAAATGTGTATGGAAAAGCAAAGGGCCAAGAAACTCTTGAAGAAGAACAAAGTGGAGGGAGGATCACACTCCTGGATGTATTATGGTACTTTCATAAAACTGAACACGATATAGCGATAAAAATAGAAGGGAAGGAAACCGCGGGGGCACCCAACAACATGAACAACGTGACTCTCCCACGCAGAATGTTAAACCAAAGAACAAGACAAAAAGGGGAGTTCCCTGCTGGTCTAGTGGTTAGGATTTTGCGCTTTCACTGCCGTGGCCTGGGTTCAGTCCCTGATGGGGAAACTGAGATCCCACAAGCTGAGTGGCAAGGCCAAAATAAAAATTAAAAAAAAAAAAAAAAAAAAAGACAAAAAGGAAACCATACTAAGGTATTCTGTTCATATAAAGTTCAAAACCATGGAAAACCAGTCTACAGTGTCAGCAGGCAGGAGAGTGTGACCTTTGAGGAGAAGGGAAGGAGAAGTGATTAGGAGAGAGCGTGAGGATGGCTTTTAGGAGATGGTAATGTTCTATTATTTAATCTGGGTGTTGGTTACAGAGTGTGTTCACTTCGTGGTATATCATTGCATTATTGCTTATAAGTTTTTGCACTTTTCCATATGTATGTTATAATTTAATTAAAAAGTTTAAAAAACAGTAAGGAAATATGGGGGACATAAAGCAAATTACACAAATAACGTGGAAAAGAATAGATATAAAAATGAGCACAGAGAGGATGTTAGATATAGAAAGCAGAATCAATATACTCACACTGATATTCCTGGAAAAGTGAACATATCAAATGAAACTGAATAGATCTTCAAAAACCTAATAGATGAAAATGTTCCCGAAACAGAGTCTTAACCTATACATGAAAAGGACACACCCTGTCCTAGGGAATTCTGATTCAAATGCTGGTGAAGTCATTAGACTTCAAAGAAAAACTTCAAGGATAAAGAAACACTCAAACAGCCATTAAGATAGAAAAGGAATGAGGAAAATAATCAAAATTAGACTCAAGATTTGTATAAATTAAATGCCAGGAGATAATGGAGCAAAATTCTAAGTAGCTGTGGTTACTGAACAGAACATAAATACATTAGTTACAATAATAATGCAACTAACACCAAACACTGGGGGAGGAGAGGAGGGGGAGGAAGTGTCAGTGTGCTGATGTCAGGTCATCGCAGCAAGAGCTGAGGACACAGGGGACCGGAGCCCAAGGCCGGTTAGGAAACCGTGAGGACTCCAACCTCTTTCCGGTTCATCTCCATTTGCTTTCCTTCTATTACACTCAAGTAAATTTAAGTTTAAAGCATTTAGATTAATAATAGCATTTAGGGCACAATTTTCCCCTGCTTGTTTATCTTTGTCTGTTTTATGTCTGGGAGGAAGTCTAGAATAATAGTTACCAATTGTAAATTAATGAGGATGTTCCTGGACAGAATTTGTTTGTTTGGGTTTTTTAATGTACTTCTCTTTTATTTTGTATTGCTTCAACTTTTTATTAAAAAGAAATCATTACTCCAAATATTAGTGAATGAATTAATCATCTATGAAACACAAAGGCATTTCATTTTATTTTTTTCCTTCCAAGTTGTAAAAATGAATTAAATCTATCCATTGCTTGCTTGGTGGAATCAATAAATATTCACAGAAATGGACATGATTTGTTTTATCAAGAGTAAACTTAATTAGTACAAAATTACTAAAATAAAATAGTAACTCTGCAACAGAACATTTGTGTCTCCCCAAAGTTTATACATATGTCGAAACCTAATCCCCATTGTGACGGTGTTAGGAGGTGGGGCCTCTGAGAGGTGATTAGGTCATGAGGGTAGAGCCCCCATGAATGGGATTAGTGCCCTTATACAAGACTCCAGAGAGCAGCCTCACCCCTTCTGCCATGTGAGGGCACAGCCATCTGTGAACAGGAAGAGGGCTCTCACCAGACAACAAATCTATTGGCACTTTGGTCTTGGACTTCCCAGCCTCCAGAACTGTGAGAAATAAGTTTCTGTTGTTTGTAAGCCACCCCGTGTATGGCATTCTGTTATAGCGGCCCAGATGAACTAAGACAAGTTCTCATTCAAGATGGCAGACCCACAAAATTGTAGGTCACTACCAGTCAGGAATAAATTCAACCATAACTGCTATGATGAAGACTCCTAATTCTCGCTAGATTTCATAAATAATATCAAAACAATTACTGTTCATTTTCCAAATTTTAAAATGCAAGTTTCCAAATCACCTACTAAAAAATTTTAAAAGCAGAAAGTGCTTACTAATGAGAATTTACTTGATAATTACTCATGACACTCAGTGGTATAGCTAAATAACAGTCATACTAGCCAACATGAAAATAAAACTATTTGGATTCACATTCCCTTGAGGGTAAGACTGACAATATCTAGTTTCTGCACCTTCCTTATCACTTTTGCAACCTGGAGGAAAATAACGAAGAAGTCCCTCAAAGTCAAGTAGGATATATTAGAAATATAGATAAAAGGAAATAAATGTTTTAAAAGAAAACCAAGAAGAATCTCAATTCTCTGAAAGTAGAATGAGGAAGGTTGCCGCTAAATATATATGTAATTTAAGCAGGAATTTTTCCCTAATATTTAAAAATAGATTGTCATACTAAGTAAGTCAGAAAGAGAAAGACAAATATCATATGATATCACTTGTATGTGGAATCTAAAATATGATACAAATGAATTTATTTACAAAACAGAAACAGATACACAAACATAGACAACAAACTTATGGTTACCAAAGGGGAAAGGAGGGGGAGAGATAAATTTGAAGTTTGGGATTAGCAGATACAAACTACTATATATAAAATAGATAAACAACAAGGTCCTACTGTATAGCACGAGGAACTATATTCAATATCCTGTAATAAACCATAATGGAAAAGAATATGAAAAAAGAATATATATATTATATATATATATAACTGAATCACTTTGCTGTACACCAGAAACTAACACAACATTGTATATCAACTATAATTCAATAATGTAAAAAAAATACCAAGTACTAAAATGTTTCCCAATTTCCATAGACACTTTTGAAACTCAGGATTACTCTTTGGAACTTGAACCAATACCCAGTTGATATGCTTATTTTAATTTAATGCTTGAATTCCCCTGACAAATCATTTTTTTATTACCACGCTATTGCAATGTATACTGGTTGGAGTGTGTTAGTGTCATGTCCTGCTTTGTTTTCATTAACGGACATTGAGAATATTCTAAACGCATGAGAAATAGACATCCAGAGAATGCACAGTACAGAGGGTTGGGGGCATTCCAGGGAAGGGTAACTTCAGTATTACCCACAATCAACAAAAAGGCAAAAAAGCAACTCATTACCTGCTGAGCTGTAGCATCCTGTTGGACATAAGCTACCTGGCCTGGGTCTGTAAACAGCGTCTAAACAAACAACAACAAAAACTTATCAATAGATCGTTAGACAGCTCATCTACACAGGAAAAATTATACTACTGCTAAGCACCAATTCTTGAGACAGTTAACTACCAAATAGCTAGTAATAATCTTTCGTTAACAAAGAAGATAAAGATAGTACTCTTACATTTTGCTAAAGCCTTTCATCCAGATGGCTCCAAAGAGATTGTGAAAGCTAACCATCTCTATTGGCTAACATACTTCATACTTCAGGAGTTTACTCTAAAGCAAAGTCTCTCCTGAGACTGAATGTCACACTTGATTAAAACGGCATGCTATGAACAGGGGGGCATGCATTCAACACGTAACACTCTATCACAGGAGTAGCCTTGCAATTAAATGAAAATAGTTGGAGATATACCGGCAAACAGAAGAGTACTGTATTCCCAAGGATTACAACTCTTTCAAATATAAATGCACACTCATTACCACAAGAGAAGTAGAAGGAAAATAAATTGAGTTTAATGTTGCACAGATTCTGTTTTGGATAAAAGCCAGTAACATCATAATTTTAAAAGTTCTGATTATAAACACATAATTTGGGCCGTGGTGCAGCAAAGATAAATGGAGAAGGAAAATCTTCAAAATGATTTTAGCCAGGGTACCACAGAAAATCTCCAGTCCAGAGTATTCTTTCTAGAGACTTTAATTTGCGCGAGGCTTTAGCAAACCTATGGGCATAAGAACTAAGGTTAAGTGTTGATTCCAGAGAACCGTAAAAGAGAATTTCAGCCAGTGTCAGATTTCTTGTATTTGACAATAAAAAAAATTATCATAATTCAGACATTTAGTAACACAGTAATGAACCAAAAGTTGGTCACAGGACATTCTTCACATAATCTACATGCACTTATTTTAATACAGCTAGGGGACTAAAACTAAGAAAGGACATTCCAAAAGTACCATCTGACTATTAGGCACGTTCATCTTTATGTAGATTTGAAAGGTATTTATTAGGTGGGTCCCATGTCTTCTTGGGAGTGATTTGAGTCTCTTGATTAAATATTGCATGAGGGCAAATTTTTATTACCAGGATCCTACTATAAACCATGGAACTGATTTCTCTTTTAATGTGTTTAAAAGTGCTTTGTACACTGTAAAGTGCTGACAATACAAACTAACATTTTTTTTTAATATTTATTTATTTTGGCTGCGCCCGGTCTTAGTTGTGGCACACAGGATCTTTTTAGTTGCAGCATGCAGACTCTTAGTTGCAGCATGCGTGCGGGATCTAGTTCCCTGACCAGGGATCAAACCTGGGCCCCCTGCATTGAGAGCGTGGAGTCTTACCCACTGGACCACGAGGGAAGTCCCATACAAACTAACATTTATATATTGGGGAATATTCGTGTCATGCATTTGGAAACTAAAATTCAGAGTCACTGGCAAAAAAATGAAAGTAGCTGTAATCGTACAGTTTTTACCTGTGCTTCTATTACAGGTCTACACATCAGTAAGTTATTAGTAAATAGCAGTTAATAAGCTAGTAGGATCCCTCGTTTAACTGAAAAACTCTGCATGTTTTCACTGATCTGTCTTGATTAAGTTACCATGTTTGGCCTGGTTGTTGATACCTTAGGAAAAGTAAAAGCTGATAATCTTGTTAATAAAATCAATCAGGAACTTCGCTAGTGGCACAATGGTTAAGAATCCACCTGCCAATGCAGGGGACACAGGTTCGACCCCTGGTCCAGGAAGATCCCACATGCCGCAGAGCAACTAAGCCCGTGCACCACAACTACTGAGCCTTCGCTCTAGAGCCCGTGAGCCACAACTACTGAAGCCCAAGCACCTAGAGCCCATGCTCCACAACAAGAGAAGCCACTGCAATGAGAAGCCCACGCACCACAACACAGAGTAGCCCTTGCTGGCTTCAACTAGAGAAAGCCCGGGCTTAGCAATGAAGACCCAACACAGCCAAAAATAAATAAATTTATAATTTAAAAAAAATCAATATCGGGCTTCCCTGGTGGCGCAGTGGTTGAGAATCCACCTGCCGATGCAGGGGACACGGGTTCGTGCCCCGGTCCGGGAAGATCCCACATGCCGCGGAGCGGCTGGGCCCATGAGCCATGGCCTCTGAGCCTGCGCATCCGGAGCCTGTGCTCCGCAATGGGAGAGGCCACAAGAGTGAGAGGCCTGCATAATGCAAAAAAAAAAAAAAAAAAAATCAATATCAATAGTCAGTTGGGGAAAGAACTCATTCGAGGTTAGTGCTCTAACTCCTTATTACATTTAATTTAAATAAATAAACCATATCTTCCTCTGCCCAGTTGGTTATAAGCTCCTTGAGAGCATAAATCTTATATGAATATTTCCTGTATCACCAGCAAATAGCACAGTGACTGGCAGAGAGTAAACCTAAGTAATTGGTGAATTAACTGATTAACAAACAAACTATAAACCACAGTCCTTCACATGCCTGCGCAGCTTCCACGGGATGGATGTAGACCAGCGTGTGCTCCGGACCATCCACTGACGCGTAAGAGGCACCATCTGCCGTGTACACCACCTGCTGTGGTGGACGGACCTGGTCATCGGTGTAGACAATCTGGGCCACAGTTCCAGCGTCTGGAACAAAATGCACCTGGGGCAAAAAAAAAAAAAAAAAAAAAATAACCGGCAAGTATGTAGCAACCACCCTTGTGGAACAAAACCTGTCTCACAAAGACGCAGGACTGACCGAGAACATTACACACTTGCATTTCTAAAAGATCCCCACTGAAAGGAGAACTCAACTGATACGCCTTCATCTATGCTGAGTTAGCGACTTGGCAACAGGATCCAAGGACCTTGTCACTGACTTATTGCTCAATATTAGGCAACCAATTTAAAGTTCCCTTTGCCTCAAATGTCCAATGCAGGTATCTCTTTCGGGGAGTACTGACAGGGTGGTTCACTGACCCTGGAAATGTGACAGAAGATGCATGGTTGACAACATTACCGAACTACAAAATACAAATTATTTGTAATGTGAAAAAAAATGTCAAGATTCAAAAACCAGTTGCTTTCAACACATCATAAGAATTCTACCTTATAACTAACAGTGCCTTTTGGCAAACACATTAAAACAAGGTCACTTTCTTTCCTACAAATTCTTTCATACTCCAAGGCCGGTCTGGAGGCGAGTTGGTAAACGTTTGCTGACTCGGTGAATGTAACAGAACTCTCCCTTGCCAACTAGGTAACAATACAAAAAATTCTAAGTGAGTACTTTTAAGGGGTTTTGGACAACTATTTCAGTTGTCACCAGGGGAAATAATTTTCTATCTACCAAGAACTAAAGCAGAAACTGGATTCTGTAAAGTGCTTTCGAGTAGTCAGCTTTGGAGGTTCTTGAAGGCTGGCATACAGCCTAGTATCTGATATTGAAGGTACAAAGCAGATGGTCAAAGAACACATTTGGGAGAGAAATAGTTTATGTGCTGATATTGAGGTTAGACCCTCTTAGGTCGGATTCCTTCCTCTTACCCTGTCTTGGCTTTAGACCTAACTTTTTTATTTCAGTTTTTTTCCAGTGGAGAATAGTAGATCCCGAAGATGACATAAGCTAATTCAATCCCCAGAAAGAAAAATGGAGACCCAGTGAAGTCAAGCACCAACCACATAAGTAAAACAAACCTCCACTTCTATACTAAGCGCTTAGTCCAGCTTCTACATAAATCTGCTTTGCCCATGAAGATACAGTTTGCATCCATACGAGAATTAGGCTTCTAAGATATTTGCGCAGTTTTAAGTGCTGCAAAATAATTTTGTGAGTTTAGATTTGCTCATTGACATCAAAATCTTGAACTAGTTTCAATGCTTAAAAAAGAAAAAATAAAATTTCCTTAAGAGTTATCCAAACTCTTCAACTTGGTCTTCAACACCCAGTACTGGGCTAAATCAGAATTCCTGGTTGGGAGAAGGAACAGTGGGAGGAGGGGGGCAATAAAGGGTGCTGAGCTCTGCCATCTACCATCTGGTTACCCACAAATGTGGACCCTATTTATTAATGAACTACATTTTTGTTTATAAACAAAATACACCAAAATATATAGCTACATGAAAGTAGCCTTCCAAATAGTTTCCATGAGAACCAAAACAGCATTCTCAATTATTCTGCTGGAAGCATCTCTGGAACTGTTTTGCTCAGTATTCAAACTCAGACTTTCAAATCATACCAGGTGATCAATTTTATGTATTGTAAATTTGTTATATTGCTTAAATTAAATAAGATGTGTATATTTAAAGGTTTCAATGTTAATTTTCTGATTTGGGTAATAATACTATGGTTATATAATTTGATGAAAATTAAATTAAAATTACATATATATTATAATGCTTTAAAATGAAGTGTTATACTTTGGTCACATGTAAACACGGCTCCCTATGAGTGCTGACTCTTCTCAAAATTCAAATGCATACCAAAAATGCAGAGGTTCGCCTTTGCTAAGAATAGTCCAAAGAACGTGTAGCTGGTTAGGGTAGCAATTTGAAAGGCAGAGATCACTGGTTACAGCAGCATCTGAATAAGCGACTAACCTCCAGAGCTGTGGATTCAATGGGACAACTTTCAATTAGAGGTTTACATCCTGAATTTGAGAAGAAATGGAAAAGCCACTCACTCTACAGGCATACCTTTGTACTTCATTACACATGAAGAAACAAAACCCTTTCCAGGATAACATAAAGAAAACCTCCAGTTTGAAGCTTTCAGCACCAATACCATGTAATAAAACGGAGCAGTGAAGTGGATTATGACAATAAAACAGGGGAAAGGCAGAGAAGCCATGAGTGGTATGTAGCTCCGCAAAATCACAGCACCCCACGTTGCTGGAGTGTCCAAGGTGCTGAAACGCTGCCCGTTCCTTCTGCACCAGTTCTGCAAGTCAGCTTCCTCCCAACCACTCATCACTGCATAGGAGCTTCTATTTCTCTAGCTGTCAGCAAACTGTACCAACTAAAAAACTGCTGTCAATGCCCAGCTGGAAGACCACTCTTCACCTGTGCGGCATTCTCCTCATGCTCTGCAGCCGGAGGCCACACGTGTGAGCTTTCATCTTTGGAATCCATCCTTTCTTTGCTGGACAGCGTCCTGGGCACCTAGAGCAGCTCGGGGTGAAGGACAGTCATCTGCCTACCACGTGAGTGTTCATCAAGGACAAAAAGGCCTCTCTGCAACGTGCCTGAAAAAAGAGAGAAAAGGACCCAAGACTTTAACTAAATGAATGCATTTTAATAAATTACAGTTTCAACCACAAAAAGGGGGGAAAAAAGCTTTGTGAAAGATTACACACCTGGGCAAAAAGGTAAAAATGAAGAAATTATTTGGAATAATGATGCAATGTATTGCATACTTGCTCTGCTCTGGGCACAGTTAGGTGGATGGAACCTTCATCACAAATGCTGACGGCAGTCCTCTTAGCTCTCCTGAGAAGGATGAGGCCCCCAGATGCTAAATGCAGGGAAGTGCTGGGTTCACACCAAGACTCGCTGCTGCTCGGCCAGCTCGTCCCTCCCTTGCACACTTGTTTAAAATATTTTATTTATTTAGGTTGTGTCAGATCTCAGTTGCAGGCACACGGGATCTTCACTGAGGCATGCAGGATCTTTTCGTTGTGGCACACAGGCTCTTTCTTGCGGCACTCGGGCTTCTCTCTAGCTGTGGAGTGCGGGTTTTCTCTTCTCTAGTTGTGGTGCGTGGGCTCTGTAGTTTGCGGCACTCAGGCTCTCTTGTTGAGGTGCGAGAGCTCAGTAGTTGTGGCGTGCAGGCCTAGTTGCCCCAAGGCATGTGGGATCTTAGTTCCCCAACCAGGGATCGAACCCAAGTCCTCTGCTTTGGAAGCCGATTCTTTCCCACTGGACCACCGGGGAAGTCCCTGCACACTTGTTTAGACACTGACTTCCTATACCACCAACTCAAAATGAACAGTAGAATAATAAAAGTCACAAAACGAGGAAAAACTGGCAGGCAGAAGGAGCTGAATTTTCTGGGCCACAATTTGGTGAATACAAATATAAACTCTGTTTCCCATTCGGTCCATACAGGGGTGATGAGTGAGCAATCAAACATCAACTAAACATCGATGCGCACAAAATTTACACCTTGAAACATTATTATTTTCCAAAATAGATGTTTTAATCAATCTTCCCTTCTGATGATGATAAAACACTGACATTTTAAAGGTCACATGAGATCTGCTGTTTATCAGGGCAGCCAGGCCTGATACACCTCCTCCCACCAGCCCATTAAATAGCAGGACAGGAAAGGCCAAACTGCTCAGAACACCATTCAACTAAAGGTCAGAAAGACCACTGCCCAGGGATTGCGCTGGTGGTCCCGTGGTTAAGGCTCTGCCTTTCAATGCAGGGGGTGTGTGTTTGATCCCTGGTCAGGGAACTAAGATCCCCGGTGCCTCGGGGTGTGGCCAAAAAATTTTAAAAATAAATAAATTGCACATCTCTGTAAAAAAAAAAAAAGACCACTACCCAGAACCCAGCCAGAATTTTCTCCATTGTTAATGGAAATAAGCTGAGAAACGTTCTTAGGCTACACATGCTCCAACCTCTGAACCAGAATAAGGCCTACAGAAGAAAAAAAGAAACTGGAACACCCAATGTCAGGGCCTAAGTCTGGGATACAGGAAAGCCATGTCCAAACAGCCTGAGAGCCTCTTTGGAGCCACTGAGGAACCTGCTCCTGCTTGGCTGCAATGCTACCATCCTTACCCCCGCCCGAAGGCACCCCACCACACACACGCTCGCCCTGCACACACCGGAGGGTCCTGGAAAAGATGCCCGTGTCGCCAACAGGTGACTATATAAGCAAAGGGGCCGGGGGCACACTCTCTGGAGAAATGGAAATGTTCTCTATCCTGCATCTAGACTGGGGGGTGGTTACGTGGGGAATTCATGTGTCAAAAGTCATCAACCTATTCAATTAAAATATGTGCATTTCATCATGTGTAAATTATACCCTATAAAGTTGTCTTTAAAAAAAAAAAGCATGCCTTCCTTATATAATGGTACTATCTAAGCACAGTACAAAGGTGGTCAGAGTGAGTTGCACAGTATGTGAATTATACCTCAACAAAACTTATATTTTTTAAAAAAGGAATAAAAATATTAAGAAACTTAGGAATAAATGTCACCAACAATATAAAGATCTATAGGAAGAAAATCACAAAATTGTACAAAAGGACATAAAAGGCTCAGTATTACAAAATCATAAAATGTTCCACATCAGAAGTGTTTTTAAAATTTTTTTTATTTTTTAATAATTTCAGACAGAAAAGCAGCATAAATAGTACAGAGAATTCCTGTACTTCTTCACTCAGGTTCCCCAAATGGTAACATTTTACCATGCTTACGTTATTATTCTCTCTCCTTCTCTCTCCCTCTCTCTCTTTTGTTTTTTTAACTTGAACTATTTGAGAGTAAATTGCAGACACAAAGCCCCTTTACTACTAAATTCTTAAGTGTCTGTTTCCTAAAAACAGGACATTTTCTCACGTAACCACAGTACTATCACAATCAGGACGTGAACATGAAAACAGTACTATTACCTAATTTACAGACCACATTCAACTTCTGCCAATTGTCTGATTACCGTCCTTTGCAGAGAAGGAAACCCCTTTTTTCTGGCCCAGGATCCAATCTGGCATCGCACACGGTGCGTCCCGCGGACACGTCCCGTCTGTCCCCTCTGATTGGGAACAGTCCCCAGTCTTTCCTAGTTCTCCACGACCTTGACATTTTGGAAATGCAGAGGCCATTTGTTTTTCAGAAGGTCCCTCAATTTGAGTTTGTCTGATGTCTCTTCATGGTTAGATTCAGGACATGTATTTCAACAGGAATTAATACCACAGAAGAGATGTTATGCTTTTCCCATACAGGAATTTGAGATTTTTTTTTTCAACTTAGTTTGTCAATTGTACAATCACTCAAGTGCACAAGGGGACGCAGGGAGGAGCCAGGCAGGCTCACCCCTCACGCTCTGGAAACACACCAGCCCAGGGTGCCTTTCTTATTTGTTTTCATTTCTAGAAAGGTGCTTATTATTTCTCTCTACCTGGAATCCCTTATCCATTCTTCAGAATCAACCCATACCATCAATTTGTTATCTATTCTTCCAAAGATATTTTATGCATATACAAGCAAAATTTAAACATTCCATGCCTCTGCAACCACACACAGCAGCATGCTATTGATTCTATACAAAGCAGCATCTCTTTTAAACCTTATTTATTCCGTATAATATCATACCCTTTACGTTGTTCCATATCCATATAGCATTTCCTCATTCGTTATTAAAGCTGCATCATTTCATTATATGAATATATCATAATGTATTTAATCTTGTGTTGATAAACAGGTTGTTTTTAATCTTTTGTGATGAATGCGTTTGGACATACAATGTGCTATACCTTGAATTCTTTTGAAGTCTCTGAGGGATAATTTGGAGTCAGTTACAGTGGCTGTATGACGGTAAAGTAACTATCAGTTTCTGAACTCCAGCACTGGGGCTGTCCTCTCCCTGTGCCTAGCGTGCGAGGGCCCAGGGGACACATCTGTGCAGAGGCAGAAGGCAGTACAAGAGGCAGAGTGGCTACGAGCTTGGGCTCTGGACCTGGATTTCGGTAGCAATTCTGTGACTTAACTGACCTCAGGCAGAGCAAGGACAGTCTCTAAATCCCTCTCCTTCCCTGTAAAATCGGGATCATAAGGTTACTGACAGAACATGAAATAATGCACATAAAACGCTTAGCACAACGCCTGCTCCATGATAAACACTCACACACTAGATTTTTAAAAAAGGTTCGATCATATTGCATTTTTCTGTCTAAATGTCTGCCTCCCCGTCTCAACTCGAAGTTCCTTCAGGTCAAGGAATATGAGTAACTCTAGATCTGTCGTGTGGCATGTCCTTGATCATTTGTACAGATCGGTCGCGGTGGGAAGAGAGAAGACACCTGATCCCAAAGCGGGTGTCCAGGGATGACTTCTCAGAGAAGGTGAATCTTCAAGGATGAACAGAAACAAGAAAGAAGAGATGGGAAGGGACAGGATATTTACTCTAGACTGAAATACCTTTTTTCTAATCTTACCAAAATAAGGAAGTATACATTACATGACATAAAATACCAGAGACTGCAGAAGGCAAGGATAAAGGGGGAGAAAAAAAATGAAAATAACTACTTGGCAGATGGGAGCAAAATAACAGAACAGTTCATCGACACATAGGAAAGCCTGCTAGTAAAATTTAGCAATACAGATGTGAAATACTGCCCACAGTGTCAGCTCCCAATAATTTTAGAATACTGTTAGCACACAAAGAAGCCCAAGATGGTGAAAATTCTTGGACTTCCCTGGTGGTCCAGTGGTTAAGAATCTGCCTGCCAATGCAGGGGACATGGGTTCGAGCAGTGGTCTGGGAAGATCCCACATGCTGCAGGGCAACTAGGCCCATGTGCCGCAACTACTGAGCCTGTGCTCTAGAGCACGTGAGCCACAACTACTGAGCTCACGTGCCACAACTACTGAAGCCCGCGTGCCTAGAGCCCGTGCTCCGCAAGAAGAGAAGCCACTGCAATGAGAAGCCCATGCACCGCAACGAAGAGTAGCCCCCACTAGCCACATCTAGAGAAAGCCCGCAGGCAGCAACGAAGACCCAGCACAGCCAAAACAAAATTAAATTAAATTAAAAGGGCTTCCCTGGTGGCACAGTGGTTAAGAGTCCATCTGCCAATGCAGGAGACACAGGTTCAAGCCCTGGTCCGGGAAGATCCCACATGCCGCGGAGCAACTAAGCCCATGCACCACAACTGCTAAGCCTGCACTCTGGAGCCCACGTGCCGCAACTACTGAAGCCCGCATGCCGTAACTAGAGAAAGCCCACACACAGCAACAAAGACCCAACGCAGCCAAAAACAAAATAAATAAATAAATTTATTTTAAAATACATTATAAAAAAATTAAACTAATAAAAGATGGTGAAAATCCTTTAATTCAAAAAGTGTCTGGAATCTAAAGCAGTGATACAGAATACCCAGTTCTTGTTCTTTAAGATATATTGATACTTATAAGACCTATTGAGCTCCTGTAACTAATAAACTATTCAAAACAGTGTGACATTCTGCAATTATTTATTGTTTAATAAATTGTTCAAGAAAACTGAATTTTAGGTATGACTCCGCTACTAAGTAAGTCACTTTAAAATCCTCTAGCATCAGCTTCCTTAACTGTAAAACGAGAGTATAAAGTGGTTTCTAGCCTTAAGCTTAGATGGGAAGCAGCAGAGTATAGTAGAAAATCCACAGACTCTGAGTTGAACATCCGGGCTTCCCCAATGACTCAGCTACTCAGTAGTTACATCCTTCGGCCAAATCACGTAAACACCTTGAGCCTCGATACTATCCTATGTAAAATGGATATGATAATTACCTACTGGTGTTACAGTGAGAGTTACATGATATATGTAAAAATCCCAGGCACAGATTTAGCACATGGTAGTGCTCAAATGTGTCAACTTTCATATTTTACTGATGAGCTATAAGAGCTTCAGAATTTTCAAAACATTTCATATTTTTTTATTTTATTTATAAATTTATTTATTTATTTTTGGCTGTGTTGGGTCTTCGTTGCTGGGCACAGGCTTTCTCTAGTTGCGGTGTATGGGGGCTACTCTTTGTTGTGGTGCGCGGGCTTCTCATTGCGGTGGCTTCTCTTGCTGCAGAGCGCGAGTTCTAGGCACACGGGCTTCAGTAGTTGTGGCACACAGGCTCAGTAGTTGCGGCTCACGGGCTCTAGAGCGCAGGCTCAGTAGTTGTGGTGCGCGGGCTTAGTTGCTCCATGCCATGTGGGATCTTCCCGGACCAGGGCTCGAACCGTGTCCCCTGCATTGGCAGGCGGATTCTCAACCACTGTGCCACCAGGGAAGTCCTCATAGTTTTATAAACCTAGCAATTTATCAAATAACCAATGCCCTGTACCTGAACTTTCTTCATAGCAAGGCTTGTCATATTTGATTGCCTTTTTTATTATTACTTTTTTAACTGCACAATTTATAGAACCCTGTTGATCTTGATTTATGAGCGAGGCGGAAGGATGATTCCAGGAACTGCCTCAGCACTGTCCAACAGGCAAGTGCTGACAGGCTCTGTGAGCTAGGGACAGACTTCCTCCGCTCGTCTTCTTGACCTGAAAGAACCCGAGATCCACAAGCTGTACCTTGTCTAGAAAATGGCCACCTACCTTCCTTCTTTCACCCACTGTCTAAAATGTTAGAGACTTCATTTCCAGGAAGAGAAGCATTTCTATCCTCTCTAATGATTTCATTCAACAAATATTTATTAAATACTTATTAACAACAAATATTTATTAAACATGCCAGATACTGTTCTAGGTCCTATATATATACATATGTGTTGTAACATATATGTATATATAGGACATATATGTTGATAGCATATACATATGTAACATATGTATATGTTACATATTATATATATATATATATATATATATGTATAAAAATGAATGGTGTTATATAATTGAAAGTAGGAGCTTTAGCCTCAGACAAATCTGGGTTCTATGCCCCCAAATCTACCATGTGCTTACTAGGTGTGATGTCAGTAAGCCACAGACTCATCCTCAGTCTCCTCGTTGGAAAATCCAAATTATCTGCCCGGCATGGCTGTTGTTAAGACTTAACAGTCTGCATTTCATCAAGTCTCTAATGCACTTTTTTTCACCTGTTAACACTTCTGAATGAGGGGTCTATTTTACAACACTGGTGTCCCACCGTCGCTCTCACCCAGGTGGCAGGGAGGCTGTGGATGCCCTGCCCGCGTGTGTGACCTTGCTCACAGCCCTTCATTAGTTCTGTCCTCGCTTCACTGAGTCATGTGTGTTGTGAGCACCAGACACCCTGCGTGTAACTGCCATTTTAAATGCAAAAAGATGACACTGTAATTTGGCATTAAAACTGAAAGGCATGGGAACAGCAGCTGGGCACAAATTTGATTAGGGAAGCAAATATCCATCACTGGAAAAATGACCTTGCCCAACAAACCTATGGGACTTGGGTATAAGAGACAGCGTCGTGAATGATGCTGCTTTGTGCAATGTTATTACTGAGATACGTGGAAAGACAGGCCTGCCACAGGCTGAATAAAAAAACACCGGGATCAGAACTCCCAGAATGGGTACAGGCTGTTTGGAGGAGATTCCTGGTGACAGCAGTGTGCCCTCTTTTCAGAAATGCTGTGTCCCCAGCACTCTTGATGGTACAGAGACATCGATGACCCTGAGCCAAAAATGATTCTGAAGAGTCAGCCTCTGAAAGCGACAACATTTTAGGAATATCTTAAACAATTCATTTCACTTATATTTTCCCTTTCATGTATGCACGAGTGATGTGATAAAAATCTATGCCTAAATAAATCTAAAAGAGCTCTTTCAACAAGTATCTAATAAAAATTCTAAGTACCAAAAAGCACTTGAATCAGAGTTTAATTGGCAAGGCTTTTTCCTTTTGTAATGATACATAAAATAATTGTTGTTTCTTACCACCAACATCTTAGATTCAAGACAACGTGATAGCATTTGGGATCACGTAGCATAATGACGAACATTCGAGAAATGGTAGCAATTCTTTTCATGCTTTGTGAACATCGAGCATAAAAGGTTGAGCAAGAGCTCTGCTCCCACGGAGCTCACAGTCTAGTGGGAGGGATGGGCAGCTGGCTTCCCAGCTCACCGGGGATGCCTGCGTGGTAAAAAGGACAGTGAGGAAACGTGAGGGGGAGAAAGAAGGAAAGAGAAATGCCTGCCTTTCCAGCCGCTGCACTAACAAGGCTGGCCCGGAGCCAGACGATGGAGTAGCCCAGTGACCCAGCCTCCACATCGCCTGCTCTCCTCGTAGTTCCCACCCCACAGCCGTATCCCCTCACCATCCACCAGCCTGGTTCCCACCAACACCGGCCCTTTTGGGCTGAAAGAAGCCAATTCTCCAGAACCACTCAGGACTTGGAGTCGAGAAGCTCCCGTTTCATCACCTGCACGTAGAGGTGGAAGAAGAGGCCCAGATCCACCTTCAAAGGTAGATGTGCACCCGGGATGACAGGATGAACTATAAATACAATATCACTTTAAAACGTTGTTATAGGCCTTCCCTGGTGGCGCAGTGGTTGAGAGTCCGCCTGCCGATGCAGGGGACACGGGTTCGTGCCCCGGTCCGGGAAGATCCCACGTGCCACGGAGCGGCTGGGCCCGTGAGCCATGGCCGCTGAGCCTGCGCGTCCGGAGCCTGTGCTCCGCAACGGGAGAGGCCATAACAGTGAGAGGCCCGCGGACCACAAAAAAAAAGAAAAACAAAAAAACAAAAAAACACACATTGTTATAGATAGTTGTTAAATTCCCCGGGATTATGGCACATTGTTGGACCTCAGAAACACTAAGAATGCAAGAGAGGTTTCTGCACTGGTGAGGTGCCTTCCAGATGCATCGTTCTTTACATGGAAGGAAGTGCGCCACAATCCAGACAGTACACTTGCAAATCAACTTTTCTGGCTCATGGCAAACTAACCAGCAGAGACTGCTAACTCCTTCCTTGAAATCCTACACGACACACGCCATAGAAAGAAGTTAGAGGGAGGCTGATAGACTTGCAAAATGAATATAAAAACTGTGAGAAAGAAAGTGGAGGAGGTGGCTTTGCAATCGTGGGAGGGAGCTGTGGGGGAGCTCAGAACAGAAGGGGACCAGCCAGCAGAGCGGCGGTGAGGAGGCAGATTTCCTTCTCCTTCTCTCCCTGCGCTCCTGCTGCCCAGCCTGCAACAACCGTCCCGCAGTGCACAAACTCAGCAGCCAGCCCTGCGCAGCCAGCGGTAGGGAGACCTCAGGGCCCGTGAGAAGGCTGGGCGGGGAACAGACACCAAGGCCTGGAGGCCAGCCAGCGCCTCCCCTTAGGCCTAGGGCAGCAGTGTGCACCGACAGGAGGGTTCTCCCGGGGCAAACAGGCAATGGCTGGGCCCAGAGGCTCTCTGGCCTGATGTACAAGCAATTGCTTGTTTTTGTTTGCTTCGCCTTTCACCTTTCTTGGAATGAACAGGCACAGCTATCTGGTGACTTTTGCTGACCCAAGTATAAAAAGAGCATCCTTCAGGAATGCTCACATAGAAATCCGTCTCCATTTAAGGGAATGCTGCCTGAGCTTGCTTTAGGCTAGTTACACTGGAATAGGCACACAGCCACTGGAACCGCAACTTGGATTTGCCATACTTATATGAGAGCAGGCTCGGGATTCAGACAGCCTGGCTTAAAATCACAGATCTGCCACTCTTAGCTTTTGACAATTGGTTTACTCTCTCCGAGCTTCAGTGTTCTCATCCGTAGGATAAAGAACGGAAGGATATTAGCTGTGTAACAGTAGAAAACGACTGTAACTAACGTACACAATACAAAAACACCCTTATGTCAAGAAACAGAAAGGACACCTTCTGAAGTCATATTTAAGATTAGATTCCACTTGGTAAGAATGATTTCACTCTATGTAGAGAGGGGAAAAAAAAAGAAGAACATGTTCATTAAAGCACTAACATAAAAAGGGAAAAGAAAGATTATGGGGAATCCAATTCTATGACACAGAATAATAGAATTGCAGAACTAGAAGAGAAATTCCAGGCCCATGGTTCTCAAATATGTTCACAAGACAGGACCACAGTGTTCTTTGCCAAGCACCATGAAACATTAACATATATATTTTTTATGTCACAAAACAATATTAGCTAACATTTGTATAGCACTTACTACGTGCCAGGCATGTTCTAAGTACTTTACATGTATTGATTCATTTAATCTTCACAATAACCCATGAAGCTGGTACATTATTGTCTCTACTTTATAGGTGAGGGACAGAGAAAGAGAGAGATTAAGTGATTTGCCCAGGGTAACAGAGCTGGTAAGAGCTATTATGTGGCAGAGCTGTGATGCCCAGAAGCCCAGGCATGTGGCTACTGAGCCCATGTGGTGGCCACCATTCCACCCTGCTTCTCGTTCCATAAACTAAGATTACTTGACCTGTGTTAAGATTCCAGCATAAATGGCTCCATTATATGAGCTATATAAAAATCACATCCAAGCTTATTTTATAATTTTTTTAAACTATCAGATTAAGCAAGACTAGGTATTCCCAAGTTTTCCACTAACTTTTTTTGCTACTTGTTCATTTGTCACCTCCTAGTGCTGACTAAGGTGATTGGCAGTAATAGCAACAAAGAGTTAATGAAATTTCATGGGACAGAAGCTCAAAATAAAGAAAATTCTATCCTTTATTTTTATTTAAATGAAAAACCACCTTGGTCTAGCTCTAGAACACTACTGTTTCGGGGGAGGGTACTTTGGAAACCACTTGTCTCGGGCAGCTTCCGTTTTACAGAAGCTATCATCCAGCTCAGCGCTCTGGCACTGTGGCCATGGCATGCCCGAGGGAAGACAGCACTCAAAGGCCAAGCTCAGGACAGGATGTGCCACTGTGCGCCAGCACCAGTCTGAGAAGTATCACTCATCAACTCCTTCAGCTGATTTAATGTCACGACAGCTGACAAAGTTGTTTAAACCCATATCCTCATGATTCAGAAGACATAACAGGACAGAATCACAACGAGCGCTCTGCTCTGCACAGCTGGTCACCACTGCACAACTGAGGTGCTACAGTAAATGTGAGAGCTATAAAATCAGACCAAGCAGACTGGAAATATAGGGCTTCTACTATATCTAAGTGCCCATCGACAGATGAATGGATAAAGAAGATGTGGTACATGTATACAGTGGAATATTACTCAGCCATAAAAAAGAATTGAAATAATGCCATTTGCAGCAACATGGATGGACCTAGAGATTATCATACTAAGTGAAGTAAGCCAGACAGAGAAAGACAAATACCATATGATATCACTTATATGTGGAATCTAAAATATGACACAAATGAACTTATCTACTAAACAGAAACAGACTCATGGACTAGAGAACAGACTTGTGGTTACCAAGGGGGAGGGGGATGGGAAAGGGATGGAGTGGGAGTTTGGGATTAGCAGATGCAAACTATTATATACAGAACGGCTAAACAATGTCCTACTGTATAGCACAGGGAACTATATTCAATATCTTATAATAACCTATAATGGAAAAAATATGGAAAACTCTAGATACATATATGCATGATTGAATCACTTTGCTGTACACCAGAAACTAATACAACATTGTAAATCAACCATACTTCAGTTAATTAATTAATTAATTAAATGTGGGAAAAAAAGGCTTCCACAACGTTCACTCATTTAGAATGGCAAGCTGAGATGTTACATTTCATTGATTTCTGGAAGAAGTAGTTTTGGAACTCAGAAGGGAAAAAAAACTGAACTTGGTTCTACATGGTGAACAGGAACTGGTAGAGGAAGTAACAATGGACAAATAACAAACGTATACAGATTTCAACACAAATTCCCCATTCTTGCTGAAAAGGGGAAGCCCAAATAATCCATCCCATAGTTTCTCAATTTTAAAAATTCACAACAAATTAGTATCTCCATTGAGAAAAAATGAAAATGAGGAGTGAAAACTATCTGCAACACCCTCTCCTTGCCCAGCAAGGTGCCCCGTGCCCCGGCAGACACTGTTTATTCTAGCTTCACCCCAGCCGGGGGCCAGGGGGAGGGCTAGCGTGGGACCGGCCTACAGTTCACAAAGGACCAAGTGACCACAGACAGGGTGATGACTCCCCCGCAGTCCTGGGTCTGGTGGGCCTAAGGTCCCTCCGTTTGTCGGAGCCCAATTCCATCTGAAGGGGCTACTATGACCCCAGCTAAAGAGCTCCTGGAAACCTACAAGTGAGGGCGGAGTAGTAGGACAAAAATATCGTTTTTTTAATTCCACGAGGAAATAAAGTAAGCACAATTCCAGTGAAGGGAAATACACCTAAGGAACTAAACGCTTCTGAAAAAATAATCAGGGAACAAGGCTTTCAGAAAGGCTTTCAACAAATTGTTAAAATTATAATAATAAACTTTTGACTAGGTTCCAAATAAAAAAGGGGTTCTTAATTAAGCAGTTATGGATTTGGAATATTTCCATATAAGCAGAGAGGTCTAAGGGTAAAGATAAAGGATGAAGAAGTGATCATAATGGGGTCCTCCAGGTATTTCCACCGATGCCATTCACATTTTACATTTGTTATAAGTGTTGGCAATGAAGCAAATAGTGAAAAGCACAAGACTGCAAAAAAACTCCAGATAAAATTTTATGCCACTGGGGAAAAAAACTCCAGAAAAAACCTTCAGAAACTGGGTCGTGAGCAGGGGAGAATGGCAGATAAGTGTCGGTGTAAGCTGCACTTTTAATATTATGAGACTGAACTACCTGTTACAGTCTAAAAACTATTGTAGAGGGACCTCCCTGGCAGTCCAGGGGTTAGGACTCGGTGCTGTCACTGCCGGGGCCTGGGTTCAATCCCTGGTCAGGGAACGAAGATCCCGCAAGCCGCACGGTGCAGCCAAAAATTAAAAATAAATAAATTAAATAAAATTAAATTAAAATAAAAACTGCTGTAGAATATATCCTAAGTAACTTTTCCTAATTTGTTTCTGGCCATAAACAAGGACAACACTGTGTAACCAGAAGAGAGCTGAACGAAGGTTTTTTAAAAAAACACAGAGTAGAAAACGCAGGATGACAACAGCAAGCAAGGAATGAGGTGTGTCAAACAGGCCTGCAACGGTCACCTCGGCCATCTCTGCCTCTCCATTTGTGGCCCTTTGCCTTCCACTTCTCCCACAGAAATCTCCACATTAGGCAATGATTCCTGCTACTTTTCTTGTGCACACAAAGGGCTTCAGACACTATCAACTAAGGGTTCTCTTCTTTGAAAGAAGGTTATTTTTTCCAGTCAGGGCTGTGGCACTCCTTTCTTCATGCCTCAAAAGATGCATGCAAGCAAATCTTTCTTTGTGTCAACCCAAGAAACACAGGCTTTATTTTCCTAGTTCAGATAAGAACTTTTCATGCACCAAAAAAACACAAAGATTGATCCTCCCATCCCATTTGATAGTTTGTCAGCAATGCATTTGAACCCCATCAAGTCATTCAAAAGAACTCTTACCATTCACTCAAAGAAAAGAAAAACCTAGGCTAAGAACATGCTGGGGGTCTTAGCCCAACAATTCTACATTAATATCTTTGAGAATTCAAAAGGAGGCAGCACTCAGTGGGAGTTCTAAAGAATGATAGACCTTGATGTTTGCCTTTTCCTTTTTACAAAGAATAGCTGGTTGGCTGGTAAAATGTGAAAGCGATTCCAAAGAGGACTCTATCAGGGGTCTTCCATTCTGCTCTTACAAGATTTCAGGTGGAAACCTCAAACCGCAGTGTATCACAGGCCTACGGAGAAGCACACAGATCATTAGCGTCTGACCTGAGGGAGGTTCACAAAGTAAAGGCATGTGGATCAAGGAACAGAAAGCCACCAGCGTCTGGAAGCCTTGTGGCGCCTTTGGGAGCGGCCACCTGCCTCCACCGGCCTCCACCCTCTGCCCATCCTCCCGCGGGCTGCAGAAGGGCCCTCCACCCCACCAAGCTGACTCCAGGCTGGTCGGCACTTTCTGCAGGCCTACAAGACAGAGTCTGCTCTTAGGTTTGACCTTCCGGGAGTGGCAACGGAAATTTCCAGGTAGGTGTTTCCTAGGGAGCCTCTTCCTTGGTGGGCCCGGAATTCCAATTTTTTTCTTCCCAGCAAAGTGAAACTACCAAAATCCCACTCTGCTATTCAGCTGCTTCGGGGGTGACTTGTTAGCCTGCCGGCCAGTACAGCCTAGTCTACAAATAGCTTGAGGGGAAAACCAGAGCCGGCCTTCGCAGCCCTTCACCTGGAATGTCTTATCTCTCCAGCCCCACAAAGTAGCCTAAAGCACTACCTGCTTCTCTTGTCTCTTAGTAGCCCTTTCCAACCAGCTTCCCAGCCTCCTGGGAATCAGAAAATGCTCCAAGGGGAAAAGCAGGTGCAGAAATGCAGGCACGTTTCAATAAGCATCCCCTCTCTCCTGGGTCTGACCATTCAGAACTGGCTGCCTTGGCAGGAAACTGAGGGCAATCCCAGGGGGATGAGACTGTGAAAACATTTCCCCTTTGACCTTGTGACTGTGTTTATCAAAATCTGAGAACTTGTGGACACCAGTAATGGTAGCCCCTGGTAAGAAAAAACTGTCATATGACACATCTGATATGACAAAGTATAATCAAGATACACCCAGAATCATTAAATAGGTCATTGATTTATCAAGGAGCAGAAAAGCAATGAGAAAGCTTCGGAATATAGGCAGTATCTAAAAATATTGTGTTGTTATTAAAATGTGATTCTCCCAACTTTGAAACTAAATATTCCTTCTTCATACACTGCAATGGAGGAAACGTCCCCAGTCTGACCCAAGCCCAGGGCTCTCCACCTGGGCTGCTGGGCAGCCTGTCCGTCTGGTCCCCTCAGGGGCTGCACCACTCTGCACGCTTCCCCACACCCACTCCTCTGCAGCATCACTGTTCCCTCCCTACTGGAACACTCACATCAGCAAATGTGCACAGTATCTCCTATCTTTACTGTGCACTTTTCTAAACGTGTTATATTTCAACAAAATGTGTACAGTAAAAACAAACTTTCCCTTGGGCCCACCTTCCTGCTCACCTACTTCTCTCTGCTGTTCTCACACACAATAAAGAGCTGGCGAGCCCACCTTCACTTCCTCGCCCCACATTCCCTCCCCAACTGGGCTTCCACCCTTGCCAACACACCACCCTGCCCCCCTGCAAGGCTGCACCTTTTAAAAGTCTACAGCCAAACCCCAGGTTCCCTCCAGGTTCTCAGCTCACTTGACCTCGGGAGCATTCACACCCTCCTTAAGCTCTTCTCTCCACCTCCTAACACTAAACTGTCCTGGTTCCTCCCACCTCTATGGCACTTCCTTCACAAGCTCACTTGCTGGCCGACCCCTAAAGGCTGCGCTGGCAGACCTCTCCTCCTTCTAGCTTTACACACTCCCAGGGCTCAGGCCAGCCTTCAGGGCTTTTGCAGTGGCTCCACCCGGATGCTCTGGCCAACATTTCAGATGGCCACCTCCTCCTCCCTATTCAGATTTCAGGGTCAGTGTTACCTCCTCAGCAGGCCTTTTCTGTTCCCTGTCTCCACATTCTCTCCTTTCACACTCTGCAAAGCATGTACCATCAATTAAGTGATGCACGCATTTTGTGCAGAGTCTGTGTCCCCTGCCACCCGCCACGGGGGAATGCAGCTGCACGAGAGCGCCCTCACCCAATGGGACAACGCAGGGCCCTCAGCACCTGGAACCCGGCCGACAGCAGAGGGTCCACAAATGCTTCTGGAATGAACGCATGGTCCAGTCTCCTGCCTTAGGAGGGAACCGCTTTCTTAACAAAAACACTCTTAGGATGAATTCCCATAAATAAAAAAATGTGTCAGCATTAAAATGATGGTGCACAACTACTTCCACAGTTGAGAAATTAAGTATATGTATGATATCAATGTTTATAACTGAACTTTAATGAGCTGGAAAGAAAAAAACATGGAGGGGGAGAAAGCAAATTCCTCAAGACATTATCTAGTACCATAAACTAGCAAATCCGAATATTCTGAGGGAACTTGAACTCACGCCAACTATAAGACTGCAAAGGTCCATGGAACTCAGCTGCTTCCCAAATCAAAATAATCCTTATAAACACAGAGTACACTGGGTCAAATATGGTATTAAAAGAAATTCTCTGAGAAGTCCACGTATTACAACCCAAGGAATAGATCTTGACGTCTGACTGTAGAATTTCTGAAGTTTCTGTAGGCATGACCTGTGTCATGCCCATGACAGCACTGTCACAGTAGGTCAGGTATTAAGAGGAGCCAACCTCACAGGGGATAAACCCAGGCTCAAGGTGGCACAGCCAAGGCTGGTGGTAGGGCAGTTTGGGAACTAGAATGTACATCTCTCCCCTCCCCTGGGGCCTCCAACCTGCTTTAGTTAACAGGATGGACAGAGGTTCAGGGGTGACCGTCAGAACCGTCGGAAATCACAGCTGGACAGTCCTCCCTCCTGTAGAGCCATGGTCAGTCCTTACACAATTCCTGGTGCCTTACCAGGACCTTCCGCTAGCCTACTACCACCCCACGTCCCCTTCCCCCATCTCTAGCATGGCGGCGTGAACAGAGCTCCAGAGTCAGATGGCCTGGGTTCACGCTCTTCAGCCACCATCCACTCACTACGTGACCAGAGACAAGTCACCTCACTTCCCAAGCCTTAACTCCCTCATCTATAGAGCAGGAACAACAACGAGAGATCCACTTGCTAAGGTAGAACTATGAAATAATAATGTGAAGCCATGAAATCAATGAAACAGAACACCATACCTGGCACTTGGGAAACAGTAGCAGACGTTCATGGTTGTGGTTGCCCCGGTTACTGATATTAATTATTAATACACCTTAACAATGCATGTTCATTCCTAGGGTTAATCACCTCTGGCTCTTCACCTGCTGTTGTGTAAGTGGAACATTCTTGAAATTCAAATCATACAGACTGTAAACTCTCCACTAACAGGAAAGGTTTTTCCGACTAAGAAAATCTATAGTATATGGAGGTTCAGAATTATAGTTGAACATAGCTTATGCACCCTCAACTTCAGCAAAATATTAATCTATATCTTTAACACTGGCAAGATCTTTTATGCCCACTATCTACACAAAGTTGCCTTTTTTAAGGATATCCTAGTTTCTATTATGCTCAGTTCTGTAGTATACTTTAATCTTCTCAATTTCATTCAAAATTCTGAGATAGCAACAGATAATAGCAGGTGTTGGTGAGTAGGCAGAAAAACCGGAACCCTCACCTACTGCTTGGTAAGAATGTAAAATGCTGCAGCCACTATGGAAAACAGTCTGGCAATTTCTAAAGGCTAAATGTAGAGTTACCAAACGACCCAGAGATTTGTCACCAAGATATAATAAACCCAAGGGAAATAAAAACATATGTCCACATAAAAACTTGGACACGAACATTCATAGCAGCATTATTCGTAATAGCCATAAAGTGGAAACAACCTAAACATTCATCAACTGATGAACAGAGAGATAAAATATGGTACATTCATATAATGGAATATTACTCAGCAAAAAAAAAAAAAAAAAAGAAATGAAATACGGATACATGCTACAATAAGAATGAACCTTTAAAACTTTGTTAAGTGAAAGAAGCTGGTCACAAAGGACCATACATTGAATGAATCCATTTATATGAAATATGCAGAAAAGACAAATTAACAGAGATAGAAAGTGGATAAGTGGTTGCCCAGGGATTGGGATGAAATGACGAATTAAGGGGTGATGGCTAAGAGGTGGAGTTCCTTTTGGAGTTATGAAAATATTTTAAAATTGATTGTGGTGATAGTTGTATAACTGTGAATAGGCTAAAGCCACTGAATTGTATGCTTTACCTGAGTGAATTGTATGGTACGTGAATTATATCTCAATTAAGCTGTTGGGGTTTTTTTTTAAGAAAAAAAGATGGGCATTTAAATCAATGCAAACCTTCTAGGAAGCAATTTGGCAACAAACATCAGGAACCTTTCTATACAGGGAGATAGATACAGAGAGAAAGAGAGAGGATAATACTTGCTACTGGAGCAAACATAATGGCATTTCTGATGGGAACAGCTTGAGGAAGTTCCAGAGGCAAGAGAAGTTGAGGATATGCTCAGGGACTATAAGAGAGAAAAGCCTCAAACCATAGTTAGGGTGGATCTACAAAAGACTTCAAGTTGAAGAATTACAGTTCCCAAAGTTTACAACCTGGTTTTATCAGATTCACCTAAGGACCTAGGCAAAAAGACAAATTCCAGAGCCTCCCCCCTGAAATTCTGGATTCTCTCAATTGCAAAGGTCGAGGGGAAGAGCAGGAAGCTTTGTTCATAAACCTCTCCAGATGATTCTGAAGTCAACCAGATCTGTCTAAATCTTACACAGCAAGGGAAGAAAAATATTTTATCATGGCAGTAACATCTTTTGGAAAATCATTCTAGAAGTAACATGAAGGACTGATTATACTGAGGCCAAGAACTGCCTTCAGGAAGCACTGGGCAAAGATTAGAGCTCTGAATTCTTATTCCAACTTCATGACATTAATAGTTATTCATAGGGGCTTCCCTGGTGGCGCAGTGGTTGAGAGTCCGCCTGCCAATGCAGGGGACGCGGGTTCGTGCCCCGGTCCGGGAAGATCCCACATGCCGCGGAGCGGCTGGGCCCGTGAGCCACAGCCACTGAGCCTGTGCGTCCGGAGCCTGTGCTCCACGACGGGAGAGGCCACAACAGTGAGAGGCACGCGTACCGCAAAAAAAAAAAAAAAAAGTTATTCATAGACCTTTATTGCTCAAAGTCACCTTCTAAAAAAGAGATTCTTTTTTGTTACTAAGCAAAAATTTAGCAAGAATCCTTACACCTTTCTTCAAAATATGCAACTTACCAGCTTCTCTAATATGTTTGTGGTGTGAATGTCTTAGAATTCGGAAAAGGCTGTGTGGTTGTTAGTTCAGGTGGTCCTCCTTGCCAACCAGATTACTCTCATGCACATTTGATTTTCCAGCTTCCCTTCACCACATGATAACAAGCAAATCCATTCCGTGCACTTACCAGGAATATTGGAAATAAGCTTTGTGTGCAAATACAGTTTAATGGGGAACATCTGAAGACTGAGAGATTAATACAAATGACTCATCGAATAATATGGAGCATCCATGTTTTCTGACTACGGATAATGGATGACATAGCTCTGAGCACAATCCTTCCAGCTCCCTTTCTCAACAGTAGCATTTATTCGCAAGAGAACTGGCAAGGGTACAAATACAATCTCTGGCCCGGGCGCACCTGTACAAAGAAAGCTATCTGGTCCACATATCACAAGCTCTTTGTTGAATTAGCAATTGCAGTAACTAAATAGGAGACTTGCAGGTGGGTCTTCTGGGGCCCTGAAAGCCTTTCTTACAGAGGGTTCTGGGTGGTAACTATGACTCGACAATCACAAATCCAGGTTAGGATAAAATACTAGATAATGTTAAGGGGCATAATCTCAAGTACTAAGCTGTTTCCTCAACAAATTCAAGCGCTTTAAAATGTTTTAACTGGAAAAAAAAGAATATTAAAATTGCTTAGAAGAAATTATTCTAGGGCACAATTTTCATAATTTAACATTTTGGATATAATACAAGAGAAGACAGTGTAAGTACTCGTTCACTCTACCTCAACTCCTGAAATAGGCACAGCCTTTTGTTCAAACAGACTGGACCATGGCTCTGCCCCAGGACTACGAAGCAAAGTGACACTGGTTTGAAGTAATTCCCTTTGTATCCAATTCAGTCCCCCTGTGAACAGGTAATATGGGCCTCATCTTCCGTTCATTTTCAAATTCTCATTCCTCAACCTCAGCCCCTTGCTTGCAAAGTTAAATATGAAACACAGAATGGTCAAAAATAAACATTTAATTAACAAGATGGTGAGCCCAGACAGATGACACAGTGAGGCAGTTACTGCCTTCATAAAAACTCTATATTAATGGCATATAATTAACATTATAATCTAATTTCAACCTCCTCCATCTTAATAAAACTACTATAAAAGGCCAGCATCCACCACTGGCCTGGTATTCAGAGGTGTCTTCTACCAGCCAGGACGTTTCTTACAGTGTTTTCTCAGTACAGAGTAGTGGGAAAATTCTGGATGTGAGACAAGTTCTTTTTCTTGACAACTGGAATAATAACACCTGATTTACCTAACTCAGGCTCACTGTTAAGATAGAGTGGGATGTTTGTTACAGTATACTACAATGGTATAGAGTGTATTCCAAATGTTAGTAACTATTTAACTCATGATGCTAAGTATTAGATCATGAAGGTATCTTATCCAGAAAAGTCTTCTTTCCAAGTAAAAGACAATTTAATATATTTTCATTGTTAAACAATTCATTGGGGAATAAATATGTCTTAACTGTAGGCAAGGGTTCTCACAACTAATGTATTTCACTAGATAACATGTGTATTTCAACTTTAAACGGATAGAATTTTAAAACTATGTGATTAGCACTTTCTCCCATAAAGAGAGACACCCCATTCCTGTTTAGAAAGCTCAGCGGTATCTACGCTTTGCAAACACTTACCAGACCACTTCCTTCAGATATAGGCTACACGTCAAATGAGTTAAGACCACAAAATCAGGGTTTTTTTGTTTATTTATTTATTTTTGGCAGCATTGGGGCTTCACTGTTGTGCGGGCTTTCTCTAGTTGCGGCGAGCGGGGGCTGCTCTTCCTTGTGGTGCGCGGGCTTCTCATTGCAGTGGCTTCTCTTGTTGCGGAGCACAGCCTCTAGGCGTGTGGGCTTCAACAGTTGTGGCACACGGGCTCAGTAGTTGTGGCTCGCGGGTTCTAGAGCGCAGGCTCAGTAGTTGTGGCGCATGGGCTTAGCTGCTCCGCGGCATGTGGGATCTTCCCGGACCAGGGATCAAACCCATGTCCCCTGCATTGGCAGGCGGATTCTTAACCACTGTGCCACCAGGGAAGTCCAAGACCACAGAATTAGAATCCCCTAACAGATGCAGCTCTTTATTTTAAAAATCAGCATATTCATAGTTCAACTGATTGAAAACATACTGTGGAAATTCAATGTTACTTAAGCAAACAACTACTGGCATAGTAATGATTATGGTTGCCATTTACTGAGTTCCCATCATAAGCCAGGCACTGTGGCTTATTAAATACTCAATTCCACTTAATCCTCACAACAACCAAAAATTATTACTTGGGCTTCCCTGGTGGCGCAGTGGTTGAGAGTCCGCCTGCCGATGCAGGGGACGCGGGTTCGTGCCCCAGTCCGGGAAGATCCCACATGCCGCGGAGCGGGTGGGCCCGTGAGCCATGGCCGCTGAGCCTGCGCGGCCGGAGCCTGTGCTCCGCAACGGGAGAGGCCACAATAGTGTGAGGCCCGCGTACCGCAAAAAAAAAAAAAAATTATTACTTGTCCAAGGCCATAGCACTGATAAGTGGGATTTGAACCCAGATCCCTTTCACTACAGAGCTTAGACATCTTTTCCCTTCTCTGCTGCACAGCTCTCCTCCCAGCAAAGCTGCCAGAACCCAAGCATGGCTCCACTGTGCTGTCTCCTCGGACTCCCACCAGATGATGCAATCAGTAGGCTAAGCTGGATCTCAAAGGAACCAGGGGAGGTTGTAATTTACCAAAACCGCAGCCAGATTTAATTGAGCAAATTAGTCAATAGCCAGAGTTAAGGTAACTACAAAGCTATAGTGAAGGGTACCCACTATAAAAATTGAAATGATAATTTTTAAAAACACAACAGTATTTATTATATGCCTATTCTGTGCCCAGCATTGTTTTAGGAAATGAGGAACACACTAGATATTATTATTTTTTTCCCCAGCAGAGAGGGGAAAAAATATAATTTATTTACCCTTGTGCCAAAATAAAGCTACCTGTGTATAGAACATAACAGCCCTCAAATATGAACTGAATCAACTCATATCAGGAAAATTAATTACCCCAAATATTCTTCCTGGTTCTCTCATGTGTATCAACTTCTCTAACAGTGGAGTCGCTGGGCTTTGGTGTCTGCTTGTCTTTGACTTTCTAGGTAATGTCAAACGGTTTTCCTAAGTAGTCATACCAGTTTCTATTCCTACCAGCCACGTATGACTGTTCTATTGCTCAAAAGCTTTGGGACTTGGTATTGCCGACTTTCATTCAGGTACACGTTTGTCAACTTGAATTTAGGCTCAAAGTAACACGGCACTGTGGTTGTAATTTGCATTTCCTTGATTATTAACAAGTTTGAACACCTTCTCGTATGTTTATTAGACATCTGGATCTCTCCTTTTCTGAAGTGCCTGTTATAGACTTTTGCCCATTTTTCCATTAGTGCAGGTAACATCTTAAATAAAAAACATCTTAAAAAAAAAAAAACCCTTTCGAGACTGAGGTCATGAACATATTCTCCTATGTCAACTCCTAAAAGTTGTACTGTTTGGCCTTTTATTTGCCATGCTTCCTGGGTCATAAATCAAGTGTCTGAATGTGTGAGACTCTTTCCGGACTCCTCGGGGTGTTCAGTTGGGCTACTGCTCTAACCCGGTGCCAGGATCACACTGTCTTAATTATTTAGCTCTTGATCTCTGGAACAGAAGGGTTTCCAACTTCTTTTTCTTTTTCAAGAGTGTCTTGCCTTTTCTTGGGCCTTGGCAAAAATTTCATCAGCTTGTCTAGTTTTTTTCAATTTGCTGGGATTACATTAAATCCATAAGTCAGTTTCCAAAGAATCAATGCCTTACAATATTGAATCTTCCAATCCTCAAACCAGTGTCACTCCATTTATTTAGAGTTTATTTGGAGTCACTCAATAAAGTTTCAGAATTTTTTCTGTAAAGGTCTTATACATATTTTGTTAGAATTAAAATATTTCTCCTACAGTTTATAACTGTTGAAAAACCACAAATCAGAAAAAAATATATGATTTTTAAATGATGTAGAAAAAGCTATGCGGGCCTCTCACTGTTGTGGCCTCTCCCGTTGCGGAGCACAGGCTCCGGACGTGCAGGCTCAGCGGCCGTGGCTCACGGGCCCAGCCGCTCCGCGGTATGTGGGATCCCCCCGGACCGGGGCACGAACCCGCGTCCCCTGCACCGGCAGGCGGACTCTCAACCACTGCGCCACCAGGGAAGCCCAAAAGATATAATTTTTTGATGAGATTCCTAAGGTTTGGGAAAAGTATATATAAATATGAATATCAACTTTCTTAAAATTTTTAAATGAAACAAAGTTCATCAAAGCACAATTACTGGGCTTCCCTGGTGGCGCAGTGGTTAAGAATCCCCTGCCAACGCGGGAGACAGGGGTTTGAGTCCTGGTCCGGGAAGATCCCACATGCCGCGGAGCAACTAAGCCCGTGCGCCACAACTACTGAGCCTGTGCCCTAGAGCCTTCGAGCCACAGCTACTGAAGCCCGCGCGCCTAGAGCCCGTGATCCGCAACAACAGAAGCCACCGCAAAGAGAAGCCCGTGCACAGCAACGAAGACCCGACGCAGCCATAAACAAATTAATTAATTTTTTAAAAAAGCACAATTACTGCTCCATAATTTAGTTTTAATTCTAGAATTACTGTTTTGTGGTTATGTCATATCTCACTTCAGAGGGTTTAACATACTTGAGAAAACTTGTATGTCACATAAACAAGTCCTAAACATCTATTAGTCCTTATATTTATCAAATTATGAAGTACTGGAAATCCAGAATACTTTTTTTTTTTTTTTTGGCCGTGCTGCACGGCTTGTGGGATCTTAGCGCCCCGATCAGGGATTGAACCCAGGCCCTCGATAGTGAGAGCACCGAGTCCTAACCACTGGACCGCCAGGGAATTCCCCAGAATCCCAAAATATTTTCAATTCATCAACTTCAATGGAAAAAGAATAAAAGAGAAGATGAATAAATGATGAGTAAGAGGCTGAAATCTCATAAATATACATACCACTGCCTGGCACTGAGGACCCAGACACCCTGCTCCCGCCACCCACATCATTCACTAAACTGCCTCCTTTTTCTCATTTGTAAAGTAGTTAAAACGCCGTCTGTCACTGTCGCACAGTAAGGATTAAATGTAAACAGGTGTCTTAGAAAGGACACTTCAAAGTCAGTCAAACACAAAGCCATAATTAGTCAAAGGATTATAGTTTTCCTCTATCAGAAGAACATGATGATAAGGTTGCCTATAATCATGGTTTGTGGCAAGACTGAAAATAACCCCTAGCGGATTGGCCTCAAAATCTTCAAGCAATGCCAACAAAATGGTGAGATTTGCATCCAAAAATAAGAATTTTGAAGAAAAGGGAGGAAAATTCCAGAGCTCACTTTAATGTCTTATGTTAATTGTATTCCTCCAAACATTTTAGAGCCCAGTAAGTAAAAGGCACTTCTGTACTGCATTCTATATGAGGGGACTATAAAATATCCAAAGCTTCTAGAAATTTACAATATGTTTAGGAAGCAAGAAATAAGCACAAATAGTTGCTATGCGATACTAATTAAGCACTCGATAAATGTTACAATGATTACAAAGCAGTACAAAAATCCTGTAGGGCATTCAGAGACAAGAGGGATCCCTTTCAGGTAAGATGTTCCGCCTCCCTCCCCACCTCGGCTTTCACCTGGCTCCAGGGCAGGGCAGACCGACACCTGTTTGTCTGTATGGCCTGTGAACTAAGAATGGCTTTACATTTTTAAATGGTTGAAAAGACAAAAGAAGAATATTTTGTGACACATGGAAATTATATTACTTCAAATTTCAGGGTCCTTAAATAAAGTTTAATTGGAACATGGCCATGCTTTCACACCAGGGGCGGAGAGTAGTTGCTTCAGGGAGTGTCTGGCCCACAAAGCTGAAAATGTTTACTATCTAGTTTTTTGGTTTGTTTGTTTTTTGTTTGGGGTTTTTTTTGGGGGGGGGGGGCGGGCCTTGAAGTGCAGCATGCGGGATCTTAGTTGCCTGACCAGGGATCAAACCCGTGCCCCCTGCATTGGGAGTGCTGAGTCTTAACCACTGGACCGTCAGGGAAGTCCCTATTATCTGGTTCTTTACCAAAAAAAAGTTTACTGACCACTGCTCTAGAAGGATGGATGGGATTTTCGTGGGCAGAACTGGGGAAGGAGGGAGAAGTGGGCAGAAAGGAACAAACATTCCATTTGAGAAATGAAGGTGTGAAAACATGAAGGAAAACCCCAGAATTGCAGGGACAGTGAGAAGACTAGTTTGGCTGAAGTAGAATATCCAAAATCAGTATACAGTTACTGAGCCATTTTTACCGCTGTGGACAGTGATAACAGGCATTCTCACACGGAGTCTTTGCGGTTGGTACTATTATTATCCCCATTAATAATTAAGGAACTAGATTAATAATTTGATAAAGAAACTAAGGTTTACAGAAGTTAACTAATGGGCCCAAGATCACAGCCAGCCAATAAAGCTGGGCTCTAAATCTAGGTTCCTTTGCCCCCAGAGCCCATGCTGTTGAATTTGACACCGTATCAAACCCCCATACAGGGTAGTAAAAAGAAACACATCCACAAAGGTACGTAAGGGCAAAACGGTCAATGTTTTCAAATATAGGTATAGAAAGAATATGATTTTATCTGTAGGTTATGATTATTTGTGCTTAAAAGGATAGCTGTCCCATGAGCTGGTCCAAAGTGTTCCACACTTAGAAGCAAACTATTGTGGCCTTTTTTTTAATCACAGGAGAAAAAAAAATTATGAGCTTGATTTTTTCAATTTCAAGTTTCTCCCAGAAATATTTCTTAAATCTCTGAAAAAACAGTATATTGTAAAAATCAGTGAGTAAGTAGCAGACCAAGCTGGGGAAAATTCAGCTGATTATACTTAGCTCAACTTCTTTGTTTTGTTTTGTTTTTTGTCTGTTTGTTTTGTTTTGTTTTTTGTGGTACGCGGGCCTCTCACTGTTGCGGCCTCTCCCGTTGCGGAGCACAGGTTCCGGACGTGCAGGCTCAGCGGCCATGGCTCACGGGTCCAGCCGCTCCTCGGCATGTGGGATCTTCCCAGACCGGGGCATGAACCCGTGTCCCCTGCATCGGCAGGCGGACTCTCAACCACTGCGCCACCAGGGAAATCCTCAACTTTTTTTTTTTTTAATGGATTATGTGCTTAACAGATGGCATTTCATTATTTTAAGTTCAAATGATTAATTGAATATATTTATTCAGTAACAGTTAACTCAATTACCTGGAAATGGTTTTGAGATTAAGGTATTCTTCAAAAGAATAATAATGCTTCTGTGAGAGCTATCATAAGCACTAAAAGAAATCAGACACATCTATTGGCTGAAACTATAGAAACAAAAAGATAAGACACTGTATGATGACTTACTGCCACTTGGGAGCACTCCCCCCCCATGAGACTAAGCCTAAGGTGGCTGTTCAGTGAACAAATCAGGCAGCCACGCATGCAACCCACATACATAATTTTAAATCTAGCAGCCACATTTGTTGAAAGTAGAAACAGGCAAAATTAATTGCAGTAATGGATTTTATTTAACATGGGATATGCGACATATCATTTCAACATGTAATCAATATTTTAGATATTGAAATAGTTCATTTTTTTTCATACCAAATCTCAAAATCTGGCATGCATTTCACACTCACAGCACGAGCCATTTTTCAAGTGCTTCACTGCCATATGTGGCTACTGGTAACCATACCGGACAGCACAGATCTGAGGGACAGCGGGAAACAGGCCAGACCGTGAGAGCCAGACCGTCAGACTGAAGGATGTGGGTAAAAAAAGCGAGCATTTAGCTCCAATGTTCTGATGCTGAAATAAATGAGTTCAACTAAGAAATGGATAACAAACAATAACAGACTATTTTCCCAATAGCAATCTGTATGTTTTGAGTTCTTAAAGCGTTGCACATTACTGATTTTATAATTTTATAATGAGTGTTTTCACCACATTTTTAACTAGTCTTGCTATAATTGTGACTTGGTATAATCTATAGCCTCCCACCTCCCTCTCCGTTTCCTCAACCCCAATTCTTTGAAATATTTCAAAGTTATCCAAAAAGAACCTACTTTCAGCTGCTTTCCACAACCTGAACCTTTAAAATCTACACAGGTCTAGGCAACTGGAAGCCCAAAGCCCCTGACGGACTCTGGAAAGGGAGTGGAAGTAATGTTTCAGTACTAATAGTTAAATATCAGTGTCACGGTAGGGCTGCAAGGAAATAAACTGGAAAGGCACCAGGTCCACATAAGTCCTGAACTAGGCTTTTAACTTTGAGAATAAAAAAAGGAAGGAGGCCAGACACCTTTTAGCAGTAATTCATGTAAACAGTATAAGGCCAGAGAGGGAGAGGAAGGCTTCAACAGAGAATGACCAATATAATAAAGTCAGAAAAAGCTCCCCCCTCACCTTCCTGCCCCTACCCAGTACCCCTGGAGAATCCAGTGGGACCATTCTGCAAAGATTTGGTTATAGTAAAACACTTCCTTTTTCTTAACTCGCTGGCCCCTTCTAGACAGGAGACCAAATGCTCATTTGCTAATCTATTAAAGCACCTATGATAAAGTTAAACAATACATTTATTGTTTAACCAATAAATTCTGCTTGTGAAAACCACACAAAAGGCTGGGCAGGGTGTGTCTACACTCTCTGGGACAGAGGTGGGTGGGGGAAGACTGTGTATTTTAGTGGCAATAGGTCAAAGTACATCAGCATTCTATTTTAAAACAAACTCTGGCTAAACAATTCCAACATTGCAATGACAGGGTGTTTAACAGTTTATCATTTGCACCAAACGAAATTATGCAGTTACCATGTGTTCACCAGTGCTTAAAATTATTAAGGAAATCAAAATTACAGTTCAGTATTTCTCAACTCTTGGAACAGTTCTGCTTGTTACTCAGAAACCTATCCCATTAGGTTACCTATGATAAATTTAAACAGTAATCAATAAATTCTGCTTGTGAAAAACAGAATGAATCAAATTTCATAATTCCTTTAGTTCAGAGGATTTCATGATGCCCCCTTCAAGTAATGGGGAAAACTACTGAAAATGGAAAATCATCAGTGACGTCATTAGGTACCTATTTACATTAAAAAAACAAAAAAACAAAAAACCTAGATGTGAAAACCACATATCATGTGCCAAGTTTGTAAAAATGTTTATATGCACACACAAAAAAGATTTGAAGCATACCAAAATATCAGTAGAAATTATCTCTGGTAATTGTACTTCAGCTAATTTTTACTTTTTATACTGTTCTATATTTTCTATGTCTTCTACAATGATCATGTACTACTGTTAAAACTAGAAGAAAAAAATAAATTCAGACAAGTGGCAATTGAGGCAGTGCCAACCAATTTAGGATTACACTGGATTGATACACTATCCCTTATACCATGATAAACTCTTATTAAGAAGCACTGAGGGCCCTTGAAGACGTGGGCTTTGCCTTATCTATAATACATGCGCGATTATATTCACATATACAGTACACTATACAGTATTATATTCACATATACAGTACACTAACGCGTGGTGGAGCACGCCGCAAAACACTAGAAAACTAAAAATGGCTTATTTAGAAAAAGACACCGGTTTAGCGCCCTCGCAAAACAAAAGAGCAGAGCCAAGAGTGGGTGCTCAAGGAATAAAGTGAGGAAGAGCCACAGGTGGGAAAAAAGTCTCGCTCCAAAATTTTTAAATACGCATCTATCACTAAATTGTTCTCTTTAAAACGGTTCACTTTGTCAATTTCACTTCATTTAAAAAGTAAACGCAGGTGGCTTCCCTGGTGGCGCAGTGGTTGAGAGTCCACCTGCTGATGCTAGGGCACACGGGTTCGTGCCCCGGTGCGGGAAGATCCCACATGCAGCGGAGCGGCTGGGCCGGTGAGCCATGGCCGATGGGCCTGCGCGTCCGGAGCCTGTGCTCCGCAACGGGAGAGGCCACAACAGTGAGAGGCCCGCGTACCGCAAAAGTAAACCCAGAAGTCACTTTGTAAACATATCAGATTTCATCAGCACTGCTTGAAGCATGGCTTTGCACCCACCAATTTTTATTTTTATTTTTTTTAATTTTGCTTTTTCAATTCTAGAGCATCATATAAGTACGGTTCCTCAAGCTGCTCCGGTGCTGGGGGGTGGAGTGGATGGAAGGATACCAAAAACACGCAATGTACCTTCCTGCCCTCAAAGAGCTTCCAGCAAAAGGTGGAGAGAGAAACAAAAGAGCGGGTCTGAGGCAGAGGCCTTAGAGCGTCACGAGTGATTTTGTTTTTAATGAACGTTAAGTGCTTTTGAGTTTAAAGAACTTTTGGGGACGATTAGCCCGGCAAGATTTGAACGGGCTTCGGCGCAGATGGCACAGGGCCGCGCTGGGCGGGACTCCTCACACACCGAACCTCGACTGCAGACCCCAAACCAGCCCGCTTTGTGCTTAGACCTACACAAACATAGATTGAAAATGGATCGAAACCCAACCAATCCGCCAAGCAAGGCTAAGCACGTACGCACGCACTATTCCAAAGCGCTGCGTACACTTTACTTAGTGGAGGACCTAATACGTCGTCACGGGCTAAAGTGCTTAAGGAAAGCTGACCCTCGGCTGGCAACCATGCACCACCAACCCGCTCCCCAAAGGCCTCGGTCTCGCGCCTCTGCACTCGACCCAGAGCGCAAGTGGACCTCGGCCTGCGCCCTGCCCACGGAGGACACCATGCACCACGACTGACCCAAACGGGCCACCCCCACGCCCTCCGAGCGGGGCCTCGCCGGGTCCCGGGACGCCAACTTGTGCGTAAGGGACAGGGAACCAGCAATCAATGGCAGGACGGTGGCGCGGCCTCCCAAAACAAAGCAGGGCGCCTAGTCCACGGAGCCCGCCGTCCCCGAGCTCCGGGCGCAGCCGCCGCCCCCGCGCCCGCCGGCCAACACGGCCCGCCGCACCCCGAGCGCCCGCCCAACAGCCGCCGCAGGAGCGCGCAGGGCGCCCAACTGCCGTCCCGGCCCAACCAACGCGGGCAGGGGAGGAGAGGTGCGCGCGGCCGGCGGAGCGTGCGAGCCGCTCGGGGGTCGCAGGGGGGAGGCTGCGCGCAGGGAAGGCAGGGCGAAGAGGCGCCGGAGCCATGGCTGAACGCAGCACCAGGAGGGGCTCCTTTAGGGATTTTGCCCCTTTCCCCTTGGAAGGTGCAGATGGTTTGACCCCCCACCCCGAGTGAGGTGCCTCGTCCCAGCCCCGACTGGACTGTACCATCGGGCGGTGCCGCCGGGATTTCTCCCCCACCACCACCATCAAGTCCTCCCCCCCACCCGGGTCCGCGGTCGGTTGGCCCCGGCCGGGCTCTGAGACGCGGAAAGAGCTTGGCGCCATTTTGGGTGGGACTAAGCAAAGACGAAACACCCTCCCAGTCGATGGGGTACTCTGGACGCTGGCTTATCCGGTTCCCTTAATCCTTTAGGTACTTACACGATGTTGGGTGAGGGGAGCTGGAAGATCAGCGGGTCCCCGATCCTCTCTCCCTAGGGGTGATGGAAATCAAACCCCCCCCGCCACCTCCAGGTGGTTCTTCCCGCCGCAGAGTGGGAGCTGCATAAAAGGCGGGGCCTCATTAGCATAACCTGCCTGGCAACCTGATCTCGGCGTTATGTGATTGGTTGAACTCTGTAAACTCCATGCCTCGCCTAAAGAGGAGTAACGCTGGGGCGAACTGACAGGCCCAGATTTAAGACTCATGACGAAGATCCTGAGACGCTTATTCAGTCAGCGGAGAAGCTAAAAGGAGATTTACACAGTGGCCCAATGACGGAAGGCCTCTTTATTTCGTGCTCTGCTGTTCGTTTCAAGTCCAATCAAAGAGCGGGTCTCAGGCACCGCTCGCCTGCGTTTGTGCTCTAAGCCAATCAGAGAAGCCGACTCTTCGGTTTCAGGGTCAAGACCGCTCGGAGGGACCGGCGGCGGCGGCGGCGGCCCAGGTCGTGAGCCTTCCAGCCTCTGTGCCCGAGGTTGGGAGGAGGAGCTGCTCGTCGGGTGCTACACGCCCCCCGAGGGCCCGCGTCCTGAGAGGTGCTCCCCAGGACGCGGCGGGCCAAGGGCGCGCGGGCTTGGAGGCGGCTCGGGCCCCGGCAGCGGGCCGGCTTGCGGAGCGCCCAGCCGAGCCCACGCCACGCGCGGAAGCCCTGCGCCTCGGAGCCGGCCCCGGCGTCTGACCTCAGCCCGGCAGAAGCCCGGAGTGCGGCGCTGCGTCTCTCCTCTCCCCTTTACCATGCTGAAAGGAAGTGATTTTCACAAACGTGAAGATGTTTTTCAACCTTGGTTAACCAAGGGCTTAACTCACTCTTTTCTTAACCTCAGGCTTCCACATCGTACCATCCCTTAAAATTGCCTTCGCAAAGCAGCCCAGTGCAGAGAGATGAGCTCGGGCTTTGCAGCAAGATGCCACCTGTAGTTCCCCGCCCCTAATATGAATGGCAACTAGATCTTGAAGAGACCTTGAGCCTTTGGACCTTCAGGGAGCCGTAATCCTGTCCATGACATCTAACTTGCTACGTTATTTTGAAGATAAAGTGGGATTTACGTGTAAAATACTTAGCACACTAGATCTTAAACGGATAAAAGTATCAATGACGATAAAATATACAAAATTGCTGAACTATTGGCTAACCAAGAAAGTACCACTAAGCAAAAGACCTAAGAATAGAAAACACGGGGCGGTGGGCGAGCGGAGGATGTGAAATTCATTCAACAATATCCTATTTACTGTTTATTTTTAAAACTGGAAACAAAATCTGGGAAATTTTGGGAAAACATTGTTTTTAGAATTTCAGGACTGTTGAGTACCTTATAAGCAACTTGATGACTACCCATGTCTTGTTCCTCCACAGACTCCTGTGCAGGCTGTCAGTAAACACTTGCTGAATTTAATTGAAAAGAAAGCACATTTGGGGTCTGATGAGGCAGACCTTAACATTTATAGTGAGAGATGCTATTAACTCTTAGCTGGATATAAAGACACATGAAAGTCAGTTGCCTTAGGAAAGATGATATTGGTTAGGAGAGTCACTGGAATGTTCTCTTTTGGTGCTGTGAGTAGACAAACAATGCCAGAAGTGGACAGGTCCACGGTCCCTAGAGAGAATTTCCCCCGTTTTGAGATTTAACATTATTACATCTTCTCTGAAGGATTGGGATCATCACAACTGAAGTCTGACCAGAAATGACCGCAAGGAACACAAAAGGGGAAATTGTCATGAGGAATGGGGCTGTCTGGACTGGAGGGCCCAAGTTGGCCTCACGGACTTGGAGAAATTGTCTAAAACTTTACTGGCCACGCAGCCATGCAGGATCTTAGTTCCCCCACCAAGGACTGAACCCGTGTGTCCCCTGCAGTGGAAGGGCTGAAAGCGCAGAGTCCTAACCACTGGACCGCCAGGGAATTCCCTAGACCTAAAACTTTAGAGTGCATAAATGTTACAGGTAGACACCACCTCAGAGATTTTGTTATTCAGAAGGTTTGGAATGAGCCTCAGTAATCTGCCTTTTATATAAATGTTTCAGTTAATTATTAAATTTGCACACAGTAGAATTCTCTCCCTTCAGTATACAAGTACTGAATATGTACTGTCTACCAGTCACTGTTCTAAACAATGAGGATGGAATGGGGAACCAAAACAAAAAAAAGCCCCTGCTCTCATGGAGCTTAAGTTCTAGTGCAGGAAACAGAAGAAAATTGATAAATAAATGAGATGATTTCAGGTAATGATAAGTGCTATGAAGAAAATAAAGCAGAAAAATGCAAAGGGGAGGAGAATGCTGGCAATTTAAATAAAGGTGTCAAAGAAATCCTTTCTGAGATGCTAACATTTGAGCTGAGACTTGATTGATGAAAAAAGCCCACCGTGCTAAGATCTTGGAGAACATTCCAGTCTGAGACCAGCAGATGTAAAGGCATGAGGGGGGAAAAAAAAAAAAAGCATGCACCTATTCATTCATTCTTCCATAGAATAAATATTCATTGAATGCTTATGATACGCCAGGCACTGTCCTAGGTGCTTTGAGATTGGTCAATTAACATTATAGACAAAAGGAGAAACACAACACATAAAAATCCCTGCCTTTATGGAGAGCTTTCACTCTAACACACTGAAAAACCTAAGAAAGCCTGAGTTGCTAGGACACAGGGCAAGAAATACAGTGGTCCAAGGAAACTTGGGGAAACAGGCAAGGGTCAGATCATATATTGCTTTGAGGGCTAGAGTATGGGAGTTGTTATTGTATTTTAAGTACAACTTAAAGTAGAGGTTTTAAGCGAAGGTATGATACAGTGTTTTGTTTTGTTTTTAAAGATAACTCAGGCTGCCCTAGGAAGCTTATCATGTTGGCTGAGGGGATGAGAAACGGGAGACAAGGAGGATAGTAAGGGTCCGCTGCAATATGGTCTAAGCAAGAAATGATGGTGATCTTGACTAAAACAGGAGAAGTGTAAATGGGGGAAATGTATGGATACCAAATATATTTTTGAGGTAAAGCCAAAGAACTTGCAAATGAATAAGAGAATGGGTGAGAGTTGGCATTTCTAGTGATGACAAGAGAGTGATCAAGACAGATGCATAAAGTTGAGACTCGAGTGACCTAGTAAATGTGGATGGCTTAACTGAGGAGAGACCTGGTTAGAAAATTAAGAGTTCTATTATAGTCATGTCAATTTTGAAATATCTTTTAGAAATACACTTGGACATACTGCAGAAGCAGTTGGAATTCAAGGAGAGACCTGGGCTGCAATACAATTTTAGAATTCATCAGATTATACATTGTATTTCTTTTTTTTCTTTTTATTGGAGCATAGTTGATTTACAATGTTGTGTTAGTTTCAGGTGTACAGCAAAGTGACTCAGTTATACATATACATATATCCACTCTTTTAGATTCGATTCCCATATATGTCATTACAGAGTATTGAGTAGAGTTCCCTGTGCTGTACAGTAGGTTCCTATTAGTTATCTATTTTATATATAGTAGTGTATATATAAATCCCCCAATCTCCCAATGTATCCCTCCCCCCTATAAACTATATTTCTTTTTTTTTTAATTAATTTTTTTTTGACTGTGTTGGGTCTTCGTTGCTGTGCATGGGCTTTCTCTATTTGCAGCGAGCGGGGGCTACTCTTTGTTGCGGTGCGTGGGCTTCTTATTGCAGTGGCTTCTCTTTGTTGCAGAGCACAGGCTCTAGGCACGCAGCTGCAGTAGTTGTGGCACATGGGTTCAGTAGTTGTGGCTCATGGGCTCTAGAGTGCAGCCTCAGTAGTTGTGACGCACGGGCTTAGTTGCTCCATGGCATGTGGGATCTTCCCGGACCAGGGCTCGAAACTGTGTCCCCTGCATTGGCAGGCAGATTCTTAACCACTGCACCACAAGGGAAGTCCCTGAATTGTATTTCAATACATAGGATTACATGAAGTCTAATTAGATGAGATCATCTAATGAGGATGAGATGAAGGAGAGAGTGTTTATAGAGAAGACAAGAGGGTCCAGGATTAAGCTCTTGGGAGCTGCTGAGTTTAGAGATGAGAGACAGGAGAGGAACCAACCAAAGAGACCATGAAGGCCAGTAAAACAGAACAGAGGAGGGTGGTGTCTGAGAAGCCAAGGGAAGAGAGTGCTTGAAGAAGGCTAGTCATCAGCTGCAGCTAATGATGCTGAGAGGTAAAGAAAGATAAAGACAGATAACCTGTGGGCCTGGAAAGATGGAGGGGGAAGTACCTGGTTATTTGTCAATAGCAGCTTCAGGGGAGAGTTAGGAAACTTAAGAATTGTCTGAAGAAAGAGTGGGAGGTGAAGAGTGATATCTGTTGCCAATAGTATAGCAGATAAGATAGGCCAATAAAAACAACTAAAATGTTGTACATGCTTTCCATAAAACACTTTTTTTTAATGCATCACAGAGCTGGCAACAGAGTGAGGACTCTACAAAGGTTAAAACCAAAGTCCGTGAGTAAAAAGGGAAAAGCTCATCATTACAAAGAAAACAAACTAAAAAGAGAAAAAGGAATGCTGGGAAAAGAAGAGAGATCATTTGGCAGGAACCATAACAACTATTAAATTTTTTCAAGCAAGAATGATCAATGGAGGATAAACCTTAATGGATGAAAATTTGATGGTTTGATATCAACGTGGTCTTGAAATAGCTCTACAAAAGATACTTATCAACTACAATGGAAAAATAATAACTTTACGGTGGAGAAAGTTGGCAGATACCATCGTTGTGATCAAAGTTACTGAACTCAGGGATAGGACCCCGAGACCGAGTGCCTCTGCATGTGATGCCCTGGGAAGGACACGACTTCTGCAATATGGCTACCAGAAGCTCTTAACTCTATGGGCAAACCCAAACTGAGGGATATTCTACAAAATAACTGGCCTATACTCACCTTTAAAATGTTAATGCCATGGGCTTTCCTGGTGCCACATCTGGCAGCTGTGACTGTGACCTTATTTAGAAATAGGGCCTTTGCAGATATGATGAGTTAAGATGAGGTCACATTAGATGGATATGTTGGGCCCTAACCCAATGACTGGTATCCTTAAAAGAAGAGAAAATATGGAATTCCCTGGTGGTCCAGTGGTTAGGACTCTGTGCTTTCACTGCTGAGGGCGTGGGTTCAGTCCCTCGTCGGGGAACTAAGATCCCGAAAGCCGCGTGGTGCGCGGCCAGAAAAAAAAAAAAAAAGGAAGAGAAAATAGAGATACACACAGGGGAAGATATATGAAGATGGGGCAGAGATGGTGCATCTACAAGGCAAGGAAAACCAAAGATTGCCAGCAACCACCAAGGGCTTGAAGAGAAGGATTCTTCCCTAGAACCTTCAGAGGGACCATTGCCCCACCAACACCTTCATCTCAGACATCTAGCCTCCAGAACTGTGAGAGAATGAATTTCTATTATTTTAAGCCAGCTAGTTTGTGGTACTTTGTTATGACAGCCACAGGAAACTAAGACAACATTATAAAGTAAGGAAGAAACTATAAGGCCACAGGATCGTGTATGTGTAGGGCATCTCCATGTGGATGGCTGAGATTATGAGCATTTATGATATAGGAACAGTTTGAGGGTGTTTTTGTTTGTTTTTGCTGAGAAGGTTGGCTTTTTAAAATTTATCTTATGGAGCTGTAGTTGATTTATAATGTCAACTGCTGTTGTACAGCAAAGTGATTCAGTTAGACATATATATACATTCTTTAAAAAAAATGTTTTTATCTTCTTAATTGAAGTATAGTTGATTTATAATATTGTGTTAGTTTCAGGTGTACAGCACAGTGATTCAGATATATATATAGATACAGATATATATACATACAGATATATAGATATATAGATATATATGTATAGTCCTTTTCAGATTCTTTTCCCTTATAGGTTATTACAAAATATTGAGGGACTTCCCTGGTGGCGCAGTGGTTGAGTCCGCCTGCCAGTTCAGGGGACATGGGTTCGAGCCCTGGTCCGGGAAGATCCCACAGGCTGTGGAGCAACTAAGCCCGTGCGCCACAACTACTGAAGCCTGCGCGCCTAGAGCCCGTGCTCTGCAACAAGAGAAGCCACCGCAATGAGAAGCCCGCGCACCACAACGAAGAGCATCCCCCCCTTACTGCTACTAGAGAAAGCCCATGGGCAGCAAAGAAGACCCAACGCAACCAAAAAAATATATATATTGAGTATAGTTCCCTGTGCTATACAGTAGTTCCTTGTTGGTTGTATGTTTTTTAAGATGTGAAAGGAAAAAGCCAAGGAATTGAGCAGATAATTAAATTAAAATATGATTTTTATATAAAATCGGACACACTTAATTATGGAGTGGAAAATACAAGCAGGTTTTTATCCCTGGCATTCCAGTGGTTAGGACTCCGCGTTTCTACTGCAGGGGGCCCAGGTTCGATCCCTGGTCGGGGAACTAAGATCTCTCAAGCCGCGCGGTGCGGTCAAAAAAAAAAAAAATCAGCTTTTTAAGAAAAATAGATAAGATGGCTGCAGAAGGACTAGCTGTTATGGGGTGTCTGCTTTTGTTTGTGTCCCAGACTCCCAGAGATCTTAAGTCACAAGAGTGGATATACCATCTTCAGTTCAAACAGCTAGAGCCACAGATGTTGGAGAAAGAACTGCAAAGGAGGTGATATCCAGCGGAAGTTAATAAGCAGCGATAAAAGCAGCAGGAAGACCCTGAGTCAAACTGCATCTTTCTCCCTGAAATACAGTCAAGGAAAAAGAAAATGTATGAAATTGAAAAGTACTTCCTTAAAGAAAAAAAAGGAAAAGTACTTCCCATCAAACATTTTTCCTTCAAGAAAACATTTTTATGAATATGGCTCAGTCTGAAAAATTTGGACCATAACTTAGATTTCAGTATGAGGGAATCTGTGTAAGCAAGAACGATTATGAATATAACAAGTTTGCTATGGTTCCTCCTATGTGTAGCGATCTCATCTGGGGTAATCATTGTGAGAAGAGTCTTCTCTCAGAAATATGATGTCAGCAGATACCTGAGAATTAATACTAAAGAGAAACTGTAGCATTTAAGGAATGTTGGAAAGCCTCTAGCCAAAGCAAATCTCCTTAAGCTAAAAAAATTCATACTGGAGGAAAAACTCATGAATATATTTAGTGTAGAAAAGCCTTTAGCCTGAAGCAATACCTCAGAGATCATGAGAATATGCGTCCTGGAGACTGTACATTCAAGCATGTGCTGACTGGACTCAAGTGTTCTCTCTTTTTTAAAAAAATAGATTTATTTTATTTATTTAATTATTGGCTGCGTAGCGTCTTCCATGGCTGTGCGCGGGCTTTCTCTAGTTGCCGAGAGCTTCTCATTGCAGTGGCTTCTCTTGTTGCGGAGCACAGGCTCCAGGCATGCAGGCTTCAGTAGTTGTGGCACGCGGCCTTCAGCAGTTGTGGCGCACGGGCTTAGTTGCTCCGTAGCATGTGGGATCTTCCCGGACCAGGGCTGGAACTCGTGTCCCCTGCATTGGCAGGTGGATGCTTAACCAGTGCGCCACCAGGAGAGTCCCTCAAGTGTTCTCTTGAATCTCATCCCTCACTCTACATTTCAGAATCCATACAAGGAGAAATCATATAAAAGTGATAAAGGTGGAAAAGACTTCAGCTGTCATAGAAAAAGCTTACACGCATCATTATAAGGAGAAGGAAAGCTTGTACTCACATGTCATTTCTCATTAGAAATCTAAGAAGGCATGCTGGAGGGACACCGTGCATCTAAAGGAAGAGGGCACCCCCCGCTCCAATAGCAAATCACACCTCACAGAGCATGAGAATATCCATACTGGAAAGAGCCTCCTGAGTATAATCAATGTGGAAATGTCTTTACCTAGAGGCAATGCCTCACTACGGATCAAAACATTCATACTAGAAAGAAACTCCCTGAATGTAATGAACGTGGGAAATCTGCAGACAAAGGGGAAAACCTCAGTATTCATCAAATCCATGCTAGAGAGAAATCTTATCAATGTAGTAGGTATGAGAAAAGTCATATTTAGAAGTCAAGCCTTATTAGATGCTAGCGAGGTCTTACTGGAGATAAACCTATGCATGGGAGGAAGGTGAGAAAGTATTCAATGGCAAGTGAAAATCCTCATTTGAGAGATGCCCTATAAGTACAGTAAATGGGCAACACCCTTCACGCAGAAACCACGCTTCATTAAATATTACAACATCCGTATAGATGAGACACACTATGAATGTATTAAGGGTGGAAAAGCCTCCGGAATCCCACTGCTTATTGTATGTGAAGAACCCATCCAGGTAATAAACATGAATGTAAAATGTGTGGAGAAGCCTCCTCTACGCATGAGAACCAATGCTGAATGGAATGTCCATTAACAGGTGAATGGGTAAATGTATTGTGGTATATCTGCACGATGGAGTGCTACCCAGCAATAAAAAGAAATAAACTATTGGGCTTCCCTGGTGGCGCAGTGGTCAAGACTCCATCTGCCAATGCAGGGTACACGGGTTCGAGCCCTGGTCCAGGAAGATCCCACATGCCACGGAACAACTAAACCCGTGCGCCACAACTAGCCACAACTACTGAGCCCACGTGCTACAACTACTGAAGCCCGTGCTTCTAGAGCCCGTGCTCCGCAACAAGAGAAGCCAAAGCAATGAGAAGCCCGCGCATGGCAATGAAGAATAGCCCCCACTCGCCTCAACTAGAGAAAGCCCGCACACAGTGACCAAGACCCAACGCAACCAAAAATAAATAAATTTATATAAAAAAAGAAATAAACTATTGATACATACCATCATGTAAATTCATCTCAAAATAATTATGCTGAGTAAAATAAGCCAGACCAAAAAAAAAAAAAAAAGAGAGAGAGAGAGAGTACATACTTCATGATTCCATTTATATAAAATTCTAGACAAAGTCAAACTAACGTGTAGTGATAGGAAGCAGATCTGATTGCCTGTGGGGTTGGGAGGAGGGAGAGGGATCACAAAGGTTCAGAAGGAAACTTTTGAAGGTGAGTATGTTCACTTTCTTGACTATGGTGATGGCTTCATGGATGTGTACATTTTTCAAAGCTGATTAAGGTGCTCACTTTAAACATGTGCAGTTTAATGTCACTTATACCTCAGTAAGGCTGTTCGGATTGTTTTGGGGATTTCTGACAGTTATAGTCAGTCAAGAAATTTTTTTTAATTGGTTATGAATTTGAAAAGGAGAATTCAATCTCCATTTGTTTATAATATGATTAGGATTTACCAAAGTCTCTTAGGTTTTTTGGGTAAACATAATATAAACAAAAAATACTAAAAGACTTAAATATAACAATGAAACAATAAAAATCTTCTAAGACAATCTAATTCATTATATGTGCCATCTCTTCTAGGAACATTGGCAACCTTCTTCACCAAGACCGGAAACCAAGGAGCTGTAATGGGGGAAAACATCTATAATAGAGACAATAGGCATATTTTAGTTGCATGTAAATAAAAACTTTGGCTATATATACCACAAACAAGTCAATAAACAATATATTAAAATTTTTGCTATACAGAGCACAAAAAGAAATATCTTATAAATTTGTAAGAAAAGGCAAACAGGGCTTCCCTGGTGGCGCAGTGGTTGAGACTCCGCCTGCCGATGCAGGGGACACGGGTTCGTGCCCCGATCGGGGAAGATCCCACATGCCGTGGAGCGGCTGGGCCCGTGAGCCATGGCCGCTGAGCCTGCGCGTCCGGAGCCTGTGCTCCGCGACGGGAGAGGCCACAGCGGTAAGAGGCCTGCGTACCGCAGAAAAAAAAAAAAAAAAAAGAAAAGGCAAACAACCCAAAAGTAAAATAGACAAGGTGTATTAAAATTTCAAGGCAGACGAGCAAATCCAAATGTCCAAAACTATATAAAACATACTCAAACTTTAAGCATCAGGCAAATGGAAATTAATTATTAGGTATTACTTTATTTTCTAAAATATTTATTTATTTGGCTGCGCTGGGTCTTAGTTGTGATGTGCGGGATCTTCGTTGCGGCATGTATGCGGGATCTAGTTCCCTGGGTTAGGGTAATGTGGGGAGGGCATGGTGGGGAGAAGGGGAGGAGAATACCAGGCAAAAAAAGCAAAAATACCAAAAAACAACAACAAAAAAACCCCTACAACATTAAAAACATAAAATCCAGGATATCATAGCATCATATTTGTGGATTTATATAAAATAATCTATGTGTATAAAAATATATAAAGACATAAAAACCAACATACAAATTTAGCAAGTATTCAATAGATAAAAGAGTACTCATTGTTAGTTTTTTAAAATATAATCAAAGAGAACTGCTCTTCTTAAATATCTGTTTTAAAACACAAACATGGGCTTCCCTGGTGGCGCAGTGGTTGAGAGTCTGCCTGCGATGCAGGGGACGTGGGTTCGTGCCCCGGCCCGGGAGGATCCCACATGCCTGGAGCGGCTGGGCCTGTGAGCCATGGCCGCAGAGCCTGCGCGTCTGGAGCCTGTGCTCTGCAACGGGAGAGGCCACAACAGTGAGAGGCCCGCATACCAGAAAAAAAACAAACAAACCCACAAACAGTATCTGTATTAGTTTTCTAGGAGCAAATTACCATAAACTGGATGGCTTGAAACAATAGACATCTATTCTCTCACAGTTCTGGAGGCTAGAAGTTCAAAGACAAGGTACTGGCAAGGTCACGTTCATTCTGAAGGGCCTGGGGAAGAATCCTTTCTTGCTGTATCCCAGCTTCTGCTGGTGGCTGGCAATCCTTGGCATTCCTTGGCCTGTAGTGTCATCACTCCAGTTTCTGCCTCTGCCATCACATGGCTGTCTTCCCTCTGCCTGCATGTGTGTGTCTCCAAATCTCCTTCGCCTGAGAGGATCACTGGATTTAGGGCTCACCTAAACTTGATTACATTAGCAAATAAGGTCCATATTCACAGGTACCAAAAGTTAGGACTTTAACATATCTTTTCGGGGGACACAATTCAACCCACTATAGTATACAACTTATGATAATCAACTAAAACATTTCTATTAAAAGGAGAGAACAACAATGCCACACTTATTGCAAGTATTTAACACTGCCCTGGAAGCTCAAACCACTGCAATAACACAGAAAACAAAAACGAGATAATTATTCGAAAGGAGGAAAAAAGTCAGCATTACGGGCAGAAATCCAGAGCATATGTGTTGATATACCATTGGGTCTATAAGAGAGTTTGAAATGGTGACCACACACACAATAATTAAATACAAATGAGTAGTTTTCCTTAACACTAACAAGAATCATAGGAAGCACCATAGAGAAATACGTAGGTATGGAAAGCCTGCTATGCGCTTAGCTTTGTCCTTTAAGAAGTGAGAAGTGCGAGGTGGCTCAGTTATTCAGCAGGATTTTCTGGATCCCGGGGCGAGGTTTCTGCTCCAGGCATGCCTGACCTGCTTTACCATGTTGCCTGTGCTCTGCCCCTTGCCAAGGTTACTTTTTTTTTTTTTTTTTTACGGTACGCGGGCCTCTCACCGCTGTGGCCTCTCCCGCCGCGGAGCACAGGCTCCGGACGCGCAGGCCGAGCGGCCATGGCTCACAGGCCCAGCCGCTCCGCGGCATGTGGGATCCTCCCGGACCGGGGCACGAACCCGTGTCCCCTGCACCGGCAGGCGGACCCCCAACCACTGCGCCACCAGGGAAGCCCTGTCAAGGTTACTTTTGATCCTCTCTGCACTCCTCCCTCATGACAGGAAATACAGCTGGGAGATCTACAATTCTCCTTTCTCTGATCCCTCCTGTTTGGTTCTCAAGTGGTTTGTAGGTAGCAGCCCTGAAGCCCCCTCTGTGCTTTCACTTGTGGCTAAACCACTGGAGTTGCTGCCTTGCTGGTTGTTTATGAGAGAAGGTTACTTTCTAGGCAGAAGCCAAAGAGCTGTATTAAATGTAGACCGTTTTAAACAAAGCTGTGGTCTTTTGCCAACTTTTTCCTCCTGTTCATGATTTGGCTTCCCCTCTAGCTGAACGATCATGGGAGAAAATGACAGAAGGACATGACCGTGGATAGAAGAGAAAGACAACTGCAGATTCTGATGGGAAAAGTAGTATTGGGGAGCAAAATGAAAAAAGAAACAAACAAAAAAACCACCACCACCACCAAGTTCACTAGAGTAAGCTAAGAAGATGTGAATGACCAGTTTTCGAAAAGCTCCCAGAAAACACTGAAGAAAATACTTTCTAAGAATTTTCACAATGAAACATTCAGAGCAACCTTTTTGGTTTACTTAAAGCTTAATTTAAAAAAATAAATGCTGGGCAATTTCTATTTTGAGTTAAGCCCTTCTTTCTGTACCGCTTCAGCTGCTGTGCCTTTCATGTGGATAGCACCTTTTGATCTAAGTGAGATTGCAAATATATTGGCCAACCAAACAGTTAACTGGGGTTAGTCTTCTGCTGAGTGGGAGAAAGGAAATGGAAAATTTTTTAGAAAACAAAATCCTAAGCCAAATATAGCAAAGATTAAGATCCAGAGAAACATTGTTCTGAATATTGATGGGTAATCCATGAATAATCCTCAGAAATAGATATTGCTGATGTAAATCAGATGAAAAACATTGGGGTGGATTTTTTCCAGCACATATGGCGACAAAGAAGAGTAGAGCAGCGTTACTGTTACCAGGGCCATGAATGCATAATTTTAAAGACTGAGAGGAAGCAAAGTGAGTCCCATTGGTTAGAGAAATAATCCTCTGTAAGTGAGGACAACGTTTCCCTATTAAAAATAGGAGACTGTAAGAAATGAGGGAAAAACTCCATTGTTTTTAATGCCAACCATGATGTGTGGATTTTAAGTTGTTTAAGCTTTTTGCTCCTTCTCAGTAAACATTAACAAGAGACAGGTCCTGCATAGATTTAAATTTAAGTAAGACCTGCTCCTTCCCAGTGTTTTTTATTTACTCTACTCCTGTGGTCATGGAATGTAAATATTCTCTTAACTTCTCTTTCTTATCGTATTAAAATAACCACCCGAGAGCTTGAGAATTAAGCAGGATTCTTTCCCCTCAAGGCTGCTTTCAAATTCTAGGCTGGCATCAAATTTCTTTTCATTTCGGTCCAGACAAAATCAAGTTATTTTTTACGTTTAAAATTTTTTATTTCCTCACCAGGAAGAAACATGAATCACTAGTACCTACAAATGCAGTCACTGCTGGTGACTAGGTTTCTAGAAAAAATACTTTTTAGTTTTGTTTGTTTGTTCACACAAAAGTGACACACATGGAAGCGTCTCAACTATTCAGATTGTGTTCATGCCCTAGTTAATCAGCCCACTCACATGTCAGTTGTTGGAAAGTGTTCCTCCAGGTTAGAAAAGGAAAATAAGACCCTGGCTTTTAGCCTTGAGACTATGAATCCCTCTAAAAACTTTTAGGCAAAGTACCATGTTCAACTTCTTATGTGCATTTCTTCTGAGAGGAGATTTCATAGTTTCCAGCACATTCCAGGGAGTCCAGGATCCCACAAATACCAATAATCACTCCTTTATAACAGTTACTGAAAACCAAGGGGCTTTTATAATGCATTCCATACACTTTCTTAATTGGTTACATCAGTGCTTTCCAAATTTTAATTCACATACAGATCGTGTAGGGATCCTGTATAAAATGCAGATTGTAATTCGGAAGTTCTGGGGTAGGCTCTGAGACTCTGCATTTCTAACAGATGCTGTTGCCGCTGGTCCATGGACCACACTATAAGTAACAGCAAAAAATACGACACACCCAAAGAGTACCCTATGCAGAGCTCAGAAAATTTCACCCATTAAGATGATTCTAATACTGTGTTTATCAATATACCCTAATGTCTGACGAAGACAGGAGAGTAAACACTTACGGCATTGACTTTTGCCATACTTGGAATAAAGAATATATTCACGAGATGATGAAAAGTAACACCCTCCCCACTCTTGAGAGGTCTGAATCTGATTTCGTGGTGTCATACAGCATGGGAGCTCTCTGATTGAATTCCCTATTTTTGTGTTTCTTCCATCGCCCCAGTCCATAGAATTGGTTCACAGAGTTTCATAAGATGCTGTCAGCTCTCCCAGTGCAGACATAGATGTAAATTGATGATGCTCCTTTTAAAAAAAAAGTCATTGTTTTGTTATCTTCAAGACTGAAATATTACCCTCTCTTTTTTTTCATCCTCAGGCATATAAAGCCTTGTTACAAACAAGTTTAGAAATAAGCAAAACAAATACATTTTATTATTCCAGCGGGGACAGGATTAACGCTTTCTCATACATTCACCTTATTTTTCTTCTCCTCTGCGTCTTATTTTTTTTTTTTTTTTCCTCTGCGTCTTATGATTGACTCACCCAACGATTATCCAGTTACCTATCTGGAAGTTTTACCAATGCCTGAAACTTAACACTAGAAATTTAACAATTCCTCTGTCTTATTCATATGTATCTTCCATGACCCAAACAACTTGTGATCAAAATCAAAAGATTTTGTTTGACTCTATGTCAAGCTCCATACTTAATCACTTACCAAATCCTATTAAAATCATCCTCTCTCTTGTTTCCTAAAACAATATCGAGGATTTCAAATGGGAAAGAAAATGAAGAAATATACCAGTTATTTTCCCTCCAGCCCTAACTAAAAACTGCAGCCTCCTCTCTGAGATCTGAGGGGGAAAGACAGCAGCAAAGAGGAAGAGAAGGCGCCAGAGAAGGAAAAGGGGGCAAAAAGTGTGTTCCAATCTTTACACACCATCTTAAGTGGAGATCAGGACAAAAGCCATTTTAAAAATAGTGCTGTGTAATGTAAATGGTTAATAACTTGGGCTCTGCTGTCAGACCTACTTCCAACACTGTTTCTAAGCATTCTCACACCTCACTTTCCTCATCTATAATATGAGGATAACCTTGAGGGTTGTTTTCCAAATTATCCATCCTCCTTCTTCCTTATTAACAAAATTTTATTTAGTGATCTCACAGCCTCCTTTGCAGCTAGAGGTAACGATAAGACATAGTTCTGACCAAAAAGATGCTGATGGAGGTCCTTGAGAAGAGATATTCATTGTCCTTTCTCTCTGGGAGGCAGATGCAATGTCTGGAGAAGTGTCAGTGATACTATGACCATGAAAATGAAAGACATATGCTGAGAAGAGTGAAGAAAGAAGATAGGATTCTTAGTGATGTCATTGAGTAACACATAAAACTGGACTGGGCTCTTCATTAAATGGAAGAAAAAAAAGAGTGGGTATAGGTATATGATTCACTTTGCCGCACACCTGAAACTAACACAACGTTGTACATCAACTATACTCCAATAAAATTTTTTTAAAATAAAAAATAAAACAAATTTTTTAAAATGGAAGAAGAAAAATAACCAAATTGACTTCTTAAACTCTTGTAAGTGTTCTCAATTATATGTAACACAATCCTAACTGATACAGTATTTCACAGAGTTATTGAGAATATTATTAAGTGTGATCATGAATATAAAAATGGTTCACACAGGGTGTTGCACATAGTAAGCATACAATAAATGTTAGTAGCTATTTTTGGCATTCTATTTATTATTATTATTATCGATATTATTATTATCCCCCATGGCTTCTTCATTCTTCCCCATCTCTAGCACAAATTTTTTTCCATTCTACTTTATTTCCACACCGTCAGCCAAATCAAGACACTCATTATGTTGCATCTGGATAATAACCAACCCACCAAGTGTCTTAGTTGTATCTTGAAAGATAAATTATTTTCAATAGGCAGAGAGAAGGGATGAGGGCCTTATTGGTGAGGGAGACAATGGTGTCAACGCAGGTGGTGAGGTTGGGAAGCAGAGGATAGCAGAAACTCCATGCATTTCTGGAGGATTAATGTGGGATCAGGTAGAAAGAGAGGTTGGAGCCAGATTGTCGAGGGTTTTCTATGACTGGCAAAGAGCAGACCAAGGAATTTGTAGTATATTTTCCTGTGAAAATTTTAGGGCACCGTTTGGTTTGGTTTGACACAGGAACTAATACAATTAAAGAAATGAGAAGAGTTCATTCTTTTGCTTACTTGGCTGGCGTTTAGTTTGCTCAATTATCACATGAGGAAGTTAAAACAGATGCTCTCAAAGACCTGTGAATATTCTAGAAGTCTAAGATTCATTGGAAACTTCGAGAATATTCTAATATCTAAGCTTGAGTTCAGAGCCTCCATTTCAATGTTAGCCCTGACTTATTCATTTATTCTTTCTTGCAACGAAGTTAATTTATGTTGCACATTGACTCTGAGGACATTTACTGCTACCTCAAATCTCACTGGAAGCCAACTTCAATTATCCATGACCATCAGAAAAATCTTCTTCATAAATTTCAAGAATCTCTAGCAGCAACCCTTGGTCCACCCAGCTTTCACACCCCTCTGTCAACTAACTTCAGTACCAGTGAACTCCATCTCTGCCCTCCCCATCCTTTTACAGTTCACATATGATTCTAGATCCCAAGGTAAGTGGGATATTAACTTATAAATCAAATGCAATATAATAGTGCAAATGGTTTACTACCTAATAAATATATTGTGCTTGTTTTTAAAAATAAGTTTACTATTTTTAAGTTATAGTACAATGCCAATCATAAAAGAAAATAGATGAAATATTTTTTAAAAGGAAGTAATAATACCACCATCCAAAGGAAAAGGTGTTAACTTTGGGGGGGGGGGTCTTGCTTTGCCAGATTTTTTGTGGCTTTTACATAGTTGTCATTATTTTTAATTTATACATTGTGATTTTATAGCAATGTTTTCCATGTTATTATATTGGCTTTATATGTAACTTTTTGATAGTTACATAATATTTTAAATTGATCATGAAATATTTCATACCAAAAGATATAAGGAATAATAGAATGAAAATCCATGTAGCCTCACAGAGCTTAAGAAATAAACCATTGAGGATAAAGAAGATGTGGTATATACATATAAAATGGAATACTACTCAGCCATGAAAAAGAATGAAATAATGCCCTTTGCAGCAACATGGAGGCAACTAGAGATTATCATACTGAGTGAAGTAAGTCAGGGGCTTCCCTGGTGGTGCAGTGGTTAAGAAACCACCTGCCAATGCAGGGGACGTGGGTTCAAGCCCTCGTCCAGGAATATCCCACATGCTGCAGAGCAACTAAGCCCGTGCACCACAACTGCTGAGCCTGTGCTCTAGAGCCTGGGAGCCACAACTACTGAGCCCACACGCCACAACTACTGAAGCCCACACACCTACAGCCCATGCTCCACAACAAGAGAAGCCACCTCAATGAGAAGCATGAGCACCGCAATGAAGGGTAGCCCCCACTCGTCACAACTAGAGAGAGCCTGTGCACAGCAACAAAGACCCATCGCAGCCAAAAATTTTAAAAAATAACAAAACTGGTGTGTTAATTAAAAAATAAAAAGTGAAGTAAGTCAGAAAGAGAAAGACAAATACCATATGATATCCCTTATATGTGGAATCTAAAATATGACAAAAATGAACCGATCTGCGAAACAGAAACAGAATCAGGGACATAGAGAATAGACTCGTGTTTATCAAGGGGAGGAGGTTGGGGGAAGGATGGATTGGGAGTTTGGGATTAGCAGATGCAAACTGGTATATATAGAATGGATAAACAACAAGGTCCTACTGTATAGCACAGGGAACTACAGTCAATATCCTGTGATAAACCATAATGGAAAAGAGTATGAAAAAGAATGTATATATATGTATAACTGAGTCACTTTGCTGTACAGCAGTAATTAACACAACATTAAATAAATCAACTGTACTTCAATAAATAAATAAATAAATAGAAACAAACCATTGAACAACAATACAATATCTGATGACCTGTTATTGGAAAGAAAGGACAACATAAGGCAATGGACTAGTACCATTAAAATGCTGAAACAAAACAAGTAGGAGGCAGTCATTTAAAAGTAAGTCTAAGAAACTGAGGACAAGATGCTTTTTTTTTTTTTTGTGGTACGCGGGGTCCTCACTGTTGTGGCCTCTCCCGTTGCAGAGCACAGGCTCCGGACGCGCAGGCTCAGCGGCCATGACTCACAGGCCTAACCGCTCCGTGACGTGTGGGATCCTCCCGGACCGGGGCACGAACCCGCGTCCCCTGTATCAGCAGGCGGACTCTCAAGCACTGGCGCCACCAGGGAAGCCCCTCAAGATACTTTCTTGAGGATAAAATCTCTCCCACAACATGATAATAACATGGTAACAACAGTCACTTCTATCAAAGGCAGAATAAAAAACAACAGGGGACCCATTTTTCACTGAAGGCCCTTCTGTATCTTTCATACTGACTTCTGAATACCAGTCAGCTATTCAAAAACACTAAATAGGGCTTCCCTCGTGGCGCACTGGTTGAGAGTCCGCCTGTCGATGCAGGAGACACGGGTTCTGTGCCCCGGTCTGGAAACATCCCACATGCCGCGGAGCGGCTGGGCCTGTGAGCCACGGCCGCTGAGCCTGCGCGTCCGGAGCCTGTGTTCCGCAACGGAAGAGGCCACAACAGTGAGAGGCCCGCGTACCACAAATAAAAACACTAAATGTTTTTAAAGCCTAAATAATAATAAAAAATTACCTCTTCTATCGGTTATAAAACCTATGTCCCGGGCTTCCCTGGTGGTGCAGTGGTTGAGAGTCCGCCTGGCGATGCGGGGAACGTGGATTCGTGCCCCGGTCTGGGAAGATCCCACATGCCGCGGAGCGGCTGGGCCCGTGAGCCATGGCCACTGGGCCTGCGCGTCCGGAGCCTGTGCTCCGCAACGGGAGAGGCCACAACAGTGAGGGGCCCGCATACCGCAAAACAAACAAACAAAAACAAAAAAAAACCCCTACGTCCCTTTTAATTTGCTATTTCATGCCTAACGATATGGTCAAGAGTTATAAAAATATACATTCGTAAATCTAGAAGAAATGAACATGAGTACCCGAAAGAGAAGTCAGTGAAGTCAGTAAAACTGAGGAGAAAAAACCAATACAAGAAAAAACAAGACTGAGCTTCAGAATAAGGAGTGCTTCCATCTGTTATATAAAACTGTTATATAAAAACTATGTTCCTTATGAATTTGCTTTTTCATTCCTAATGAAATGACCCCAAATTAAAATATATCTTGTTAAATCTAGAAGTAGTGAAAAGAAGCACCCCACAGATGAGTGGAGTCCTCAAAACGGAGGGGGTAGAATATGGCTAAAAACCAGGTCAAGCTTCATGAGAGAGAGAGGTGGTCCAGAAGTGGGGAGGAAAAAGCTCAATCTGTATTTAATTTTCACAAAGACTTCCATTTACAGGGTGCTTGACAGACTCAGAAAACACTGATGATTTCATATTTAAAAGCCACAGTTTAATTCCCTGTACTATTTTCCCAGAGAAGCAGCTTAGCATAATACTTGATAGCACAGCTTTGAGTTGGCCTAAATCACTTCGAATCCTGGTTCTGTCACTTATTAGCTATGCACACTTGGATAAATGCTTCAATTTCCTCGTCCAGAAAATGGGAAAAATAATAGTACCTATCTGATATAGTTCTTGTAAAGATCAAATGAGGTAGCACAGTACTAAATTGCTTAGGACGGCATATGACACATAGTAAACAGTCAATAAATGTTTATGTGTGTTTATAAATGTGACAGAATTTTACTTAAGCCTTACCAGTGTTAATATAAATTTTGTTGCTTAGAAACCAACTTGTGAAAAGTATCTTCAATGATTTTTATTATTCATTTGCATTTGATTAAACTCGATAAGTATACGCTATTGGAATAATGTACAAAAGTTTTTTTAGTTTTAGAATGACTACAACCTGCTGCTCTGGAAAAAGGAAGATCCCTTGTTACACAGTGCCATGTATACACTCCTCTAGGAATTTTCTCAAATGTAAATAAATGCAAAGTGTTTAAAGAAAGGAAAATTAAAAGTGGAGGGGACTCCCTGGCAGTCCAGTGGTTAGGACTCCACGTTTCCACTGCAGGGAGCACGGATTCGATCACTGGTTGGGGAACTAAGATCCCGCAGAGCTGCTAGGCACAGCCAAAAGAAAAAAAAAAGGTGGAATTCTATGATTTGTGAATTATATTCCAATAAAGCTGTTGTCAAATTTGCTACACATTTTCCCTAGGTTTTTTGGGGTCCGTGGTTTAGTTTTTAAATAATGCCTATCAGTATAGAATTAAAGAGTTTAATACTTGATTCTATTATAATGTCAATTTGCTTATGTGAGTGGTCACACATAATAGATAGGATATTTTGATGGTAAAATCATTAATATATCATTAAATTTACAAATATATATACTAATCTGAAATTGGCTAAATTTTAAGATTCTCTTGGTGGTCTTAAATCATCCATTTCCTAGAACAGCGTTTAGGGTACTGCTGACCCCAATGTGGTTTGTAAAGCATGTACCATCTTTAGTATCTTATGGAGAACTTTCATTTATGTTTTCTTTCCTTTATTTACTTATTTTTGTTTTCCTAAGAAAATAATTAGCAGTTCAAGTTTAAATGACCATTAAATCCTTTCAAATTCCATTTCACTAAACCGTCTAATGTTAGGAAACTTAGCACCCTTGCTATTTCTTTACGAATTTCTTCCACTTTGAGAGGTGGGCACTTCTGCGATTTTAAAATAAAAATTTGGCCTTAAAAAATTTTAAGACACAGAGAAAGACTAATATTATATAATATCACTTATATGTGGAATCTAAAAACTAATGCAAAACAGAAACAGACTCACAAACATAGAAAACAAACCCAAGGTTACCAAAGGGAGGGATAAATTAGGAGTTTGGGATTAACAGATACACACGACTATATATAAAATAAACAACAAGCGTTTACTGTTGTATAGCACAGGGAACATAAATTCAATATCTTGTAATAACCTATAACGGAAAAGAACTGGAAAAAAAAATATATATATATAAATATCACTGAATCACTTTTCTGTACACCTGAAACTAACACAATATTGTAAATCAACTAAACTTCAATTTAAAAAAGTTTAAGACACAGGTTGAAAGAATCAGTGGTTTCACTCTGAAGGGAAGAAGAAATAGTGACATTTATTTACCATTCTTATACCTCCTCTGTTATGAAGAAAGAATTCCTAGGAATTAGTAGAAGTCTCCTTTGAAGGCTTATAGAATTAATAGAGCTCTTAACAGGCCAAAAGAGCTATCATCTACTGCGCAGTATTTCTTGAGCACTGCTTTATGTCCAAGCCTACTGCAGGTGCTGGGAGATATAAGGAGAGTGACTAAGAGGTCCTTTCAGGTAAGGCAGAGAAGGAAAGAGAATAGTGAGAAGTCCACCTGCAGGTACCGGAGCCAGGATACAAATGGTCTTTTATAACCTCCTAAAGAATATGGATTTTTTCCCGCAGCAGTTGACAACCTTACAATATATTTTTTTCTTTTCTTTTGGCCATAGCAGTGGGCGTCTTTAAATGCACTGCCATGCATGGTGCTACCTTTGCCATATTTGCAACACCATGAATCTAATCAAATGAAAAGAGTCACTATTTCTCTTTGAATAAAAAGATGTGTTGTTAAAGATAATACAGGAGACAGCATGGAAAATGGGCTGCACAGAGGAGATATGGAAGGGGGGTGACCATTGGGAGACAGATTGCAATAGTCCAGGTGAGATAAGATGAAAGTCTGATATTACAAGACATCCTGCTCAGCACTGCAGGGAACAGAAGCTGAGCAAGACACGGCCCTGCCTCGAAGGATGAATGAAGAAGAATGCCGAACTCCACGCTCATTTACCCCAACGTGAGGCTCCTGGAGCCAGTGATGTAGAAAGCTATGAATGAGAGAAGATGGACTTTTATTAAAATCCTGCTGAAGGTAGAGATTATAGAAAGCAATAATTCTTGCTTGATCTGTTCAATTGGACTATGTTGTCTCCCTTGTCTTTAGGTAATCAATTTCTACACCCTGCTGTTTGTGTTTTGACCGACCATAGAAAACAAGGTACCCGGGAACAATGCAGTCAGCAGTTGCCTGGACTTGTTATCGGATGTGATTTCAGTAACTAACTACTTGCTGACTCAGAGACAAGAGGAAAGCAAAAATCTCTCCCAGTTCTGTGGACAGCCAAGTGATTACAAGACTGTCAAAGTTCACAGGGATGGACACCCAGCTTGCCCATTTGCTGTGTCATCCGTTAAGCAGGACCGAAGTTCCATTCTAAATGGAAAGAACTACGCGAGTCATGTAAATCATTTTCAGGGCTAGGTGTCCAGGACCAGGTGGCAAAAAAACCAGACACCTTTCCTGCCCCGAGGCCCCATTACTCACCTGAGTAGCTCCATAGAGGGAGCCAAGAGCAAAGCTACTGCAGCACCTCCCCCATCTCTGTTGGAGAAAACAGACACCCAGCACAGAGCCTAGTCCCACAGTAGAAAAAGGATGGGATGTGGAATCAGATATGGCTGAATGCTGGCTTTGTCAAGGCTGTGTGACTTCCTGCAAGTCAGTTAAGCTCTTTCAGCCTCAGATTTCCCACCCATAAAATAGTGCTTACGATATGACCACACCTATCTCTGCAAAATAATATATTCACAACACCTGGCACTCTCCTACTTTGTTGGGAGGAATGTAAAATGGTGCCGCCTCTTTGGAAAACAGTGTAGCAGCTTCTTAAAAAGTTAAACATCAATTTACCATACAGCCCAGCGATCCTACTCCTAGGCATCTACCCAAGAGAAATGAAAACATATGTCCACACAAAGACTGATGTGTGAATGTTCATAGCAACATTATTCATGAGTGAACCACAAAAACATTATGCTAAGTGAAAGAAGCCAGATGAAACAGATCACATATATTATGAGTCCGTTTACATGAGGAAAGGCAAACCCAGAAAAGACAAATCTAGAGACTTCCAGCAGGTTAGAGCTGCCAAGGGCTGAGGGAGCGGGGAGGGGAAGAGACTGCAAATGGGAAGGAGGGATCTTTCTGGGTGATGGAAATGCTCTGAAATTGGATTGTGGGGACGGATGCCCAACTCTGTAAATTTACTAAAAGTCACTGAACACACACTAAAAAATGGTGGAATTTTATGGTATCTAAATATCTAAATCAGACTTCAATAAAGCTGTTTTTAGAAACCCACCAGACATGTAGTAGATACTCAATACTATAGCAAATCACTAACATTTAATAAGCATTTACTGGTAAGCAACTTTAAACACATTATGTGCCATAGCTCAATTTAACTCATGTATTTCTAAGGCGTATTTCTTAGTTTCAGTCTTTCAAATACCACTTTCATTATTTCTTCCATATTCACTTCCCATCAACACCAATTATCAACCAAATATTGTTCTTTAAACAAAATTACTTACATAAAACTTAGAGAAATTCATTGAAAAATAAAACACTATATCCCTATGGTAAATGCAAAATCAGTATCATTTGTCATAAATAAAAGGTACTGTAAAAATAAACACAAGGAAAGCCAAACGATCTTAGTTTGTAGACACATGTTGTTACCTAAGGAAGGCTTGCTCTCTCTGCTTGAAAAAGGAGACTGAAAAAGTTAGCCAGCTGATTCACACCAGCACAAACAGAGAATTTCGCTCTGATGTAATCAGAACCCGAGACTGGGATCCCAGGCTGAGAACAAAGAAGGTTTTCTTGTGTCCCCACCGTCAATAGAGTTGAAAACAATTGAGGCCAGATACCTTCTTAGGTTATCAGAGGCGGAGGTGGCAGAGCCGCAGAAAGAGCAGATGCCTGGATAGACGGGCGGGGAGAGGTTGGGGACCTTCAGTCCTGACTCCTGACTTGGTCAGGAATTCTGCCTCCCCTGAGGCAGGAAGGGGCCTGAGAGAATCACTCTCAGGGACCACAGAATAGTAAGGAAGGAGGTGGCGTCCATCCACTGGAGGTCGGAACCGGTCTTGACCTGGAGCTGCGACCCCAGCAAGGAGTGTGGAGACAGAGGCTTCGGGGGAGCCTTGGTGCTCGCCTCCCAAGCCCCACGCCCACAGAGTGGAAAGGACATGGAATGGGAGCTGAGGGACAGTTGAGGCGGTCAAGCCAGAGTGACCCCGCGATGCCGGGGAGCTACGCAGGGCCTACTGAAGAATGCGTCCTCACACTAGTGGGAGAATCAGAATTTAAGATGCCCAGAACAAGGGGACCTCAACAGCCAACAATGTCAGCCAGAGAGGCAACTGAGCCAAAGAGGATCCCACATCGTTTAGGGAGGAGACATTTTCCCCTCTTCCTTCTTTCCCAGAATCATGGGAGAAAGCGATTTCACTGAGCATGGCAGAAGGGAAAAGAGAAAACATTTCAGGTTTGTACCTCACTTGATTCAGATTGTTCAATAAACTGGGTAGAGGAGGATTAAAACAACTTAAAAAGATCTCACTTTCACACTCTGCCATCCAACTGCTGCCTAGACTGTGACATCTAAAATCATCTCTGGTTCCTTCTACTGTTTAGAAAACACTGCTCAAGGGAAGGTGAAGAGATGCAATCCAACTGGGATGCTGAAAACGTGATAGAATGATACCTGAACAGCTTCTCCACCCACTCTTTATCAACCTTGGTCTGTCTTTTCCAAGCTATAGAGTCCATAAAATTTAGTAACATTACATCCTTGACCAAAATGACTGTTTTTCTCTCAATTTCCCCCCCTCTTTCTATTTCTCTCACTTGTTCTATTTTCCTTCCCTCTTACTGACTTCCAGTTCTTGAGTTTCCTTGGTCAGCAAGGGAGAATTACTCTCCACTGGTGGGTCTTATGGTCAAATGAGAACCAGGACACCATGGGAGGCAAAATGTTGGGGAACAAAAACTCCTGCCTGCAGTGGGCAGGGTTTGAGTTCAGGTTCTGCCGTATTATCTATATTAGTTCACATTCTGAGCATCAGTGCACAAGGGTTTTCTTTTCCCCACATCCTCACTAACACTTGTTATTTCTTGTGTTTTTGATGACTGCCATTCTGACAGGTGTGAAGCTGTATCTCATTGTGTTTTTTATTTGCATTTCCCTGTTAAGTGGTATTGAGCATCTTTTCATGTACCTGTTGGCCATTTGTATGTCTTCTTTGGAAAACACTGTGAGTTTTTTAAAAAGTAAAGTAGTGCTATGTGTTGTTCATGAATACATACATATGAAGGGAAAGAACTTCAAATGTGTGGGAAAACACATTAAACTCATGCTAATGGGGAGAAAGGGGCCATGAGACTGGGGAAGTGTATCCAGGGACTGAAAGAAATAGTCAAGGCAAATATAACAAATTAGGAACAACCGTTCAACCTGGGTGGTAGGCACATGAATGTTTACTATACTGTATTACTCTCTGTGCTTTTGTCTTTTGAAAAAATATGTTTCTTAAAAAATGTTTCTGCTCAGTGTTGAAAATCTGGAGAAAACAGAAAAGGGTAAACCCAATAACAATAATAAAAACCCAACGTTCATGGGTATATGTACCTCCCATCTTTTTTATTCATTTATGCATACAAATGCACTTAAACACAATTGGGTCGTTCTGTTTTGTGGTACCTAAGTTGCATGCTGGCAGCTGGGTTGGATGGCCTAGTTGTCAATGAGCAGGCCTTACGAAAATGAAACATTCCCTCCACCCTTTTATTATTGAAGCTTCAAACACCGGCCTGGTGTTTGTTTTTCATTTATACTTTACTGTGTTACATGATGCCAAATTCATCTGCCAATTCACTCCATTCAGTTTTTTCTAAAAAGTAAAATCGTTTTTTGGTGTTGTATAGATACCAAATGTTCAGGTGATCAGCTAAAGTTCTTTATTATCTACTTGGTTTAGAATTATGTGTCTTCCTTCTACCCCAGTAATATCAGTAGATGAGGGTATGTTTTTTTCTCTTCACCCTTTCACTTTTCAACCACCTACTTCTTTGAGTTTGAACCAAACTCAGGAGTTGGTTTGAATACTCAACCAGTCAGGAAATCTGGATTTGGTCTCTAACAGCTAAAAAAGTCACCTGAAAGTCTAAAACTGCACTGTCCAGTGTAAGTAGCCACTAGGCATATGTGGCTCTTTAAGTTTAAATTTATTAAAACTGAATAAAATTTAAAATTCAGTTCCTCCATTACAGGAGGCACATGTCCAAGTGCTCAGTATTCACATGTGGCTGGTGGCTTCCATGCTGGACAGCCCAGGTCTAGAACATGTCCATACTTCAGAAAGAACTGTTGGACGGTGCTGGTCTAGATCATGTGCCAGCAATTATGTCATTTCCTGCACTTTCCAAATGCCCCATCTTCATCTTCCTAACTTTGAAAAGCTTCTGCAGGTGCAACTGTGGATGAGGAAACTGTGGGTAAGACATGAATGTTGAAGTAAAAACTAGCTAATTAGAGTCCTCTTCACTCTTCCCTGGGGACCACTATTTCTCGTAAGCTACTCGGGCTTCTGTCCTGGCCTCCATCTTTGAGTTGTTATAAGATTTTCAGATAAAGATCTTACCAAGAGACAGAGGTAGATCCAGGGACCCAAGGCTCCTTATTATGTTTACTTATGAAAGAAAGTTTGAGGATTTGAGGCAAATGTAATCGGTAATCCAGTTTTGTCCTTAGACAAACTTCTAGTCACTGCTTCCTTCTTGGAAGGTAGACTAACAGTCAACTAATGAAGTGTGGAGAGCAGGAAATTGGCTAATTTGCATCCAGTGACTCCATAAGGTCAATAAGTGGTCACAGCTCAGAACGGCTCTTATTTTTGTAGAGGACATGCTCTACGGACAAATAAGGTGACAAGATAAAGTAGCACCTGTAAATCTTTGAACCGAGGAAAAATAGTTAGCAAATGAAATTTCTCGTGAATACACCTTTCCTAAACTTATGAGGTGAGTTTTTCTTCAAATTCTCTCCATTGTTTCTGTGTACCTAGTGCACCATGATTTAACTTTTCTTTGTTTTTTTTCTCCCTCTGTACTTTTCCATTTGGCTTTTACAGAAGTGTGCTCTACTGCTATTCTAGAATGAGTCTATATACCACTTAACCCTTAAATCACCACATTTTATTAGAACACCTACAGAGTATTTATTATTTCAATTAATAAATGTATATCTTTTTCGGGAATTGTCTTGGGGCATGAGTACCAAGTGAAAAACACTCAGAAAATTATGCAGAACTATAAAAGCCTTCAGCCAATGACAAATGTACTCTTTAGGCATTACGCCATTTAAAATAATTCCAAAGTAGCTTTCACAAAATACTGTCTTATGGAGAAGCCAGCTGAAAAAAGATAAATGTTGGTACAGAAACTCTGAAGGAAGCCAAACTAGGGGCTTCACCAGGGCTGGAGTGGGGAAGAACTTAGGTAAACAAGTGTTCTCCACCATGAGGCCTCTGTGGTTTCCAGGTCCCTCTTCTCTAGATGGAATTTGGGACCTGTGAGTAGGTGTACCCCACCAGATCACAAATTGCTCCAGCACTGCAGAGGGCAAGAGGCAGTCACTAGGAGACCAAATCTCAAACCACTTAGGGCTTTACAGACGTGGTCAACACTTACAATTCTCCTTAGAAGCAAACAGGCAACTTGTTCAGACTCTCCAAGGTGAGTTCAGTCTCATACTTGGAGAGTTTCAGAGGGAAAGGAATACATCTGGTGAGTTTTAAGTCTGTGAATCTTTTCCTGAGTTGCTAGGCAAATATTAGCCCTGTGCGCTGTCGCCACTGTCTTCCCTTCAGCTCACTAGAGGCTAGTCATCACTCCCAGCTCCCTGCCTTTGCCTTTTCTGCAGCAATAATGAGCTTGGAAAGAGACTCTGAGAGGCCTCCTTGATTTTATTTATTTATTTCATTTTTAAATTTTTTTTAACATCTTTATTGGAGTATAATTGCTTTACAGTGGTGTGTTAGTTTCTGCTTTATAACAAAGTGAATCAGCTATACATATATATATCTCTTCCCTCTTGCATCTCCCTTCCTCCCACCCTCCCTATCCTACCCGGCCTCCTTGATTTTAATCAGCCACACAGAGTAACTCATTACAAACAATCTCACTTCACGTTGTGCATATTTTTCAGGGCAATGCTCAGACCCCCAGTCTAAGTAAAGTCACATGCTTATGGAAAACACATATTCCCAGGCTCCACCCAAGACCCAATTGCTCAGAATCTTGGGAGAGGTGTCAGGAATGCACATTCTAATCAGCTCTCTTCCATGATTCTTTCACTAAAAGGAAAGATTGAATGGATGGAAGGTAAGAAGGGTTTCTATGCCTTTTTCTATAAAGAAACAAGATGAGTCAGAAATTCAGCTAAATCTCTGAACCAGAACAAAGAAAAATTAATAATTGAGAAATAACTCTGGGCAAAAAGCAGAAGAATTTTAAAGCTGTAAGTACTTCCAAGGAGTCCAGGGACTTGGCAAGGCCTTGGCCATCGTCTTTCCCTCATTTCTCAAGCCAGTTCCAGTTTCAGATATCCTGTCATGCTGGTTGAGACCACCAGCAAGTGGTCACTTCTCTTTATTTCTATTTCTCATTTGTAAAATGAGAAATAGCAATTTCTGTCTTGTACACCACACAACGTTTTTGTAACGATGGATCCAATGAGATAACATAAGTGAAAGCAGTTTGCAAACTACAGAGTGCTTTACAAACATTATGAGGTCCAGAGAATAGAGAACTGTATTATTCTTTCATTGACTAATTGTTCGTCATTTTGGAAAAAAATCAGTTACTGATTCAATCTTCTGTTCTGTGAATTAGGGTCATGTCTTTGCATCGTGAGTGAACTGTATTATGGCACAATCAATTCATTCATTGTTTGTCTTTGCAATTAAGTTAACATGTGGTAATTTACACTGATTATGGAGATAACTCAGATAAGGTGCGTTACTTAGGGCTCTTCGTAAATGTAGACAAAATTTAAATCCTCATCTCTCTCACCAATCTTCATTTTGTATCTTTTCATTTGAAGTTCATTTGAAGTTATCTATTTAGTTTTAAAGTAAGTAGTACATATGTAAAAATCAAAATTCAAAAGGTATAAAAGTCTCTTTACACGTACATCTCACATCCATCTAATTTTTGCTTACCTTTGGAAAGCAATTACTGTCATTGTTTTTTTTTCTTTTTAATTTTATTGAAGTATAGTTGATTTATAACATGTTAATTTCTGCTGTACAGCAAAGTAACTCAGTTATACATATATATTTATTCTTTTTCATGTTCTTTTCCATTATGGTTTATCACACCATATTGAATATAGTTCCCTGTGCTATACAGTAGGACCTTGTTGTTTATCCATCCTGTATATAATAGTTTGCATGTGCTAATCCCAAACTCCCTGTCACTGATTTCTTGTATACACTTCCAGAGATTATTTTTACGCATACACAAATAGATATAAATATATATCATCTCTCCTTTTACTTTTCAACATGATGACAGCATACTCCACACACTGCTCTGTGCTTTGCTTGCTTCACTTAACAATACATCTTGGAGATCTTTCCCTAACACAAAATAGTTTCCTCAATCTTTTTTTTTTTTTTTAATAAATTTATTTATTTGTTTTTGGCTGTGTTGGGTCTTCATTGCTGCACACAGGCTTTCTCTAGTTGTGGCGAGCAGGGGGCTGCTCTTTGTTGCGGTGCACGGGTTTCTCATTGCGGTGGCTTCTCTCGTTGTGGAGCACGGGCTCTAGGCGCCCGGGCTTCAGTAGTTGCGGCTCGCGGACTCAGCAGTTGTGGCTTACGGGCTCTAGAGCACAGGCTCAGTAGCTGCGGTGCACAGGCTCAGTTGCTCCACGGCATGTGGGATCCTCCCGGACCAGGGATCGAACCCGTGTCCCCTGCATTGGCAGGCGGACTCTCAACCACTGCGCCACAAGGGAAGCCCTCCTCAATCTTTTTTACATCTACAGTAAATTTCATTGTATATCTGAGCTATAATTCATCTACCCAGTCTCATAATGATGAACTTTTAGGTAGATTCCAATCTTTTGTCATAAATAATGCTATAGTGAATACACTTGAACATTCATTATTTTCCATTTGTGTATTTCTGGAAGCTGAATTCCATATGCCTCCTTTTCTAGCCTCTGAATGTTTTGGTTGACTTTTTGGGACGCTTCCCAAGTTGTGCACAATCTTCTTCAATTTGGAAAACCAAAACTGAACACAATACTCTAAGAATAATCTTCCTAGTTCTGAATATAGCAAGACTGCTTTTCTCTCTTTTGTTCTTGCAAATCAGATCTGCCACAATTGCAAGCCAGTTTTTTAAAATGGCCTAACAACTGTTTGAAAGAATCAAGTTTATTAAAATAATGACTAACGTTGCTGAAGAATATTAAATATCTAAGCACCGTGATTTCCAGTTATTTGACTATTTGTCTTTACACGTTTTCTTCCTCTCTAACACATGTTCTTTGTTTTGGTTTCTATCTTAATGGAAGGGTTTGTTAAGGTCAAGACTGCTCAATACACAGCAATGAAAGCAATTAAGAACAAGGTGTAGGATGGGAAAATAATATTTTAACTGTCAAGTATGTATCATGGTTAACTGCTCTGATTTCAAATGTTTCATCTCATCGGATCATATGCCTTAGCTTTAGAATATATAATCACCACACAAATATAGAACATCTTTGGACCAGGAATTTGGTAACTATAGCCTGTTAATGTTTCAGGTGTCAGCAATGGCTTAAGAAGTTCCAGTTTTCTGTATTGTTGCTTAATGCTCAATGGTTCAAAGTGGCTTAGTAGCAGGCAGAAATAGCCACTAAGCCTGGAGGGGTGGGATAGGGAGGGTGGGAGGGAGGGAGACGCGAGAGGGAAGAGATATGGGAACATATGTATATGTATAGCTGATTCACTTTGTTATAAAGCAGAAACTAACACACCATTGTAAAGCAATTATACCCCAATAAAGATGTTAAAAAAAAAAACCCTCAAAAAAAAAAAAAAGAAATAGGCACTAACTAAGGAAGTTTTGAGGTATTTACTAAGCATACAGGAGCCAAATTGCACTGTATTCTTTTTTTTTTTTTTTTAAAGAAGATGTTGGGGGTAGGAGTTTATTAATTAATTTATTTATTTTTTCTGTGTTGGGTCTTCGTTTCTGTGTGAGGGCTTTCTCTAGTTGTGGCAAGCGGGGGCCACCCTTCATCGCGGTGCGCGGGCCTGTCACTGTTGCGGCCTCTCTTGTTGCGGAGCACAGGCTCCAGACGCGCAGGCTCAGTAGTTGTGGCTCACGGGCCTAGTTGCTCCGCGGCATGTGGGATCATCCCAGACCAGGGCTCGAACCCGTGTCCCCAGCATTAGCAGGCAGATTCTCAACCACTGCGCCACGAGGGAAGCCCACTGTACTCATTTTTGATAAGAAGTGGAACTTAAATAATGGAAAGCCACAAACAATCCCCAAAGTTCACTTTAATTAATTGCCTCACCACGATTTTCTGTCTCACTTTTTTTTCTTTTCTTTCCTCACTCCCTAATCTCCTTTTGCCAGAATTTCTCAAGAGTGGTAAAATTGACTTTAAAAAAATGTCCTTGCATTTCCTCAAAGGAATGGCACAAAAGGGGGTTAGCAGGTTGAGGAGCTAAGAGGTCACAGATAACACAAAACGTAGATGATGGTTGAGAGTTGACTTTGGTTTTCGTCAATCACCTCTGAACTCAAATTAGAATTGACTTATAGCTGAGTGATAGAAAACAGCCGAACGCAGGCTTGAACACCCCACATTTCTTTTTAAAGAACTAAGCAGGGCTTCCCTGGTGGCACAGTGTTAAAAGCATCCGCCTGCCAATGCAGGGGACATGGTTTCAAGCCCTGGTCGGGGAAGATCCCACATGCCGTGGAGCAACTAAGCCCGTGTGCCACAACTGCTGAGCCTGTGCTCTAGAGCCCATGAGCCACGACTACTGAGCCTGCGTGCTACAACTACTGAAGCCTGCGCACCTAGAGCCCGTGCTCTGCAACAAGAGAAGCCACAGCAATGAGAAGCCCGCGCACCCCAACAAAGAGTAGCCCCCGCTCGCGGCAACTAGAGAAAGCCTGTGTGCAGCAACAAAGACCCAATGCAGCCAAAAATAAATAAATAAAATAATTCTTTTAAAAAAAGAGCTAAGCAAAATGGCAGGATGAAGAATGAGAAAGCCATTCTTTACCTTTTCTCAAAGGTAAGAATCCTGAGGCTGATTTGCACCCTTTGTCACTGTAAATTCAACCTCATAGATACTGAAAGCTTCAACATTAATCTATCTAGGGCAGCAACCAAGAGTAAAAGATATAATAAACAACCATTACAAGAATAACTTCTCTTTCAAGGATAGGTTATTGCCCCATACATCAGTCTTTACAACTTGAATCTGTTACAAACTTTCTCTTTGAGGATGTTAACTCAGTCTTGTGATGTTCAAGTATCACTTATCCTCACCAAATATGTCAGTTGATACATTTGCCTTATCGTTTATCTGGACTGTTCTCTGAGCACTTCAGTGTAAATAATTTCTATCAGATCTGAAAAGTTGCATCCGTAGTCAAATCTCAACGATTTGAATAACAGTTACGCATTTTAAATTATTTATATCAAGTATTCAATTCCGTCTGCCTCTCACAGGCTCTTCATTTAGGGGCAACCTCTTATTCTTCAGTTTCACCCATATATATATATATATATATTTTTTTTTTTTTTTTTTCCCCTGCGGTACGCGGGCCTCTCTCACTGTTGTGGCCTCTCCCGTTGCGGAGCACAGGCTCCGGACGCGCAGGCTCAGCGGCCATCGCTCACGGGCCCAGCCGCTCCGCGGCATGTGGGATCTTCCCGGACGGGGGCACGAACCCGCGTCCCCTGCATCGGCAGGCGGACTCTCAACCACTGCACCACCAGAGAAGCCCACCCTTAGATATATTTTTTTTGTATGCATCTCAAAGGAAAATCTTTTTTTCCTCACCTAACCACAATACCACTGTCACATCTAACAAATTTAACAAAACTTCTCAAAGTGAGTCTTGATTTCATAATATTTTACCGTGGCTATGTAATTTAGTGTGTGAATACCAGCCAAGTACAGGTGATACAACCCCAGTTTTCTCAAAAGAGCTGTAAAGCTGGTTGTTCCAAGATGAGCAACAGCTGAGGCCACGATGGTGGGTTAGTCACCTCACCGCGCCTCGTCTGTTCTGCAACCCATTCCCAAAAAAGGAGCGAGACCTAGAGAGACCTACTGGAGTATACCTGGAAACAACTCAAGTCTGCAGCGGCCTCCACCTTGTAAAATGTAACGAGGGATTTAAAAGCTGATTTAGACTAGGTTTTTGGACGGCTGGATGCTGAACCCTTTTTATCTCAAAATAGTACAGAGATCATCAAAAGTCCCTGTAGGGCAGGCGTCCAGGAGCTGATTTGAATGCTGCTGACTGTGCTTTTAAGGAGGTGTGCCAGCAAATGCGATCAGGAACAACTTCTCATAAAAAGTCAGTAGAGGCAGAGCCACATGAAGATATGTCCAGAATTTGGATACCAGGTGACCTTTTGAGAATAAAACTACTGAGAGCACATACTTATTTCAAGTAGCCGTTTGCAGAAGGACTGGTGCTGTGGGTGAAAACATTGGAAGCAACTCATTTCCAACAAGTGGACAGTTAAATATTTGGTGGCATTTGAGCGGTATGAGTCTAGTCTAGTATTTAAGACAGACAGTTCTGGAAAGAGGCAGACATGAGTTGCAATCCTGCTGTTTCCATCTGTTTTCTATGTAACCCGGAACAGATTATCTAGTCTCTCTAAGCCTCAGAGAGTTGTTGTGAGTACTAAACTAAAAATTAAATGCAGTCATTTTCAGTTTCTCATATACCTTGATATTGGAAAGGAGGTTCTCCAAGCAGTTAGCATGAGTGATCTGGTCCCCTGAAAACAGTAATGCCATTTGATGGCAAACAGTAATGTCAACTGATGTATTATCTTCTAGTTCTACATGGCAGTCTCTCTCTCTCTCTCTCTGTTTTTAAATTTTGGCCACACCGCATGGCATGTGGGATCCTAGTTCCCTCCCACCCAAGGATCCAATCCATGCCCCCCACAGTGAAAGTGTGGAGTCTTAACCACTGGACCACCAGGGGAGTCCCTGGCAATCTCTTTTGAGTTTGGTTACCTAAAGATAGTACTTGAAGGGTTCTGATAAAATTTCTGACCTGCAAAACAGTGGACTACCATATGGGCCAGAAATTCTACTCTTTTTTTTTAATAAACAAGGTTTTTTTAAAGTAAATTTATTTATTTATTTTTGGCTGTGTTGGGTCTTCGTTGCTGTGCGCAGGGGCTTTCTCTAGTTGCCGCGAGCGGGGACTACTCTTCGTTGCGGTGCGTGGGCTTGCCATTGCAGTGGCTTCTCTTGATGCAGAGCACAGGCTCTAGGTGCGCAGGCTTCAGTAGTTGTGGCACACGGGCTCAGTAGTTGTGGCTCACGGGCTTAGTTGCTCCGTGGCATGTGGGATCTTCCCGGACCAGGGCATGAACCTGTTTCCCCTTCATTGGCAGGCGGATTCTTAACAACTACGCCACCAGGGAAACCCAGAAATTCTACTTTTAAGTATATACCCGAGAGAAATAAAAACATAGGTCCACACAAAAACTTGTGCACAAATATCCATAAAAGTATTATTCATAATAGTCCAAAAGTGGAAACAACTTAACTATCTATCAACTGAGGAATGAATAATTGAAATGTGGTCTATCCATATAATGGAATATTACATGGGTAGTATAATATATATGGATAATATAATGGAACATTATCTAGGAAGAAATGAAGCACTGATACATGCTGCAACATGGTTAGCTTAAGCTTGAAAACACGATGCTTAGAGAAAGAAGCCGGTCACAAAAGACCACATATTTTATTTTATTTTTAAAAAATTTTATTGAAATATAGTTGATTTACAATGTTGTGTTAATTTCTGCTGTACAGCAAAGTGATTCAGATATATATATACACATATATATATATATATACACACACATCCTTTTCCATATTCTTTTCCATTATAGTTTATCACAGGATATTGAATATAGTTCCCTGTGCTATACGGTAGGACCTTGTTGTTTATCCATCCTATAAATAATAGTTTGCATCTGCTAATCCCAAACTCCCAGTCTATCCCTCCCCTCCCCCCTCCCGCTTGGCAACCACAAGTCTGATCTCTATGTCTGTGAGTCTGTTTCTGTTTCATAGATATGTTCATTTGTGTCGTATTTTAGATTCCATATATAAGTGATATCACATGATATTTGTAAAAGACCACATATTTTATGATTCCACTTACATGAAATGTCTAGAAAAGGCAAATCTATAGATACAGAAAGTAAACCAATGGTTGCCTAAGGCTGGGAGGAGGAAGGGCAGGCAGGAAACAGGGAGTGACTACTAATAGGTACAGTGATCCTTCTGGGTATAATGAAAATGCTCTAAAATTGATTATGGTGATAAGTGCACAATTCTGTGAATTTCCTAAAAACTATTGAATTGTACACTTTAAATGGGCACATTGAATGGTATGTGAACTACAACTCAAAGCTTTTATATAAAAAACAGAACAAAACAACAACAAACATAAAACCAGAAATAGACCTTGGGGTTCCACCAAGCCCCTCTTACCCTGTGAGGCTCCGCCGATGAAGGTGACTGGGCTCACTCTCTGACATTTCTTAATTGAAACAACAAGCAAATATTGTCAATATAAGACAAAGAAAAAAACATGGCATATAGCTTGTTCTACATCTTACCTTCAATTCAGAGGGTTTTCAGGTGATTTAAAGCTGAGGGGTTTCATAGACTACTTTATCAACATCTATTCAATGATGCACAGAATAACAAATAGAGAACCAAAATAAGGATCCCAGGAAGGACAGCTGGGAAGGAGGAAAGATGAAATTTGTAGCTAACTTGGCAGTAAGATCCAACCTAAACTGAATGTTGAGAAATAAAGTAATCGATATTGTCTATTTCCTACTCAGTATCCTTTCCCCTATTTCCCTTCCTATTTGATTTTCATTCTGTTAACACCCCTCCCCCATCTCTCCCCACTTCCAATTCCTTGGCCGTCCTGGTTGACTCAGCACATTTTATTTTTGCCCCTCTTCCCACCCCACCCCCCAGTTATTGAGTCAGGAGTGGGTATGTGACCTAAGTTGTCCAACCAGAGAATCTCAGGACTCTCGTTTGGAAGCCTGAGGCAGAAGCTGTCTTTTCTCCTGGACAATTTCCTGAGCAGATGTAGGACAGGATCAAAAACTATCACAGACGCCTCACCGTTAGCCTGTGGATGAAGCTGACAGACTAGGAGGACCCGGAGAATCACAGAGACGTGAACTGCAGTCTTGATTGGAACCATGCCCCATCTCTATGTTTTCACCTCTAGATTTTTCCAGTTACATAAGCCAATAAATACTATTTTTGTTTAAGCTGTATTAAGTAGACATTTCTATTGTTTACAGCCAAAAACATAAAAATGGGATAATTCTAATAAATTCTAAACTCATGCCTAGACTTAATATTTATTAAGATGTTTGGAACAATGCCTGGCATGTAGTAAGTGCTATGTAAGTGTTAGTTATAGTTATTATTATTGACAGAAGTCTTAGTATTATAAAACAAAGAAAATAATAATGACTAACCTATCTACTTAACAAAACATTGTTAATAAGACAATGGAAAACAAAAGAAAAGGGCATCATTCCTCCCTCCATTGTAAAAGTAATACCTATCCATTATAGAACAGTTGAAAAACACAGAAATATATTAAGAAGAATTTAAAAATCATTTATAATCCCACTCTCTAGAAAAAAGTAATATTTTGGTTCATTTTCTCCCAGTCTATTTTAAACATGTGATTGAAATTATTCTACATATACAACTTCGCATTCTCTTCTTTAAAAAATTGACCGTATCTCATAAGCATTTTTCCGTCATTTATTCTCATTTTGGATTATTTTCCTAGGATGGAGTCCTAGAAATGAATTGTCCTAGAAATGAAAGTGAGACTTGCAGGGTTCTTTTGAACATGAAATGAGATAATGGATACAAGAGGCATTTGAAAATTGAAAGCACTGTACAAGTATGAGCTGCTCTTGTAATATCATTAGCTCTTCCCCTAAACTTGCTCCTCCCCCTGAATTCTCTATCTTGCTGAATTGCAGTAGCATGATCACCACCACCATAAACAGCCAGCCACAGTTACCTGCTGTCTTGTATCAAGAACTTATCATGTGCTGTGCACTGAGCTAAACAGGTAAGCACTTTATCCATTATTCCATTTAGTCTTCGTCGGATCCCTGCTAAAAAGGTGATAGTATCCTATTTTGCAAAGAGAATTCCGAGCTCTGATGGAATTAAATAATTTAAGGTCACACAACCAGAAACTGTAGAGCAGGGATTCGAACCCTAAAATTCATCTGTGTAAAGTCCCTGCTTTAACCACTTGCTATCTGCTATTAGGCCCTTTTCCCCAGTGTGCATTTCTTCTGTATCCCACAAGTCATTGAGTGGGGCACTTTCTGATCCCTGTGGCACTCTCCTCTGCATTTCTACTTCTTCTGCCCTAGTTTGGGCTCTCATTGTGTCTTCCCTGGATGATTTCAATAGTCTCCTGATGTGAAGAATCTGACAAAGTGATCTTCCTAAAATGCAAATCTCACCATCAGTTAGTGGTTCCCCAGATCTGTCAAGAGAGAGTTCAAAATCTTTAGTGAGTACCCTTATTTCTTGTGATCCCTCTTCTCTTGTTGCTCCCCTGTGGGGTCATGCCTCTTTATGCTTTCCTGTCCACACCCAGACCAATGCCTTGGCTAGCCATAGCTGCCTTCTTTGTCGAGATGACTCCTATCTTTTCAAACTCAGTTAAAGCATCTTCTTTGGGAAGTTTTCCCTGTTATCATCACACTCTTTGACATTGAACAGACAGCCTTTATTTATTAAGCAACTTGAGAACAAGAAGCCTATCTTGTTTCACCTTATATCCCAAGTAAAGTATTGATTGACACATGGTATGCTGTAGGTGCTGAATAAATACCCACCAAATGAATTTTTATGTGACTTTGGTATTGATATCTCATCAGGAAATGTTAGGGTGCATTAATGAAATGCATGTTGTCCAGAAAAACAACATTATGCTCTCTATAGGATGTGAAATATGGTCCTCAGTTTTGGAGTCTACATTTTTAGAGGCTGATTAGTAAATTGAAATTGATAGAGAGGTGTAAAGAAGGTAAGAAGGTCTGGTAACAATGTTGCATGTAAAATGGTTACAGAAATGAGTCTGTTTACATTAAAGAAAAGACTTTGGAGTGGGGGGCAGAATGGGAGATGAGAGCCATCTTCACATACATGATGAAGATTAGCCGAATAAAGACAAAATTTCTTTTTTTTCTTTTCCTTTTTTTTTGCGGTACGCAGGCCTCTCACCGCTGTGGCCTCTCCCATTGCGGAGCACAGGCTCCGGACGCACAGGCTCAGCGGCCATGGCTCACGGGCCCAGCCGCTCCACGGCATGTGGGATCTTCCCAGACCGGGGCACGAACCCATGTCCCCTGCATCGGCAGGTGGACTCTCAACCACTGCGCCAACAGGGAAGCCCTCCTTTTTTAAAAAGTTAATTTTTATTGGAGTATTGTTTGCTTTACAATGTTGTGTTAGTTTCTGCTGTACAGCAGTGAATCAGCTATACATATACATATATCCCCTCTCTTTTGGATTTCCTTCCCATTTAGGTCATCACAGAGCACTGAGTAGAGTTCCCTGTGCTATACAGAAGGTTCTCATTAGTTATCTATTTTATACATAGTGGTGTATATATGTCAATCCCAATCTACCAATTTATCCCACCCTCCCTTCCCCGCTTGGTATCCATACGTTTGTTCTCTACATGTGTCTCTATTTCTGCTTTGCAAATAAGTTCATCTGTACCATTTTTCTAGATTCCGCATGTAAGCGATATTATATGTTTTTCTCTTTCTGACTTACTCTGTATGAAAGTCTCTAGGTCCATCCACAAGACAAAATTTCTAATCATAGAAGTATGAGTTTCTCCATCCTTCTGTTATAGCCGTTATGAAAGGACTTCTGTACAGGGTAGAAAAATGCCCCAAATATGTTCAAACTCTTTGACTTGGGGCTTCCCAAACTGAGTAATTTCACATCAGCTTGTCTGAAAAGCAAGTACCATGTAGAAATCACCAACAGTAAGAACTTATAGTGCAAGCAGTTTCCAGCGCTGAGGTTTTTATCATCATTTTATATTTTCCACACTGAAGGCAGAGGAAATCATTCAAAGAAGCACCAAACAAGAACAGTAAAAAATGTGGCAACGTTATGGGCAGCTGAGAAAATAGCCATAGCATAGGGGCAGAACAGCCCAAATACAAGGAATGGGATGGCTCCTTTCAAATGAAGACTCAGGGACAAGAAATAAAGGAAGGTAAATAGGCAGGGCCACATGCAATAACAACTCCTCCAAAAGTGATTTGCAGCCAGAGGCAGCTTTTCTGCAGAGTTAATTAAGCTCTTCGACCACTCCTTTGCCCTGGGCTCCCCTGAGGCCTCTGCAGGTACTCTGAAAATCTTAATGTTTGTCTTAACGAGGACACCCAAGACTGTATAAGTTTTAGACCTTACAGAACTTGTTTGCTTCAAGCCTGTCAACCAGTTGACCAGCAAAACAAAGCGTAGCATATGTGTAGTGTGTTTAAAGTTATTTTTCAAGCATTGTATTTCAGCCACACCTACACACCCAGATTGTAATCAGTTACACCAATATTATCTTTGAAAACAAAATATATTTACACGAAGACTCCAGTGCCAGATTCTTTCTTATGTCTAGACCCTGCTCTGGCATTATCGAATTTGGGTGCCCTGTACTGATTTTAAGTACTTGATATTTTTGTCTATTTGACTTGTTTGAAAACCAGATCCTGTTTTAATTTAGACCAGTAGGAGGTATAAGAAAGTCTTTATAAGTTAAAATATTTAAATCTTAATTACCTACTCATGTGGTGAAGGTGAAAATCATGCAAGGTTAAACCTGTTCTGCTTCTTACAGAGCGTCCCTCTGAGAAGTGACGCCACCTGTTCAACATCAGTGGCAGAGGGAACATGGAAGCCTTCTAAGCAGGAGAGAAATAGGAGACAGCTAGGGAACTTTCTAGTTCCTCTTGAGTTACATTCTGTAGAGTGGCTTCTCTGTTTATGAATAGAAGTGTGATTTTAGAGAATATCACAAAGCTACCCTAAAATGCAAGCAGAAAGAATGGCCAGCCATTGATACATTTTCCATGTATCCATGGAGGGACTTATGAGACGAATGTTTTCTGATACCTGCTAGGGAGTTGGTTAGCATGATGTGAGCAGACGACCTTAAGTTTCTGAGTCACACAAACCAAGATTCAATTTCCTTCTCTGCTGGTTACTGGTTTTGGTTGTGGGCAAGTTATTTCACCTCTCTGAGCCTTGGTTTCCTCATCTGCAAAATAAGGATGATACTCATCTTACAAATCTGAATGGTCTCTCTTGCACTGTCAATTTCTCCCCTTCCCCAGTGGCTTCTTGGGTTTTTTTGTTTGTTTGTTTTTTATTTTGACTGCACTGCCTGGCTTGTGAGATCCCAGTTCCCCATCCAGGGATTGAACCCGGGCCGCGGCAGTGAAAGTGCGGAATCTTAACTACTAGACCACCAGGCAACTCCTCTTCCCCCGCACAGTGGCTTCTTATCAATGGCAAACAGCAACAAAAACAACAACAAAACTCTCTACCCGTACCCCACAAGAGCTGCTCCACTAGCTCGCTCTTTCGGCAGGAAACATCCTGGAGGATATGACTGTGCTTGTTAGCTCTGCCTCACCAGCCACTTAAACCTTTACGTCCTACATGTAGCTTTACAACTTACAAAGAAATGACCAGTGACCAGGTTCTATGATCTCCAAGTTCAGTGATGCTTTCTTAGTCTTCATCCTACTTGGTCTTTTCTAGCTTTTGACTCTATGCTGTGATGATAAACATAGGTTAAACAGAAAAATAATATATCATTCTGGGTTTCTTTCTACCTCTCTTGTTGCTGTCCCCATTGGCTGTCTTAAGGTTTTAACCACTTTGGGGTAGGTAAATTCCTGAATTCCAAACTCTCTCTGAGCTCTTTCCCAAGTAATGACTGTGTATCTCATGCTGGAGAGGTTGTTGGCATTTCATCAACTCCACTCCCCTGTCCCCGTTATCTTTTCCCTATTTCTGCCAATGGCATTGTCCTCACCCTATTCTCCCAGGCACCGTGTTTGGACACATGAAGTTCCTTTTATTCCTCCTCCTTTCCAGTCCCACTGCATCTCTCTTCGTTCTGCCCACAATCACTCTTCCCCTCATATCACAATTGGCTCCTACTTGGCCTCCTTGCCTCTAGACTCTGGTTCATACCTCGTATGGCTGTCACACTCAATTTGCCTAAAGCCAACTCTAATTATATCTTTTTTCCAAAGATTTCTATGGCTCCCCAGTATCTTTTAGGTAAACTGACCAACCATCTTACCTTTGCTATTTATTACAAACCCTGTCCTCCAAAGAAATGAAATACTCACATGTTCTCTTACATGCCTTGTGTTTTTCCAACGCCATGCCTTTGCTTGTATTGTTCCTTCCATGCTTTTTGTCCTCTCCTGGACATCCTTTGTATATCCACAGGAACTCTCAGATACAATCTCTTCTATGATCCTTGCCTGCTGTCCTCAGCCAGATGTAACCAACTTCTTCCCCCAATTTATTCCTTAAAAAGCACAGATAGTTCTCTTGGGCCATTTATGACTTTCCACTTAGTAGTATACTTATGCATGCACAAGTTTTATCCTCTCTGCCAGAGTGTAAAGCTCATTTAGTTATGTGTTCCTTCAGCAAATATTTTTTTGAATGTCTATTAAGTGCAACCACTCTGTAAAGGTACAGAAGTGAACCAAACACGACTCCTCCCCTCAAGGGACTCATGATGTAATTAAGGAGACAATAAAGAAAATAGATCACTGGGCTTCCCTGGTGGCGCAGTGGTTGAGAGTCCGCCTGCCGATGCAGGGGACACGGGTTCGTGCCCCGGTCCGGGAAGATCCCACGTCCCGCGCAGCAGCTGGGCCCATGAGCCATGGCCGCTGAGCCTGCGCGTCCGGAGCCTGTGCTCCGCACACGGGAGAGGCCACAACAGTGAGAGGCCCGCGCTCCGGAAAAAAAAAAAAAAAAGAAAGAAAATAAATCACTAACGTTTAGTTTACAAACAGTGTGTCAGAGTTATGTACAGAATGTTCTGGGGGAACACAAAGGAGGTGTATCAGCTCAGCCTTGGAGAAGAGGGAGAGCAGAAAACTTCCATGAGCAGGTGATACTGGAACCAAGTCTTAAGTGCTGAGTCAGTCATGGATGATGTGGTGGGTTTGGCGGTGAGAGGATACATTCTGGGTATGGTATATTTAAAGGCTACCAGTTATAAGCCAAGGCCAAGCTTATAACCAGTTCATATTCATGTCCCATACTACATTGTTCCAACACCTGCATTAGAACAGGACCATTCCATTATAAAGTATTCACCATTCTGATTTGTGATGAGAAAAATGCAGTGCAGTAAGTTGTCAAAAATTTACATTGTATCTGTCTTTTAAATTGTAAAATGATGACCATTCTTACTTTTTGTTGTTGTTAAATGTTCTTTCTTTAATGAAACAGTGGTGACAACACACAGTTGTGTCAATGTTTTATTTAGAAAACTAAAACACTGGTAATTTTTTTTTTTTTAATTGACGTATAGTTGATTTACAATGTTGTGTTAGTTTCTGCTGTACAGCAAAGTGATTTCAGTTATACATATGTATACATTCTTTTTTATGGTTTGTCATAGGCTACTGAATATAGTTCCCTGTGCTGTACAGTAGGACCTTGTTGTTTATCCATTCTACATATAATAGTTTGCATCTGCTAATCCCAAATTCTTAATCCATCCTTCCCCCACCCTCCCTCCCCCTTGGCAACCATAAGTCTGTTGTCTATGTCTGGAAACACTGGTAACTTTAAATGCTGCTCCAATTTTAAAAATTTTGTTTTACTGACCCATGATTTTCAAGAATCAAGCTCTCAGAAGTATTAGTGGATTAGAATTCCCTGGACAGCTTTAAAAAAGTGTATATTGAATTCCTTATGTCACCTTAGTCTTAGTGATTCAAAATTTCCAAGGTAGGAGCTTAAGAATTTGCCTTTTTATAAAACTTCTTAGTTGATTTTGAAAAGCATCCTGATTTGGGAGCAGCTGCTGTACCTGGATTTAACTCACCTGAATAAGTGTCAAATGGATGAGTGGGTGCTGCTCATATAAGGATACATTTAGGGACATAAACTACTTTTTTTCCCCAACAATGAAATGCACACATCTTAAGTGTACGTGAAAGATAACTCTTTTACGAGAAAGTCTGATTCTTAAGAAGAGAGGAGAAACAGGAGGTTATTTTAGGCCTTTTCCTTTTGTGAACAAAGGGTAATGAAGTGAAAACATAGTACTCTTCAAATGACTTGGTCACTGACGTGAACATGTTTAGGATGAAAAATCATTGTCTGAGAACTGCAAGACTAAGTATGCTCCTGTGAGTGTCACTTAATAAAAAGAAAGTAACACTTTAAAGTCAAGAACATTGATGAATAGGGCAACAAACTTTTATTAATGATCTTTCAGTGACCTGAAAATGCAAATAAACGTCTTTCAGGACCTATTTTAATTAATTAATTAAAACATATTAAGGTTTTAATTTAATTTAATTTATTTATTTATTTCATGTGGGATCTTAGTTTCCTGACCAGGATCAAACCCATGATCCCTGCATTGAAAGCATGGAGTCTTAACCACTGAGCCACCAGGGAAGTCCCCTGGACATAAATAATTTTAGATAGAAAAGCCCCAGGTCATTTTTCTACATTTCCTTGCCCTATTCCATGATATTAGAGTTCAGCCTTGCATACACAGTCCCAAAAGCATGAATATTGGGGCACTGCTCTGAACCTAGGGAATTTCACTTGCTTTTCTCTTAGCAGTTAGAGTCATAGAAATTTAGACATCCCTGAGTTGAGTCCCTGATTTTGTGGGCAAGGAAACAGGTCCCAGAGGGTCTGTAGGACACATCCAAGGCTCCACAACAGAATTAGGACTTTCACAGTCACTTGGTACTGTTTCGTGCATATTTTCACAGAAAATTGCACTTCATGCTTTTCTCTATTGTACATTCATTTTTCATTGAATCACACAAATTGGTAAAGTAAGACAGGTTTTTAATATTTACATTTGTCAGGGGAGGAAAGATAGTCCACTTGATGAAGGGCTTGCCCATAGTTATACAGCTACGCCAGTCAGCTCCAGCTGCCATAACGAAATACCACAGACTGGGTGGTTTAAACAACAGGACTTTCTTTCTGACAATTCTGGAGGCTGAGAAGTCCAGGAGCACGGTGCTGGCCAGCTTGGTTTCCCAATGATGAGGGCTCTCTTCCTGGCCTTCTCTCTGTGTCCTCGTGTGGATGGGGGTGGGTGGATGGTGGAAACAAGCTCTCTGGTCTCTTCTTATAAGGGCACTAATCCCCTCTTGAGGGCCCCCACCCTCATGACCTCATCTAATCCTAATTACCTCCCAAAGGCCCCATCTCCAAATACCATCATATTGGGGGTCAGGGCTTCAACAGATGTGAATGTTGGAGAGGATACACTTCAGTCCACAGCAACCGCTGAACTAGGACCAGAACCCAGCAGAATTGGTTTCAGTGACGCTGCACAAACATGTGTTGGGGTGTCCGGGGTGAGGGGCCCTTCAGTATTACATACCCATGCCTTGTCAGTGGCAGGAGAGCTTTGGAAATAACTAGGGCAGCAAGTGCCAGAGTGGGGAATAGCGCTCCGGGTATTCAGAAGCAGATGATTTTACCTCCAACCGAGCAGAGGAAGATGAAAAGGTTTTCAGCAGGTAAATATTGGAGCGAGGACAGTGCAGGCATGGGGAGAGCTCTGCAGTGGAAGGGTGAGGGCTGCCTCTGGGGAATGGGGTAGAGCCTGTTCAACCACAGGAATGGGCACATCACGCAGTGGCGCTGGAAAATCCAGCCTTCTCCTCGTTGCCGCACTCTGTGCGTACTCCGTGGACGCTGTGTCTCCGTTTTTACTGTCTGTTTCCTGGGGTAGAGACCCTGCTCTTTATTCATCTGGAAACTAGCAAGGACTATGGAGAGGGTGGTCCATAAATCTCAAGTCTATTGAAAGGAAACAAAGCCGGAGGCGCCCCAGCCGCGGCGAGGCCGTGCCAGCTGTGAACCAGGGCAGCAGAATGTTTCCCGACTGAAAGTGGAAACGCAGCAGAGCAAGAAGGCAGAGAGAAGCAGGTCTCTTGCTAGTGATCTTAAACTGGAGAAAAAAAGAAAAATGATCTTTTCCTAAAATACACGAGGAAGGGGACCTGGGCTTTGAGGTCAATGTTTCCCTTGCACTACTGGTCTCCAGTGGGAGGAAGCTATCCCGGGCTCTAGTGGCCACTGGTAAGGAACAGGACGGATGAGGCCTAAGAAACAGAGGTCAAAAGCGTGGAAACACGGCCGGGCGGAGCGGCGAGGAAAGGGCGAAGCAGGCTCCGGGCTGGCAGCGCGCTGGGAAGGGGCGCGCCCAGCGCGGGGTCGAAGCAGAGGAAAGCTGCCTCATGGCAGTCCTTCCTCTGCCCGGGGGGAGGGCCTTCTGTAAACCTGGCTGGACTCGGAACAATTCATCCTGTTTTTTTTTTTATCCTGTTTTTAATAAAATCATTTTCAGAACCCCAAAGAGGGCGGTACCCAGAGGAATCTGGAAAATACCCCGCAGGGGCGGGGAGTGGGGCGTGTCCGTATCAGGCCGCTGCAGGCGAACAGACGGTCGCATTGCGGGCAGACAACCGTGCACGGTTCCAGAGGCCGAAGCGCGCCCCCGCCCGGGCCGAGCTGCGGGCCCCCACCCACCCTGCGCACACCCCCGCGTACACCCCCGCCTCTCTGGGCCTCGGGGTCCCGGCGGGGGCGGAGCGTCAGCGGCTGGGGGCGGGGCCTGGCGGGGGAGCTCGGCTGCGGCGGCGGGAGGTGCGGGCCCTTCCGTCCCCTGGTTGGATCTGGGCTGAACAAGGGGCGGTGTCTTGCGGCGGTTCTGCGGGCCGGCATTGGGCGCTGGACATGGAGGGCGTGGTTTCGTGAAGTCAGTTCCGGTCGGTGTAAATCCCCCGGGGCGGCGGCGAACGGGCTTCAGATGCTTCTGGGTCGCAGTGGGGAGAGCTCCCGAGTCCGAGTGTGTGAGCTTGAGCGCCGAGCGCTAGAGCGACCCGGCGAGGGATGGCGGCCACCGGGACCGCGGCCGCCGCGGCCACGGGCAAACTCCTGGTCCTGCTGCTGCTCGGGCTCACGGCACCCGCCGCGGCTCTGGCCGGCTACATTGAGGTGGGCACCGGGCGAGCGCCCGAGCCCTTTTTCCTGCGCCTGCGAGGGAGCGCGGCCTGCTGGCGGGCGGGCCGTGGGGTTCGGGCCGGGTGGGGAGCGCGTCGCGTGGGGGCGGTGGGGGTGGTCCGGCTCTGCAGCGGGTCTGGGGCGCCTCCCTCGCCCGCTCCTGCTTGGCGCAGCGCTTAGCGCTGGAGGTCGGGCTGCCTCCGACGCCGCAGAGGCCAAATGAAAGGCATCGGGGTTGCGGGGGGCGGCGGGCAGCCTCGGCCGCCCCAGCCCCCATCCCGCCCGCGGCGGCGCCACATTCTCTGGGGACCCCGCGCGGCCCAGACGCCCACCCCGCCCTCCCCCGGGACCACGCGAGCCTCTGCCGTGCGCCCCGGGACGGCCCGCAGCCCGAGACCCGGTGCGGCTGGGCTCGCTCCGGGGGCGGCTGTGCAGACCCTGGCCCCGGGCTGGGGCGGGCAGCGCGCTCCACGCGGGGGGCCGGAGCTTCCCACCGGGGAGCGGCGGATGCGGCCTTTGTTGGCGAGGTGGGCCGAGCCGCGGGGATGCGGGCGTCCCGGCTCGGCGCCGGGGGAGTGCCGCGGTGCGGGGCGAGCGCCTCTTGGGCTGCACCGGAGAAGCTCCGCACCCCGCAGCGGGTGTGCCCTCTCCTGCCTGTGTGCCTCCCGCTCCAGATCCTGCGCGCTGGCATCGGGCCTTCGGGAGGAATTGTTAAATATAGCCGTTTGCCTGAGTCCAATAAACAAGGGGAAACCCTTCTCTGCTGCTGGTGTTGTTCCCTTTTGTGGTGGGTTTCAGCGAGCAGGGACGCGGTACCCGTGAAAACGTTGTAAAAACTCTTGTCTTATCGTACTTTTTTGGTGTAAGTAGTTTTTCTGCACCTGATAACCCCGTGCCATCTCTGTGCCGGGAGGATGTTCCAGCGCCTGGGCTCCTGGGTGATTCGCTGGGGTCGGGCCGCGGGGACAGGCGGGGTTGCTGAGGTCCGTGGGTCCTGCAGGGTGGCCTGGACGTGGCCGCTTCCCAGAAACCTTTCTGTTCCTGAGGGAGACGTGGGACTTTAATTTTACTTGCCTTCTCGAAATAGTGCTTGAACTGTCGGACTGGAATGTTTCGGGTGTGTAGTTTATTTCCCCTCTTCGCTATTTTAAAAATTACAATGGATTTCTGCGTGGTTGGCTAATTTCAGAGAGAAGTGAGACTGGATTTGATTACCTAGGCATTGACTGAGAAGTTTCTAATAAAAATCTACAGTTAGAACGTGTTCTTCTGCAGAACGTGTAAATATTTCCACGATTAGAATAAATCTGATCAAGAACGAACCTCCGATGGAACGGCTTAAAACGTTTGTATTCATCCTGCTTAAAGCTTTGATTCTTGGGGGGCCGGGGGGGGAGAAGTTTTAAGTAGAAATAGTTAATGTTTATAATACGCATGCTTTTAGATTAGGATTATTTTCGTTACCACACAGTGGTTAGTTGGATTTATATCTGTGGTCCCCAATATGGTGTCGCAGGGAAGCAAGCTAGATCATTGGGATGGGAGGGGAAGGAAGAAGATTTTGTATGGAACATAGAATTTAACTCTTAGGTCAGGATGTCAAAAACCATTGTTCACACTTTTACCTCACTTCCCAGAGGTATGAGTAACTTCAGGCACTAGTGAATTCACAAAGAAGGGTCCATCAATTTTAAAGTACATCTTCCTTTCAGGTTTAAATGGAATATTAATACTTGATGCCTGCAGAGAAAGAGAAATGAACAATATCAGAATTAGCTGTTGTGGATTAAATTTGATTATTACCCACATCATTGTTCAATCGGAAAGTCTGGCTAGACAGAAAGTAGGCATTAGACATTTCCCTAAAATGGTTTTTGAATGCTGTGTTATGAAACTTCTCTTCTTTGGAACTGTGTTTTTGCCCATACTTGCTAAATTACCTTTCAAACGGTTTTTCCTTTTGTCCAAGAGGCAGCATTTCCTTCATATGTATATAATTTGATTTAGTTTATTTGCTTTCAGGCAAAGGACTGCCTAAGCCTTGATGTAGATGAGAATGGCCTAAATCAGGATTCGCTTTGGGATGGTCCTTATTGAGATGAGCCAAGAGGATTCTAGCCAAATCCCTGATCAAATTGCTTGGCACAGAATTATTGATTGGCCAGTCTTGAGTGTTGCTTGGTGTTGACTGAATTAATCTCTTACACCTGTTTAAAAGAAAAAAAAGTCTCTGTACTCAGGGTCACTTCCTCTGTTAAATCTGAGACAAGTTCAGTCGTGGGCCTGCTCCCATGTGGGATTCTCAGATGGTATTTGTGCTGAAATTCTGCACTCTGTACAGTGGACCTTGAGGCTTCTGAGAGCCAGTTCATTCCATCACATTTTAAAATGGGCCCTTTGATAGTCAATTTTCAGGAAACTCCATGTATGATGTCTGAGGCAGAGGACCAAGAAGCTTTGTGCTGATATTTCTGATGGGTGGTGGAGGGGATGTCACTTTATGACCTGGACAGATACCAATGCCTCTGATAGGAACATCAGCCTGTTAACCTCATAACCATGTAAAAATCGTTTGATAAATGTGATGAGCAAAGTTTTGGCGAATCAGGCCCTCCTCTCGCAGGCTTTTGTTTCATCCTCTAAAGCTGGGCTGTCCCACAGTGTAGCCACTTGCAGTGTGGCTATTGTGATTGAGGAATCAACTTTCCATTTTATTTAATTTTAGCTAATTTATATTTAAAAACAAATACTCTATTCGGTGATTGGAAAACATTTATCTGTGTTTGAAACAACTTGGTATGAGTCTGCTTTTTAAACTATTTGATACATTTTATGAAATCTAAATGCAGATCCAGTATTTCTTGTGAAAATTTAGCATCTGAATTGAGGTGTACTGTAGGTGTAAAATGCACACCAAATTTTGAAGACTTAGTATGAAAAAACTTGTAAAATAACTCATTTATAATTTTCATATTGATTGTATTGAAATGATAATATTTTACACATCGGCTAAGTAAAATATATTAAAATTAGTTTCACCTGTTTCTTTTAATTTTAATGTGTCTTCTAGAAAATACAACATATGTAACTCATATCTACTGGACAATACTAATTTAATTTCTTGCTTAAGGTTGGTGCTGCGTGAGTGTTTTTATGAGCACAATTTTTAAATACGTTGCTATTTTTTCCCCCAATAAAGTCTTGCTTAAAGTTGGTCCAGTATGATCTTAAGAACAATTTTGAATATTTTTCTGTTACTTTTTTCAATTAGAATTTTTATTTAGAAATAACTTCAAGCTTACAAAAAATTATAAAAATTGTACAAACAGCTCTTATACCCTTTACCCAGATTCATCAATTTAACATTTCTCCTATTCAGCATTTGCTTTTTCATTCATTTTGTTATTACGTATTTTTTGCTGAACCGTTTTGAGAGCAGGTTGCATACATCATGTCCATCTACCCCTGAAAACTTCAGTGAGTATTTCCTAAGAACCGAGGAAGTTGTCCTACATAAGCTTAGTACAGTTATCAGCTTAAAGAAATTTAACTTTGATACAATACTTTGATCAAGTCTGCTGTCTGTATTCCATTTTGCCAGTTGAACCAATAATGTCCTTCATAGCATTTGAAAACATGTTTTTTGTTTGTTTGTTTGTTAAAGAGCTTTAGAATTCTTGGCAATAATATGTGAAGGGTTAATTTTTTTCCAAATATAAAAATCGTATTTTTAACTTATCTGATATTGTTTCAACTCTGGAAAATCAAAACTTAAAAACCTTTCAGGATTCCTTAATTATATTTCTCTTACTGAATTCTTGGGCTTTTGCATTTTTTTTTAAATAAGAAAAATTATATAGGGAGTGCATATTCATTGTAAAAATTTAAAATGCATTTGAACAGTAAGAAATGAAAAATAATCTGAGATTGTGTTGTCCAGGGAAATCTCACTGTAAACGTTTTGGTGTGGTGTGTATCCTCCTAGAGCTCTCAGGTACATACATTTTTATCAAAGTGACACATAAATTGCGTATTGAAGCTGGTACCTAACAATTAGTATTTTGAATTGTTCTAAAATGAACTACTGAAAGAAAATAGTTTTCTGTGTGATAAAAGTAGGGATAAATTTTTGTACAGTAACTGTAAAGTCTGTGGAGGGAGGCCATTTGAGAATTCAAAATCACCCATAATCCAATTTTCATGAGTTGTTTTTTTAGTGAGATAAACTAGATTACCTTGACTCTTAATTAAATTTCATATAGTGTACCTTGATTTATGTCCTAGGATGGAAAGTGAACCATGTAGGCGCATTCAAATAGAAACAAGTTCCAGTCCTTTGTATCAAGTACAACTAATAACTACTTTATTGCTGAGAGAAATTTTCTTACATAAGCATCATAAGGCTTTTTTTAATGAAACTTTTTGAAACATAACTATAATCTATTTTTAAAATACAACTTTTCATTTGTTATTCATCCCACTAGTGTTTGTTGAACACTGCTACCAGGTTCTGTGTTAGATGCTGAACAGTGCAGTAATAAAAGCAACTGTGCGTGGGGCCTTTTCCTCTGCAGTGCACTTGCGTGATGTGATTTCCAGGCCCTATGCCCAGAGATTCTCATTGAGGATATCTGGGATTCTCATTGTCACAGGCTCCCCAGGGGATTTTTATGTGCAGGTAGAGAAAAACAAACTCCAGTAAACAAAAAGGCAACAGAACTCATTTGGGGACATTATCTTATGTAAGCCCCCAAAAGTCTGGTGAAGTAGGTATTCGTATCCATACCTAAAATGGGAGTCGGGTGAGGCGGAGGGTTCAAGGCAGTGCAGCAGGGCCAGGGTGAAAATTGGTCTGTCGTATTCTGAGTCTGTCGTGCGCTCTTTCTTCTATATCAGGGTGTTTTGGTTGCAGATTTCTTTCTACTCCGGTCTACCTGTTTTCTCCACTATCAAAAAACCTGATGTGAATATTTTCTTTAAAAGAACTAATTTCATAGATGTTGTAATATTATCATGAATCAATATATGGCAAACTGCTAACAGTGGTTATCTTTGAAGGATGTAATTACAGGGGACTTGGCCTTTTTACATTTTCCATAGGTTTTAAAAAACGTCTAATGCTTTTTAATATAACATGGAAGTTCTCTCTTTTTTTTTTGGCTGCGTTGGGTCTTTGTTGCTGCGCGCGGGCTTCCTCTAGTTGCGGCGAGCGGGGGCTACTCTTCTTTGCGGTGCGCGGGCATCTCATTGCGGTGGCTTCTCTTGTTGCGGAGCATGGGCTCCAGGCACGCGGGCTTCAGTAGTTGCGGCACGTGGGCTCAGTAGTTGTGGCTTGCGGGCTCTAGAGCGCAGGCTCAGTAGTTGTGGCGCTCCACGGCATGTGGGATCTTCCCGCACCAGGGCTGGAACCCATGTCCCCTGCATTGGTAGGCGGATTCTTAACCACTGCGCCACAAGGGAAGTCCCTATCTTTGTATTCTGATAACAAATTTTAAGGAAAGAAACGGTGACCACTTGTGGGGAATCTTACCAAAATCAGTGTATGGGATTATTTGGAAGAGAAAAGGTTACTGGCACCAGATTTATGATCACTGGCCTAGTTGATAGACAAACTATTAGGCAGAGGCTGGCACAGTAACCAATATGACTGGAATAAGATTGTGGTCCAGAAAAAAGTCAATCAGCATTTGGAGTGGGGCACCTGTGGTGTGGGTTAATTGAACAGCTCAGCACAACCTTTCTACTCTGCCTTCCTCAGCCTCACGCCTCCTGTGGCTGCAGAATGGCTGTTGCAGTTTCAGAGCACGTGCTTTGATTTGATAACGTCCAGGGGATTGTGGGGCTTTCTCAGAGCACATCAGCACAAGACCCCTCAAGTCTTACTGTACAGAATTATATCAGGTGCTTCCAGCCACACCAGTCATGGGTGGGGAGGGGATGGTGGTGCTGTGATAGGCTTAGACTGCACACTGGGTTCTGTTGGAAAAGCGGGCTGTGGATGTTGGGTAGATAGCAACCCAACGTCTGCTACCAGGTCATTATCTGTTTGGGAGGTTATATAGCTAAGCTGGCTGGAAAGAAAATGAATTTATTCTTACCTAAATGATCCGTGAGTTAAAGGTTTGCCGGTGAAATTGAGACCTCAAAGGAACCTCTCAGGTGATTATCAGGATCTCGGCACGTCCTTTTGAGGGATATTGCCGTCCAGAACAGAAAGGCAGGAATGGAGAAGTATGTGAAAATTTGTAAAGGAGGTAATTAGCCTAGAGAAGAAGAAAACATGGGATTTAGTGTTGGTGAAGAATGTAAGCATTGTCAGATTTTTATACATTGGCTCTGGAAGGCTAAATAGATGACTTACCTAGGCTGAAGCAGAATTTTTACCTGGAGAAATGAGCCAGTAAGAGTGTGAAGAGTATAGGACCCTTTAATTATGAATATGACCAACATAGTATAGTAAATATATAAAAGATACTCATATCCACCACCCAGTTTTGTTAAATTTTAGCACTTTCTGTATTTGCTTTAGCCTGGTTTTTTTTTTTTTTTTAAAAAAAAAACTAAAACATCATCAGTAGAGAAATAAAACATTGTTAGGCCTCCTTTGAACTTTCCCCCATTCCATTAACCTTCCTTTCCAGAAGTAACTCTTACCATGAGTTGAGAATTCAGCATTCCCACTCATGTTTTCGTGTTGAGAGAGATCCCTTTCATCTCTCTGGATTCCAAAGAAACTTACCCAGGCTCTTAGAGTTGTAATAAATATTTGTCAGTGCAGAGTGCTAGTTGTTCGAGCATATTAGGGTGATTTTAGAAGGTAACAATGCTAAGATATTTGAACTGAAAGTAAGGGTAGCCCTGTGCTCATGAAGGTGCCAAGCACTCAAGGCAGCATTGCAGCCCTCTCCACCCACATCGCAAGCCTGGAATTTTTTGAGCTTTTAAAAATTTAAATACACAAAGGAAAAAAAGTTATAGCTCAATGTATTTTCATAAAACATACTCGTGTGACCACTGCCAAGGTCAAGAAATAGAACATTCCCGTCCCCCACTTCCCCGTCCCCCTCCCTCTCCCCCAACTATTATCCCAACTTCTATGGTGATTATGTCTTGCTTTTCTTTTTTATAGTTTTACCACCCAAGCGTTCATCCCTAAACACTGTAGTTTAGTTTTTCCTGTTTTCTCGCTTTATAGAAATGGAATCTTTCAGTATATATTGAGTATCTGGCTTCTTCCACTGAGCATGTTTTTGAGGGTCATTTGGATTGATGAGCATAGCTGTGGTTCGCTTGTTTCCACAGCTGTATAGTATTCCAACGTATGAAGAAACCACAATTTGTTCTACTGTTGATGGACATTTGGAATGTTTCTGGTTTGAGGCTATTGAGATAATACTGTCCTCTCTGCTGCTTGCCTTTTTACACTATTCCTAATGATGTCTTTAGAGGAAGTTCTTAAGTTTAATGTCTAATTTGTCAGTTTTATTTTTTTAAATTATGGTAGGTGCTTTTTGTGTCCCACGTGAGAAGTTTTCCCCACCCTGAGGACATAGTTATTCTCCTGTTGCCTACTAGGGGCCTTTTGTTTTGCCTGTCACATTTGGAGCTACAGTTTACCTGGAACTGATTGTTGTGTAGATATGAAGTATTGGTCTTCTTATTATTCTTTTTTTTTCCGTATGGCTATCCAACTTGCACCATTTATTGTAAAGGTCTCCTTTCCCTTCTGTTGTCCCATGCCACCTTTGTTGTTAATTAATATCTCTGTATGGGTGAGTCTATTTCTGGGCTCTCCTAATCCATTGATCTCTTCTCTATCCCTGTACCAAGTCCACTCTGTCTTAATGACTGTACTTTATAATAAGGTTTTTTTGTTTTTTAAATAATTTTATTTATTTATTTATTTATATTTTTTGGCTGTGTTGGGTCTTTGTTGTTGTGTGCGGGCTTTCTCTAGTTGTGGCGAGCTGGGGCTACTCTTTGTTGCAGTGCGCAGGCTTCTCATTGCGGTGGCTTCTCTTGTGGAGCACAGGCTTCAGTAGTTATGGCGCGCGGGCTCAGTAGTTGTGGCTCTCAGGTTCTAGAGTGCAGGCTCAGTAGTTGTGGCGCACGGGGTTAGTTGCTCCGTGGCATGTGGGATCTTCCCGGACCAGGGCTTGAACCCATGTCCTGGAATTGACAGGCGAATTCTTAACCACTGTGCCATCAGGGAAGTCCCTATAACAAGGTTTTATAACTACTAGAGCAAGCCCTTCTGCCTTGGTTGTCTTCAGTAATGTCTTGACTATTCTTTAACCCTTTTCTTTCCATTTACATTTGCCACATTTAGCCAAAAACACTTGTTGGAATTTAGATTCGATTGCATTGAGTCTGTAGTTGAATTGGGAAAAATAGACATTTTTCCAATACTGAGTCTTCCAACCCAGAAAGATGGCATATACCTTTATTTAGGTCCTCTCTAATTACTCTCAGTGTTTATAGCTTTTTTCATAGAGATCTTGTACATCTTATGTTAGATTTATCTATATAGATATTTGATGTTTTTAAATGCTATTGTAAATGGCACCTTAAAGTTGTCATTTTGTTGTGGTTGTTGAAATGAAGTTGATATTTTCAAATTGATCATGTATTCAGCGGTCTTGCTAAGCTTGTGTACTAATTCTAATAATTTATCTGTAATTTTGAAAATGTCTGAGTATATTCTGTGAATTGTGACAGTTTTATTTCTTTCCTTTTATTTTAAAAAAACGAGATATAATTGAATATAACATTGTGTAAGTTTACGGTGTACAGTGTTCTGATTTGATGCATTTTTATATTGCAGTATGTTTACCATTGTACCATTGCTGCTAATACCTCTATCAAACATAATTATAATTTCTTTTTGGTGGTGAGAGCTATTAAGATCTAGTCTTCTAGCAACTTTGAAGTTTATAAAACAGTATGTTGATTGTAATCACTGTGCTGAATGTTAGATCTCCAGAGTTTATCTGCTGTTTACAAATTTGTACCATTAAACGACATGCAAGTTTTGATATATAATATTTACATTATCATTCAAGTAAAAAAATAGATTTTTCCGTTGTGATTTGATTTTTTTACCCAGGTAATTTAGAAGTACACTTCTTAATTTCCAAAGATGTGGAGATTATCTGGTTGTCCTTTTGGTGTTTATTTCTAAGTTAACTGCATTGTGGTCAGAGAATTAGTCTGTATGATTTCAGGTTTTTGAAATTTATTGAGACTTGCTTTATGACCTAGTTTATGATAGAATTTTTGTTGTGTGCATAGAGAAAATGTTTATTCTGTAGTTGTTACTTCCAATGTTTTATATGTATTCTGATCATGCTGTTTTCATGTTGTTCAGATCTTTATTCTTAAGATTTTTTACATCTTCTTTTTTTCTTTTATTGAGAAAGGTATGTTAAAAATCTCCCACTGTGATTTTGGAAAAGTTGTTTTTCTCCTTGTTATTCTGACAAGTTTTGCTTTGCTTATTTTGAGGCTGTCATTAGGTGCATACAGATTTAAAATTGCTATCTATTCCTCAAGAATTGGACTTCTCAGAGTTATAGTTTCCCATGTTATCTCCAGTAAGGTTTTTGCCTTTGTCAGTACTTTGTCTACTATTTCCATCTTTGTGTTTTAGATGTGTTTATGGTTGATTTTTCTTTTGTTTACTTAGGAGACAGTGTTTGTCTTTTACTGGAATATTTAGTCCATTTACATTTAATGTGATTGCTAAAGTATTTGGGTTTTCATCTACCTTCTTATTTAGTGTTTTTTGTTTGCTCTGCTGGTTCTTATGTTTCTTTTTTTTCAAATTGAAGTGTAATTGACACACAACATTATATTAGTTTCAGGTGCACAACATAATGATTTGATATTTGTATGTGTTGTGAAATGATCACCACAGTAAGACTAGTTAACATCCATCACCACAGATAGTTACATATTTTCTCGTGTGTGTGATGAGAACTTTTTTTTTTTTTGCGGTACGCGGGCCTCTCACTGTTGTGGCCTCTCCCGTTGTGGAGCACAGGCTCTGGATGCGCAGGCTCAGTGGCTATGGCTCACGGGCCCAGCCGCTCTGCGGCATGTGGGATCTTCCTGGACCGGGGCACAAACCCGCGTCCCCTGCATCGGCAGGCGGACTCTCAACCACTGCGCCACCAGGGAAGCCCGAGAACTTTTAAGATTAACTCCCTTAGCAACTTTAAAATATACAATACAGTGTTATTAATTATAGTCACCATGCTGTACATTACATCCCCAGGACTTATTTATATTATAACTAGAAGTTTGTACCTTTTGACCATCTTCACATATTTTGCCTGCCCTCCACTCCTCAACCCCAACCTCCCACCTCTGACAATGAGTGATCTTTTCTCTATATTTACAAGTTCAGTGTTTTTAGAGTCCACATATAAGTGAGATTATACAGTATTTATCTTCCTCCATCTGACTTATTTCACTTAGCGTAATCCCCTCAAGGGGATTATGTTGTTGTTGCAAATGGTAGGATATCCTTTTTCATAGCTAAATAATATTCGTGTGTGTGTGTACACCATTTATTTTTATTCATTCACTTATCAATGAACATTTAGGTTGCTATGTTTATTCCCTTATTTAACTCCTTTGGAGGTGGTTATTATTTTACTTCTCTCTCCTATTACTTTGGAACATATTTGTATAATCTTTTGTTTTCCCTTTAGTGGTTACTTTAGACATTTCAATATCTTTCACTTAATTGGTATTAATTGGTATTTTTGCCCTCCTCCTGCTCAGTAGAAGGTTAGTAGAACACTTTAACTCTACTTAACCCCTCTCAGCATTTTTGCCATTGTTGTTACGTATGTTAATTTCATTTAAACCCCAGAAGACCTTATACAAGCCATGTTTTATACAGTCAAATGAATTTAGATCAGTGATCATGAACTTTGGAGGCACACTGGTATCATCTGGGGGAACATTTACAGAACACAGATTGTCTGCACTCCAGTTCAGACAGATTTCATCAGGGTCTCTTGAGGGAGGGTGTCAAGCATTAGTGTTTCTTAAAAACTCCTCCGGTGCTCGCTTCGGCAGCACATATACTAAAATTGGAACGATACAGAGAAGATTAGCATGGCCCCTGCACAAGGATGACACGCAAATTCGTGAAGCGTTCCATATTTTTGTACAGCTACTATGGAGAACAGTATGGAGGTTCCTTAAAAAACTAAAAATAGAACTACCATATGACCCAGCAATCCCACTACTGGGCATATACCCTGAGAAAACCATAATTCAAAAAGAGTCATGTACCAAAATGTTCATTGTAGCTCTATTTACAATAGCCAGGAGATGGAAGCAACCTAAGTGTCCATCACAGATGAATGGATAAAGAAGATGTGGCACATATATACAATGGAATATTACTCAGCCATAAAAAGAAATGAAATTGAGTTATTTGTAGTGAGGTGGATGGACCTAGAGTCTGTCATACAGAGTGAAGTAAGTCAGAAGGAGAAAAACAAATACCGTATGCTAACACATATATATGGGATATAAGGAAAAAAATGTCATGAAGAACCTAGGGGTAAGACGGGAATAAAGACACAGACCTACTAGAGAATGGACTTGAGGATATGGGGAGGGGGATATGGGGAGGATATGTGACAAAGTGAGAGAGTGGCATGGACATATATACACTACCAAACATAAAATAGATAGCTAGTGGGAAGCAGCCGCATAGCACAGGGAGATCAGCTCGGTGCTTTGTGACTACCTGGATAGGTGGGATAGGGAGGGTGGGAGGGAGGGAGACGCAAGAGGGAGGAGATATGGGAACATATGTATATATATAACTGATTCACTTTGTTATAAAGCAGAAACTAACACACCATTGTAAAGCAATTATACTCCAATAAAGATGTAAAAAAAAAAAAAAAAAACAAAACTCCGGTGATTCAAAGATGCAGTGAGTTTGAAAGCCTCTGATTTAGATTTACATATTCTCTTTGTTATTCTTCCTGCCTTTTGTATCTCTGACCTTCATTTTGGGATAATTTTTTGTCTTCCAAAACACACTTTAGAATTTTCTTAAGGTTGGCTGGTGATATATATTCTTTCACCAAATACCTGTTTTAGTGTCTTTCTTCAAGATAGGTTCATCGGGAATAGAATTTCTTTCATCATTTTAAAGATCTTATTCTTAATTCTATTCCTGGTCAATATCTTGGTGTTCAATATTATCAATAGCTTATTGGAATTAACTGTCAGATTGTTGTTCCTTTGAAGATAATGTGTCCCTTATCTCTGACTACTTAGTAGATTTTCTCTTTGAATCTGATTTTCAGCAATTTTACTGTGTACCTAGGTTTGGATTTTTAAAAAATGTATAGTCCCTTGCCATCCTTGGGGGATTGGTTCCAGGACACCCCTACCCCCAATACCAAAATCTGTGATGCTCCAGTCTGTTATGTGAAATGGTTCTAGTATTTGCATGTAACCGTCAAATATCCTCCTGTATACTTGCAATCATCTTTAGATTACTTAAAATACCTAATGCAATGTAAATGCTATGTAAATAGTTATAAATATAATGTAAATGCTATGTAAATAGTTGTAAATATAATGTAAATGCTATGTAAATAGTTGGCCCGTGGCAAATTCGAGTTTTGCTATTATGAATTTTCTGAATTTTTTTTCCCCTGAGTAGTTTCAGTGCATGGATACACAATCTGAGGATATGGAAGGCTGACTGTCTTCGGCTTGTAGAGCTCCTTGAATCTGTGGTTTGATGTCTTTCATCAGTTTTAGACAGTTATCAGCCATTATCTAAGTATTTAAATATTGCTTCTGCCTATTTCTCTTTTCTCTAGGACTCCAAAAACAAACATCGTAGACACTGTTACTCTGTCCTGTGTGTTTTTCCATGCCTCATTTGATAGCTTTTCTTTTGACCCATCTTTTGGCTTACTAATGATTTCTCCAGCTATATCTAGTCTACCATGAAGTCCCATCCATTGAGTTCTTAATTTTAGTTGTTATGGTTTTCAGTTTTATAATTTAAAATAGTTTTTTTTAATTGTACCTAGATCAGAGATGAAATTCTCAATTTTTGTCTTTTGTGTCTTTGAACATGAAAAGTATACTTGGAGTCTCTGTCTGGTAATTCCTATGTTTGGGGTCCCTGTGGATCTTTTCCTGTTGTCTGTTTCTGCTGGTTATTTATTCATTTTATTTTGTTTCCTTGTTTGTCAAGTTATTTTTGATTGTGAGCCATATGTTTTATTTACACAAATGCTTATAGATTAATTTAAGGCCTAGGCTAATGTTATGCTCCAGAGAATGTTTGATTTGCTTCTACCTGGAGTTTGATGAACTAGAGATCCAGGATCTCTCATTTCACCGATTGAGAGGATTGGAAGTTGAGCTGCAGTCTCTGTGAAGTCCTGTCAATTCTGGATTACTCTTCTAGGTTCAGCCTGCCTTGGGGTATCAACTCCAAACCACTAGTGTATTTCCAAGTATGTTTCCTTTCTTCTCTCCCTCCTGCCCCTGGACTCCAGTCCCTTTCCCATTGGTCCTTACAGGCTGTTAAAAGCACTGCTCAGCTACTCCCTTTAGGATCTTTCATCATCCCCAGAGGAAAAAAGCCCTGTGAGCTATATTCATCTCCTTGGACTTTCATCCTCCTCTGGTTACTGACCTAGGAAATCTTCCCTGTCTTTTTAGGTCCCTACTGCCTTTAACTAAGTGCTTTTTAAAGAGTATTTAGTTATGTGGCTGCGCTGAGTCTTAGTTGCCGCACGTGGGATCTTTGTTGCCGAGTGTGGGATCTTCATTGTGACACGTGGGATCTTTATTTGCGGCACGTGGGATCTAGTTCCCTGACCAGGGATCAAACCCAGGCCCCCTGCATTGGGAGCGCAGAGTCTTAACCACTGGACCACTAGGGAAGTCTCTAACTAAGTGCTTTTGAAAAATATTTTATGTTGCTTTTCTAGCTGTCCTCATCAGGAGGGTTGGTCTGAATTACCTAGTTGACCATAACTGGAAATTAATTCCCTTGAAATTAGATATCTACTGGGAGTTTATAGAGAGAACCTGTGTTATTTTATTTTAGGTAGTTGGGGAAGAAGAATAGACAAGCAGGAATAGAGTGGCAGATTCTGGTGGTGGTTGGAGTGATAATAACAGTGATAGTTATATTTATGGTGCAATTACTATGTATAATGTTTCACATGTACTCACTGAAACCTTTGAACTACCTTCTGAGACACATACTATGGTTATCCCTGTTTTACAGACATAGGAACCAAGGCGTGGACAGATAAAGTAACTTGACCTAGGTCACAATCAGTAAGTGATGAATTGGCTCTCAAGTTTGTGCTAACTGGTAGAACAGATGGCCTGGTCAGAGGCCTGGAGAACGGATATCTCAGGTCAGCACGGGGCCACCAAAGGTTTATGGAGAAGTTACCAAACAGTCAACATTTAGGCAAAAATTTGCAGTACGTGATTCTTAGTAATCAGAAAGTAAAGAGAAAACTCTTCTGAGGTTATTTTTCCATCTTTCTCCACTACCAAACCACTATCAGGTCATGGAACTTAGATTTACAGTCATTGTACGTTATGACTTGAGTGCGTATCATCTCAGGAACCTATTTGCTACTTCTTACAGCCTTTCATTAAAAAAGACAGATTCTAAATTGATTTTTTACAGATGATTATTATGGTGACTCTTAGCGTGTATCCTGTGTTAAGGAAAAAATATATGGTCATCGTGAAAAATCTAGAAAACACAGGTAAAGCTAAAAAACAAACAAAACAAAACAGAAAGAAATTAACTGTAATTTACCATCCAGGTAAGTAACTTAAAAATTTTCCCAGTCTGTGTTCTTGACATCTTTGTTTTTTGAAAGAATGGATTCCCCCTTATATGTTTATAAGCTGTTTTCCTGCCTTTTGACATATTGAATAACTTTCCAAGCCGTTAAAATATTTTACAGCGTCACTTTTAATTGAATCACCCTTCATGGTTTGGGGCATTTGAACTCCCTGCATTTTTAAATATGCAATTTCCACCACTATTAGTTGCCTTTCATACTCTGAATTTGGAGTACTTAAGCTGATGCACAAATATTTTGAGTTATTGAATGAGAATGCTGCCTGCCAGCCAGTGGTTGGATGTTTGCAGCAGTATTGGAACCATAATTTGAATATTTTATTGCATTTTGCCCTTATTTTATTGTTGAGTAGCACATGGTTTGATGGAGTTGGTGCTTATTTGGTGCTTTCTAGATCTAGAGTCTTTGAACTTAGGTGAACACACAGTGGGCTCAGTTATGTAGAAAGAACTAAGGAATATTTATAAAATGATAGAATTAAGGTTTTTCCCCCATTTTCCCAAGATTAAATGATTATTAAAAAACACACCACACTGTATAGAAATCAACATTCTCTCCCATAATTTTATGCATCTGGGACTGTAGATAAGTCACTGTCCCTGCCCCACATCTTCAAATTAACATTCTTTTTTTTTTTTTAATTTTATTATTTATTTTATCTATTTATTTTTTGGCAGTGTTGGGTCTTCTTTGCTGAGGGCAGGCTTTCTCTAGTTGCAGTGAGCGGGGGCTGCTCTTCGTTGCTGTGCACGGGCTTCTCAGTGCGGTGGCTTCTCTCGTTGTGGAGCACGGGCTCTAGGCATGCGGGCTTCAGTAGTTGCGGCACGCGGGCTCAGTAGTTGTGGCTCACAGGCTCTAGAGCACAGGTTCAGTAGTTGTGGCGCACCGCCTTAGTTGCTCCACGGCATGTGGGATCTTCCCAGACCAGGGATTGAACCCGTGTCCCCTGCATTGGCAGGCGGATTCTCAACCACTGCGCCACCAGGGAAGCCCCAAATTAACATTCTTAAGTCACAACAATAAGTCTTCTCATAGGGGGCCTTCTGGGAAAGCAAGCTATTTCCTCCGCTCATATTTCCCTCTTTTTGTAGCATGCACCAGCAGTCTATCCAAGAAGAATATACTGGGGAGTAGGGAGGGCATCCACCAGCAAGCCCACGGTTGTTGACAGCCATAAGATTAGTGACAAGCACAAAGGGATATGTCAACATACTGGCAAAAAATCCTGTGACAGCTTGGGAATAACTCTTCATTTCATTCATGGTGGAAACCCCACCTTCCAGTGCATAAGTATTGACGAGGTAGGCCAGTGAGTTACAGAGCCACAAAGAAATGCTGTCACCTAGGAGGCGAGGAAAAAGACCCGCAAAAAATCCTAGGATGGCTTCTTCCCAATAGATAGTTGCTAGGAAGTCACAAAATCCACAGTACTTGGATTCTCTGCCAATGATTGTACCACAGATCTCAGAGTGATCACGTGGAAGGGATGTATGATGAGAATAGCAGCAGAATGAGCCGTCACCTCTCGAGTTGTCTCCTTGATAACTCAGTCAAAGGAAGAAGAAACTTCTTTCTGTACATTTCCCGATCCTGACTCCTCAGCCTTGTCACACTCCTGGTAATGCTGTAAAACTTTACCATGGACCACAGTTCCAAGGACCCCTGAACACAGTCTTGGAGTTAAGCCTGTGAACAACCCACGCTTCCCACTGATGCTTGCAATGTGCCGAGCATAATGAGAGGATGAGGAAGCTGATAAAATTGCTGCCCCCAAAATATTTCATTCTGTTGTTGGAGGAAGAGGCTCATATCCCACCTGGATGAGCACCTTCATGTACATGAGTGGCTGGGACAGGATGGTGAGACTAGAGCCCAGGAGCACCTGACTGGCTGCGTCCGCCATGATGGCACCCATGGACGGACAGACAGATGGAACCACCAAGTGACGAAGCTGGTCCCGGATCACGTGCCAGGGCCGCTGGCTTCACTGGCCCGCCCGCGGTGTGCCTAGAATTAAGTTTTTAAGGATAATTTTTTCCTAAAACACTGGAAGTAGTTGAGATTTGTATAAATTATTAGCTTTCTAGTGACAGAACCGCCCCCCCCCAAATAACGTGCATATCTTTGAACTTGCCCATCTTTTCAGGGTTTTATGTAAAAATAAGAGTCTTCTAATTCTGTCATTTATTTGTTTATAATTTACATTTCTAATTTTTCTTTAATGCAAACAGTATGCAGTAGATATCTCTTTTTTATCCTTTTAGCTGTAGGATATCTCAGATTGACATTTAAAAGAACCTTTGGATATAACTTGTTCCAGAGTTGAAGACTTTCCCTGGTAACTGGTTCATTTGAAGTTCTTCATGGTCATCATTATTGGCAGACATTTATTAAATTACTGTATGCAGGGCACTGCACAGAACACATAGCACACAGCTGAGGGCAGCATATATTGGGTGGGCCAAAAAGTTCATTTGGTTTTTTCCGTAAGATGGCTCTAGTAGCACTTAGTTGTCTTTAACTTCATTTGAAACAGTTTTGTTAGATTGTATTGTGACAGCTGTCATATGAGTATGCCTTTTTTTTTTTTTTTTTGCGCTACGCGGGCCCCTCACTGTTGTGGCCTCTCCCGTTGCGGAGCACAGGCTCCGGACGCGCAGGCTCAGTGGCCATGGCTCACGGGCCTAGCCGCTCTGCGGCATGTGGGATCCTCCCGGACCGGGGCACGAACCCATGTCCCTTGCATCGGCAGGTGGGCTCTCAACCACTGCGCCACCAGGGAAGCCCATGAGTATGCATTTTTTAAAAATTATCAAAATTTGTGAATTTTTGTGTAGCCATTTTAATATTGAAGATGGAAGAAAAAACATTTTCAGCATATTATGCTTTATTATTTCAAGAAAAGTAAAAACAACTGAAATGCACAAAAAGATTTGTGCGGTGTATGGAGAAGGTGCTGTGACTGATGGAAGGTGTCCAAAGTGGTTCGTGGAGTTTCGTGCTGGAGATTTCTCGCTGGACGATGCTCCACGGTCGGGTAGACCAGTTGAAGTTGATAGCGATCAACTAGAGACATTAATTGAGAACAATCAGTGTTATACCACTCGGGAGATAGCCGACATACTCAAAATATCCAAATCGAGCGTTGAAAATCATTTGCACCAGCTTGGTTATGTGCATCGCTTTGATGTTTGGGTTCCACGTAAGTTGAGAGAAAAAAGCCTCTTGACAGTATTTCCGCATACGATTCTGTACTTAAACATAATGAAAATGTTCGGTTTTTAAAACAAACTGTGATGGGTGATGAAAAGTGATACTGTACAATAACGTAGAACGGAAGAGATCGTGGGGCAAGTGAAATGAGCCACCACCAAGCACACCAAAGTCCAGTCTTCATCCAAAGAAGGTGATGTTATGTGTATGTGGTGGGATTGGAAGGGAGTCCTCTATTATGAGCTCCTTCCGGAAAACCAAACGATTCATTCCAACCAGTACTGCTCCCAATTAGACCCACTGAAAGTAGCACTCGACCAAAAGCATCCGGAATTAGTCAACAGAAAACACATAATCTTTCGTCAGGATAACGCAAGACTGCATGTTTCTTTGATGACCAGGCAAAAACTATTACAGCTTGGCTAGGATGTTCTGATTCATCTGCCGTATTCACCGGACATTACACCTTTGGATTTCCATTTATTTCAGTCTTTACAAAATTCTCTTAATGGAAAACATTTCAATTCCCTGGAAGACTAAAAGGCACCTGGGACAGTTCTTTGTTCAAGAAGATAAAACGTTTTGGCGTATGGACACCAAGGGGGGAAAGCTGGCGGGGTGGGGGGGCTGGTGGTGGTGGTGTGATGAATTGGGAGATTGGGATGGACATATATACACTAATGTATAAAATAGATAACTAATAACCTGCTGTGTAAAAAAAGAATACATCAAAAAAAAGATTAAAAGTTTTGGGAAGATGAAATTAGGAATTTGCCTGAAAAATGGCAGAAGGTAGTGGAATAAAACGGTGAATATATGCCACGGAGCAACTAAGCCCGTGCGCCACAACTACTGAGCCCACGTGCTGCAACCACTGAAGCCCACGTGCCTAGATCCCATGCTCCGCAACAAGAGAAGCCACCACAATGAGAAGCCCACGCACTGCAACGAAGAGTAGCCCCCGCTCACCGCAACTAGAGAAAAGCCCATGCGGCAACGAAGACCCAATGCAGCCAAAAATAAATTTAAAAAAAACCGGTGAATATGTTTTTCAGTAAAGTTCTTGGTGAAATGAGAAATGTCTTATTTTTACTTAAACACCCAAGGAACTTTTTGGCCAAGCCAACTTTTTGGCTTCTTTTGTTTATCATCCTAAGATGATAAACAAAAGAAGCATTTTAGGTGGTTGGAAAAATGACAATCAACACTTCTCCAGTCTTTTAAAAATAGATTATTTTAATGTAGCTTATCTTTTTTAAAGAACCTATTTATAGGGTTTACTTCCAGGTATTTTTACATTGTCAGCCATTAAGTTCCTGCTTTCAGTTCTTTTGGGTATGTACTGGAAAGTGGAATTGCTGGATCATATGGTAATTCTATGTTTAACTTTTTGAGAACTGCCAACCTCTTTTCCACAGTGGCTGCACCATTTTACGTTCCCACCGTCAGTGGCAAGGGTTCCAGTTTCCACACATCTTGGCCAACATTTGTTTCCTTTATTTTTATTTTTTTGGCTATGGCAACAGCAGGCCCCCTTTATTTGTCAGAGATTCTCGTCTCCCCAAGGGAGGCTGAGTGTGGGTTGTCATTTTGTTTTATACCCCTGTCTGTTCTCTGTCATCTAGAGGCACAGAGTTTTCAATGCTTGTTGAAAAGCGGAGAAAGTTGGCTTGAAATCACCTCTTGCAGTAACAATTTATTACTCATTTTCAAGTGAATTGCAAACCACATTTCATAGCGGAACCTTCGCTGATTGACTGGTTGACTAGCAGACCCTTCGCTGATTGGCTGGTTGACTCTGCCACGCCCCTCTCCCCTTTTGAAGAGGATTTCTGCTTAATGCTGTATGAGTGTTTTTCCTTATAGCAACTCTTTTTTCCTTCCCTCTCTGTCCCCCTCTCTCTCCCTCCCCCTCCGTGTCTCTCTCTCTCTCTGTCTCTGTCTCTCATAGCAACTCTTTAAGAAAAATGATTCCTTGAGGCTTGATTAGCTGCTTCAGGATCTACATTAATAAAATATCCTGCTGGGCTGTTGTTTTGAAAGATTAATCTTGTGAATTGATACAAGTCATTGAGACTCAGTGTTGGTTCGTGTTGTTTTTAAACAATGGAAATAGTAGTCAGGACAGATTAAAATCAGATTAAAATGTTTTAAGTATTGATTTTGAAAGATTAAATACAAAGCACAGACTCAAAGCTGATGAGCTCCCAGCCAAGCTGAGCCATTACGTGTGTGTGGGTGTGTGATGAGTGAAGAAGCAAACTTGTCACAGGATGGCGGGAGTTAAGGCAGATTATAAATCCAGCACCAGTCCCTGGACGATTGGATCCTCACTAAAATATCCCCGTGGTGATCTGATACTAGGCGAGCAGCATCGATGCCTGTCTCTGAAAAGCTATAGAAAATAAAATAGAACATAGACTCTGAGTCAATTTGAGGTAATGATGTTTGTTTCAGTTAACATTAAGAAGGTAATGTTTTAGCTGTACCACTTCTAGCATCCTTTTTACTTGGTAATTTGTGAAGATAAATTTCTTTTGGATATCACATCAGTATTTGGTACATTTTGGAGTTTTATGGGAGAAAATGTTTAGAAGAAAGCAAAGAGACAAAGAAGTGATCAGAGAGGTAACATATCCTATACAAATATAGGGCCTTACATCATTTAAATACATCATTAAATAAATACATCATTAAATAAAATGATTACATCATTTTATACCAGCATAGGTAGGGTTCATTGTTGGCCAAGTAAAATATTATCATGTTAAATATTACTGAGACTAAGGTGTGGCTTTTGTGATGTTATGTGAGGGTTACTATTAGTCTTATGTACGTTTGGAAATATTTGAAACCCGTTTTTTCCATAGGGCCAAAGAATTCACTTTAACCTAATATGAACACTTGTTTTCATCCTGGCATCAGGCGTTAGAAGTGAGTTGCAAAAGTTCTTCCATTGAGCTACTTAATAGCTGTTCCCAAGGAAGGTGAAGGAGAATCATTCTAATAGGCCAGCACAGATTGCCCAAATTCGGCTTGGGTACTAAGTTACCGGATAGTATTATACTTAAATAGCTGCTTGGCCTGCCAGTTTTTGAAAGCTTCAAGGTGAGCTAGTTCTGATGACTTTGTAAGGCTGCTACTGCTATAGAGTTTGGGAATATTTCCTTTTATATTAGGATTATTCTGTTCACGTGATGTCTCCCTTACCAGCCCGAGCCTCCATGTGGGTGAGAACTTGTGACTCTTCAATTGGTTGTCTCTGGAGCCTGCTCTAATAAGGCCCTTGCAAATGTGTATTGACTCAAGGGCCTGTGTGATGTGAGTACCATATCATATATACTCTATCTGTTCTGGCCTTTTTTTTTTTTTGGTCTTTGGAAGACCTTTGGGTTTTGTTCTGTGGTTGTCAGAAGCCTAAGAGAGTGTCTTTTTGTTTTTGTTTCTGTTTTGTCTGATTGTTAATGTCTCAATCAGGCTTCTTTTACTATTTGTAGGCTCTAAAGCGTTGGGGGATGGAGGCGGGTTGTCATCCTCCCCCACCCTCCAGCAGTTGGATAAAATAAGAACTTGGGCTCTTGGCACTGTTTTACCCACTTACATAACCCATACCAAATCCTTTTTAAGAAGAAATATCTCAAGGTCCTTTTTCCTGTCTAATTCCCATTCATTATTTTACTTGTAACCACTTGTCTCTTTTGCATGAGCCTGGCCTCTTTAGAGAAGCTTTTTTCTCTTTAGAGAAGCTTACCCATTTAGCCATCCAAGGACCCCATTCCTGCAAATGCCAGAAACTCTTGGTAGCCTTCATAACGGAAGAAAGGGAACTGCAGTGAACGGAATCTACAGGTAAATGAAAAAAAGTCGTTCGGTCGTGTCTTCCCCTAGCACAGTGTTAGCTGAACACTTAACACAGCGCTGTCCAATAGAAGAAGGCGAGCCACATATGAAATGTAACTTTTTCTAGTTGACATTTTTTTAAAAAGCAAAAATAGGTGAAATGAGTTTTAACAATATAGTCTATTTAACTCAATATATCTGAGATAATTATCATTTCAACACGTATAATTTCCTGGATGAATGCAGAGGCTTCCTAAGTGGCCTCCTTGTCTCCACCTAATCTTGCCGAATCACACCCTCTCACCTTCTAAAATATGCCTAGCAGGGTCGTTCTGGTGCTGGCGCTGGAGCAGAGCCCCGGCCCAGTTTCCTTGGGGAAGGGGTTCTGGAGACTTAGCCGTCCACTCCCCACAGCCCCGCGCCTACCCCTGCCGCAGCGCTTCTCAGATGCCAGCGCCGTCTCCACTTCCTTACGTCTTGTGCATAATGTAAGTGCTACACTGTAGGTCTGGGCTTCCCTGGGTCTGGATCCTGCCTCTGAGACGGTGAGCTCCCCAGATACTTAGACTGAGTCTTATTCGCTTACCCAGCGTATTCATTTGCTAGGCTGGCCGTGGCAAAGTACTACAGACTGCGTGGCTTAAGCAGTTGAAATTTATTGTCTCACTGTTCCTGGAGGCTGGAAGTTTAAGATCTACGTGCTGCTGGGTCACGCTCCCTCTGAAGGTCTGAGGGAGGATCTGTCCCAAGCTTCTCTCAGCTTCTGATAGTTCTTGGCTTTGGGCAGCATAACTCCCATCTTCACATGGCATTCTCCCTGTGTGTGTGTGTTGTCTCTTCACATTTTTCCTCCTTTCATAGGGGTGCCATTCAGGTGGGGTTAGGGGCCACCCCACTCTAGTGTGACCTGATCTTAATTACTGATATCTGCAACAACCTTATTTCTAAATAAGGTCGCATTTGGAGGTGATAGAGGTTAGGACTTCAACATATGAATTTAAGGGGGTCACAGTTCAGCTCATAACACCCAGTGACTAGCATATTGACTGTAACGTAACTGTAAAATGATCAAATGAAGTAATCTGAGGAAAGGATCAGAATTTTATTTTCTTAAAGGCATTATGTTTAAATAATCAAGATAGAAGCTCTCAATTTTATTAATACTTCTCATCTCTAGTTTTCAAATATATTCATAGTTAGTGGCTTTTGAATTGTTGCACCTCAAGAGATGCAGGTGGAGGGACTTCCATGACGGTTCAGTGGCCAGGATTCCGCGCTCCCAATGCAGGGGGCCCAGGTTCCATCCCTGGTCGGGGAACTAGATCCCACGTGCCGCAACGAAGAGTTTGCATGCTGCAACCAAGACCCGGTGCAGCCAAATATTTTTTAAAAAGAGAGAGATGCAGGTGCAGGGTTCTAGCTCTAACTCTGTCCTGGTGAGAGAATGAATAGACCAACAAGGACAGAGAACAGGAGAGAAGAAAAGATGTCTATGCAGACTTGATGATGGACCTAGTGACTGAGCCAGCAGACCAGAGAAGCTGGAACCTAAATGCAGGGACACCAGCTAAAAGCAAGCTGATTTGCAGAGCAGACCTTGAATGAGGGGTGGAAGCATCAGGGTGAGGCTAATGGCAGGGAGGGGTTGAAACTAAACATGAGTAATCAGGCCCTGAATAACGCACCTCACCCCACCTCGCTGCACCTCAGGAGAAGACTTCAGGTTCCTTGGGACTCCAGGCCCAGCAGAACATGAGGCACTGAGAGGGGAAAGGCTCCCTTCCTAGGCCCCGCAGACCCGCAGCAGCCAGGCTCGGGGGCTGCAGTCAGGGAGGGAGCTGAAGGATTCCTCTCTGGACAAGTTCTGTCCATGTGCAGCAGGGTCCCTTTCCTAAACACTGAGTTAGATGACTTAGGGTCACCAGCCACTTCAGGAACACCTTGAACAAGAACACAGACGGGGGAACAGCAGCTTAAAGACCATGCAGGGAGCAGGCAGGTAACTTCAGTAGGCTCTTGATATTTACCTCAGAGAGGAGAGGTTGTTTCCTCTGTGAGGTAATAGTTTGCAATAAAAAAAGGCTTTCCGAGAACAAGGAAGAGTTCTTGGTGGTTGGAAATGTGATACCAGACATTTAAAAGTCTGGTTAGAAATCGTTCTGAAAGGGAACAAAAAGAATCTAGAAAGGAAGAGGTAAGAAAGGAAGAAGATCTATGTAGGAGGTAAGATGCGGCTGATAAGAATTTCAGAAAGAGGAGAGGAAACCCAGGACTGAGTGTTTCCGCGATGATGTGGCCCACTGAGCGCTCAGGCAAGTGAATGACAAAAACTCAGACCCAGGCCTATTAGAATTGAATCTCAGGATACCGAAGATTGGTAAGATTTTACTTCCATGTAGGAAAAAACCAGACCTGCACAAAGAACGAGGGATCAAATTGGCTTTAGATGTACCAGCAGCAGTGCTGGAAGCTAGATGGCCCTAGCTCCACATCTTAACCTGTGAGGGAAATTTGTGTCCAGGTTACAGTTTAGTGCTTGTCCAAATTGCCAACAAAGTGTGTGCGTAAGATAGAAAGTTTCATGTGTGAAAGTTTCTGGGAGGCTGTGGGAAGCGGTGAGCCACTGACACAGGCGGTTAAGTCAAGAAGGAGCAGAGGGCTTCCCTGGTGGCGCAGTAGTTGAGAGTCCGCCTGCCGATGCAGGGGACACGGGTTCGTGCCCCGGTCTGGGAAGATCCCGCATGCCACGGAGCGGCTGGGCCCGTGAGCCATGGCCGCTGAGCCTGTGCGTCTGGAGCCTGTGCTCCGCAACTAAGGAGCAGAGTACTGAGTTGGGAACAGGAGAAAAGGGGGAAGCAGTTTTCAGGACGGTTGTGATCAGTCCCAGGAGTGGCAGCTGTGCTCAGGCCTGGAGAGTCATCAGCGCAGTTGAAGCAGGAAGACGGTGCCTTGTCTTCAAGAAAAGGGATCAGAGCCATCTCTGCAGATCTTCCTGGCAGGCTGAGTGCCAGCGGTCAGTACAGGCAAGTAAAGGAAGAGATGGCCTTGCAGAGGCCGAGGGGGGAAAATAGATGCCTAAGGAGGGAGCTGGAACTACAGTACCTTTTTATGTCATAATCATGTAAATAGGAGTATTGATTTGACCAGCGGAGCAAGGAGAAGAAGGTGGGTGAACGTAGGGTCTGGTGGTTTAAGAGTTCAATCCTTTTGACTAGAAAGTCGATCGATGAGTCCGGACTGAAAAGGTATGGAAGTGGTGAGGCATAAATAGTGGGAGAAAAGGCTGGAAGGGCCGCCTTGGGGTGGAGGACTCCGCTAGGAGCCTGGTGTTGGGTGGCTTTTCAGTCTGGGCCCGTGGACTCAAGTGGCAAAAGATAAAAAATGGAAACTTGCCATGCTGCCTGAGGTGTTTTCATTTTACTTGTCATTCATTACAGATGTACTTACGCGAAGGCTAGCACAGCGTTGATCATTTAGAAATCGCTGCTGAGTGGTATCTGGTTAATTCTTACTAGTTTAACTAAATGTGTTGGAGAGAAAACAAGAGCACAGCCTTCAGCCAGACAGTCACTTCCTTGGGTGTGAATGATTACCTACTAGGTAGTTGGTGCTGTTTCCAGGTGCCGAGATTAGAAAACCCGGAGGGCCCGCCCCCAAGCACAGCCTCACCCCCTGCCAACCTGCATTCTGTTGGAGGGAGATGGGCAGTGCAGATGAATGAGCAGGTGACTTCCCATTGCTGGAGGGGAAAACAAAACACCGGCAGGGTGGGGCCTGTCCTTGGGAAGGGCCCCCAGAGATGCACATTTGAGCTGGGTCCTGAAAGGTGAGACGTGACAGCTCAGGGAAGAGCAGGGGCAGAAGTTCGAGGTGCAGAACCTTGAGGCAGGAGAGACCCTGGCTTGTGCCCAGGAGGGTGGTGTCCATCGCCAGATGGGTTGATGGAGGGAGCGGGGAGGAAGCAGGGGTCGTCAAGAGTTGGAATCCCTTGGAACATGAGAGTGAGTGATGTGTTCTGCCTCGAGATGATTCAAAATGCTGTGGTCGGAGTGGGTCTCGGAGGGCAGGGTGGACATAGCTCCCCAGGGGCCCACCTGACCAGTGGGACAGAAGTGCTCCTGGGCTTTCCCCTCTGGGAAAAGGGGACCAGCAAATGCTGAAATCTTGGTGTGTGTGAGCTGGACCACCATGCTGTGCATTTCCGGGTCCATCATGCACCCTGCAGCCTACCGAAGGCCCCTCCCAGAGTTATGCAGTGCACACGTTTACATCCTTTTTATTCTTTTTACTTGGGCGTAGCTTTTCCTGCTCTCCTTTATGCATTTATTTAGTAGTTAGGTGGCTGGTACCCGGGAAGGCTAACTAATGGCAGAGACAGCAAGCAGTAAGCACGCTGACTAGCAGCTCATACTCGCTTTATTACTTTATTTTTTTTAATTGCTGATAATGACAATAATGTGCATGGGCATGGTCCCAGACAGGAAGAATTGTTGTCTGCAGGCAGATCTGGTGCGAGCTGATAATACAGTATTTACTTTTACATTTAAATGCTGCGTAAATCATGGCAAAGATGCCTTTCTGACTTGATTTGAACTTGGAGAGGGTGGAGCTCTTTCATATTTGTGTTATTTTCATAGCGTTTTGATGGACATTAGAAGTTAAAGTGATTTGTCACATCAAGATTGTTGTGTGAATATTGCTTGACCTAGTAAACGTGAAATGTTTAGCAGAACAGCATGTGGAAATTGCCGATTTTGTATTTTTAAATGTGCATTTCCTCTCCCTGCCCTGTGAATGTCATCCTGGCAAATTGTCTTATTTTCTGTTTATAAGGAAAGAAAGATATGGGTTATTCACGGAGGAATTTCTGCCCTTTCTTGCCATTCAGCGTCACAGAACCTTAGAAATAAAGTGCTAACTCTTTGGTTTTCATGGAATAGTAAAGCTAAGAAAAACGTTTTAGATAAAGTTGTCAGTTCTTAATATTATGGAAGGAGCATTTTTAAAAAACAGACTGCCCATTTATTACTGCTGCCATCCTATGAAAAACATTTTAAAGCAAAGGTAAAAAAGAGAACCTTAGAATTCAGGACAGTCACTTCTCAAGAGAGGACAGGGCTTCCCTGGTGGCGCAGTGGTTGAGAGTCTGCCTGCCGATGCAGGGGACGGGTTCGTGCCCCGGTCTGGGAGGATCCCACATGCCGCGGAGCGGCTGGGCCCATGAACCATGGCCGCTGAGCCTGTGCGTCCGAAGCCTGTGCTCTGCAACAGGAAGAGGCCACAGCAGTGAGAGGCCCACGTACCGCAAAACAAAAAATAAAAGAGAGGACAGTTTGCATCTCAGCACCTTCGGCATTCGTGTGCGCACGTGCTCTCCAGACCTTTCTTACTTGCCTAAGATCTGTTGTTACAGACCTTACCAGGCAAGTAAGGTGTCAGGGAACCCCTGCTTTAAATTTAAAACGCCAGTAAAAACTGTCCTAAATATTAAAACATGGATGTTTGCAGCTGCATGAATTTTTCTTATCTTTTCCCAGATAGTGTATTAAAGGAGAAAAGATCCAGTGAAATCAGTTCACATGTCTGACATTGGCTGTTGATGTTTGTGGTTGTAACATCTTGAAGTCAGAGCATTTCAGCCAAAGCTGACATGTTAGATAGTTTCCCAACTTAACCTTGGTAAAAATCACTAAGTTGAGTGTTTATTTTAGTGAAATATTTCTATCTGAAGAATAGAATTTTTTTAAAAGAGGTGTGATTTGTTGTTTCAAGTGCATGAAATATGCCCCCAAATTACCTAATTTTTAATGACTGACTTAATGCCTTTAAAATAAACGAAATATTATAGAGCATCAGATCAGCCAGAAGTAAGCTTGTAACGTCTGAGAATATTGCCAGGTGTGTGCTTGGATATTCAACAGAAAATTCCCCGTCATTTGTAGTATTTCTGTCATCTGTGAGTCAATAAGAATGACTTAGAATGAACATATTTAATGACTAATGTTTAATCATTTGTACTTCTGGGTGTTTGTTACTTGAAATCATTTCAGCCTTTTAAGGTTTAGGAAACATGCCTACACACCCCCGCCAACCCTGCCTAGGCTGTTTGTTTGGCAGGCTCTTGGTTGCTGCCTGAGTAATACTGGCCAATGAGTGCCGAGGGGAAGACCAGGTTCACACCATGGAGATCCTCTGATGTTAATATTCATACTCCATCCTCCTGGCTTTCTGACCTTTGCAGGTAGCAGCCTTCAAAGCATGACCTATTACTGCTTTTGTTTGGAATCATGCAGATTTTTATTCAGTGAGGAAGCTGTCTTTGTTTGCAAACCACGTTTCTTATGCATCAGGAGCTTTAGGAAAGTAGACTTCTGTCTGCCGTAGTGTGAGCAAAAGCTAATATTGTGGGGGTCATTCACTGTAATACCTAAGGGTAATGCCATATTTATGTTGCCCAAAAGTGAAAACTGGGGTCAGGAGAGAAACTAAATAACCTCCATGAGGCTACTTAGCTTGTAAGTCAAGGGAATATCCCTCAAGAAAACAGATTTAGAGAAATAACGTAGTGCTTTTTTTTTTTTTAATTTATTTTTTAAATTTATTTATTTTTGGCTGTGTTGGGTCTTCGTTGCTGCACGCGGGCTTTCTCTAGTTGCAGCGAGCGGGGTCTACTCTTTGTTGCGATGCGCGGGCTTCTCATTGCAGTGGCTTCTCTCATTGTAGAGCACGGGCTCTAGGCGCGCGGGCTCAGTAGTTGTGGCTTACGGGCTCTAGAGCACAGGCTCAGTAGTAGTTGTGGCACACGAGCTTAGTTGCTCCGTGGCATGTGGGATCTTCCCGGACCAGGGATCGAACCCGTGTCCCCTGCGTTGGCAGGCAGATTCTCAACCACTGCGCCACCGGGGACGCCCACGTAGTGCTTTTTTGATCACAGCAGTGTCTCTATAGAAAACACAGGTTCATTTTGACCTCACTTCCATTTGGCTGGAAGCTGGACCAGAGCTAGGAAGCCAGCAACCCCCCAGTGATTTTCTTTTAAATGGTAAGGCAGTATTAAATTGTCATATAAACATTTGGTGACTGAATTCCCTCAAAATAAAATGTGGAGTGTGAATGCAGCCCTCTTCAGGTGTGTCCAGATTTCAGAGGTAGAGGAGGAATGTGCAGCCTTCACCCCATTTCACGGGTTTGGGGAGGATGGCTGGTCACGTGGTGTGCCCATGGCTTAAGCCCTGGTTCTTGTAGCCAGAGAAAATGACATCTTCAGGAGCCAGCCGATGCTAACGTTCAGGTCGGGTGTTGTGCTTAGTGCTTACGTGCATTCTCTTAATTTAATCCCACAACAGGCCCCAGAGGAATAGTATGTCAGTAGCCCTGTTTTACAGATAAAGAAATTTAAAGCCTGATACTAATAGCTATCAACACTTGAAGAACTCCTGTGTAACAAGCACTGTTTCAAGCACTTTTCATGTGTTAAACTCACTTAAACCTCAAAACAGCACTATGGTGTGTAGTTACTATTGTCCTTATTTTATAGACAGGAGACTGAGGTCCAGAGAGGTTAGGGAACCTGCCAAACGTGGCACAGCCTGTCCGTGGTGGGGCTGGAACACAGTCACGGTTTGCCATCTCGTACAGCCCGTGCTCTTCACCATCACATCACGTACTTCCTCCAGGGTCAGGAGTGGAGAGAGCAGAAGGTGATGGCTGGCCAAGCCATGTCCCTAGGACCTCTGTTCCTGAGGAGGTCAGTTTAGTGGAATTCCCATTACAGGCAATTGGAAAGAAACACAGGAGCCTGTAAAGAACTTGTTCACTTGAGAATTTTAGATCCATAAACACTGTTCTGCCCTTTTTTTTTTATACTTGAAAGTGTTTTATGTATTTCAGTAACTTCCTTTATAAAAGACTCTTAGCTCTCATCTTAGAGACACGTGCAGAAAGACAGACCTCTCTTAAATCTTGGTGCTTGGATCCTTACCAGTATAATCCAGTTGGACAGATTACCATGTTCCTATAAAAAGCCTTGGAGACAGTCTAAACTATTTTCAGTCTTGGAAATGATACATCATTTATACTTTAATATTTACAGCTCTAATAAAAGCAGGGATTATTTGTATAAATTACTGCCTATGAAAATGATACCTAACAGCTGGCATACATCAGTGGAAGAATAATGACCTTTTACATTCAGAGTTTTTCCGCGTAACCCTAATTCACAAGCTTCTAATTAGAATTAAGTTCAAATGTTAACAACAACAACAAAAAAAACCCAAGGATTTTCAGTTGGCGTAACGTAAACTGTCACTTTTAAGAACAGGTTTCTCAGTTTGCTGTTCAGGCTGGAAAATGCTTAACAAGAATCCTGATATTTTATTAAATAGTGTGTTGAAATGTTTGAAGTTTGGAGGTTTGTTTTTTTTTTTTTTTTGGCTGCAGTGGGTCTTCATTGCTGCGCGCGGGATTTCTCTAGTTGCGGTGAGTGGGGGCTACTCTTCGTGGCAGTGCGCGGGCTTCTCATTGTGGTGGCTTCTTTTGTTACGGAGCATGGTCTCTAGGCGCGCAGGCTTCAGTAGATGCAGCATGCGGGCTCAGTAGTTGCAGCTCACGGGCCCCCTAGAGCACGCAAGCTTCAGTAGTTGTGGTGCATGGACTCAATAGTTGTGGCTCATGGGCTCTAGAGCGCAGGCTCAGTAGTTGTGGTGCGTGGGCTTAGTTGCTTCGTGGCATGTGGGATCTTCCCGGACCAGGGCTCAAACCCATGTCCCCTGCATCAGCGGGTGGATTCTTAACCACTGCGCCACCAGGGAAGTCCTTGGAGCTTTTTTAAATTGAAAGCTTCACGCTGTACTGCTGAGGAAGATGCACTAGGGACCTCAAACTACAGTCACCCTTTGGACAGTAACAGAAGTGGAGTTTCTCATACGTGAGGTTCTGGGCAGAATTGTAATAGTCCTCCCATTGGAGATAAATCAAATGTAATGTATATACGCATGGGGTTTTACTACATTAGGGTATGTTCAGAATAAATAGTTACGTTTTTCAGGTATTGGGCCTACTCTGATCATACTTGCTCGTTGCCCTACCAAAGAGCGTGTCTTCTCTTTGCAGATTGAAACCATGGAGTCACAGTCGAAATTCAGGCAAGCGATGAATAGGATTTAAAAAAATTAGAACTGTTTTATTTTGAACTAATTTTAGAGTTTTTAAAAAGTTGCAAAAATAGTAGAGGGAGTTCCCCTGTATCCTTAAGACTGCGCTTCTCTTAGTATTAACATCTGACATAACCCTTGTGCATTTATCAGAACTGGGAGGTTGACATTGGTACAGCAGTGTTAACTGATGCACAGGCCTTATTCAGATACTGCTCCAGTTTTCCCACCAGTGTCCTTTTCCTGTTCCAGGATTGTGTCTGGGCTCCCACGTTGCATCTTTTTTCTCCATAGCCTCCAGTCTGAGACAGTCCCTCGGTGTGTCTTTCCTCATCTGTCCTCTTACACGAATTATGGCTGGTGAGGTTGACGGCAGTGTCTCCACTGTGAAGTAGTTTGGCTTCCCTTTTGTAGTTAATATATTGGGGCGATAACCTTGAAACTGTGGATTTTTTAAACTTTGTTTGATTAAGTAAATCTTAGGTGCAGGTTTGTGGACACAGACCTAAGTCATTTTAATTTAGGAATCATGAAGTACCATTCAGAACTTAAACAAACAAATGAATACAGGATCTTCACATCCATGAATAGATTGTCATTTCACTGACATATTCATTTAAAAAAGGAGGGTCAGGGCTTCCCTGGTGGCGCAGTGGTTGAGAGTCCGCCTGCCAATGCAGGGGACACGGGTTCGTGCCCCGGTCCGGGAGGATCCCACATGCCGCGGAGCGGCTGGGCCCGTGAGCCATGGCCGCTGAGCCTGTGTGTCCGGAGCCTGTACTCCGCAACGGGAGAGGCCACAGCAGTGAGAGACCTGCGTACCGCAAAAATAAATAAATAAATAAATAAATAAATAAACAGGAGGGTCTTTGAGAAGAGTCTGTGTCTTTTTTTTTTTTTTTTTTTTGAGTCTGTGTCTTGATGTCACTCCTGTGCCGGTGGTGAGTAGGTGCTACACGTACAGTGCTCTAATGGGAGCTGGAGCTGTGCTGCCCTGCTTCTAGGGGGTACGTGGACCACAGGAGCACTTCCTGTCACAGGAAACAGACTCCCTCAGGAATGGAATAAAGCCCTCCTCTTTGGAGGACGCTCCCTCCGTGGCAGGCACTTTCACAGAGCCTGGAGCCAAGTTGGAATCTGGGGCAGTAGCTGTAGTGAGGAATGAAGTAATGGATTACCTGTTTGCTCTGGATTGGGAGGCTTTGTGAAGGGAGGTGGGGCTGAGGTGGGCCCAGGAGTTGCTTCTCTTGAGGTGACGATTAAAGGCCCTGTTTGAAGTTACGTTCAGATTTATGTTTGTTTCTATTTATTTATTGCGTTAAAGCCATTTCAGGTTTTCAACCAAGTTACTAGAAGCACTTTTTACCAAGTTGAATTTCCATCCTTGAGTAGCTGAGTCAAATTAATAAAATGGAATTTCTTAATAAGAATGAATTATTAAGTTAAATGGAAGTGCTGAACTAGGAAAGCAGTTGATGCAATTTGTTTTCAAAGCCTTAAAAATGCTGCAGTGTTCATAGATCAAGGGCTGGCCGCGGTGCCCAAGCGGGGGCGTTAATTTTCTTTCCTAGAGGATTTCAGGTTCACAGGATATCGGAAGTGCTGACTTGGCAACGAAATCCCATTTGTAACATGTTAGGTTAGGAAACAGATTGATTTATATGTTGATGTAATGGGTCAAGGCACAGTGTGTGCCTCTGAAAATGGAGAGCACGTTAAATAAGAGCATTTTCAAAGGAAAGAAGCACAAACATTACAGGAAAAAGCAATCCTGTTATACGTTGGGGTATGTTTGGTTAGTTGATCCCTAGACATGGTCCGCAGAGGCTTTTTATATTCCATATGATACCTTCTTGAGAGTCTCTGATGGCCACAAGGATTAATCTTTCTGAACTCAGAAATGAATCACGGCAGCATATGAGCTGTCTGGACTGATTCCAGTTACCCTCCTTTTCCTTGGTGGGAACTGATGAGGAGCTGTGGCTGCCAAGCTGCCTCTTCCTGCTGCTTTAACCTCTGGTATTTTAGATCCTCTTTAGGGAAGGCACTGTTGACCATCTCTGCAGAAAGATCAAATGCACTTACCACCAATGTATTGACCTCAGTGGTTGACCCGTAAACTGAGCATTCATACAGTTGGAACTCTTGTGGCCTTTCAGCCAACAGCCACAGCGAGCCACACATGGACTGTCATCTTCAATGTTTGTTTGTTTTTTATTTTGCGGTACGCGGGCCTCTCCCTGCTGTGGCCTCTGCCGTTGCAGAGCACAGGCTCCGGACGCGCAGGCTCAGCGGCCATGGCTCACGGGCCCAGCCGCTCCACGGCATGTGGGATCTTCCCGGACCAGGGCACGAACCCGTGTCCCCTGCATCGGCAGGCGGACTCTCAACCACTGCGCCACCAGGGAAGCCCTGTCTTCTTCAGTGTGATGAGCGACTGCTTGCACAGTTTTGACTGTGGCCTGGGTGAGCTCATGTAATTGACTGATGCTGTTTCTCACCTGTATTCATTTTTGGAACTAAAGAGGCAAATGCCTGCCTCCCCCGCCTCTGTACTTCTGAAAGATTAGATACCACCCTGACATCCTATTTAATGTTAAAATATACCAGTCCGTGGAGAGAATTTAGAAAGGATTGCTCAGCGTCTTTCACGTTGAACTGTGGTCGTTCATTTATAGCAGGTTTAGGAAATACTTTCCTTCTAGCCTGTAGATTTGGCTTTCTTGCTTACATATTTTATCATGTCTTCCTGGATTTTCTTTGTTCGTTTCTGTCTGAGCTTTTGAAGAGTAGGAAGGAAGGAATTTGCTGGAACACTGGTTTCGGTGCACAGAGCATCCCTGGGGTTTGCTTGCCTTTGTCTCTGTATGTACAACTTAATGTACTGTGTGCCCATTTCCCTCCGTATCATAACCCAAGTTTCTAGCCTTAATCCTTAGCTATGCCTCCCAGAAGAAGAAAGGCCAGTAGAAGAGGCATTTTTGTGCACATCTCCAGCTCAGTGTGAGAATTAAGTGCTTTTGTCATGTGCATCTTTATATCTTTTAATGATCTGTTTGAATTAAACACCATTAAGGTACTGCCTATATCTTCTTTCCACAGATACCTTTAAATGTTTTTTCTTTCTTTGGGGGAGACAGGACTTCACACCAGTCTATAGCTTCACGTGCAGTTATTGTGAACGCACAGGATCTGTGTCTTCTACTTTAATAGATGATTATTCATCACAGTGGGGTGACAGTCTATTATACTTAACAAAGTTGCTGACTGTTCTCCTCGTTGGATTTAACTGAGGTGTTTTTCAACCCTGATTGATCTTGGCGACATTCTAGATCCAGATTAGCTTTCTCCCAGCTATCCAGCAAGTGTTTGTGCTTCCTTCTCTTGTGCTACTGGAAAGCAGGCTAATTTTAATAAGCTCCTAAGCAAAACGTGTAGGTGGTAAATTTGTCCTAGAAGATAGGGATGTATTTCAGAATCAAACGTAGGCTCCTAATTGGAAGGACCATTCATGTCTGTGTAACCAGTCCATCAGCACAAATGCAGGAGACTTGCCTGGAAAGCACACAGTTTTCCATATATTTTAAAAGTCAGGGAATTCCCTGGCGGTCCAGTGGTTAGGACTCTGTGCTTTCACTGCCAAAGGCATGGGTTTGATCCCCAGTCGGGGAACTAAGATCCCACAAGCTGCAGGGTATGGCAAAAAAAAAAAGTCGTATCTACTTTTCTTGTTAATAGGAAAACCATTTAATACCAATGCTCTTTGCTCTTTTTGAAAAGATCATAATAGGCCAGATAGTCTAACCCGACCCCTCAAGTTTTAACATTTTAAAAAGATGTTTAATTTTTGTTTTGCAAGAACTTACCCATTAGGAGAGACCACAGAACTTTATTGTGAATGTAACCATCAATATTGGGATATCTTTAGATGCAGGGATGCCTGTGTTTTTTCTGGTGCACGAGACTTTGTAAGAGCCTCACTGTCATCGTACGTAAATGTTTTTTCTCACCTGTAATTTGTGAGCTATTGATGGCTACGGATAGTTGATTTTTTTCCTAACACGAGATAAAATTGTTCATGAAATCGCTTTTAGTGTTCTCTTTCCATGCACGACGCCATTGCTCACTGAGTTATACAATTCATGCTGCCTCTTGGTCACCCCCCAGCCATCGTCACCCAGTCTTGCCTGCACTGCTGTCTGCCGGTGCTGCCTTACCCAAGTACTGTCATCTCTCCAGCTCCCTGAGCCATCCCCCTGCCTACAGAGAACATCAGAGCTGCATTTGAAAAATATTAACTCTGTACTTAGAACCCTCAGCACTCCATCCTTTCTTGGTCTACAGACCATCCAGTCTTGACCATGTGTGCCACCCACCCTTCCCTTGGACCCTCCACAGACTCACAGTCTACCTTCTCCCCCAATGGGGATGGCCAAAGCCACTCCAGTGTCACAGCCCTTGGACCCGCCACAGACTCACAGTCTGCATTCTCTCCCAATGGGGATGGCCAAAGCCACTCCAATGTCACAGTTCAGGAGGCTTCCCCATCACCTCCTACCCAAACCTAAGTCACATTCCCTTTTTGTTTTGTATGCTCCTTCAGCTCTATGTTCTTTCCCTTCCTAAGACATCTGGGAATCTTTCTGTGTGAGAATTGACTCTTGAACTAGACCATAAACCCCAAGAGGGCAGGGGCCGTAACCTTTTGCTCAGCCTTGTGTCCTGAGCATTTAGCACGTTGCTGTGCAAAAATAGTAGTTGCTCAGTAAAATGTTGTCACGTAAGTGAATTGAGTAAAATTGCTGGAACTTTCGCCGTTCTATACTTTTGTGTTTTGGTGTATTAAGGAATGGAAAGTGGGTTTGCTTGTATTAGAGGGGACTGCAGGTGGATTATGGGTTCCCAAGTCAGAAGTATCTAGATGGGGAGTGGTGGTTACAGTTCCCATGCACATTTCTCTCTGATTATATATGTCCAAAGGTCATTTTTTATTCTGGCTTAGTTCCTGGGAAAAGGATTTGTTTACGAAGAAAAAACAGTAAGTAATGAAGATTTTTTAAAAGGTCAATTCTACTGTCACAAACCGCTAAGTGACTCTCCCTCCGTGCCACCTCTTGGGAGTGAACCTGGAATTTATTTTCCCTTCGATAGGCCCTCGCAGCCAATGCTGGAACAGGGTTTGCTGTTGCTGAGCCTCAGATTGCAATGTTTTGTGGAAAGCTAAATATGCACGTGAACATTCAGACTGGGAAATGGGAACCTGACCCAACAGGCACTCAGAGCTGCTTCGGAACAAAGGAAGAAGTTCTCCAGTACTGTCAGGAGGTAAGCATGCTGCCAGAAACTTAAACGTTTCTGGGTCACGTTTGAACCTGTTTGCTTTAGAAATAGGTGCTCTGTCATTCTGCTGTTTTGACCTAAGACCGAGCTGGTAATGATGGGGGCAGCAGGCTTCTGTTCTGAGTGTGCCCTTGGCCTGGGTGTGCTGTGAGCTCTCTGTCCTTTCTGGACGGAATACTGCAGAAGCTTGGCGGGGCCTTAGAAGTGCAGCCTGGTTCCCTTGGCTTCCCACGTGTTATGGGAAGTTGTGAAACAAGCCCAGTGTCACGTGTGTGCTTGTGTTTTGCACTTGCTGGTAGAAGCCACCAGTATCATAAGGGATTATCTCATGTCTGATTCAACAGACTTGTTGGGTCAACGCTTGACGTAGAAAAGCGTATGAGATGTTTTAATTTCTTACCAAAACTAGCCTTTGGGGTCAGGGTTGGAATATTATTCTGTAATTTCATTAATACACACTTCCATAGACTTGCCTCTTAAATGTTTTAGTTCTTGAACTCAGCTATTTGCACACACCCTACAAGTGGACTTGATACCTAATAGACTTGTTTGGGGCTGAACACTTGCTGCTTGTGTAGGTCTTTTTTCAAAGAGAATGTGTTAGAAGTGGTCCAAAATCTACCTGTCAAAAGAAAGCTAACAGTTGCAGTATCTCTTTGCTTGATTACTTCCGTTGGAACCAGGCAGCAGAGGGGACTTCAGATTTATGTAGGACGATGGGGAAGCTGAGCGCGCAGACACGCGTCCTGGCTCACCAGCGAGTGTTCGTCTTTTACGGACAAAGTCAGTCTACTGTGTGTGTCTCCTCTTCCCTTGCAGATGTATCCAGAACTACAGATCACAAATGTGATGGAGGCAAACCAGCCGGTCAGCGTGGACAACTGGTGCCGGAGGGACAAGAAGCAGTGCAAGACCCACATCGTGATCCCCTTCAAGTGTCTCGGTGAGCGTCCGGGAGCACCTCTGGGTTCCTTCTCAGGAATGCGGGTCCCCGGTGTTACATTTCATCTCCTCCTGGCTCACAGTGAGAGGTCGCCATCTGTCAGGAAGCCAAGGGCTGCAGGAACTTATTGGGGGACGGTCTTTTGAATACTCACGGCTTTCTGGTGTCGATCAGTGACTTGTCTTTGATGGTCACTAACTCCACCTCTCCCATCATGGGCGTCCTCTGTTTTTTCAGGACGAGCCTCTTCCACACCCCTGAGTGAGCGTGCTGTGCTCAGAGTGGTCCAGCTTCGTTCACACCGAGAGTTTGAAATTACTGTTGATAGTCCTGGGATCAGTAGTACCGAAACAGCCGAGGGGTGGTCTTTCGTTCCCCTTTCTTTGCCCTACACACATTTTGCACGCACCGAAATCCTGTATTGTTAGCCAGACCAAACCTGTGGCAGTTTTCAGAAGCCGAGAAGTGAGTCGTAGCTGCCTGTAGACAGTCAGGGATGCGTCGGCCAGGCCCTGTGCCACCTGCCTTACTGAAGGGTCAGCTGATAAGGGTGTTTATGACTGTGTTTCTGTTAGCAGTCAGACCTAACTCAAGTGCAGCCATAACATTTTATTACCCAGAAGTAGAGTCGCTGCTCCAAATGCCCTTTTAGTGAATGTGCTCATCCTGACCACTAAGCACTGACACATCTGAGTTACGTTCGCGCGTCTGTTGCCTGGCTGACTCAGGAACAGATTTGGTCGTAGAAACTTAAAAGGGCGAAACGATCAATTTTAGATGATCCACGATAGGACTGACATAGCTAGAGCACTAACATAGCCTCGCTAGCTCTGCGGATGTATTTAATTTTAACCACTAACTTAACCTGTTCCCCTCCCTCCTTCATTAAAATCTTTCTGGGACTTCCCTGGTGGTGCAGTGGTTAAGAATCCGCCTGCCAATGCAGGGGACACGGGTTCGAGCCCTGGTCTGGGAAGATCCCACATGCCGCGGAGCAACTAAGTCCGTGCGCCACAACTGCTGAGTCTGTGCTCTAGAGCCCACGAGCCACAACTACTGAAGCCTGTGGGCCTAGAGCCCGTGCTCCGCAACAAGAGAAGCCACTGCAATGAGAAGCCTGCGCACCACAACGAAGAGTAGCCCCCGCTCACCATAACTAGAGAAAGGCCGCGCGCAGCAACGAAGACCCAGTGCAGCCAAAAATAAATAAATAAATTTATTTAAAAACAAGAACAACAAAAAAAACCTTTCCTAACATGGAACTCATTGCTTTCTCATTCTCACAGGTAGCAAAGTAACAGGAAGAGGCAGCAGCTGAATAACAGTATTTACCGTAGCAGTTACTTTGTTTTAAAAGTATTGAGTACGGGGGAAAAGAGGACAGGTGTGTGCTTAACACCATTTACTTAAAACTGACCCCCATGCAGTAGTGTGAGGCTTGTGAATGGCTTTGTGTGGTGTGGTTTAAAGATGTTCTTTCATTCCCTTTGGCTGTAAGAAGTCTCTGAGTATAAGGTTTCATTCATTCTCTGTAAAATTCTCAAACTTAAGAGAGTACCCTTGAATATTCGTACACGATAGATAGTACCTAGCAATCATTTTCTTCCTTTTGCACTGTCATTACCAGAGGCTTTGTGGCCTGGTCTTCCCCATCCTGCATATTCTTTGTCACTTGTTGGCTCCACTACCCACCCAGGACTCTGAGCTGGAGATCTGGGAGACCTGTACCTCCCCATACCCAGCCAGCTCTCAAGGCAGCCTGATTTTTACCTCTTAAGAATGGCTTATAACCATGGTTCCCAAACTGTGCACAAAGGCACCCCAGGGCACTAGGGATATTTTTGATTTTCAGGGAAAGCATGTCAGACATTGTGAGCTAGCCGGAGGCGTTCACAGTTTCAGCATCAGCTCATCCCGTTCCTTTCGATGACCTCATATCTTTGTGGGGCTGCTTCTTAGTGGTTTCTGTGAGGAGAAGCCAGCATTGCACCAGAATTGCTGAAGAAATGGGTGTGGTGGTGCTGAGTTTACTGCCGTGCAGGAGAAGCTGTGCAGTGCCCAGCAGGCACAAGGTGTCAGACACAGGTGCTTTTCACTAAGTTGTCACCCTGACAACTTTTCGGCACGCTTTTGGCCTGGGGGGTGCTGTGAAAAAATTCCTGGGACACCCAGAGTACCGTGACTGGGGAAACTTTGGGAACCTCCGGCTGGTCCGTCCGAGTCCCCTGCTCTACCTCAGTCTTTTATCATTTGCTGCCTGGACTGTGAGAACCGCTTCTGCGCGTTTCTCAGTTCTGTTCAGTCCATTGCCCTCCCTGATCCAAAATGAAGACTGAACTGTCTCTCCTGCACATAAAACCCTTCAGTAGCTCTAGCTCTTCTTCACCTAAGACCAAGTGTAAGCGCCCTTAGCACAGTTTGGAAACTGCATGGTGTGGCCCTTGCTTAGCTCTGCTCTGTGCCCCCAACCCCTGCTTCGTCCTCCCCGCCCCTGCTCTGTCCTCCCCGCCCCTGCTCCGTCCTCCCCGCCCCTGCTGCATCCTCCCCGCCCCTTCTCCGTCCTCCCTGTCCCTGCTCCATCCTCCCCAGCTCCGTCCTCCCCAGCTTCGTCCTCCCCGCCCCTTCTCTGTCCTCCCTGCCCCTGCTCCATCCTCCCCACCCCTGCTCCATGCTCCCACCACAACACGTCCACCTCGTGGCTCCTGCCACGTGCAGTCCAGCTCCCACTGGAGTGACTTTATGTACTCACTTTGCTTGGCGAGTTCTCCTTTTCACACTCATCTCAGGGACACCTCCTTTAAAGGAAGCCTTTCCTGCTGCTCTAATTTCTGTCTTGACGTCCAGGTTTCTCAGCTCCTCTTTGTTGCCGCCCGTGCCCCATCACCCTGCACGATGCCGGTCTGTTGATGTGTCTTTCTCCAGCTACACTCTGAGCACCTTGGGAGGAGGGTCACGGCTTTAGTCTTCTCTGTCCCTGCAGTCAAGACGGTACCTGGAACTAGGATGCTGTCTGTTGATTACAAGACCACTACCATAGCTGGTGCACAGCGAAAATGTTCTTTTCTAAATGTTAGTTTGAGTTTTTCAGTGCCAGAGAACCAGACGATGCATGATATTGTCATTAACTAGATGCATAAAACAATTTGACCATAAACCATTCAATACCTTCTTTGCATTGTGGTCACTGAATAATGCATAATACAGTCTTCAGTGTTACTGAAGTTATTGTGTTTACACAATTCAGACAGTTATTGTGTTTACAGCAGCATCCATTTGGACAACTTCTTAACCAGGAAGGAGAGCTACCTGTTGGTATTTTTAAATAAATAAAACAGTTGCCTGAGCCTAAGCTAGCAGGGGACCAGGTGACTGGAGTTTAAGGGAGGTTAGGAAAAAAGTACTGCCAATTCCTTGTAATCATTTGAGAAGCAGAAGATTGTAATGTCTCTCTGTCCCCGTCCCCACCCCTTTAGAGTCCCCAGGCACTGGTTAATTATCAGCACCACTTTCTTTTTACCATAGGCTCCTTAGAAAGCCTTTTGGTTCTAGTCTTTCAGGGTTACTTTTGCCTTTTTAACTTAAAAATAATACGGGACTTCCCTGGCGGTCTGGTGGCTAAGATGCCGCGCTTCCATTGCAGGGGGCATGGGTTCGATCCCTGGTCAGGAAACTAAGATCCCGCATGCCATGCGGCATGGCCAAAAATAGGAAAAAAAAAATTAAAAATAATAACAGTTTTAAAATAATTTCAAGTTTACAGAATGGTTGCAAAAATAGTACAAAGAGCTTCCATTAAATCCTTTCCTCAGATTTTCCAACTGTTAACATTTGATTAATACGGTAAAATTAATCTTACCACTTGTATCTCCCCGCAGGTTTTGTTTTTGTTTTAAATCATTTAAGTTGTAGACATGGTATCCTTTTATCCCTTAATACTTCCATGTATATTTTTTATAAACAAGGACATTCTGCTATGTAACTATAGTACAGCCGTCAGAATCAGGAAATTATCATTGATATAATATCTAATCTACAGACCCTGTTCAAGTTTTGCCTGTTGTTCCAACAACACCAGGATCTAGTTCATTGTTTCAGTCTTGGCATTTAGTTCTCTCTGTAGCCTTTCCTTGTCTTTCATTTTTTGTTTGTTTGTTTTTTGATTTTTGTTTTTTTTTTTTTTTGCGGTACGCGGGCCTCTCACCGCTGTGGCCTCTCCCGTTGCGGAGCACAGGCTCCGGACACGCAGGCTCAGCGGCCATGGCTCCGCGGCATGTGGGATCTTCCCGGACCGGGGCACGAACCCGTGTCCCCTGCATCGGCAGGCGGACTCTCAACCACTGCGCCACCAGGGAAGCCCCCTCCTTGTCTTTCTTAACTTTGGTGTGTAGAGTACAGGCCAGTGACTTTGTAGAATGCAGTTTGGGTCTGTCTCAGGATCCTTTTGATTTGTGTGTTTTTGAGGGCACTGTCATAGAAGTGTTCTTCTCTCTGAATCCTCTTAGGAATTGCATGATGTCACTTTGTTTCATGACCGGTGATAACTTTTGTCAGCTGGCTAAGATGGTGTCTGCATTCATTTATTCATTTCATTATGGACTCACCGTCCAGATTTGTCCCGTGGGTCCCCCTTCATGCTGACTCCTGTGTCTTTTTGCTATGTCCCTATTATTCTTTGAAAGCTTCCTTACTTTCTGGTACAAAAAGATGCTCCAGGCTCATCCTGTGTTCCCTGCCCCACCCCTGGAGTCAGCCATTTCTCCAAGAAGAAGTGGTTTTCTTTAGTGGGGGATGGTATTTAGGAACCAAAATCTGGGTATTAGGTGTGCTTACCTCTATTATGTTATTGCTTCTAGGCCCACTCAGCAGACAGACCTGTGAAATACATTTATATACACATATTCATGCACATATAAATCTATATTTCTATACATGTGGATATTAAAAGCAGTGAGCTCATATCGATACCTCCAATCCCATTATCCTCAGTATATTTATTTATTTGCTCAGTATTCCCTGTACATAATCAGTCTCTCTGCTTCTTAAAAACAGATTTGTTGAGATATATTTCACATACTCTATAATTCATCCATTTTAAAGTGTACTGTTGAATGGTTTATAGTATATTCACTGAGTTACACAACCATACACAATTCTTTTAACATACAAACTACTAAAAATTAATCCAGTAAAAAGCAAGCATCCTATATATTTGATTCACCAGAAATAACCACAGTGAGTCCTTTTATACATGTTAAGGTGAACACCACGTGTTGCAGTAAAGAGATGGCCATAGTGTGATTAGCTTCAGCCCTGAAACCCCCTTTAAGATATTACTGCCCAGCAAACCCAAAGCACAGGCAGGCCAAAGGGCAAGGAGATGGGAAAACAGGCTCTATCTAATTGGTTGGGTACCCATATTAATTGATTTGGTTGTTCAGAGGCGTTATGGATGTTCTCAGACACTGTTTTGGTTTGCCATTGTTTTGCTAGCTTTAGGGGAAGGACGTGTCTTGATTAGCACTCTTGAAGGCTGTTTGAGAATGAATTTAGGTAACGGGTAGTGTTGGCATCAGGCCTGGTGTCTCGCTGTCTGTAGACATCTGTGCACCTGTCTCTCAGTTCTGCCCTATTTTGAGAGCATGCTTGACCACCCACCAGTGTGACTCTTTTCACTGATATTCAATATATTTGGTGAGAAGTCATACTTCAACCTTGCCTCTCAAAATGAATCTTACATCTTACGTTATTACGAATTGCCTGTTTATCCATAAGATTTTATCTAAATAATTAGGATGATCTGAGTGGGATAGAGTTGGTGAACTGTGAAGAAGCAAAGCTGCTGGTATTTGGGGGGAAGGAGTTAGTCATCTCTGACATTTATATATAGACTGGCTCCTGCATCAAAAGAAGAGAGCTTTGTGAGCCCATGACTGTTTCTGTTGTTGCTAATTTCTGGAAGGAGATTTGGATGGGAATATTACTGTGGTGAAGACTGCCAGGAATGGTCTTGTTCTCAGAAGCTTTGAGGTGGGGCCCGGAGTGAGCTTGGAGCTTACTTGTCCACTGCAGGTGTCTGTCCGCAAGTCGTCTTCTGCCTTTGAATTCCTGACAGCCCGTCAGCAGTTCACCCTGTTCCCTCTGTGGGCCCTTGTGCAAGGTGTATGTTTCTGTTCATGACGATCGTTCAGGCTCTTTAACTTCTCAGAGCCCTATTTACCTCCAAGACATCTGCTAAGGGTGGCTGCCAGACCTCTTAAAAACTCACGTTGGGTGGTCAGGTTAATTTTCTTGGTTGTCTCTCATTACAGCAGGCCTTCGCCCCGCTGCTTACAGCTTCCAAGGGCCCCGTAAATGACATGGTCTTCCTGTTTGCAACCAGAGAGTACTTTTTTTTTTGGCTGCACTGTGTGGCTTGTGGGATTTTATTTCCCCGACCATGGATGGAACCTGGGCCCTCGGCAGTGAGAGCACAGAGTCCTAACCACTGGACCGCCAGGGAAGTCCCAACCGCAGAGTACTTTTGCAGTAGGTTTATTTATACATATGAGTGTTGGTATCGAGGGGCTTCCCCAAGTGGGTGAGCAGCCGTTGTTAACTTTGAAAGGAATTTTATCAACTCTGAAAAAGCTCTAAGACCTGATGGCTGCCATGACCCTGCTGGTGGGAGGTGGTAGGAAAGAAAAACAGTATCACAGGGAATGAGTGGAGACTGAAGATAAATCATAAATGCAGCTTAAATGAAAGCCTATAGTTCAGATTTTGCTAAATTGCCGTGTTCATTGACCAACTTACTGCCTTGAATAGCAAAAACAATATAGGTTTCCAGTGACTTAGGGAACTGTGGGCACTGTCTATTGTACTCCAGCGGGTTAAATTGAGAATTGTTACAACCTTAGATAAACTTTTAAAGTGAGACCAAACCATCTTCAGTGTTTTTCTGTAAAACAGAGTAATACTGATTTGCTTAGGTCAGTCTTTTTCCTAGAAGTTTCTGATAATTATTTGTATCAAAGGCAAAAAGTAGCAGTGAAATGACAGAACTGATGCTGGGATTGAAATGTGTTCCTCTTTTAATTTACATGTTTAAAAAGTTTTTGTTTTTGTTTTAAATAAAACAAATTGGGAAAAAGGAAAGTAAAAACAATCCTTTCCAGTTTCTGCACTCCATTAACCATATTAACATTTTGGTGTATAGACAAGACTTTTTTTCTTTGGGTACGCATGGAAATGTGTGTGCTTTTAAATGCTTTTTTTTTTTTCCTAAATTGGATCATGCTAAATATGCTTTCCTGCTTAGTGCTTTTTTAAAAAGTTGACATTTATTGAACATCTATTATGTACCACTCTTAGGGCTGCATACATCTTTTGAGTCTGTCTTTTTAAACAGATTTAGCCTTAAGGAGTTAACCAGGCTTAAGGAGAGGTTAGGGATATCGGGTGTGTTTATTCCTTTGCTTATTTGTTTAATGATTGTTAAAATTGTTAAACCGTCATGGAAATGGAAATGTTTCCATGTTATATACAGATATTAAACATGTTTCTTATAACCCCATGGTATTCCATTAAGTACCATGATTTAACTAATTCCCTATTGAGGAACATTTAGGTTGGTTCCGTTTTTGGTTTTTTTAAAAAAATAAATTTATTTATTTTATTTTTGGCTGTGTTGAGTCTTCGTTGCTGCAAGCATCCTTTCTCTAGTTGTGGCGAGCGGGCTTCTCATTGTGGTGGCTTCTCTTGTTGCAGAGCATGGGCTCTAGACGCACAGGCTTCAGTAGTTGTGGTTCACGGGCTCTAGAGCGCAGACTCAGTAGTTGTAGCGCATGGGCTTAGTTGCTCCGCGGCATGTGGGATCTTCCCGGACCAGGGCTTGAATCCATGTCCCCTGCATTGGCAGACGGATTCTTAACCACTGCACCACCAGGGAAGCCCTGGTTCCGGTTTTTTGATGTTAACAATTCTGTAATGAATATCTTTGTTCACTTTCTTAATTACTTCCTAAGAGTACGGTTTTAGAATTGGAATTGTTGAATCAAGGAGTGCTATTGTGTTTTAAATCAGTGGCGTTAGTTCTTTTCTGGTTTTCAGAGGTCAGATCAATTTAATCATGATTTCATAGCAGAAGATTGATGGCGTTTAATCTTACAGTTTAGCATGGAGTTAATTGTTAAATTTCTTGCATTAAAATTTTTTAAATTTTAAACTTAATTTCATTTTGAGATATTTCAAGCATACTGAAAAAATAAAACATAATATGATAGTCACTCATATACTCACTGTCGTGATTTAAGTTCTTCCCCATTTTGCCATATTTGCTTTTTTTGGGGCTGCGTTGGGTCTTTGTTGCTGCTGCGTGCGGGCTTGCCATATTTGCTTAATCTCCATCTTATTTTTTAATTAAGGGATTAAATGTCCCAGAGTCCCATCCTTACATCCCTTCCCTCCCTCCCTCCCTACCCTTGGAGGTCACTGCTACCCCACTGTCAGGGTGTATCATTCCCATGCCTGTTTTTATACTTTTGCTGCATACGAATGTGTCTATAAACAATTTGTTTTTGTGTTTTAAAACTGACATTAATGGTGTCATACTGCACTTGACCTTTTATAACTTGCTTTTTTTACTTTATATCATTTTGGGGTTTATCTAAGGTGTAATATAAGCAGATTTAGTTAATGCATTTTTAACTAAGATGAAACGATATGTCGTACTCCACTATATTTTTAAAACCCAGTTTGGTTATTGTTTCTATAGAATATATATAGTAGTGAAATTGCCGTCTAAACTTTTTCTCTGATGTTGCAGTTGTACATATAAAATTGAGGTTTTACAAATTAAAGGATATGAACTGTTGCCTAACTGTAGATTTCTTGATAACCGTGGTTGTATAGTTTGCTTTGTATAAAACTAGTTACTCGGGACTTGAAACTAACAGCATTAACATCAGTAATTAGAGCTAATACTTAAATAATTCTTAGTGTTTACTATGTACCAGATTCTGCTCTAAGCTTTTCCCGTGTTGTACATATTACATCTGGCCTCACAGCAGCAAGATAAAGAAACTGAGGCACAGAAAGTTTGAGTAACTCGCCCAAGACCTCTCTGCTAGTAGCAGTGGTGCTGAGATTAAACACTGGCATTTAGCCCTGTACACACTGCCTCTGAAGTGTACTTTTTGTTGCTTTTTTGTCATAAATTAACAAACATAGGGAGTTCCCTGGTGGCCTAGTGGTTAGGATTATGGGCTTTCACTGCCGAGGCCCGGGTTCAATCCCTGGTTGGGGAACTGAGATCCCTTAAGCCAGGAGGTGCGGACAAAACAAAAAGAAAAAATATATATATACATAAAGATTGCTTAGTCCATACAGTCACCATCCACAGTGTGAGCTGGTGGTTGGATGCCAGAATTTCAGTGATTTGTACTTAGACTGAGTAGTATCGGGGTGCTTCTCCTGATGGAGGCGAATCCTAGTTTACCCCTGGGCTTTGCTTTTTAAGCTTCGATTTTAAGGCTGGTTGATGGGTAAAGCTTGTTTCTATCTCCCTTTGGGGCCCTCGAGGGCAGCACCGTGTCTAACTAACCATTGTGCTCCTGCATTAGTGTCAAATTGAGCTATCTGGTCCCCGAAGTCCCCGTGCTAATGGCAGAGTGAAACCTCACTGCCCCGCGGAAGGCTGTTTTGATGTGCGGTGGCTGCCTGTGATGGCGGGAGCACATCTCCCCCTCACAGCAGATCAGGGGCTGCCCTTTGCCTCCGCATGGGCAGCGGAAGGACAGACTTCTCAGGCCCAGAGACCGAGGCCTGAACTGCAATGAGGCTGGGGAGCGGGTCTGCATATAGACTTGCCGCTAGTTCAAGTCTTAAGACCTTTTTTCTTTTTCTTTTTTTTTTTTTTCGCTGCGCCACTTGGCTTGGGGGATCTTAGTTCCCCGACCAGGGATTGAACCCAGGCGCCAGCAGTGAGAGCGCCGAGTCCTAACCACTGGACTGCCAGGGAATTCCCCCTTTTTTTTTTTTTTTTTAAACCTCAGAGGTTAGCCTGCCTGTTTCCTCTTCCCTCCCCTACCTATTGCATCTCTCCTGAGCTAAGTACCACCTTGGTTTTCTTGCACTCGGTAGAGCACGTTGCTGATGCATCAGAAGCGCCTGGGATGCTTGTTCAGTGCAGATCACTGAGTCCCACATTAGACCTACTGAACCAGGTTCTCTGGGTGATGAGCCAGTGATTACGTTTTTAGCTTTTTATTATGGAAGTTACAAACATATCCAAACACAGAGAAGATTATCGCATTAGCCCTCATGTGCTGTGTAACGGTTCATGAACCACTCACCCTGTCTGTGGCCAATCCGACCTCCCCCTCGTTATTTGGAAACAAGTCACAGATACCGTTTTTATTTTCCTGTAAATACTTCAGCATGTATTTCTAAGAGATAAGGACTCTGTTTTCTAAGCAGCTATGTGTATTTTTCCCCCAGCTTTTTATTTTTGAAAGGTTTCAGACCTATAAAAAATGCAGTAGCCCTATACAGTACTCTATACCTGTTACCTGGGTTTCCCAGTTTTGCTTCATCCATCTCACTGTGTGTTGTGTGTGTCTTACTTACTTTTCACTGTTAGGCCATCTGACAGTGAGTTGGGACGTTAAGAGAGTTCACCTCCAAGTAGTTTTCAGCTTTTCTTTCTTAAGGGCGAGGGCATTCTCCTGTATGACTGTGATACAGTGATCACACATGGGACAGTTGTCCTAAATGTTCAAATAATGGCCTTTACAGCTTCCTTTTAAAAAGGACCATACATTGTATTTAATCTAGGCAGTTCCTCAGCTTTTTCTTTTGAACCTTTTATTTATTTTATTTTATATTACTTTATTTTTTTGGCGGCATGCGGGATCTTAGGTCCCTGACTAGGGATTGAACCCGTGCCCCCTGCACTGGAAGTGCAGTCTTAACCATGGGACCACAGGGAGGTCCCTGAATATTTTATGACAATAATATCTTTTAAGAGTCTAGGTCATTTGTTTAGCACTATCTCTGAATTTGAGTCTGTCATATTGTTTGGTATGATTAGAGTCAAATGACATATTTTGGCAGAAAGACTGTGTAGGTGATCTGTTCTTAGAATATCACTTAAGTCAGCTTGTCCAGTTAAAGCAGTGTCCGCCAGCCCTTCCCACTGCAAAGACACGTGTTCCCCTTCATAATTAACCCTCCACTGATGATTCGTACCTGCATCAGTTATCGCAGTGGTGGTTTGTCTTAGAGCTAGGTGTCTGTAGGTCCACAAAGGGCTAAAGTAAGATTCACCTGTTCTTTAGGAGAACACCCAGTCTTAGTTTCCTGGGCGTTTTGTTATTAGAACTGATGTGGGCAGAAATAGAAGTAAGAGGCTAGGAATGTTGTCCGTGTGAAGCCAGAGGTGGTGGGGAGTAGCTGTGTGTGTTTGAGGTCATGCACGGGAGTTCTCTTCCCGTTTCCCCCGTAGGGTGCCGTAGCCCTGCTCCAGAAGTTAAGGGATTGAGGTCAAGAAGGAGTGAGGAAGTCCTGGGCTTTGCGGTTGTAACAGAGTGTTGAGCTCTTGTGGCTGCTGGCCTGGAGCTGAAACGTCCAGTTGGCTTTGGAAGATGAGGTGTACATCAGCTTATATGCATTAGAGACTGCTCCTGTCTGCCCGTGACTGTGTGACCGTCACGGTAACCTGCAGTCAGGGTTGTTTTCACCTTGAATCATGATCAGAATTGCTTCTGACAAAGCTTCTCTTTTCCAGTGGGCGAGTTTGTAAGTGACGTTCTGCTAGTTCCAGAAAAGTGCCAGTTTTTCCACAAGGAGCGGATGGAAGTGTGCGAGAATCATCAGCACTGGCACACTGTGGTTAAAGAGGTAAAGGAGTGGGTGGGAAAAGTCGGGCGTTGTTTTTTAGGAAAGTAGTATTTTTTCTCGACACCTTACCATAATTTTTTTTCTTTTTTGCGGTACGCGGGCCTCACTGCTGTGGCCTCTCCCGTTGCGGAGCACAGGCTCCGGGCGCGCACAGGCCCAGCGGCCATGGCTCACGGGCCCAGCCGCTCCACAGCATGTGGGATCCTCCCGGACCGGGGCACGAACCCGTGTCCCCTGCATTGGCAGGCGGACTCCCAACCACTGCGCCACCAGGGAAGCCCCTTACCATAATTTTAAATTAATTTTCTTTCCCTTTATCTCATCAAAGTTTACAATTACTTGTATCTTTTAAATTAAAACTATTTGGGAGAAGAACAGATATTTTTGTAAGGAAGTACAGTATTAACAGTTCAGCCCCTGAAGTCAGGGACAGGAAAAAGATGGTTAAGTAAGGATTCTGTCGGCAGGGCCCCCAGCAAGGCCACCCAAACCCTAAGGCGTGTGTGGAAATAGCCAGTTATAGGACATCTGTGTCTGGACATGCATGCTGTCAGGTTTAGATATCATTTCATTCTTCCCGTGGGGAGAATGACCCTTTCTTAGCTTGTCCTCTGAGTTAAGTTGGTTTTCCAGCCAGTTGCCTTTCTTTTGTCTAGTTCTGAAGTAATTCTGAATTCCTCACCCATTAGGAAGGTATGTTACCATTGACCACCATTCACCCACGTCGATAATTACTAGAAGAAACCCCCTTTCCTTAATTTTATTCCAACTTTGGGCTTTCATTGGTTTTAGCCCAGATGATGTTTCCCCCTTGCAAATTAAGCAAAATTTGTAAATCTTAAAATAGTAGGGTGGCAACTTTTTGGCCAAAAATGTATGTGTCCGTGAGAAAGGCTCACATTGTGATTCGGTAAGGGTTTCTTCTGGGTAAAGCTGGGGATCGGGGGTCTTTGGCCACGCTTGCTGTGTTCTGATGTTGGTGTGTGGGTTTCCCTCAGGCCTGCCTGACTCAGGGAATGACCTTGTACAGCTATGGCATGCTGCTCCCCTGTGGGGTGGACCAGTTCCACGGCACCGAGTACGTGTGCTGCCCTCAGACAAAGGTTGTTGAATCTGCTGTGTCAAAAGAAGAGGAGGAGGACGATGAAGAGGACGATGAAGAGGACGATGAAGAGGAAGACTACGATATTTATAAAAGGTAACCTCCTGCCCGGAGCCTGCGGATGTGGCCGTGGCTGCTGGTCCCTGGCTTCCGGGCGAAGCGGGCATTGCCCGTTCCTGCCAGAGCTGGGCCGGCACATCTCACTTAGGCCGTGGCTGAGCCCAGGCACGCCAGTGGCCTTCAGCTGCGTGTCACCCCGGCCACATGCCTTTCTGCAGGTTAGCCCAGCCCCTGCTGCCTGGCGGTCCCCTTCCGCTGAGGCGGCCGGGCTGAGGGCCTTAGCGGCACGGCTCACCATGGGCTGAGCTTATTTCCTGCCTGTGTCTGTGTTTCAGAACAGGGAAGGGACTCATTGTTGCGCTCTGTGCATAGCAACTGGTATTAACCTTCCTTTTTTATTGTGACCTCTAGTGAATTTCCTACCGAAGCAGATTTGGAAGACTTCACAGAAGCAGCTGTGGACGAGGGTGAGGAGGAAGTGGTGGAAGATCGCAATTACTACTACGACGCCTTTAAGGGAGACGGCCGCCACGAGGAGAGCCCGACTCAGTCCAGCCGCCATGGGACCGCTGCAGAGAAGGAGATCTCTTACGGCGTCAGAGGTAACCCCACGGAGAGCCGCGGCTGTAAAGTCCACCTGGCGGTTATTTACTTAGAATTTGTTAATATTCTCTAATGTGCCTAGAGACTGCTTTCCTCACAGGTAAGTCAGGAGGGTGGCTTCGTGCCCCGAAGGTGAGGTCAGCTCTGGGCACTGCAGGTCTGGCGGTTGACAGATTTTAATCAGGAAACTAAGCTTCGCATTGTAAGGACTTAACTAGAGAGTCAGAGAGACCACGTGGTCTGCCCTCAGGCAGGATTCTTCCACATCCAGCAGGAAATGTTCTCTCCTGAGGGGGCTCCCCTTCCTCAGTAACTGCTGAAGCCCCAACCTTTTGGAGTGGAAGTCACTTCCTTGGTTCCCTTCCTGAGTGTGTTCCCATCTGTAGGCTGCCCTGTTTGTCCATCAGAAAGAGGTTTGCAGCTGGGAGGGTGGAATTTGATGACCTACCGGGTAAGGGATCAGGGCCAGCAGTGTTTTCATTTCACCATTAAAAAAAAAAAAAAAGTTGCGACAGTTCTAGACCATTTTATGTGCAGCCTCCTGCTGATAGTATATTCGAAACCAATTAAGATCTGAAGAATTATTCAGGATTCAGCCAGGAGCAGATGACTTAATGAGTCCAGCAGTTTGTGATTCACCCTGGAGAACATAAAACATACACTCGTCCTTTCCAGGGGCCTAAGTAGCGTTTATGATGGTTACCGCCACGGAAACAGCCTCTGCACCTGCACTGTCCCCTTCTGCCCTTGACACCCCCAAGACGGCCAAACCAGGCAGCTGTCCCCACTTCACAGATCAGAAACGTGAGGCTCCTCCATGTCAGCCCTGCCCCGCTCTAGACTCTAGACAGTGCAGAACGCACCAGTCCATATTCTCAGGACCTAAGGGTCTCTCTTGCATCAGGAAGGAAAACGACCACATCCTCAGGGTTGGCGGCAGGAGTTGGCAACTTTGTTGGCCTGGGCGCCAGGTGCTGCCCCATCTTGGCCTTCGCTGATGTTAAGCGTCGCCTGGTCCTTCTCCCCTTGCTGGTCTGTAGCTCTGTGAACCCCTGGAGCTGCTGCCCGGCCCCTGCTGACATTCTGACCGTTTCCACACAGCTGTCTGCTCCCAGGAGGCGCTGACGGGGCCCTGCCGGGCCGTGATGCCCCGGTGGTACTTCGACCTCTCCAAGGGGAAGTGCGTGCGCTTTATATATGGCGGCTGCGGCGGCAACAGGAACAATTTTGAGTCTGAGGAGTATTGTATGGCTGTGTGTAAAGTGATGAGTAAGTCCCGCCGCCCTGGCTGTGCAGCTCCATCCCGTCCAGCGTTCTGTCCCCCGGTGTCCTCGTGACCGCGTCTGTGTGGTGCTCCCTGCCCACTCGGTGTTCGCTGTTGGTCGTCTGCTCTTCTCTCTGTGCTTTCTAGATCTAGCTTTGCTTTCCTGTCGGCAGTTGTCAGCTCAGTTTTCCGTGTCCTGTGCTCGCCGTGGGCCGGTGGAGGTGGTGGTGGTGGTGGTGGAGGAGGTGATGGTGGAGGTGGTGGAGGTGATGGTGATGGTGGTGGTGGAGGTGATGGTGATGGTGGAGGTGATGGTGATGGTGGAGGTGGTGGAGGTGATGGTGATGGTGGAGGTGGTGGAGGTGATGGTGATGGTGGAGGTGATGGTGATGGTGGAGGTGGTGGAGGAGGTGATGGTAGTGGAGGTGATGATGGTGATGGTGGAGGTGATGGTGGTGATGGAGGTGGTGACAGCGGTGATAATGGCAGCAGTGATGGCAGAGGAGGTGGCGCTCCCTCCCTGCCACAGCGGGGAGCCAGGGGCCTGCCCTTTCTCATCCGGAGCCTCCGTGTTGGTTGGGTTGGAAAGGCGGCCCTGCCCTCCTCTGTCTGAGGCTGAAACACACGAAGGACAAGCGGACAGGTCGTGAGTTCTGCACATCTTGTGTCCAGGCTTTTCTCTCTCACTCTTGTCTTGAGCGGCCCTGTGCCGACCCCCCATGATGCACACTAGCTAAGGGGGTCACCCGCTCTCCAAAGAAGTGACAATAAGGACACTTGAGGGAGCCGAGAACATTGGAACATCTTGCTGTATGCACTCCAGGGAGCGTGCTCTGCAGCCAATGGTGGTGACTCCGTTTCCCCAGTGTTCTGGCAGCGCTGGATCAGGGCTAGCTTTAGGAGTTTTAGTTTATGCGTTCTTTGGTCACAACGAAATTCAGCGTTCAGTTGAGTCAGGTTTACTTCGCTGTCGGTAGGTTGCCTTTCTTCATAGTTCCCCCTTTTCCTGTTTAAGACCCTCTTTCTCGTCTGGAGCACTTCTGACCCGTGTGTAGGAAAACCCTCTGGCTAGGCAGACCCTTCTTCATTCTGACTCTAGAGTAATGAGCTGTGCTGCCACTCCTGGTATTTGCCCTAAAGATTTGTGGCTGTAGCTTCCGACGGTTTTTTGTTCATATGCCATCTTGTTCCCTCTTTCCTTCCCCAACCAAAAGATTATTTAAATCTTAATATGATATGATTTACTTTTAGTGCTTCCACTTCAGCTGCTGCTTGGTGAACTTTTTATTTGAAATGATTGAAAAGATGAGAAGACAAATGAGCCCTTAGGGAACGTTGGTGGCAGAAACTTTTTTATTTAGGAAAGATGGAGACAGAAATTATTGTGATACTTCCTGCTTTGTAAAACTTCTTAAACTAAGGGGCAACAAAACGCTGATTGGGGTCAAAGCCTGAGGAATCTGGGTCGTTAAAGGTCTCGCTGAATGTGGAGGTGCAGTCTTTACCCAGAGGATCAGGTGACGGTGTCGTAAGACACTGGGGACTGGCAGATGGCTGGAGCGTGAACAGTTGCGAAGCCTGCAAGGTCGTGCTTCCCGACAGGCCATGTGCTTGGGGCCCGGCTGGAGGGCTTCGGAGCCTAGAAGCATCACTGCTCCTGTGGGCAAGTTTGCTTCCCTCCTTGAAGGGGACTGAGGCCTGCACATTTCCGGCTTCCTGAGCTGGTCGCTTGCACACGGACAGAGGGATGTGGTTCTAGGTTCGAGCCCATCCCATCGTGTCTTCAGAACCAAACCTCCAGACCTGCTGCCCCTTTGCCCTCTCTTTCCGCGTGGGGCGGGGGTGGGGTGGGGCGGAGGCAGCTTGCGCCTGCTTGTATTACCTTCATCCGGCCCGGGGATATGAACCAAAGGCTCTGTCTCCAACACGTAAGCCTTTAAGCTGCGGACACGAGCCGCCAATGGCGACGTGTTTGTTGGCACCAGTGGACTTCAGTGCTTCGAAATTCTCCTGGCTGAGCTTTTGAGTATTGTGGGGAATGTGGTTTCTGAAGCTAGCTGTATACGTTCTGATTTAGTTATAGTCTGGGAATCGGCCGTTGAGATCCTGTTTAAATTAACGTAGGAGGCAGATGTTCCTGACAAGACTTAAGCCATAGCTTCTAGGGTTAAAACGCAGTAAAAGAGGGTGAATGAAGACACCCCGACTTAAGGACTGCGGAGTGGCTGACTTACTTGTGGTCACACTCATCGGTTACACAGCTGGTCTCATGTTAAAATTACGCAGTTCTGGAAACTGGGAGAATTTGTTTTTGAATTAAAATTCGTTGAACTTGGCCTTTGCTCTCCAAGTGGCTCTCAAGTGTGTCCCGATGGAGCAAGTTGTGTAAGCAGGTTGCCTGACATTCCTCCTTGGCCTGGGAAATCCCCAGTGAGTTGGGGTAATGAGAGTTTCCACAGGTATTTCTTAAGAGGTAGACCTGTCATCTCAACCCTTCCTGGGTTAGGATAAGCTCCTTTGTGCAGATGCACGTCTGCCTGGGGCTGGTAGGAACTCAGGAACTTAGACTAGTGCGGAGTGTTTGTTCTAACGGGTTTGTTCCCTGGGTGGTGGCCTGGTGGGGCCAGTGAGTGCCATGGATAGAAAAGCCCAAAGCATCTTCACACTCGTGGTAAGCCCTTGTCCAATACATTGCCCCTGCTGTGGGGCTGGGGCTGAAAGACCTCCAGTGGAACTGAAAACGAAGCAGCTGGAGCTGGAGCATTTGGACTTTCTCTGCCCAGTCTGTGTGCAAAGAACATTCAGTTGAATCAGTTGCCCCAAGTGAGTTGTGACCTAAAAATAGCCAGAGAAAAAGAGGAGACCTGAGCCCTGCAGTGCCTTTGCACATCTGACTTCAGCCCTGTCTCTGGTCAGATGCTCTCAATAGGGTAGTTCTTGTGTAGGTTTTAAGGTTTCGAGAACTGCGGGAAGGTATAGCAGTGGTTTCCTTTTCTGCCCCTGAAGTCCTAAATAGATGCCTCACTGGTCCTGAAGCACGGGGGGAGTGCGGACAGGCCTGGTGGCTGGATACTGGGTAAGGAAGGTGGAGTGGAGTCCCAGCAGACGGGCGCACCCTGCCCTTGAGCACGGTGCTGGCTGGACACGCTGGTCCCGTCTGCAGGCCCAGCCAGGCTTTGCTCCCTGAGCATCGTGTGACTTCAGCGTGGGGCTGGCCCCTGGAGAGAACCCTCTGGTCCCTTTGTTTCAGTTCCCCCAACTCCACTGCCGACCAATGATGTCGACGTGTATTTCGAGACCTCAGCAGATGACAACGAGCACGCGCGCTTCCAGAAGGCCAAGGAGCAGCTGGAAATCCGGCACCGAAACCGGATGGACAGGGTAAACCTCGGGCTGTCAGGCATCAGCTGACTTGGGGTTCGCGGCTGAAGCAGAGGGATGCCACCTCCCCAGGTTGTTGCGCTAATAACGGAGTTAGGACAGGTGAGGTGTGAGAGTGTAGGCAGGCCTGCCTTCGGGGCGGAGCTAGTCCCCTCCCTCTGTCCATGATAATGGAATTATCCTCTGCGTGCTTATCTGTTCCAGACTCTGCCGGGGAGCGCTTCCTGTAAACATGTTCTGCTGCTTTTTCTTTGCCATGAACTAGCTTTTTAAATTTTTTTATTTTGAAGAAGGAAACTTTATATCAATACTGTAAGTAGAAAGCTAGTGTCATTTACCATTAGAACAAGGTAACTAGAAAAAGATATTGGATCAAAGCAAACAGTGTTAAAACATTCCAGCTAGATACTGTGGCCTGCGTAGTTTCAGGGATGCTTTCTTTTCCTTCAAGGAGTTATAAGTGCCAGAGCAACAGAGCACCAGAGTGCAACTTTCTCCTAGACTTACTTGGAAAGGTTGAAAAAAAAAATTGAAAAGGGAATTTTTTGCTAGGTCTGGGAACCACCTAAAATCCCACACATCCCCTGTGGTGGGCTTGTATGCTGGGAAATGCTTGTTACTCTGTTTTAACCACATCAGTTCTGAGAAGTCAGTACGAGAGCTGACGCCCTGCATCTTCTGAGGCAGCAGTTCTGGGACAAACCCTGAGCTCACGAGTTTGTGGGATGTGATTTCCTTGTGCACTTTTCCACATTACATTCAGGGCTTGGCAGTATTTTTAGAAAATGGGGGAATTGTTTCAGAGATTATTCTGGTTATAGTGGCTTTGACCTTTGCTCCAGGTGAAGAAGGAATGGGAAGAGGCTGAACTTCAAGCCAAGAACCTCCCCAAAGCAGAGAGGCAGACTCTCATTCAGGTGAGACGTGTCCTCCAGAGAGGGGCTCCCAGGCTGACCCTTTGGAGTGTGGTCGGAGCCGGAGTCCCCACAAGTTAGAGTTTGACACCCCCTTTTGGTTGAGCGCTTATGTTACGAGGAAATTTTCACTGGCCTGCTTTGTTTTCCACCTACCAACTGGCGTTCTCTAGAATTGCTCACCTAGGGTGGAGGGAAACCGAAGCTCGGAGCAGAGCACACCTCACTCATGCCTGGAAGTGACCTTAGCTCGGCTGTGTTTACTCTGCTTTCCCGGCAAAAGTCCTCGGGCATCTTCCTTCGTAGGCTGTGCCTTGTTTTCCGGCAGTACTGCAGTACCGAATGCTTTTTTTTTTGCAGACTTATTGAAAAGTCAAAAGGCAGAAAATAAATCTCTCTATCAGTTTATCTTAACTTTGGATTTAAGAATGTAATCAGACTCACAGCAGCTGCCTCCCTTTGACTAGAGGAGGTTGTAGACAGGAATTTACAGGATTGATTTGGGATTCATAGAACTAGTTACATCTTAAGTCAGCTTGTGTTTATGTTTAGCTGAAACCTCTCTTCTCATGATGTTGCTATTTTATCGGCTCACCTTTGCTTTTTTATCAGTAACCTAGAAAATCCGCGAATGTTAATTTCCACACAGCCAGTGCACCCCATGCAGGGAGCTTTAGCCCGGCAGCCTCCAACCTGCCTGCAGACCTGGCCAGGCAGCCCGCAGGGAGCTCGCCCTTCAGGACTTGGTGTGAATGGCTCGGCCTCACCTGCCACAGGACAGGACTGTGGTCTGGGGGCGCCTTGCTGCAGTGTGGGAAGGACGGCCTTCCTTTCCTCGCGGTGCACACGGAGAGGCCAGGCCTGGGCTTGCGTGCTAGGGATTTCAGTTAGGGAGGTGCTGAGGGTCCCGTCCCATGCCCAGACATACATGCTGGCATTAGATGGGGAAGTACAGTCGGCCCTTGAACCACAGGGGTTTGAATCGCGTGGGTCCCCCTACACGCAGATTGTTCTCAACGGTAAAGGCCACAGCACCGCACATGGGCGGTTGGCTGAATCCGTGGGTGTGGAACCGCGTGTACAGAGGCCCAACTGTAAGTTACACTGGGATCTTGGACCGCGGGGAGGATCGGTGCCCTTAACCCCTGTGATGTTCAAGGGTCACCTGTAAGTGTCCAGACGGAAGTCAGAGGAGGTGTTTTATGACCTCACCCCGCTCCACACGACTCCGCTGGGCGCGGAGAGGCACCGAGCGGGGTCTGACACCGTGAGTGTAGATGCCCGCAGGTGCGTTGGCTCGATGTGGTTCCTGCTTTATGGTTTAGCACTTCCAAGCCATGGTGAAGGCCCTGGAGAAGGAAGCGGCCAGCGAGAAGCAGCAGCTGGTGGAGACGCACCTGGCACGGGTGGAGGCCATGCTCAACGACCGCCGCCGGGTGGCACTGGAGAACTACCTGGCGGCCCTGCAGTCCGACCCTCCACGGGTGAGAATCGCTGAAGTAGCGTGTGTAGAACCGGTGTGAGCTCACATCGCGCTTGAGGGCCCGTGGGCCGCCTGTGGTGTGGACACGGCTTCCGCTGGAAAAACAGAACATCAGGGTGTTGGTTGGTAGTTCCCCAGTTATTGCATTTTTATAGTAGCCTTACTTTCAAAGAATAAAAACACATCTTCCGTGGACAAAGGCTTTTGAACCAGTTCTATTCCAAATAAGATGATAAGTTAATTTATATCGCGGCTCTTATCTGCCAGTGGTGTCAAACTTTATCCCTTAGCTCTAACTTGCCTTGTTCTGGGGGACGGAGAGGATCGAAAAGGAGGGTATTTGTAGCCTCCTTAAGCAAGTAAAGTCTTCTGTGTGACACAGGTCACCCTGTGCTTATAGTTACGGTGGCAGGCGCCGAGTTCAGGAAAGGGGACAGACAGATTGGAGGAAGACGGTGGGCTAGCGGTTTTGGGAAATGCTGTCTGTTGAGGAGCCACTATAACTGTGGAACTTAGCTTTTGCTACTTAGAAGGGTAGCTTCTTGTTACTTGGTAACCGAAAGCTCTTAAAGGTACAGCTTTCATTCCTGGGCCTCGCTGAGGCTGACTTTCTTAGTGAGTTTTTCAAGCTTCATTTTCCTGCCTGTTTTCAGTTCCCTAGTCTCTGGACATGAAAACCACTGTTCTCTCTTGTAGCCCCATCGCATTCTCCAAGCCTTGCGGCGCTACGTCCGGGCCGAGAACAAAGATCGCCTCCACACCATCCGTCATTACCAGCACGTGCTGGCTGTCGACCCCGAAAAGGCGGCCCAGATGAAGTCCCAGGTACACCAGACAGAGGAGAGACCGCTCTGACCGGTGGTCGGGCAGCACCGATGGTCGTGCTTATTGTTTTTAGTCCTCAGGAAATGATTTTGGATTTCCAAAGACAATAGGTACAAGAGTTGGTTTTTGCAAAGGTACTATTTAAAAAATATCTTTTCCATACTTTTTAATATTAAGTATGCCCTACTTAAACTGTTCTTGAAGGTTTAGGAATGCATGATTATATTGAAGAGATCATTTTTATATCAGTTTATTTCTGGCTGAGGGTCCCACCAGAATTAATATTTGAAATCTCTTTCTAGGCAAGCACATCTTAAAAATTGGTCTCTTTTGTACAGTATAGTTTTTGTGTTTAGACACTTTACATCCCTGGGTTTTGTCCCCTGCTGCATCCTACTGGTCTTTGCAGTCATCTGTAGAGGTTTGTTTCTGGACCTACTTTTCTGATTTTTGTTTTGACCATGTATTAACTTGAGTTTTACTGTCTTGTATTCATAGAAGTGAACTTGCCTCCAAGACCGCTAGCTTCCTTTAAAACAGTCTGCCTGTTAGTTTTCCTAGAGGGCCTTGTGATGCCATAACTGATCTTACTCTATTTCCTCCCGTATTTTAAACCCAGCCCTGTGCTGCTTTGTGGGGACGCAGCGTGCACAGGCTGGGAACCTGTCCCCTCCTGCCTCCTGTTGCTCCTGTGGTGTGATTGTAGGGGAACTTCCCAGAAGCCCCGGGGGGCTCCCCTACGGCCCCATCTGCTGCCCAGTTCTGCTCCAGCATCTCACCACACATAGTTGAATCCTGTGTGCCCTTGAGCAGCTTACAGTTGTGTGAAATTAATTATGTTAACTGTGAAGATGGAGAAGAATTGTCCTTAAACATACGGAGCCCACATTAGCAGCTGGGTGTTCAGGGAATGAAAGAACTCAGTGTCCTGAAGAGTGGGAAGGGCATGGGCCTGGGGGCCCCCGGGGCCTCTGCTGGGGGCCTGGAGCTAAGGCTCTGTTTGAAGCTGGATGGAGTAGAAGAGAAGGAGGGAAGGCCAGCGGACCTCGGGTAGCTTCCGGGAAGCTCAGGTGGGAAAAGCTTACATCCTGACAGGGGTTAGAATTTTTCAGGTCTACCTGATTTTTTTTTTTTTTTTTTTTTTAAACGTAGGTCTTCCCTGGCGGTCCAGTGATTAAGACTTCACGCTTCCAGTGCAGGAGGCACAGGTTCAATCCCGGTCGAGGAACTGAGATCCCACAGGCCGCATGGCATGGCCAAAAAAAAAAATTAATAAAGTTAAAATTTAAAAATATAATCTTTTTTCAATTTTTTTTTTTTGTAGAAAATCTAGACTATTATGTAATACTTTATAGAAAAACAGCCTGTTTTGTATGGTGAGAATAGAAGGAAAGGTGAGACCTTGATCAGTGTGTTCAGTTAACCTGTGAGCCAGGATCAGGGTACCACCTGAGTGCCCTGGGAGGCGGAGCATCTTTACCGTGTGATGTTTACTGTCTGCTCGGAGCCCTTAATTCTGGGGCCGCTCGGCCGCTGGATTACACTAGCTTTTGGCCTGTTCCCTGTCCTGTTATGTAAACTCTTGAAAACCCCAAATATGTTGAGCCTCTTAGAACGTGTGCACTCGATTTGAGGTGTGAGTGATGTGCTGCTGCCTCCTGCCCCACACTGCAGCTCCAGGCGGCCCTCCAAAGACCCTGGCGCCCAGCATCCCACCCGGTGGTCTTGTCCTCGTGGGTGTAGGAACCGTCCTCTGCCAGGCTCCTTAATTCCTCTGACATACGGCAGTGTCACCACTGCTGAGACTGGGGAGCTCACCGTTCCGTTTCTACTTGTATTTTTTCTCCAAAGCACTCACTCTGGTGCTTTCCCATCAATTTACTTGATTGAAAGAACGGCAAGTATAAAATTAAATTGCTTTCATCTTTGCTTTTATAGGTCAGAGAGACATCGATCTACAATAAAAGCATCTTTCCATTTAACTTTTTTTCATTTTGACCCTTCATGTTAATGGCTTCAAGCCCACATAATTAATCCATTGGCTCAGAGCGCCCTCTTTAGGAAGAGCTCAGTGGCTGCAGGTGTAGCCCAGTGGGATTAGCCTTCCTGAGGAGCTTGTGTGATGTACAGCCACGTGCTTCACAGTGTCATTGGGGTGGATGTAGTCCAAATCTCCTTTCATTTCCACCCTGAAAACCTCTCAAATTCAGTGACAAAAAAATATTTTTTAATTAAATTCAGTGACCATTTTAATGACTTTTTTCTTTTTTTTTTTTTGATGAACAACCTTGGAACTTCTGCATTCAGAAAAGGCAGTGAGCTATGTAAGACAGATGGTAGATATGCCTTCCTTATCACCCCATAAAAATCAGGTTTATTTATACTTCAGTGTGCAGTCTTTTTGTTTTTTTGTTTGTTTTTTTTTTTGCGGTACGCGGGCCTCTCCCTGCTGTGGCCTCTCCCGTTGCGGAGCACAGGCCCCGGACGCGCAGGCTCAGCGGCCATGGCTCACAGGCCCAGCCGCTCCGCGGCATGTGGGATCTTCCCGGACCGGGGCACGAACCTGCGTCCCCTGCATCGGCAGGCGGACTCTCAACCACTGCACCACCAGGGAAGCCCCAGTGTGCAGTTTTGAAGGAATAGCTAATTTAGTTAAGTAGGAATAAACTAGTTCTGATGCTCACTGTGATAATCATTTCAGGCAACTGCTTCACTAAGCAAAATCCGTGAATGGTCTCACCCCTCAAATCTACGTTTTAACCAGTGATTTCATTCCCTTGTTACCTCTTCTTGTCTGACCAGTGGTAAAAATTGACCAACTCATTTCCTCTTTCACTCAGAAGGACCTTACTGAGTGTCTGGCATTGTACAAATTTGGGTTCTTTTTTTATAGTACAGTTAGCGAGTGCCTCCTGTGAAAACCAATCAATACTTGGCTAAGGGAATTTTAAAACTTTTCCCTTAACTTGGAGCACTCTCTGGATAAATCCTGAGATCACCGAGAGGTAATACACACATTCTTGCACTACGGTGGCCAGTAAACACGGGGAGGATTCATACTGCCCCCCTGACCAGCTGCTTTGCTGGACTGTAGAGAACATAGGTCTTTGCAGAAGAGTGTGGGTGTCAGGCTGGCCCGGCTGTTCTGGTGACAAGGCCTCCCCCCCATCCTGTGCTTGCAGGTGATGACACATCTCCACGTGATTGAAGAAAGAAGGAACCAGAGCCTTTCTCTGCTCTACAAAGTACCTTACGTGGCCCAAGAAATCCAAGAGGAAATTGGTGGGTGCTGACTGTTCGCATCAAGGTCAGGCGGGGTTGCGCTCAGGAGTGATGGCGGTGCCAGATGAGAGAAACAGGACAAGCGAGGCCACGAAGCTGGGCATTAGCGTGCCACGGGCTCAGAAGTCTGGGGCTCACATGGCAGGGTCAAGGCCTGGCTGGGAGCCACAGAGCCTTGAGTTTCATTGACCTTCGCTCTGTTACCGGAAGAAAAATCTAGGGTGTGAATTTGCAAGGGACTGAGCGAGTCTCCCGTTACCGTTTCCCCCTTAATTGCTGGCGTATTTTAAGACATCTGTTTATTCACGTTCTCACTTCTTCTCCCTCTTCTGGTCTTTCTCTTCTTCATTTATCCAACAAACGTTTGTTGTGTCTACTGTGTGGCACAGGGTAAAATGTGCACCAGTAGACAGACCTCCTGGAGCCCACATTTTAGGAGGAGGGAACGGGGGATGGCTGCTGTGCCAGAGGTGAAACTGGGGTGGGACGGGGAGGGTGCCTGGTGGTCAGGCTCCCTTGGGGGAAACCTGAGATCCGAATGATAAGGAGGCGCCCTCCACACAGCAATCCCAGGGGGGAAACACTGAGCACAGAAAGCGACCCCTGCAGAGCCTGACGTTTGAATAGAGAGATTTTAGCAAAATCAAGGAGTTTGGATTTTATTCTAGGATAATTGAAAGCCCTTCGAGGGTTTTAAACCAGCAGGTGACTAGATCTGGAATATGTTTTTTAAAAATGCGAACTTTAAAAAACAATTACTAGACTGCTATGTTGAGAGTTGATGAAAATTGGAAACCACCCAGGAAGCAGTTGTAAAAATCCAGGAGAGAGGGGATGGCTGAGTGCACAGAGATGGGAATGGAGGAGATGGAGATATGAGTGGTCCTGAGGATATGTTTCAGAGGAAAGGGTGAACAGGATGCGCTGATGGGCTGGACAGGGCAGGGGGTTGAGAGAAAGAAAAGCATTGGCTCTGCGCTTTTCCCCTGTGAGCAGCTGAGTGGGTGGAGAGGCTACACTTTGCTCAGGTGCTGCATTCTCTTTACCTGTTAAAATAGAAATTGTCCTCAGACATTAAGTAGAGGTGTGCAGTAGGCTGCCAGGTGGATGAGCCAGAGGTCGGGGATGCAGGTGCAAGATACAGGTTTGGGAGTCACGATCCGTGGATGGTATTTAAAACTGTGCCGTAGGAGGAAACCACTTACCCAGAGGGAGTTGATCGAGGAGAGCGGGGGGCCCAGGATGCAGCCATGGGGTTCCCAGCGCCGAGGTTCTGCAGTCAGCAGGGTCAGGGAGCACACCCTCAGGAGAGAGGAGGGGGTCGTGCGTGGCCTGTGTTGCGAGCTGGTGAGACGCCCCTTTAGGCAGAGCTCACATTCCCACCCTTAATGACACGAATTAGCCCCATGCAGGCTATCCTGTGCCTAGAAACCAGATCCTTCTGAAAAGCTGGCTCCTGCGTGTCTGTCTTTGTCAGATGAGCTGCTTCAAGAACAGCGAGCAGACATGGACCAGTTCACCGCCTCCATCTCAGAGACCCCCGTGGACGTGCGGGTGAGCTCGGAGGAGAGCGACGAGGTCCTGCCGTTCCACCCCCTCCATCCCTTCCCGTCCCTGCCTGAGAACGAAGGTGCGTGTGTGGTAACAGCCCAGCTTGTCAGTGGGGGCCAGGGGGCGGGGAAGAATGCAGTTAGAAAATTGAAGTCAGATCTGGGACGGGCTCGTGCTGGGGAGACTGTGTTCCTGGTGCAGGTCGAGCAGGGGAGGGGCCGGGATTCACCGAGCACCTGCTGCGTGCAGGCACCGAGTGGGGAGCCTTCGGTAACGTCGGGAGGTTTGTGATGTTTCTCGCATTTTATGGACAGTTTGCCTAAAGCCCACTGTTTGTCCTGGTCCCATCAGCTGCCTCCAGTGTGTGAGGCCTTCCACGTGGAAGCCCCTTTGCAGCTTAAATAGCACTTTCGTGTTCTAGGCTGTCATTATCTTTTCCTAACAGTCTCGGGAGGTAGGTGACGGGGGGCTGCAGAGGTGAGCTGACCCACTCGAGTGCGAGGCAGGCTGAGAAGCTGTCCCTCTGCCTCCTCCTGCTCAGGCGTGCGTTCTTCCATGCCCTGCCGGTTCTCGACGTCTGTAGGGATCTCTCAGAGCTGTGGGTCTGGGGACTTCCCTGGTGGCACAGTGGTTAAGAATCTGCCTGCCAGTGCAGGGGACACAGGTTTGAGCCCTGGTCCAGGAAGATCCCACATGCCGCGGAGCAACTAAGCCCGTGCGCCACAACTACTGAGCCTGCGCTCTAGAGCCCGCGAGCCACAACTACTGAGCCCATGCCCTGCAACTACTGAAGCCCGCGCACCTAGAGCCCCTGCTCTGCAACAAGAGAAGCCACCGCAATGAGAAGCCCGCGCACCGCAAAGAAGAGTAGCCCCCGCTCGCCGCAACTAGAGAAATCCCGCGCGCAGCAACAAAGACCCAACGCGGCCAAAAATAAATTTAAAAAAAAGCCGTGGGTCTGCACGAGAACTAGACAGGCTGCCGAGCCCAGGCCCTGAGGTCAGGGTGTGGAATCAGTTTCTGTTTATTTGTGGGCTGCTGTCGTGGCTGATGGTGGTGTTGATAAAAGTAGCGGCCACCGCTGTAGAGTACGCCAGCCTCGGCTAAGCACTGTGCGTGGACGCTCTCGTTTATACTGTTATCCTCACAGTAACCCTCTGAGGTAGGGACTGGGTGTGTTCCCCATTTGGGGATCCAAGGTTTAAAGAGGTTAAGTGTCTGCCCAGGTCACGTAGCTTGTAGGTAGAGAGTAAGGATTTGAGCCTGAGTTGATGCGGTCCTGAGTCCTAGGCAGATCCCGGTGGTGCTGCTACGGAGGCCCGAGGAAGGGGGCGTCCGGCTTGGCCTCCAGACCCTAACACAAGTGCCTTCCTTCCAAACCAGCTCTCTCAGAGGTACCGACTCAGTACAGTTGACCCTCTGATAGTAAAAGAGGATCCGAGGAGGGAGCCAGATACATCGCGAGGCGCCCGCTCACTCCCTAAGCCTGCTCTCAGACCCCACCCACGGGGCCGCAGGGTGGCCCTACTTCCTCAGCTTGTTGGCATGGGGGCGCGTCTCGCTTAGACATTTGTGAACTGGGACCTTGTCTCCTTCTCAGAAAACCACAACCAGTGCTGACTTGTGTTTTTGTTGTTTTCTAAGAAAAATAACTTGGGGCTAAGCTAAATAATTTGGGAATCTCACAGAAGTTCCCCCAAAAGACCCAAGACCGCCTGCCTCCTCTCCCCTCCTTGCAGTCATGTGCTGTAGCTCTTACCGCCGTTTGCTTGTGGGGCAGCTCAGGCCCAGTTTGTAAGGAAGAGTATGCTTTTGTTCACGTTATAGAGAAAGTCAAGTCAAAGGTAGGAATTTTGAAAGAAGGGATTTTTTTCTTAATCTCCTCTTGTGCTGTTTTGTTTTTGTTGCTTTCCTTTCTGCTAGACACTCAGCCGGAAGTGTATCACCCAATGAAAACAGGTTGGTTTTGTCAAAGATGTACCCCCTAAGACCTTCATTCCTTTCACTTGCCCGGAAGTCTCACGCTCCGTTCCATTCCACCACCTGATGCTTTCCGCCTCATGCCTTCAGACATGGCTGTGGGAGGACCAGAGGAGCCTGACTTCCGGCACCCAGAACCCGGTGTCCGTGGGTTTGCTTACCCGGTGGCCGTCCTGAGCTGCCCTTCTGGATGTCCAGAGAGTACAGAGGCATACAGAGTAACCAAAGTAGAGCCTGCATAAATCCTTTTAAGCTGGGTAGACCTTAAAAGTATACCCAGCTTAAACAGGTTGGTTGCAAATTCCTAGGACAAATGAAAACATGCTTATGGTCGGGTGGAGAGCCATTTTATGTTACCTCTTTTTCTCTGCTGCTCCCACATACATCTTTTCCCTTTCTTCTTAGCTGTCCTCTGCCTTTTGTCCATGCCCGAGTGTCTGTTTCCAGCTGTCTCATGTCCCCCGAGATGTAGCGTCCCTCAGAACATAGTAGAAGCTGATGGATGAAACAGGTTGAGACAAGTGAACTCTTGCTGTAATGAGTCTCCACTTTTCAGATGAAGTTAGCTGCGTGTGAGCACAGGCTGAAGGCTTGCACACTTGATCTCGTTTAACCCACTGAACACACTGGAGGTAGGGTTATTAGCTCTCTTTGCTAGATAAGGCAGTTGGAGCAGCCTCAGGGTTCAGTCATGAGCTTAGGAAGTGGAGGAACCAGAATCTGAACTCAGCTTCCTCTGTCTTCAGAGCCCGTGGTGTTCCTGTTTCACAGACTGCGGTATAGTTGCCGCATTTCCGGGGGCGGGGGAGCGGGGGCCAGTCCATCCTCCAGGGTCATCGTGAACAAGGGCACACGTTCTCGGACTGACCGGGCTGCCTCGTGCCGTGCCCGGCTGAGGGTTTGGCAGTGGTGTGTGTGCTGCTTCTCAGAACACAGGGTTGTGAGCTGCCTGCACAAGTCACTCGTGTGCACGTGCTTTGTTTTATTCTCCTTGGATACGCCTCTTCATCGCTGTGTGGACGTTCCTCTGGGTGACACATCTTGGATATGTTTAGGTGAAGTTGAATTTTCTAAAAGTTTAACTTGTCCTTATGCTTCAACTGTTATTCGTTGGAATAGTTTAAACATTAACTTTTGGTCTGTTAAATTCCCTTGTTTATTCATTCTATAAAACCAAAGTGCTTTTGGTCGGTGTTAAAGCAGCATGAGGGTTATACCACCAAAAACAGTGTTAGGAGAGTCTGAGCACGGGTAGGAGGACTTTAAATTCGTTGGCTCAGTGCCACATTATTTTTGAAATAGGATCCTGCCTTATGACCTTTGAAATTCTGAGGTGGAGGAGAGAGAGAGATGGAAAGAGTGCAGAGTTAGAGTTTATTCGGCTTGGTCGTGAGCATCCTGCCGAGAGAGAGTCCCTTCCTCAAATAGCGGAAATGCAGTGTTGCTGCTTCATTGGCATTTTGAGACTACAAAAGCCGGCCCTGGTTTAACTCACCCTAGAATCAGGTTGTGAAGCTCTTCTTTAAAATGAAAGCTCTGGAGAAAAGGCTGCCTTGTTTCTGGCTGCATTCTAATGAGTTAAGTGTTAGCTGGCCTGGGGGCGCAGCAGCTGCAGTGCGGTTGCTAGCAGCTCTGGGTCCAGCACGAGTCTGGCCGTGAGCCGGAGAGCCTTGCTGTGGCTGGGCCTCTGGCAGCCTGGGACAGCAGTGCTTTGCAAATACTCGTGTCGGCATCTTACTCACTTACGGGTGGTCACCGTAGAATGCCAAGTATGCCGCCAGGTTGATCTATTTATAAAAGGTTCAAATCACAGGCGTCTAGGTAGCACTGTATATAATATTATTAACGAGACACTGGTAGGAGAGCTAGAAGTCACATGCTTCGGGGCTAAAAATAGAGAAGATTGCGCCTCACTTTTCCTCTCCCTGGGTTTGTGCTGCGCCTTTGAGCGCTGTCATCAGGAGTGCCGCGCACAGGTGATGCCGGCCCAGGCAATGCCTGACCTTGACGAGAGACTGTTGCCATTCTTGCCCTGTTTATGGAAAGGTACCATCCACCTCCGTGTTAGAACTCCCCCCATGTAGGGAATGCTTCCTTCCTGTTCATTCTGGTCTGATAAGCCCTGGGAGGGTAACATCCTAGTGAGAGACACAGAAGAAAATCAATAATTACAAACAGTGACTCTAAGTACTATAACCTGGGAATGTCTCCCAAAAAGAGCTGCAGCTTGAAGAACAAATAGGAAGGATATAAGGTCAGGGAGGGTATTTCAGGCAGAAAGAATTGCCTGTGGCATAAAAGATGGTGCTTGAGGCAGGCACGCAGGTTCGCTGCTGGTGTGACAGTTCTTCCACTCAGAGGAAGTGTCAAAGGAGTGAGTTGAGGGGTAGTGGGTGCTTGGTGATATCACAGGGTGGGTCACGAGTTTTTTGTTGCTGGAATGCCTTTGGATCCAGCTTCTGTTTATAGTACAAAAGGTATTCTCTCCTGAAGGCTTGCAAAGTGAGCACAACACTCTCTCCTCCTCCATGACACCCATTGGTCCTGCGTCACTCACCCCTGTGGAGCGCAGCGTATCCTCCCAAATGGGAACAAGTAGCATATGGAGAAAGGGGAGGGGGCATCTGGTGAGGGCTCCCTGGCCCTCAGGAGGGAGTTTGCTGCTTCTTTGAGGTTGGCGTGAGGTCAGCCTATCCCAGGAAACTCAGGTGTGCTCTCTCCACGCAGGATCTGCACTGGGAGAGCAGGAAGGAGGACTGATCGGGGCCGAGGAGAAAGTGATTAACAGTAAGAAGAAAGTGGATGAAAATATGGTGAGCCGTGTCTCCCTGCTCTGTGCCCGTGTTAACTTTGAGAATAATTAGAGTGAGTTGCATTGTTTTAGATGCTTCCCAGATGGACCTCCACGTGTCCATTTCCATAGGCTAGCAGATGGGCAGGCTCTGACTGCTCCCACAGATGCGCTGTATTGTTCAGAGTCTGGGTGTGAATAAAGAATTATTTTTCAGCAGTAGCTCATCTCTTGCTATACAGTGGAAAATATATTTGCAACTAAAGGTATGAATAAAATATGAGAGGCCATTTCAAATGAGTAAGGATTTAATAACTTGAAAACGGAACAGAGTTGAATTTGGTTCTTACACTGCCTGAGGTTTATACCACCTATTAATTATTCATCTAGCATTTTTATCACTTACATTTCTGGATTATCTTTAACTGAACTGGATATTTAAACGTGGCTGCTTGGTAATCTGTGCTGAAATATCTCCACAAGGGTTACCTAAAGGAAAACGCAGGTGCCAACCCTTAAAAGACCAACTGCTGTACAGTAGTTTTGCGCCCACACCTGCTCCTTTGTTCAGGGGTTTGGTGAGCGGACTTAGGTGAATGGCGCAGAGCTGATGGGTGAGTGGGTGTCCATCAGGCGTCTGCTTCCCTCCACCAAATGGTAAATGGAGGGCACAAGAAGCAGTTACACTTAACACACTAAATTTGCCCTCCCTCCCAGTTGGTGACATTCTCCCCCCACCCCCCTGCCTCCGTTTCAGGTCATTGACGAGACCCTGGACGTGAAGGAAATGATTCTCAACGCCGAGAGAGTTGGAGGCCTCGAGGAGGGGCCGGTATGTGTCCTGCTCCAAAACCTGATGGCAGGTCCCACACCAGCCTCGGCCGTTTTCTCTCCCTCCTGGGAGCACCTTGCGCTATCTTAAGCTATCAAAGGTCCCTCGTCCCCCATTTCCCCTGTGCTTTCGGATAAGAAAGCTCAAGTTCGAATCTCCATGGAGATTGCAAAAGGTGGGGACTCCCCCCACCTGGACGGCGACCTGGACGGCTGGGTCCGGGTGCCCCCTTGGGTTTTTGGAGGCACGACCGGAGGCTCACAGCCTCCCCCGCTGCTTGTCATCTCTCACACCTTGTCGCACGTCTGCTTCGTTACGTTAGGAATCCGTGGGGCCCCTGCGGGAGGACTTCAGTCTGAGCAGCAGCGCCCTCATCGGTCTGCTGGTCATTGCGGTGGCCATCGCCACGGTCATCGTCATCAGCCTGGTGATGCTGAGGAAGAGGCAGTACGGCACCATCAGCCATGGGATCGTGGAGGTGAGCCGTCGGGGGGCTTGCGGAATTCGAGCGTCTCGTCAGGGGCTGTGCGTCAGTGAGACGACTCCCTGGATTATTAGGTCACGTCTCGGAAGTCAGCCTCTGCTGAGTCAAGTTGATCCCGTCACAAGAGCTGCTGCCAACTCTTAACATTAATTTGGGCTTCGACCGTGAATGCGAGGAAAGCACAGGAGCATTTTATGCTGCACAGTGTGAACACTGTTTTCTCAGATTGTTTCCTTAGTGTTTCCTTTTTTTTCAGGTGCGTTATAGATGTTTGAGAATGAAGGACTGCTGATACTGTTTCTTTCTTTCTTTGTTATGAGTTTGCTTTTTTTTGACGTGTTTTATAAGGAGAAAACCAGGTATATGACAGTTCAGGCAACAATGGCAATGTAGTGAATTGATTCTTAAAAATATGAGATAGGAATAGCGCTCTTCTTTTTCAATGGGGAGAAAAGCAACAGGAAGTTCGGAAAGAGCCAGACAAGGCTGTTTCTCTTCCATCTTCTGCTCATTTGTGATTAGAACTGCTTACTTACCACTTGTTTTTGGTGAGTGGTGGGAATGTCCACAGTGTCTTGATTCTAGAAAATGAATACAATAAAGAATAGAATCTGCTGGGGGGAAATGAATGCACATGCGTGTGTCTTAGTTATCCGGCTTCACCTCCTGCTGCACACTGGCCTAGTTGTGGTGTTCCAGGGCTGGAGGGGACCCGAGGTCATCTGGTCCTTCTCCTTGGCCCTCGCTGAGGCTGCCCCGCAGAGAAGCGGCAGAGCTGAGACTTGTCACTGTGGTGCTGGGAGATTCAGCTCACTGTTTCCTCCAGTGTGGACTCCAGCTTTCAGCAAGCAGCCTAGCCTCTCTGACCCTCTTCTTTTCTCTTTCCTCCTCCTGGGTCCTCACCGCCTGCTCTTGTTTGGTCCACCCCGTGGTCCCCGGGGATCGTACAGCTCAGGTCTGCTGATGCCCTGGGAAGTTCTCTTGGGCTCACGTGATAACCCCCATCTTTCTTCCTGCAGGTCGACCCAATGCTCACCCCAGAAGAGCGTCACCTGAACAAAATGCAGAATCATGGTTACGAAAACCCAACCTACAAATACCTGGAGCAGATGCAGATTTAAGCAGGTGAAGCACGACACCCGGCTGGAGTGGGGGGTGAGGCAGGCAGCAGATGTCCAGAGGTTTGGACCTACGACTGACCGACAGCTACTTCCAGAGGATTTCAGCTTACACTCGGACCTCCTGGATCATTAAGACTATAAAGTACTACTGTAGAATCACAATTTCCATTCTTTTTAAATGGGTGAAAAAATGTTAATATAACAATATATGATATATAAACCTTAAATGAAGTGAAAAATTATCTATTACAGATATTTGACTGATGTAGTTTTCTTTTTAAAATTAATCAGGAGTCCCACTTCTATCGTATTGTCTCACACATGCTCTCTGTAGAAATGGAAGATGTTGATTTTCAATGATAGACTGTACGTGCTACATGCAGGCCGTTTGTTCCGGCCGCATTGTGTCAATCAGCTCTTTATGGCTCACTGTCCTGGGTTTTATTTTAAAAAAAAGAAGAGGCAGTATTCCTCATTTAAAGCTTTAAATGAGCTTTCAGATAGTTGCTGAGAAACTAACTGAAATAAGGAGCCGTAACTGATCCTTAAAATACATCATGATCCCCCTCTCAAAATTCCTTTGAAGGACCAGTTTCTTGGAAGTCTGATGCGCCCACCACTGGGTACCTGGGTGTCTCCACACAAGTCCTGTCACCAAGGAGGCGCTCAAAGCAAGCATTTGAGTTCCAGCTTCTTTCAGCGAGCCTCGTGTGTACAGATTAGGGCCACTACTGCGTTCCTTCTGAATCCAGTTCTTCCACAGAAAGTAGCCTGTAGTTTGTACCTGACGTGCTTCCACTGTCCGCCGTTGCGTCACCGTAGCTTCGGACCGCTCGCTTCTCTCCCGAGTAATGTCCAGATGTGCTGTTTTCCTTTTTGGGCATTTCCCACCCCCTCCGAAGGCACTGGTCTCCACCGTCCCCACCGTTCACTGAGAGAAGACAGCAGGAGGAGGTGGCCGGCATCCTGGGGAGGATGCGGGAGGTTTGCTTTTCTCTGGAAGGTGGATGCTCCAGGCTGTACACAGAATGATCTGTAGACCCCATGGAAAGCTTTGAAGATTTTGTTTCCTTCACATGAGTCTTTGTGATGCTTGTATAGTTGATGTTGACGCTCACAGCTGCTTCTTTTCCCTTTTTTTTTTTTTAATTCTAAAGGTTCTGGTAACCTGAGGTGTATTTTTTTTCTATTTCCCTGTGACTGTTTTTTTTTCTTCTTCCTCCCCTTTACCCCATCCGTGTCTCTTCCCACTATGCACAGATAAACTTCACCTACAAACTCCTTAATCTGCTCTGTGGAGAATGTACAGAGTTTAAACACATCAATAAATACTTTAACTTCCACCAGGACTCCTTGATTTATTGGCCTGGCATTACTCGCGGTGATGGCTTTAACCCCTCTGCCCTGGACAGTGGTGCTTCCTTCCCTGGAGGGTCTCTCACTGCACGGCAGAGGCAGGCGTTGGTACAGGAAGCTGGACTCTTGGGCTTGAATTCCATTTTTCATTTAAAAAATAAGAGGGAAAGTGCTTCAGCCTCAAAGCTGGTGGTTTTTATTGATCTCAGAGAACTGGTCTTTCATTATTTCTTTAATGATTTCCTCCACTGTGTTTTCTGTTTTCTAAAGTTGTAATTGGCTAAACCTTGGACCTCCCTGATGGCTCCTTTTTCTTTAGTTTTAGTCTATAATCTAGGTGATTGCTCTCCTTACCTTCAGCCTTTCTAGTGAATTTTGTAATTATATTTTTAAATTCCATAAGAGCTGCTTGCTTTATCTTTCTCTTCTTCTTCTTTTTTTTTTTTTGTCTCCACCGAATGGCATGCGGGATCTTAGTTCCCTGACTGGGGGTTGAACCTGTTCCCCCCACTGCAGTGGAAGTGTGGAGTCCTAACCACTGGACCACTGGGGAAGTCCCTGCTTGCTTTACCTTGATATTTCATATAACATTTCTTCTTTTTATGATGACAAATCCATCTGAGTTTGTACATCAGGAATTTTTAAAGTTTTCTTCCTTCTCTAAATGAACTGTTTCCTTTTGAGCTATCGACGTCCTATAAATTCCTATAAACATGTAGTGATCATTCATTTGATCAAATGTGAGAATGAATTACATGATGAGCTAAAAGAAATAAAATCAGTCCGAAAGTTAAGAATTTGATGCAGCAAAATACCATTAATGTTTATTAATATGAGACTTTTCTTCCTGATTCTGGAAACAGTGAGTGGAGCTTGTGGCTGAGTTTTTAGAGAAAGGTTTGCAGCCTCCATTTCTGAGTTTCTTAAATAACCTGCCACTGGTAGGCACCGTTTTTCTCATTGAAGGAGGCTTGTCTGCCCCACGCCTGCTTTCAGCACTTTGTGCCTGGGGGTGGTTTTCGCTGGTCATCTAACATCCGGCTACTTGTCTGACTAAATGCAGGGGCTAATCTCAAGAGTCCTCACTCTAGTTTACTGTGATGCTGATTTACAGTATATGATGCAGTTAAGAGTCCCTTGCATATACATGCGTACCTGTGTGTAAGTGCACATATATGTACATACAGGGAGTGTGCATTTTATGAGCCTCTGGCGAGGAAGCACCTTGGGACAAACCAGTTGAACAGGCTGGTTCTCTGTAGCGATCAGCACGTCCCCGTCTGCCCCTCCCTCCTGCACTGGCCTCACAACTTGCTGCCAGAAAGGTCGCGAAAAAGACGAAATTTCATTTTTTTGAAGCCAGTTTCCGCCAGTGTTCTAAAGAGTGTTTTCACTTGACCCTCTGCAATACCAGCTGGAAAATGGGGGTCTACGTTCATTATGATTCAGTTCCAAACCTCACAGACCCGCTTTCTGTAGGTTAGTGCCTGCCGTCTGCTAGCTGCTTTGTAAACAGCGCCTCATTTCATTGTCTGAACTTCAGAGCATGGCTGTTATCTTACAGAAAGCTGAGGTCCTCCGCCTGGTGAGGAGTGAAGCAGAGACCCAAGCCCAGCTGTCACTGTCCATCCATCCCCTTGCTCCGTGTATGTCGGCCCCGGGAGACAGTGGGCCCAGGAGTCACCTCCTAAGTGGCGCCTGTCAACCAGGACTCACCCAACTGGCCAACTCTTAGGACTGGTGTCCATCACCCACACCGCTGTCAGTGGTGGGCCTCGGAACTGCCTGGGACTGGTGAAATAGCAGTGGGTTCCTTTACCCCAATGGGGTCAGTACAAAGGGAGCTGAGGGCAGATCCGAACATCCTGGCGCTGAGGTTCACCTGTCGCCCTCACCCTGGATTGATGGAGAGTCTACCTCTGTATCTGTAGATCTATAGATGCTCTATGCAGATGGTAGTTTTTTAATTTTGAAAGGAAATGTGTGTAAGGCAGGGACTGCAGGGCAGACCTCACCTAGACCAGCTCCACTCTGCTCCCTGGCGGCACCTTCCCCGCACAGGGTCCTGAGAGAAACTTGCTCAGCCCCTAGTTTCTGCCGGTGACTCAGCCTTGCCCTCTGGGGAATGTGGCCCTGCCCACCTTGCTGGCAGCCTGCGGTGCCGGCAGCTCCCCGCGGACTTTGGCGTGAGGTCATCCGACCTCCTCGTCTGCTCTCAGTTACAAATCGGAACCTGGCAGTCGAGGTCTGAGCCAGCCCAGGTGTCCTAGTAATCTCTGGTTTCAGTTGCCATGACGCTGATTCTCTGATTTAGGAGACACACTGGGACGTGATGAGTCTCTAAGTTAATTTGGACAGGCCCCAGGGTCCCCTCCAAAGGAACGCACGGTCTGACGTGGCTTGTCAGAAGTGGACACGGGCAAGATTGATGGAAGGAACCAGAAGGCCCTGTGGCACCCGCCCCCTGCCCCCCCATTTCACAGCTGAAACAGCCACCAGCTCACATGTTCCTCAGCACAGAGCCAAAGTCTGGGACGTGCAGTACTTTTCTGGGACAAAAGGTGAAGTGGTCCTTGTAAAACAGAGTCGGTGCCTTGCCTTGTTACGTAGAATGAATAAGGGGAAAGGGTGTCTGTCCTGCCCTCTGTGGGCACTGGGTCTAGCAGGCCTTCACAATCGCAGGCTGCTGTGCTTTTCCTCAGGGAGTGGCCCAGGTATCCAGGGAAGGGGACAGGACCTACCCAAATAAAAAACGTTTTTCTAGAGTCCTTGAAATGGATGGGGCATGACTTCTTGAGGAATGTCGAGGAGTTCTCAGGCCAACTTAACCCGGGTCTGGTTGAACTTAAAATGCTGGAGTCGGTGTCTCTTTCTGATGAGAGCAGCAACCTCCAAGAGTAAAACCTTTTAAATTTGCGCCCTCTATAGAGAGTCACTTAAAAACTGTATGCATGTACTATCATAAACGGAAATTTGGGAAGCATAAGAAAGATGAAATTTTTTTTCCAAATTTTATTCACTAAAGGTACAAAGCCTGTTGGGTCCAGTGAAATATTACAAGTTTTAGTGCAAGCAAAGTGATTGCTTTCATTCTCTCTCTAACTAAAGTCCATAGTTCTTTCAGATCTCCTTAGTTTTTACCCAGTGTCCCTTTTCTGTCCCGGGATATCACATACTTACGTGTGTCTCTTTAAACTCCTCCCGACTGGAGCTTCCTCAGACTTCCCCTGTTTTTGATGGCTTTGAAGGTTTTGAGGCATATACTGGTCAGGCATATTGTAGGATATGCTCCTCTACCAGGATGGGTGGGGTGTTCTTCTCATGACAAGACCCTGGGATTGTGTGTTACTGGGGAGGAAGACCACAGCCAAGTGCCGTGCTCATCACAGCCTATCAAGGGGACGAGCTGTCCCCATGATTGTCCCTATCCATGTCGTCCTTGATAACCTGCCTGTGGTGTGTTTGTCAGCTTCTCCCCTGTGAAGTTTCCCTCCTCTCCCCTCGCTGGCAGGGCATTGCTATGTGCTTAAGGAGTGGAGAGTTACGTACCCTCACACCTTCTTATTTATTTATTTTTTGCGGTACACGGGGCTCTCACTGCTGTGGCCTCTCCCGTTGAGGAGCACAGGCTCCGGACGCACAGGCTCAGCGGCCGTGGCTCACGGGCCCAGCCGCTCCGCGGCGTGTGGGATCTTCCCGGACCGGGGCACGAACCCGTGTCCCCTGCATCGGCAGGCGGACTCTCAACCACTGTGCCACCAGGGAAGCCCCAACACCTTCTTATTTTTAAATTGTGTTCTAACACTTTGCAACACAGCAATTAGAAAGTCAGGTTCTAAGGTCTCCTTGTATTTCATGGCTATCAAAGCTGAAAGAGTTCTTGACTGTGGTGATGGTTTCAGGGGTGTGTAAGTCTGACGTATGTCAAACTTATCAGATTGTACCTTTCTAATATGTGCAGTTTATTGTATGTCAATTATACCTCAATAAAGTTTTTTTTTTCTTTTAAGCCGGAAGAGAAATTGCAAAAACAGGCTGGAATGGGGTAAGTCATCCTTGACTGTGCCTGTTAACAGCACGATACTAAATTTCCTATTCTATCTACCAGTCCTATTTCCGAGCTTAAGTATACAGATAGGTCTTTCAGATGAGGCATCACTTTTGACAGCAGAATTAACTACTAATGAAAACCTTTCCAGACGTTGGTTTTCAAATTTCTCCATAGCATAGGTTTCTTTAGAAAAAACAAGTTGAAAAGGTGTTTTTAGCTTAAAAAACAAACAGGGAACAGCATAACATCATTAAGTTCAACAACTGATTACTTTGTCACAAGATTAATCTCTCTGTGACGTACAAAATGTTTCCTTGGTCACTTCCAATCTTATTTAAAAATACTGTGAAGATTCATATTCTGATTCTAATCAGAATAACTACATTGGTTGGAGACATTTGGTAGCATTTCGTGCACTTATGATTTCCAGCATCAAACTTTATTTGGAACTATTTCATTATTCCAACCAAAGCATCCAATCCATCAGCGTTACATTTTCCGAGATTTTTCATACTACATTCTTTCCCATAAAATACAAATAAAATTTAAAAGGCGGCTATCATGTTACAAGTGGGAATTCTGAAGGCAAACTACCTGATTCTTTTCCTAATTTGGCCACCTACTTACTGGCTGGGTGACCTTGAGGAGGTTGTCTAACTGCTCTGTGCCTTAGTTTCTCCGTCTGAAGAAATGGGGGTGGTGATAGCACTTAGGTTGTTGGGTTAGGAGTGAGTGGCCACAGGGAAAGATGCTAGAGCTACACCAGTGCCCAGTGTAGACAAGTGCTCAGTGAATGTGAGCTGGTATTATTTGTTGAAAACATCTTCTCCCGGTACACAGGGCTCAATAAAACAACAGTTTTTGTGTACGTTGTGATTAAAGCAATTGGTAAATATTATACCGTAAACTGAGCTGTACTTTCATCCACACCTTCCATAGCCTGATGTGGCTTTTTGCTTGTTTCTTCAAAGCTGTCATCTTCCGACAGCACTTGCTGACAGAAGCATGGGTTATACTGCTTCCGTGTTGCTTTTGTGTATCATTTCAGCCCTTTTTACTGTGGCAGGACAAGGTGATTCTACGATGGTTTATGGCTTTTTGTCTTTGGCATTTAATTAAGAACCTCAGGCTGTATGTTTATCATTCCTAAATGAAATTTTGTAAATTACAAGATTGAGTATTGCATGACTTCCAGTGCTGAAAAAATTGTGGTGGCTTGTCTTCACGTGCTGGTCATTTAGTTTTTAAGTGTCATTAAACATGTTGGCCTCATAATATTTGTCAGTGCCGCCAGACCCAACATACACGTCATTATTAATGTACGTTGTAAATGGACACTATTAATGTGTGATGTAAGTCCACGGTCTTGATAATTTCATACTTTTGGGGAGTTCCCTAGCGGATCGGTGGTTGGGACTCCTCACTTGCACTGCCGAGGGCCTGAGTTCAATCCCTGGTGGGAGAACTAGGATCCTGCAAGCCACACGGCCAAATAAAAATGAAACTTTTTTACCAACTTCATATCAGAAGATAATATTTTTTACCCGATAATGTGGCCATTGAAGAGTTTGTACTAGGAGTAGAAACGTCAATCTTGTCACTTTCTTGTTCTGTGGAGTGAAGAGCATACGCTGCAAGAATCTTGTAAACCACATATTTATTTACATTATTTGATTAAAACTTCCTTTCACTTGGTGAATGAACACTGGACTCAGAATGTAAGCAAATGTATCAGGTACTTTGATTTTTAAAAAGCCCATGTTGCAAAGCGGAAATAGAGACACAGACGTAGAGAACAAATGTATGGATACCAAGGGGGAAAGGGGTGGGGTGGGAGGAATTGGGAGATTGGGATTGACACATACACACTATTGATACTCTGTATAAAATAAAATATGACACATACACTATTGATACTATGTATAAAACTGATGGGAATGTACTGTAGAGCAAGGGATCCCTACTTAATGCACTGTGGTGGCCTAAATGGGAGGGAAGTCCAAAAGGAAGGGGATATAGGTACATGTATGGCTGATTCATTCTGCTGTGTAGTAGAAGCTAACACAACATTGTAAAGCAACTATACTCCAATAAAAATTAATTTAAAAAATAATTAATTAATTAATTAATTTAAATAAATAAAAGAAATAATAAATAGGCCCCATGCAGCACCATGGGTCAGGGGGTAGCTACAAATACCAGATGAAAGAAAGGATGAACTTGGATGTGCTGATGATGTGGACAGGCAGAAATTCTCAAAGATGCTCAGCAGAGAAGCAGGTAAGTAGGCCCAGGTAATAAAATACATATCCAGACAGGCTCCGAGACTGCATTTGCACCGTCCGTGGACACCAGGGTGTTTTGGGGGCAGCCCTGTTATGTTGGCAGGATTTCCATATTATGTGTCCTGTCTACCCAAGGTAGGAACAGAACTGGACTTCTCAGCTGGCTTGTGGGGAGGGCACAGGTGTCACTTAGAGTCACCAATGACATGCACTCACAAGAGACTCACTCAAGAGGAAACAAAGAGGGCTTCCCTGGTGGCACAGTGGTTGAGAGTCTGCCTGCTAATGCAGGGGACACGGGTTCGTGCCCTGGTCTGGGAAGATCCCACATGCCATGGAGCAACCGGGCCCATGAGCCACAACTACTGAGCCTGCGCGTCTGGAGCCTGTGCTCCACAACAAGAGAGGCCGCGACAGTGAGAGGCCCACGCACCGCGATGAAGAGTGGCCCCCGCTTACCACAACTAGAGAAAGCCCTCGCACAGAAACGAAGACCCAACACAGCCAAAATAAATAAAATAAATTAATAAACTCCTACCCCCAACATCCTCTAAAAAAAAAAAAAAAAAGAGGGAACAAGAGACCCCACAGGCCACTCTCTGGTTATAGCGACAACAGAACATGCAGCTTCCGGGCAGTAGGGTAGCATGACGTGTCCAGGGTCGGTCTCACTGGGCTGAGCTGTCGTGGCGTCTCCCTGGGACAGGAGCAGTGAGGCTTCCCAGGCAGCCCTGTGGTACGGCTGGCCTTGTTCCTGGCTCTGTCTCTTCCCTTCTTGCCTCTCTGGCCCTCCCAGAGATTCTATGAGCTTCCTAAGGATCTTTTAATAATTTCCTCTTTTTTTTTTTTTTTTGCTCATATCAGCTAGAGCATTCTGTTGTTTCTGAGCTGGCAAGTTGACAAAAACTCCATTAAGGGCAGATTCGCTGAACTCTAATGAGAAAATTGTGCCTGTTGCCTTCACTCAATAAAGGAGATGGGACTAAAAAACCCAGTGACATGAGAAGGACTCTCAGTGTGGGAAAAGGAAAATACAGATACAAGATGTTACAGTCAGTACTACCCTGGGGTCCTATATTTGAATCAGAAATATCAGTGTGAATTTGTTGGGTATTTTATCTCTTTTAAAAAAATTCCTAGCTTTGTCCTTCAAAAGCCCCAGAAACGGGAGTTCCCTTGTGGCCTAGCGATTAGGATTCTAGGCTTTCACTGCCGTGGCCCTGGCCGGGGAACTGAGATCCCACAAGCTGCATGGCACAGACAAAAGAGAAAAAAGCCCCGGAAAAAGTGACCAACGCAGTAGTAATAAACATTCCTTGTGCCAGGTGATTGTCTTGAAATGCTGTTTCTCACTAAAAGACAATGGGACTTGTTGAAGAAATGGCTGATTGCATGTGTGGGCAGGGAACGTACAAGGTGAACCTGAAACATCCGACCAGAAAGCAAAGAATGATCAAAGATGAGTAGGATTGGGTCAAAAAAGAGTCAGAACCAGGACTTCCCTGCTGGTCCAGTGGCTAAGAGACTCTGCGCTCCCAGTGCTGGGGGCCCGGGTTCAATCCTCTGTCGGGGAACAAGATCCCACATGCCACAACTAAGAGTCCACATGTCACAACTAAGAAGTCCACATGTCACAACTAAGAGTCCGCATGCCACAACTAAAAAGATCCGGCACGCTGCAACTAAGACCCAGTGCAGCCAAAATAAATAAATAAATAAATATTTTTAAAAAAAGAGTCAGAACCAACTTGAAGACATCCCTGCTGGTCACAGAGGGGAGAGTTTGAACATCAATAGCATACAAATGGCAATGAACCAAAACATATCAATACATTTAAATCCAAGAATTCATAATAATACAAAAACAAGCAAACAAACACCAGTTGTTCCCTTTGGAAAATGCTAGAAAGCTGACTATTTTGAAAACTACTCAACAGAGGGAGAGACTCAGGCCTTTACTCTTGCCTTCCTGTACAAACATTACTAGCGGGTAACCACATAGATGAGAAATTTCTCTCTATAGAAGTATTCCAGCATGTAAATAAACAAGGGACGATAAATTGAAATGTTACCGTTCACATTTCCTGAATTTAGAATCTAAGCATGGACCTAGGAAAACAAAACGAGACAGCCAGACATAGGCCTCACGTTGAAAAACACACCACCACCTATGAAGAATCTTCCCTCCAAAACACAATCAAACGTTCATCTCGTTAAGCCTCTAAATACAGCAATTTGTAGGGAATACAGAGCACGAGGGAACTCACTAAAGAGACAACAGTTTGAAGATACAGTCCACAAAATCCTCACTGTGGGAAGTCTACAGGACAAATGGTCTGATTTCTTCAGTAAATAAATTGTAAAGGAAGAACAACTGTAAAGGAAGAAAAACGGGAACCTCTAGATTAAAAGAGACCTAAAAGACATGTTGGAAACAAAACAGACAAACAAAAAGCAGGCCAAAGCTAAACAATGATGTGCAGAGATTCAGGCCTGGATGATCAAAACCATGCAAGAAAAATGAGCAAGTAATCCCCTCCCCAGGGCCCGGGTTCGATCCCTGGTCGGGGAACTGGGGTTGTTTGGGGACAGGCACATGGAGGGGTCAGGGTTGGGCTGTGCTGACAAAGTTCCAGTGGTGATGATAAGGTGTTGCTTTAGAATAATCCAATAAGCTGTGTATGTACTTTATGCTCTTTTCTATATTTGCGTTGCATTTAACAATAAAAATTTTGAGTGATAATGGAAAACCAGAAAACATTTTCACTTATTCATTTCATTTTAAAATAATTTAACAAGCATTTCTTGAGTGTGAGCTGGGGAACCAGCAGATACTGATCCTTGCTTTCAGGAACTTTGTGTTTTGAAAGACGGGTGATGCAGTGTCGTGTATCTGTAATCACAGCCGACTGGGGTGGAGCTGAGTGGAAGAAGGCAGGGCTTCAGGAGGTGACGTGTAGTCCGGGGAGGACTAGATGGTGGCTTGCAATAGTGAGATGCAGTAGGAAAACAAGGGGTAGACAGATTCCGAATATATTTTGGGGGTAGAACTGACAGATTTGTTGTTTGTGGGTGGGTGGTATAAAGAAAGTCGGTGATGCCTTTAGAACTGTTTCAATAAATGGACGTTGAAGGTATTATTACTAAGATGGCCAGATCCGAAGTAACATAAAGAAGAGGCACTCATGGCCCTAAAACTTGCTGCCCTGCTGCAAAAGGAGTGTCTCATATTATCTCCCAGGTTCCTGGAACATCCTCTTTTATCTCATGGAGCTGTGAATGCCTTGCACGTAGAAGGCACTCAGTGCTGTCATTTGAATGCAAAGCACATGCCCTGCATTGACCGCGATTGCAGGCTAGGAGGAGGTGATGCAGGCCAAGACCCTCACCCTGACACTGTGTCACGTCAGCTTACTGAGTGCACACCACGCATGTGACAGGGGAAGAAGTGTAACCACATGTCCTGACATTAAACCCATGACATGTGAGGTCAGTGCTTTTATTCCTAAATTGTAAGTGAAGAAACCCAAGAGCAGACAGCCTAAAGGATATAGCCGGGTTCTCACACTCCTAGGGGGTAAATCCAGACTCAAACTCAGATGTCAGCCTGAGGCCCATGTAGTTTGCTGCAGTGACCAACTCACAGGGCCTCCTTCACCATCTTTCTCTTCCCCCACAAACACTCCCACTCCCAAGCTACTCCCATCTTTCTCTTCCCCCACAAACACTCCCCCTCCCCGGGTAAGTCCTTCTCTTCTTGACCCCAGGACTCTGTCCCCTGGGGGCCCCTCAGAAGCCCACTCCGACTGCCCCAATGTCCTTGGGGCCAGAGCTGCTTAGTGGACTGACCACAGGCTGAAAGACACTGGCTTCGACTGGTGACGACATGGGAGGGATTGTGGCCGCGTCAGGCAGACCCAGCAGCTCTGCTGCTGCTCAAGTTGGTGAGAAGCGGAGCAAACCCAGGCGAAGCAGATCACTCCAGGCCTGCAGGCAAATCCCACTCCCGAGAGGACCCGTCCGCAGACAAGTGGTGTGGGAGAGGTTTGGAATGGGCGGAGAGCAGGGTGAACCAGTGAGGGAGCCGTCATCCGTGAATGTAGCTTAATCGTCTAGAACAAGATGTGTATACCTGACACCTACTCCCCAGTGGAAGGTAAACATGCACTTTCTAAATACCAGTTGTTTAGCGGTCACGAGGAAATTCTGCCTTCCCCCTGCATGACGCCCATCCACGTCCCTGGCCTTGAGAGCAATACTGCATCTGCCTGGAATCTTTCCCACATCTCACCCCGCCCCCCCAACCCCTTTTCTCCTTCTCTCGGTGAAATCCAAATTCAGCTGAAATGCCACTTCTGTGGAGCTCTCACAGGCATAGTTAATCTCTCCTTCCTCAGTTCTTCCAGAATCTGGTACTCTCCTCCATTAGAGCTTGCACTTGAGGGCGTTTTGATTTTCCTGGTCCACGTAAGAGCTCTCTAAATGTGGTTGCAGGGAAAAATGAGGCCATGCAGCTGATGAGCATGTCAGCATATTACGAAGCTCAGGGGGCTTCCCTGGTGGTCCAGTGGCTAAGACTCCACGCTCTCAATGCAGTGGGCCCGGGTTCGATCCCTGGTCGGGGAACTAGATCCCGCACGCATGCCACAACTAAGAGTTCGCATGCCTGCAACTAAGACCCGGTACAGCCAAAATATATAAATATTAAAAACAAACAAACAAACAAAAAAAGAAGCTCGGGCTTCTGCTCTTGGGTTTCTTCACTTACAATTTAGGAATAAAATCACTGACCTCACATGTCATGGGTTTAATATCAGGACATGTGGTTACACTTCTTCCCCTGTCACATGCTTGGTGTGCACTCAGTAAGCTGACGTGACACAGTGTCAAGGTGAGGGTCTTGGCCTGCATCACCTCCTCCTAGCCTGCAATTGCAGTCAATGCAGGGCATGTGCTTTGCATTCAAATGACAGCACTGAGTGCCTTCTACGTGCAAGGCGTTCACAGCTCCATGAGATAAAAGAGGATGTTCCAGGAACCTGGGAGATGATATGAGACACTCCTTTCGTAGCAGGGCAGCAGGTTTTAGTGCCAGGAGTGCCTCTCCTTTATGTTACTTTGGATCCAGCTTACTTTCCATCATCTACACTAATTGAAGGGTATTGTGTCATTGGTGACTGTGGTACCAAGGTAGTACCTACAAAGTTCCGTAGGTGACTTTGTCACAATACACAGAAAATTATTTTCTGATATCTTCTCTTTAGCTTTGGAATGCTTCGTAGGATGGAAGAGGCAGAGACTTATTTTCTATTTATTCAGGGGATGGTGCCAGTCAGTGTGCTAGGCTCTGAGGACTCAAAGGTGCATAAGACATTGACAGAAATGCAAAGAAAAGGTGATAAATTCCACAGTAGATGTATAAACAGACCTAGTTCTGGTTTAGAGGGAAGGAAAACCTCATGGAGGAAGTAGGGTATCAATCTGGATAGGCTAGACTTGCTGCAATAACAAACAAACCTCGACTCTCAGTGGCTTAACATCCCAAAAGCTTACTTCTCGTTGATGCTACATGTCAAATGCACATCAGCAGAAGTCTCTGCTCACTGCAGCCACCTAGGGCTGCAGGCTCATAGGGGTCTTGCCTTATCTCAGCATGTGCTTCCAGGATCACCTAGCCAGGGAGAGAAGGCATGGGGATTGCGCATTGCGTCCTCATGCTCCTACCTGGAAGAGGTGTGTATCGTTTGCCATTTGCCATTTCCCTGCCCACAGTTAGCCACAGGGCCACACCTAACTTCAAATTCCAGCCTGTGCCCAGAAGGCAGAGAGCTGGAAACACTCTGGTGAAGAACATGAATGACTAGTGCTGCGCAAGCGGCTTTGTCCCAATGTGCAGAGATGCTTGTGAAGGAGAAGGGCTTCCCAGCAGATGAGAAGCTTTAGGAAAGGTGCAAATGTGGGGAAGCCTGGCTGCAGAAAAGGGGTCCTAGCAGGAGTGCCGGGAGGCAAGTTTGCAAAGGAAGACAGGTCACGCTGTGAGAGCCAGGCAGGAAGTTGGATTTGATCCAGAAGACGCTGCGGGTTTTACTGGAGCTGTGGTTTAGGATAAGTAACCTGATTGCCTGTGCCGGAGAGGTCAGAGGGTAGCAAACTGGAGGCAGGAGATCCAGTTGCTTACTATTATTATTTTTTCTAAACGCACCACTTTACTTTCCTTGTAAGGCAGCCAGACATTACAAACCTTAAGCACGTGACAGTCACATGATTTCTTCAATAAGCCCTAGAGCTTCCACAACTCTCCTGGGGCCTACAGCCCGAGCAGTCCTGAGGAGTCTAACGGCAATGCTTTCTCCACAGACACACGTTCCTTTGAGGTTTGTTTGTTTGTTTAATACATTTATTTATTTTTATCTATTTATTTTTGGCTGCTCTGGGTCTTCCTTGCTGCACGTGGGCTTTCTCTAGTTGCAGTGAGCGGGGGCTACTCTTTGTTGCGGTGTGCGGGCTTCTCATTGTGGTGGCTTCTCTTTTTGCGGAGCACTGGCTCTAGGCACGCGGGCTTCAGTAGTTGTGGCGTGTGGGCTCAGTAGTTGTGGTTCACGGGCTCTAGAGCACAGGCTCAGTAGTTGTGGCACATGGGCTTAGTTGCTCCGCGGCATGTGGGATCTTCCTGGACCAGGGCTCGAACCTGTGTCCCCTGCATTGGCAGGCGGATTCTTAACCACTGCGCCACCAGAGAAGCCCTGATGTTTGGGGTGTTCAACACAAGCTCACTGGATCATTTGTCTTCAACACAGTCCATTTCTGTTCCTAAAAGTATTCACTGTACTTTCTTCTCGATGAACATGCTGACACCATCTTGAACAACCTCCTCGTCAGAGTTTCCCTGTCTTCGTATATTCTAGCAGGTAGCAAAGGCCATTACAGCCCTTGGTTTGGACACCAACTTTCACACCTACGTGTTCAGGCTTATCTTTCAGAAGTTGTTCTATCTTGTTTACTGCTGAAGGGATCAGGGTGAGGGTGGCCTGGGTGGGCTGCAGCTTCCTCTGGCTCACAGCATGGACACTGGCCGGGACTAACAAAGCCGACATCCTCGCTGCCCTGGTGCCCCAGTGCCTCTGGCCAGAGCTTGGCCACCTCTCTCCATGGACAGGGTGGGCACATTCTCCATTTGCTTCTTATACTAATCCAGACAAAGGGGGATAAGAGCTTGAAGTGGGGTCTTCTGAATGGGGAGGAAAGAGAGGTGGTACACATCAGCTACTAAAGAGAAAGACTTGCTCAGGTCTGGATCGAAGTAGGTATGAGATGCAAGGGGGCTGCAGAGTCAAAGGCGATTCCACGGTTTGGAGCCTAGGAGAACAGTATTATAAATGGAGAAAACAGTGCAAGATGGCAAGTCTGGGAAGGAAGTTCAGGGCCTGCTGATTGCAAAGCAGGGGTTTTAATTTTGTTTACTCTTGTTTCCCAGCACCCAGAACAGTGCTTAGCATATAATATGTGCTCAATAAAATTTGTTGACTCTGTAACGCCAGTAGAACACAAATGGAGAAGTTCCTGAGCAATTGCGAATGCCGAAGTGGCACTCCTTCACGATGCCAGTGCTAGGAAGGCAGATTTACTTACTTGAAGCCACAAGATGAATTGCCAAGAAAGTGTAGAGAAAAAAAGGAGGAGGCTGAAGAGAGAGCTTTGGGAACCTTGACACTTAGGGGCCAGAAAATGGGTTTTGTTTGAGTTTGGAGGGGTTATAACTGAGACCTGGATGTGGAGCAAGGTGGGGAGAAACTGAAGATGCAGGGGGGAGGGAGGGAAAGAAACCAAGGTGGGCCTCTAGGAGGCGGCAGGGAGGTCGACTTCCAGCGGAAAGGGCCACTTCTACTCGTGGAGGAGGGCGAGGGGGTGGGGATTAAGTTTCGCAGTTGTTCGGCCCTTCCCGCCCGCCTGTTCCGTGCGGAGGCACTGTGCGGACTGAGGGCCACCCCCAGTCAGGTCGCCACTAGCTCTTCCACCACCTTCAGGCGGTGGCCTCGCTTTCCCGCTTCCCGAGGGGAGAAGGCGGTCCCGAGCCCGGCGGGGTGGGGGTGGGGGAGGGAAGGGGAGGGGAGGGGAGGGGAGAGGAGAGGAGGAGGGAAGGGGAGGGGAAGGGGAGGGGAGGGGAGAGGAGGGGAGGGGAGGGGAGGGGAGAAAAGAGGAGGAGGGAAGGGGAGGGAAAGGGGAGGGGAGGGGAGAGGAGGGCGGGGGCCCGGGAAGGTGCGGCGGCGGCGGCGGCGTGGCGGGCGGGGCGGCCCGGGAGCCACACCCTGAAACTACCTGTGCGCGACAGGAAGGGCCCGGCAGAGCCTCGGCGGCCGGAGCGCTGGGCCTGAGACCGGAATCAGGCCCGCCCCGCGCCCCGGCCCCGCGGCGATGGCCTGAGCCACACGGCCTTCGGGACCATGAAGAGCGAGCGGGCGCGCAGGGGCCCAGGCGGCTCCGGGGGCCTCGGCGCGGGACTCAAGTACACCTCGCGGCCGGAGGTGGGCGAGCGCGGGAGGCGCGGGCGCCTTCGGGGCGGGACGCGCGGGGGGCCGCGGCCGGGGGCCTGGGGGGGCCGGGGACCGGCGGGCCAGGGGTCTGGGGGCCGGGGGTCCCAGGGGGCCGGCAGCACAGAGCTTCTCTCGGCCAAGGGAGCCGCTACGCTGCCGGCTTGTGGCCGCGGCGCCGACCCGACAGGTGGAATTTCCTGCTCGGCGGGCTCCCGGCCGGACCTTCGGTTCCAGCCTCGCGGCGCCCTCCCCGGTTCCGGCGGTCCCGCAGTGCCCTGTCCCGGTCCTCCCGCCCCTCGGGCCTTTCCCTGGCCTGGAAGGGGCTCATCTCGGTCCCTGAAGAGCTCCGCGCTGTCCGTGCACATCGGGAAAGGAAGTAGCGGCGCAGGCTCTGAGTGGGTGGTTTGGGCCGGGGAAGGGATGTTTCCAGGGGGCTTTGGAGTCCTAGCGTCCTTGGCCTCTGCAGGAATTTGTTTTTGTCTTGCTGATCAGAAGGCAATGGAGCACCTGTGCAGAGGGCAACTGGGAGACCAGAGCTTCGGTTGCCATGGAGCCTGGAGCTTAGGACTCCCAGGTGGAGCTTGCTCGGGCTTCTCCGAGGGCGGGGATGGAGCCCTTTGGGAAGGTGACTCTGGGACAGGATGTGAGAACCTGCGTCTTGAGCTTTTTGGAGACACTGAAGCAGGAAGCTCTCGTTTGGCAGAAAGGACAAGGACATCTTAAAAGACCTTAAAAACGAACATTAAGTCTTACCGTAGAGAGGCGGGAATGGGCTGTTAGCTGCTTTATTGATGGCCACACCTAGGTAGCAGTGCCCAGGCGAAACTAGCAGCCAGGCCTCCACCTCTCTGCCAGCGGGGACCCCGGCGTCCTGGAAGGCCCGCACACCGAGTGGGCGCTGAGAGGCAGGGGCTGTTTCAGGAGGGAGCAGTGGATGGTCTGCCCCTCCCTTTCTTCCGGGATCCTGGGGTCAGTAAGCTCCTCTGCTACCCCGCACTGCAGCCGTTGCTCCCATGCCAGGCCAGATTCTGGAGGTCTCTCAAATCAGTTCCTTTCTCCAAGAGGCATCCTGACTGAGGGAGCTTGCAGAAGACCAGATTCTGGGGCTTCCGTGGTTCCCTGAACCACAAATAGCAGCTGAGTCTGGGCACCCTTGTTTTCTCCACTTTTCTACCCCCTTTGCGGAAGGAAGTGTGGACTCAGCAGCCAGTCTGGAGGCTGGGGTCTGTGTTCCCACTGAGTGTCTGCCCTGCTGGAGGTGGATGCAGCTGGGTGGCCAGCTTCTGCGGCTTCTGTTTCCTTTCTGTAATTGCCGTGTTTGTGAATCCCTGATAATTGCCTCTTGGGGCTCTGGACTCCTGCCTCAGCAGAGGGCCTGCTGTTTGGTGTTTGTTATTTCAGCACTGTTTTTCTTCCCTCCCTCCGCGTCACTTGCTTTTTCTCACTTCCCTTCCTGGGACTGTCTCCTGCTGACACTGGGAGAGCTGGGTCTTCTGGACTCGCCTCTCACCGCCCACGCTCCACACCGTCCTCCGGGCTCCCACGGAGCTCCCACCCGTCAGCCCTCGCTTCCTTCCCCCTTGGTCCCTGCTCATTTCTCACCTGCCGTGAAGCTCATCCGTTCTCCTCTGGGCTCTTCCTTCCACTCCGTTTCTGCCATTTTCCCCCGCGTGGGTCACTCTGTCTTTTCTCCTGCCAGGCTCCGTTGAACCCACTCTGTACCTCGTCCTGAGCTGGGCTCTCAAAGACAGATAAGATATGGTTGTTTCCCTTAAGGAGCTTACCTTCTTGAGAGCCACGCTAAGAGCTGTGTGTGAACATTAGACGTGACTCACTGTCCCGAAGGAAGTAGCCTGCTGTGCCCAAAGCTCCTTTCTGTCTCTCCGGGAAGTCTTCAGATGTGCCTCTCCACTCCGTCCTTTCCCAGAGCTCTCAGCCCCTGGATCACCCTGCAGTGTTTGCAGTCAGGGTCTGCAGACTCTCCCTTGACTCGTCTTCTGACTGGGAGGGGCAGCTGCTGTCCCTGGGTTTGTCCTCGGCATTAGCAGAGCCTGGCTGGGTCCTGCGGGGCCTCACGCGGCACTGCTGCGTTTGAGTTCCTTGCTCCTGGCCTCTTCCATCCCTGCGTGGCTGGAGAAGGATTCTGTTTGGTGGTGCTTGTACTGGCTGCCTCCTTCCCAAGGCTGATGACTCCGGCCCCTGCCCCACTTCCACCTGTTCCTGTTTAGTGGGAAGTGGTCACCTCTGTGTTCCCCATCGTCTCCGGAGCCCTGATGTACGTGTTGTGTCTGGGGACTGTGTGAGCCCTGCCTGCGTGAGAGCAGGGGCACAGATGCCAGTTGTCGTGGCTGTTAACGAGAAGTGGGAAGCCTGCCTCACCCGGTGTCCTGGCTCCTGCTGAACCTTTGATGGTGGCGAGGAAGCTGCTTTGAAGGAGCTCTTTGTTCCTCCTCAAGTCAGCATTGCCCTGGGTGAGACTCAGTATCTCCTCGGCAAGCAGAGACCAGGATTGAGAAGTCAGATGTGGTGGGATCAAAATCAGAGGTCGAACATTCACTCATCCGCATAATAGCTATTTATTAGGTGCCCATGGATGGAGCATGTGCCAGGTGCTGGGTAATAGCCCTGAGAAGGAGCCCAGTCACACAGTCCCTGCCCTCAGGGAGTTGAGTTCTGCATGGTAAGGACTGGGTTCTGGAGAAGCCTGCGGGCCGCTTAGGAGGGATGTCTAACCCAGGCATAAGGGCCAGGGGGGGTGAATTGTGGCCAGAGCCATCTGTGATGTGGTGACAGGAGCATCCAACATGGAGCCAAGACCTGGTGCTGCTGCTTTCCCGCCAGGTGATCTCAGAGATGTTACCTAATCTCTCTGTGCCTCAGTTTCTGTGGCTATAAAATGGGGATGATATACATGTTACAGGTTTTTTGCAAAGATTAAAGGGGATGCTTTACATGAAAGCCCTTTATAAGTTGCAGCCTGGTGTACAAATCACACAGTTTGAATTTCTGAGTTGGAAAAGCCTCAAGACAAACTGTAAGGTGACGTCGAATCAGCAGGATGCATGGGAAGAGGCTGAGAACCCAGGTTGTCAGGATGCTAACTGCACAGATATGCGGCCTGCCTGCTGAACACAGGGAATGTCTTCGAGGGGTGCTGGGGAATAGCATCCCAGCCATGGAAACCCTCTTCAGTTTTCATTTCTCTCCCTTTACTTGGCTTCTATGAGGAAAGTCCTCCTGCGAAAGGGAAATGGATGCTAAGACCGGCTACACATCCCTTTCTTCCTCCTACCACACAAAACAGAACTTCAAGCACTTCCTCCTTTCTCGGTTCTTTGAGCCTGTGCTGGCCTCTCCGGAAGGGGAAGGCCCCGTGCTGGGAGGTGTGTGCAGGGGTGCTGGTGAGCAGTGGGAACTAAGACTGAGACCTGGGTGCTGTGAATGGACAGCAAGCCTGCGGGCCTTATAACACCCTTCCCTCCACCTCGGTGCTGGGAAGACCTGGAAATCCGTGGCCCTCGTTTAGGACACGGGAAAACTGAGGGTAAGAGAAGACAACACTAGCTTGACAGCTGCCCAAGGAGAAAGCCCACGTCGCCTGCTGCCCCTGGGAATCACTCGGGCGTGGGTCTGTCCAGAGCCGGCTCCTTGGTGAAGGCGCATCTCATCACAGGCTTCCCAACCTGGGCCTCTCACTGCTAGCTGTGGCCTGTGGCCGCCGTGGTTCCGGAGTCCCCTGCTGCCAGCTCGTTCTCTGGTCTGTGGTTCTGCCCAGGCTGTTGGCTCCTGTCTCTCCTAAGAGAGAAAGTCTGTTCTTGGAAGAGGAGTGAGGGTGTGACAAGCCCCCAAGGAGCCCAGGTCCCAAAGATGTGGCTTCTGACCTTGCGCACTGGCTACTACTGGAGTGTTTAGAATACGGATAATCATCGCTGAGTTTATTGAGCATGTACCATGTGTGGGTATTGTACCTCTTAGAGTAAGACTATTATTATCCTTTTATAGGTGAGGAAAGTGTAGCACAGAGAGGCTGAGTAACTTGCCTAAGGTCACAGAGGGAAACAGTGGTGAGATCAGGATTTGAACTCAGGCAGTCTGGCTTTACTATATTCTACTTGGACTGCTGCAGTGCAAGGCGGGGCTGGCAGCCCAGTGGGCTCAGGAAGGGGAGAATTGCTAAGGGTAAGAGTTGGTTTGATTTCGTAAGAAAATGGATTTTCTCTACTTGGGATTTTCTGAAATGCCTGGGGCTTAGCGCGTTTATAATAACCATTTGGTAGCATAGAAATGGGAAATGGGAAGTTCCAAGGTTCTCATGGAATTCTCACCCTGGCTGGCAGAGGTGAGAAGGGTATTTGGGGTTTGCTCAGAGCTCATGGGCAGTAATTGCCCTTTTTTCTTTGCTAAGAACTTTTTTTTCTTTTTATATATTTATTTATTTATGTATTTGGCTGCACCGGGTCTTAGTTGTGGCACACGGGATCTTTAGTTGCAGCATGTGGGATCTACTTACCTGACCAGGGATCGAACCCGGGCCCCCTGCATTGGGAGCGTGGAGTCTTAACCACGGAGCCGCCAGGGAAGTCCCACTGAGAACTTTGCTAGAAGCAGATTCCTATGAGAATTCTGTCTTGGAATCTCCTATTTTCAGAATTTGCTTATTCTGTCCAGGCTTAGCAACAGAACCTTTAGAACCCTTGTGATAGTTGGCTAACCGGTCAGCATCTTGGATCCTCTGTCTCTCTGAGTTAGTTGGTGGTGATGATGGTGAAAAGATGGAGAAGAAGATGGTGCTAATCACTGCTACCCATCACTAAATACGAGGACTTCAATGTATCCTCTTTCTCTATCCTCACAGCAGCTATACGCGAACAACGCCTAGTTTACAGATGACCACACTGAGGTTCAGAGGGCTTGCGTAATGGCCCAAAGGCAGAGGCGCAGCAGGAGTTCAAACCTAGATCTGTGCACCTTCAAAGCTCATAGCCTTAACCTCAAAGCCGTTGTACAGTTGTATGCCAAGGGCAGGGTGATTGATGCACGTCCCCAGCCAAATCCTAGAACCCATCGTCCAACGGCGTGCTGAGAACCAGGTGCCAGCACGGATCCACTAGAGACCTCTCACGCCAGACTCGTCCGCTTTCTCCTCTTGATGAGGTCACTCACCTGATAGACCAGGAGACTGGCTGGAGATGGGATTTCAACAGGCTTTGGAAAACGTAGCTTTGTTTTCACTACACACACGATTAAAAATCATAAGGGGACTCATCAGGTTGTTTACGTTTTGCATGACTCTTTCCAGTCTTTGCCACACGCTTGGGTTTTATCTAGTGTGTTGCTGTACACGTACTGTTTATGTTCTGGAAGGCATATCAGCCTCCTATCTGCTGGTCACGCTGGAGGGCCGGCGGCTGGAGGAGAGTCTGGTCTGGAGGGGGTGTCTGGCTGAGCAGCTGGGCCTACAAGGGTCCCCTCGTGCATCCAAGGCCTTTGGGGCGGTGGCCTCGGGGCTGCCCCTGATTCCCTCCATTGTCATTTCTTTTTTTATAAATTAATTATTTTATTCATTTATTTTTGGCTGCGTTAGGTCTTCGTCGCTGTGCGGGGCTTTCTCTAGTTGCGGCGAGCGGGGGCTACTCTTCATTGTGGTGCGCGGGCTTCTCATTGCGGTGGCTTCTCTTGTTGCGGAGCACGGGCTCTAGGTATGTGGGCTTCAGTAGTTGTGGCACATAGGCTCAGTAGTTGTGGCTCACGGGCTCTAGAGCACAGGCTCAGCAGTTGTGGCGCATGGGCTTAGTTGCTCCGCGGCATGTGGGATTTTCCAGGACCAGGGCTCGAACCCATGTCCCCTGCATTGGCAGGCGGGTTCTTAACCACTGCGCCACCAGGGAAGCCCTGTGTCATTTCTTATCTAGTAACAACTCTGATGAAGTCTTGGAGGTTTGCTCCTCAGCTCTGTCGATGATACCCTAGTGGGAGGGAAAGGCCGATACCTCGGATGATTTAATCATGAGTCAGAAGGACCTAGGCTGCCTGCAGGAGAGGCTGCTGAGAATAGCACTGTGTCCGGCTGCCTTACGGGTAAGAGCACCACCCCGACAGCAGACGCAAAACCTCCACCCTCCCACAGCTGAGACGTGAGGGGCCTGAGGAGTGAACAGCACCACAGCAGATCCAGAAGTTTGAGTTGACGGAAACCAGGCATGTAATGTGGCTCCCTAAAATGTAAAGTAAAAAATTTCCCCCTCCCCGATGTTTTTATTTGTTTATACAATTTATTTTGGCTGCACCCACGAGGCATGCAGGATCTTAGTTCCCGGACCAGGGATTGAACCCAGGCCCTCAGCAATGAAAACGTGGAGTCCTACGCACTGGACCGCCAGGGAATTCCCTAGAGAGGCATTTTAATAACTTGGTATTTCCTATGCATATTTTCTAAAAAAAGTTGCTTTCTTTTTTCTGATCATTAAAGTTAGGAAAGGACTTTTTAAAGTTGAGCAATACAGAAATACACACAGTGAAATTCCTCTGAAATTCTCTTCCCCAGGTTTTATAACCCCTATAAATAGTTTGGTTTCTGTTATCCCACAGTCTTCTATTTCCCCAAATGGAATCATGATGTCATTCCTATTCTGCAGCTAAAGGCATGGTTGTAATGAATTAATTCATCACACGTTTATTACAAATCTTAACCCATGCTAAGATTGTGGAGCAAGACACAGCCCCCTCTCCGCTCCCCCGTCCTTAAGGAGCAGATGGTTGACTTTGAGAGACTGAGAGACTGGGATGCGGGTATGTTTGGGGTGATAGGGAAACTGGAGGCTGTCACCCCAGTAAAATGGTGGGGCAGGGGCTTTCCTTGGGAGCATCTCAGAGGAGACACCTAAGCTGAGTCTGGAAGGGTGGGAAGTGCCCAACAATTTGACTTTTTTTTTTTCATTTACCATTGTATTTTAGAGAGTTTTTCCATGTTACTTCCTACTCTTTGAAAAACTGCTCTTGCTGTGTAAACTTTCATCAGGTGGATCTGTCATTCTGTATTATTATTATTTTATTTGTATTATTTGTGTGTGCTAATTGACTGTGTTATTGGACAATTAATGGAAACAGAACGGTGAGGATAAGGGAAGAGATTGACGGGCAGCCCTCATGGGGCCCTTGCTGGTCAGGCCCCGTTTGGATTATGCTGTTGAATTCTGGGTTCCACATCTTAACGGGAATGTTGCTGCTGTGCAGATGGCCAGAGGTTCAGAAAACACTTTGAACTGTTGTTCAGCATTTTAGCCAGAGAAAGAGCAGACCCAGGAGAGTATTTCAGGAGCTTCCCTGAGCTGGAGGAATTAGGCTGGTTGTATTGCAGTGCTAATGTGCAGGGCTATTGTGATGCCGATCGCCCTCGGGGGAAGGGAGAACTTTGTAACGCCGGCCCTAACTGAAAATACTCTTTGCCCCAGAAAGGGTGGCCCTGGGAGGACGGGAGATGCAATGATGTCTAAACTGTTTCAGCTCTAAGAATCCGATTCCAAGGACACAGTTCTCTCCTCTCTCCCGTCGTTTGACTTCTGTGCACAGGTTGTAATTGTGGACTGGGGCCTCCAGGTGCCCTCCCCTGGCGACAAAGGGGCTTTCTTGTTTGCATATTCAGTGCTTTCTCCCAAACAGCTAGATTTGTAGCTGAGTGAACATTCCTGGGAGCTACTGAAAAGGTGGAAGAGGCGTTTCTGAATGTAGTCAATTCCTGGAGGCTGGTGTGCTTGGGGGTGTTTCCACTAACTTCTGCAGATCCCTGGGTCCAGCAAGGCAGCTGTTAAAAAAGGCTAAAAGGTACTGCGGAATACCACTCAGAAATAAAAAGGAGCAAAGCATTGATGCATGGTGCTCCAGGGAATCTTGCTGAGTGAAAAAAGCCAGCAGTCCCCAAAGATTCTATACTGGATGATCCATTTATATAACATTAAAAAAAATAAATTTATTTATTTATTTATTTTTGGCTGCATTGGGTCTTCGAGGCTGCACGCGGGCTTTCTCTGGTTGCAGCGAGCGGGGGCTACTCTTCGTTGCTGTGCGTGGGCTTCTCATTGCGGTGGCTTCTCTCGTTGCGGAGCACGGGCTCTAGAGCGCAGGCTCAGTAGTTGTGGAGCGCGGGCTTAGTTGCTCCGCGGCATGTGGGATCTTCCCGGACGAGGGATTATCTAACATTTTTGAAAGGACGGTTTTAGGCTAGTGGCTGGGGGGCAGAAGGGAAGTGGGTATGGTTGCAGAAGGGCAGTGGGAGGGATCCTTGCGTTGGAACTGTTCAGAATCTTGACACTTGGTAGTTACAGGAACATACACCAGTGATTAAATCGTATGGAACTTAATAGTTACACACAAACGAGTACAAGTAGAATGGGAACTCTGACCCAGATCTGTGGGTTATATCAACATTGTGGTGTTATAATGTCGTCTTACGAGATGTTACCACTGAGGGAAACTGGGCAAAGTGTACAAGGGATCTTGGTATTATTTCTTACAACTGCACTTGGATTTACAGTGATCTCAACAAAAATGTCAATAGCTAGAAAAAGCACTAGCCCATGAAATCAGAATGTGGGCTCGGTGAAAAGTCAAGAAGAAGGATGGAAAGGAGTTACACGGCGGCGCTGCCTTTATCTCTGTCTTGTTTAGTTTCTTTCTTGTTTAGTTTCTTGTTTCTTAGTTTCTTAGTCTTGTTTCTTGGTTCTTTGTTTAGTTTCTTTCTGGTTTAGCTTCTGGGGGAAGCTGCCTGGTTGTGCCCCTGCGGGCAGATACTTCTGCTCCCGGTCAGGTGACTGGAGCGGGAGAAAGGTGGGCGTGGCTGCCCCAGGAAGATGGTCTCTGGCCAGAAAGGACAGGGCAGGTGCAAAGTTTGTGGGATCAAAGAGACTGGCTGGGTTTGGGGGTGCTGCTCTGTTACACAATCTTGGAGCCCATCTGAGATGGAATTCTCTGGTTGGAATTACAAAAGAGGTTGTGCCCTGGGGGAGCATTGAACTGAGGGCTGGGAGAGGGTGAGACCGGGAGGGCCTAAACTTGGATCTGCCTTGGTATCGGTATCAGGTATAGCAGGTGGCCGGGCTGGCTGACACCAGAGAGCTTGGGGGGCTATCAGCAGATCGCTGGGGTGTGGACTGAGCATTCTCTCCCCTTCTAGGGGTGGACACCGGTCTGGAAAGTTGCCTGGGTCCTGGCACCTGCCTTGGGTAGGCTACGTAATTCTGGCTAGGAAGAGAGAAGTCCTTCCTCCCATCAATCAGTCAGGTTCTAACCCTGCGCAAGGTCAAGGGAAGGGGGTACGGGGTAGAGAAGCAGTACAAAGAGGAAAGTGGGGCAGCCTGACTTCCTAGGACTGCCTGTCTGCCCTCTGTGGCTGGGGGCTATCATTGATGCCAAGGGTCTGAGGGAGGTGAGGTCCCAGCGAGAAAGACTGTGGACCAGGGTGGTCCTTGGGCACTTCCTGGAGGGGCTCGGCCCTGGGCTGTGTCCTCAGGGACAGGCTGGGCTTGGGAGGTGGTGACAGGAGCAGAGCCTTTCAGAGTGGCAGGATGGTGCCTGCTTCCTTACAGCCTTGGGGGCCTCCTGGCTGGGGTCAAGGTTAGCACCCCCAGACCAGTGTTGAAGGGGTGGAAATCCACCAACTCCAACCCCTCATAAAAGAAAGAAGAGGCTTGTATCCACGGAGTCCAGTTGCAGGTGGTGTGGTACCAGTGCCACAGTGGTATGGGCGGGGGCAGGGGTGGCCCTGGGCAGTGCCAGGTATCGGAAGGGGACACGGACATGAAACCTGCAGGAGCTTGACGCTGGCTGGCAGAGAACCACCCGGTCCCGGGCCAACAGTGCCCGCGTTGGCTGAGTCAGCCCCCTGGGACTCTCCGTCCTGCTCTGACCAGGTGTGCAGTTTTGGGTTATTTAGTTTCCTTCAGTGGGAGCTGTTGGCTCTCGGTCAGCTTTTTGTTCTCCTTAGACTCACAGATCTGCAGGTAATTCTGGATCCTCCTTAAGGCCCCGCAGCCTCACCCATTTTCCGGCAGGTCCTTCTTCAGGTGGGGCAGCTGAGGACAGTGACGAGGTTGAAGGGGAAGGGTGAGAGGGTCAAGCAATGAGAAGGCAGAGGGTTTGGGGAGTCCATCACCAGCTGACCGGCCTTGGCTGGCAGAAATCTGCTGGCAGCCTCCGGGGCTTCTAGATGGTGCTAATAACCTATCGTGGGGAGGTCCTGGGCGCAGAAGCCAAGTCCAGCCCCTTGCGCAGGTACCTCGCATCCCAGGCGGTTGCTTAAAATAGGCTGACTGAAACTGACACGACCCAGCTGGCTCCTCTCGCTGTGGCGGGCGGTGGGGGAGCCGGGCCAGCAGCCTCCTGGGAATGGTAGGCGGCAGTGTATTCTCACAGGCTGGTTCCCAAGAATGACCTGGGACACAGGCTAGACTTGCGGACCCCAGGGCTCTGCTCCTGCCCTGCTGCATTAGGATCTCCCGGGAGAGGGGCCGGGGAATGTGGATGCTGAGCGAGCGCTGTGCTGCTTTTATTGATTTTTTATCGTTATTTTTCATGGCTAGGCAAGTGTGGAGTATGCTGGGCTGGTGCCGTCAATGGGAGCTTCCTGTTTCTTGAGAATCTGGCTTCTTTTGGGATCAGATGCCCCGGGCTGGTGAGCGGGTGGATTCCGACGTGGGCTTCTTTTCCCTTCTCCTTTGTTGCTTCGATCGTCCTGTGATGAGGAAATCAAGTGTCCTTTCTGTGCCCATCATTTTGCTGGGCCAGGACTGCAGTGGCCACAGGCTAGGTGAAGTCCCCACCCTTGGGAGCCTGCGTATTGGCCGCACGCTGCCCACAGCCTCTTGGATTTTTTTGTGGGTGCTGACTTAACTGGAGAGAGTCCATCTAAGTACAGGGTCCCTTTATAGCCAGCAGCTTGAAGAAGGGGCCTTTCTCCAGTGTCACCCCTGGTATCTCAGTGCTACGTGTTGTACTGTTCTCAGCATCTCCCAGGATGACAAATGCAGTGTTAAGTTTTGGAATACACTCCTTGCTCTGTCGTCTCCGGTGGCCTTGAGCCCATGCTGAGTTTCTGGGGACCCTGGCCAGGATCTGATTGGAACTGGCATCGGGGAGCGGCCACGAGAGTCACGCCGGCTTTGTCTTTCCTCTTGGAAAGAAAAGCATCTTCGCAGTGCCATGGAATTGGCCCTCACCTTGGAAACCCGCTGCAGGTGCTGAGACTGTGCTTTCTTGCTTGAACCATCTCAGGGATATTTTATGGTCCTCATGACCACGGTGGTGGGATGACATCATCATGGAATTGAAATCCATCCCAGCTGGTGGTGGGTACACCGAGTCACAGAACCGGTGAGTGAAGAGCGCCTGCCACCAGCCCACGGCAGAGTTGGGAGTGGCACATGAAGCCAGCCACCCTCGTCTTCGTCTCAGGTCGGTGTCTCCAGCCAGTGACATTACCTCTGCCCCTTGACCTTGATCCTCAGCTGCAGAAGCACATCACCAGACGTCACGTGAGGGCCTTTCGGGGCCCCTCCCAGGACTCTGGGCCACCTCTTCAGTCTTCATCCCCTGCCTTCCCGGCAAATCACACCCAACCTTGGCCAAATGAGGAACAGTCTTTAAAAGGAGAGCCTGGCATGAAGATTTATTTCTTCTCCGTCTGCTTCGACTGAAATCTCGTGCAGATTTTTAGATCGTTAGTATTGTTTTTGCTATTTATAAACGTGAACCCTTACCAGTAGCTTTTCTCCCATGAGGACCGCACTGAGCTGCCAATGCCACCTTCCGGCTTTGGATCTGCGGGTCCCCGGAGCCGGTGGGAGAGCGGGCCCTGGTGAGCGAGTGGCCGGCCGTCAGTGTGCGCTTGGGGAACCAGGTAAAGGGTCCTCGCCAGCATGAGGGTTCTGTGGTTGACTTGGACACAGTTTTGCTTGCTAAGCATTTAGCTTTCAGCCCTGGTGAGTTTCGTACTTAACAGGAGTAGGGTGACCGCAAAGGTCTTTCCTATAGCATCAGATAAAATATGCCTTTTCCTTTTTACCTTCTGTAAATTAGTGTTTTGGACAACCACTGACCTTGGGGAGGATATGCATCATTTGCACTAGTGTGCTTAAACCAGCAGAAAGTATGATATTTTCCGGGGCTTCTCTGTCTCCCCTCCTGGATTTTTGGGTGGTACTCTCTCTATCCCTCCAGGAAGTTGGGTGGGGATGGTGGTGATCTGATTTGCCCCTGCACCCCACCCCTTGGGTTTCCCCCTTTGTCCCTTTGGGGCTTCACTCTGTGTGCACCCCTGATGTCTGTCCTCCAGGAAGTCATCCCTTGCTCTCTTGTCTGAGCTGGCCTTGAGCCAAGATCTAACTCGAGCTGGCCGGGGAGAAGAGGCCATGAGAGTTGCATGGCCTCTGTTTGTGGTAGGCCAGCACCTGCTTTACAACACTGTGTTTTGTATGTGCACCTGTAAATGTGTTTACTTTTACGAAAGACAGGACAGGCAGAGGCAGGCACCAGCATCCTCCCTCTTCTGTTGGCTCTGCAGTCTGTAGAGAGATGGTTAGTGTAGGGAGAAGGTTATGTTTTCAGTTAAGCCCAAACGGATGGGAGCTCCCTGCCACTTGCTCCCGGGGGCCACCCAATCCCGGGCATCCGTGAAACCCCGGCGAGGGTTGGTGTGGCTTGTCCCGCTTTGCTGCTTTACTGGCTTCACTCCCTTTGTGACTTTGGACAGGTCACTCCCTGTCTCTCAGCCTCAGTTTCCTTATCAGTGAAAGGACTGGGTTAGGCAAGATGATCTCTAATATGCCTGAAAATGGAGCCAAGAGTAGGGTAATAAAAGGAAGTCGTCTAGTTACTGATTAAACAGCATTTCTGGGCTGAGTGGAGCCTGGTATTCACAGTGCAGGGACGGCCAGGGCCCTGCCTATGAGCCAGCGCCATGGCTGACAACTTGCTCCACGGCCAGGCTGGGGTGGCCCTTGGGCTCCGCTGTCCATGCTGTTGGCCACCTTCCCCTTCCCAAGGAGTTTGCTTTCCCATATCCCAGAATACTTGCTCCCTGAGTTCTGGAAGCTGACCAGGGAGGTAGAAAATCAGGATCAAATCTGCAGCTGCCACCCAGTGAGTGTGTGGTCTTGCAAGGTCACCATTTCTCCCTGCCTTTCTGTAGAACGGCAGTGAGGGCACCAGTCACGCATGATTCCAGGATTGTTGTGAGGCTTGGGTAGGAAAACAGTTGTGAAATTACCCTGTACATTGAAAATAAACATATGAAACTATTATGTTACATTTCTTCCAACACATATAAACATAGACACACAGGGACTTGAGAGTCTGCCTGCCAATGCAGGGGACACGGGTTCGAGCCCTGGTCCGGGAAGATCCCACATGCCACGGAGCAGCTAAGCCCATGCGCCACAACTACTGAGCCTGCGCTCTAGAGCTGCGAGCTACAACTACTGAAGCCCGTGTGCCTAGAGCCTGTGCTCCGCAACAAGAGAAGCCACCACAGTGAGAAGCCCGCGCACCGCAACGAAGAGTAGCCCCCTCTCACCGCAACTAAAGAAAGCCCGCGCGCAGCAATGAAGACCCAATGCAGACAAAAATTAATAAGTAAATAAATAAATAAAACATTTGTTGCCTTTTCAGTAAATCTCGAGATCCGGTGATGTAAGTCCTCCAGTTTTGTTCTTTTTCAGGGCTTGTTGCATTTCTATGTGAATTTCAGAAGCAGCTCATCAGTTTCTAGGAAGAGCCTGCTGAGGTTTTGATCAAGATTGTATTGACTCTGTAGGCAAATCTGAGGAGAACAGACATCTGAACTCTCTTGAGTCTTCCAGTCCATGAACACAGGCTATTGCTTGATTCATTTCTGTCTTTTAAATTTCCTCTTACCACCGTTTTGTAGTTTTCAGCATACAGGTGTTTTGCATCTTTTGTCAGATTTTCCCAAAAGTATTTCATATTGTTGATGTTATTGTAAGGGTTTTTCGTTTTGTTTTGTTTTAATTTCCAGTTGGTAATTGTTAATGTATAGAAGTACAATAGATTTTTAGATACTGATCTTATATCCTACAACCTTGCTAAACTCACTTATTATTTCAATAGCTTTTTTGACTTACAAAGCTGCAGTAATGGAGACAGGGTGGTATTAGCATACAGATAGACAAAGAGATCAATGGGATAGAATAGAGTCTGGAAATAGACCCGTGTATAAAGGGACAACTAACTGATTTTTGACAAAGGTGCAAAGGCAATTCAGTAGAAAAGGGATAGTCTGCACAACAGATGATAGTGGATATCCATATGTAAAGGGGAAAAAAAGAAAAAAAAAGAACTTTGATCCATACCTTACACCATTAAAAAAAATTTTTAACTCAAAGTGGATTCTAGACCCAAATGAAAAACCTAAAACATTAAAACTACTGGAAGAAAACATAGGAGGAAATCCTTGTTGCCTTGTGTTATGCAAAGATTTCTTAAATACAGCCACAAAATCAGAATCCATAAAGAAAAACCTGATAAATTGGACTTCATCAAAATGAAAAACTTCTCTTCTTCAAAAGACACTGTCAAGAGAATGAAAATCCAAGCCACAGACTAGGAGAAAACCTTTGCAAAATATATATCTGATAAAGGACTTGTAACCAGAATACAGTAATAAGAAACTAAGCAAACCAATTTTTAAAACTAGGCAAAAGATCTGAAGAGATACGTCACCAAAGAAGATAAACAGATGGCAACCAAGTACCTGAAAAGATGCTCAACGTCATTAGTCAGTAAGGAAAAGGAACTTAAAACCACAGTGAGATACCACTATACTTCTGTTAGAACAGATAAAATGTAAAAGACTGACCACATCCAGTTTTGGATAGGATGTGGACAACTGGATTTCTCACACACTGCTGATGGGAGTGTAAAATGGTGCAGTCACTTCGGAAAACAGTCGGGCAGTTTCTTAAAGAGTTAAACGTACAGCTGTCATACAGACTTGCTATTCCACTCAAGGTATTTGCCCCAAAGAAATGAAAGCATATACCAGTACAAGGACTCATACAGGAACGTTTATAGCAGCTTTATTTGTAATCCCCCCCTACCTGGAAACAACACAAATATCCATTAACAGGTGACTAGGTAGACAAATTGTGTTATATCCATTCAATAGGCTACTACTCAACACTGGAAAGGAATGCACTGTTAATATAATAAACATAGTAACACAGGTGAATCTCATATGTTGCATAAAAGTAGTGTTGAGTAAAAGTAGTCAGACAGTAAAGAGTACATACTGTTTAATTCCATTTATATAAAGTTCTAGAAGAAGCAAACTAATCTTTACTGATGGGAATCGGATAAGTGGTAGTTTGGGGACAGGAAAGGGAGTCAGGAAGGAAAGGAGGAGGGAAGAGCCAGGAGGAAACTTTGGAAGGTGATGGATAGGTTCATTATCTTGATCATGGTGATAGTTTCATGGCTGTATATATATGCCAAAAATTGTACACTTTAAACATGTACAGTTTATTTTACGTCAGTTGTACCCCAGTGAAACTATTTTAAAAATTCCATAGAAGGTTTATGAGAGTAAGTTTTTAAAAAAATCCCAAAATAGAACTAAATGACAAAGAAATGTAAAGTATGAGAGAGGGGGAAAAAGCCAGATAGGCATGTAGAGGATGTACTCCTTTAAAAACATTTATTTTATTGGAGTAGTGTTGATTTATAATGTGTTAATTTATGCCGTACAGCAAAGTGATTCAGTTACATATATACATTCTTTTTCATATTCTTTTCCTGGTTTATTACAGAATATTGAATAGTTCCCTGTGCTATACAGTAGGACCTTGTTTATCCATCCTATATCTACTAGTTTGCATCTGCTAATTCCAAACTCCCAGTCCAACCCTCCCCTGCCCAACCCCCACTCCCCATCTTGGCAACCACAAGTCTGTTTTCTATGTCTGTGAGTCTGTTTCTGTTTTGTAGATAAGTTCATTTGTGTCGTATTCTATTTTTTTTTTTTTTTTGGCTGTGCCTTGTGGCTTGTGGGATCTTAGTTCCCCGACCAGGGATTGAACCTGTGTCCTCAGCAGTGAAAGCGTGGAGTCCTAACCACTGGACCACCAAGGAATTCCCATGTGTCGTATTTTATATTCCACAGATAAGTGATATCATATGGTATTTGTCTTTCTCTTTCTGACTTACTTCGCTTAGTATGATAATCTCTAGGTCCATCCATGTTGCTGCAAATGACATTAATTCATTTTTTTATGGCTGAGTAATATTCCATTGTATAAATATACCATATCTTCTGTATCCGTTCATCTGTAGATGGACATTTAGGTTGTTTCCATGCCTTGGTTATTGTGAATACTGCTGCTATGAACATTGGGGTGCATGTATCTTTTCAAATGATGGTTTTCTCCAGATATATGCCCAGGAGTGGGATTGCTGGGTCATATGGCAGCTCTATTTTTAGTTTTTTAAGGAACCTCCATACTGTTCTCCATAGTGGTTGCACCAATTTACATTCCCACCAACAGTGTAGGAGGGTTCCCTTTTCTCCACATCCTCTCCAGGATTTATTATTTGTAGACATTTTGATGATGGCCATTCTGCCTGGTGTGAGGTGATACCTCGTTGTAGTTTTTTTTTTTTTTTTTTTTTTTGCGGTACGCGGGCCACTCACTGTTGTGGCCTCTCCCGTTGTGGAGCACAGGCTCTGGACGCGCAGGCTCAGCGGCCATGGCTCACGGGCCCAGCCACTCCGCGGCATGTGGGATCTTCCCGGACCGGGGCACAAACCCGTGTCCCCTGCATCGGCAGGCGGACTCCCAACCACTGCGCCACCAGGGAAGCCCTATTTGTAGACATTTTGATGATGGCTATTCTGACTGAGGTGATACCTCATTGTAGTTTTGATTTGAATTTCTCTAATAATTATTGATGTTGAGCATCTTTTTGTGTGCCTGTTGTCCATCTGTGTGTCTTCTTTGTATATTTTGGAAATTAAGCCCTTGTCAGTCACGTCATTTGCAATAGATGATGTACTTTTAAGCTTTGGTGTTCTGAAATTTCAACATGATATCTTTTGTTATGTGTGCTTTTTCATTTATCTTTCTCACCATTCAGCGAACCCTTTCAATCTGAAGAGACGTACCTCTCTTTGGTGCTTGGAAGTATTCTTCTAGCATTTCTCTGAGTACATCCTCTGCCAGACTCAGGAACTGGGCTCAGGTATTTATGGAAGATAGAGATGAGACACGGAAGGGCATTGTTAGAAACCCCCAGAGCCCCACCTCCATCCCAAACAAAACTACTCCTACCCATGAGTCCCCCATAAGGGATGGGAAATCAGTTTCTCCAGACTTGAGGACAGCAGGTGCCAGAGGCTGGAGTGAAGGGGAAAACAGTCTCTTCTCTCCCATGTTCTGAATGGTAGTGGCTGGGGTTAAATCACCCCACCCAGAAGATTAGAAAACTATTCTCTGCAGTAACTAAGCTATCCCATAGAAAAGGTCTACACAGCCTAGCAGTTGGGAGTGCCCAGAAAAATATCTGGCTAGCCGCTGAATTGTGGCCCAAAGTGAAGCCACCTGTGGACAAGCCATGCCCACAGAGCTTCTGAACAACCTTTAGGACTTCATTCCTAAATATGGGTAAACAGCCACACATCCTCAAGCATTTGAGGAAAGCCTTCAACACGGAAGAGAAAGTCAACAACAGAGAAAAGTTACTCAATAGAAACATCAGGATGAGAAGACTTTGCCTCCAAAATTCATAAAATAAGAGAGAACTCTTGGAAATGAAAGTTTTGATAGCAGAAATGAAAAACTCAATAGAAAGATTACAAAACAAGATGGATAAGTAAAGCAGAGGATCAGTATAATAGAACTTACAGAAAGAGAAAGAGAAAATGCAGGGGAGGACATAATCTACAAAATAATACAAGAAAGTTCCCCAGACTGAAAGATACGAGTTTCCAAATTCAAAGGGCAGGTGGAGAGCTCAGTGTAGTGAAATTTAAAGACCGAATTCAAAGCATTTACTCAAGACTTTCAGAGAAAGATAACAAATCATGAATAGAAAATAATGGATTTGTACTATTATCATATTTCTCCAAAGCACAACTAGAAGCTGGAAAACATTGAAGCCTTCAAAATTCTAAGTGCAAATTATTTGAAACTTATAGTCCTATACCCAGCCAAACCCAGAATTAAGGTCCTTCTAAACATGTGAAGTCACAAGAAACGTGCCTCTCTGGAAACTACTGAAGTATGTGTTCCACCCAAATGAAGTAAACCAAGAGAGATGAGACATGGAATCCAGGAAATAGGGGTTTTAACACAAGAGGGAGTTGGGAGTTCCCCACAGGTCCAGTGGTTAGGACTCGGTGCTTCCACTGCCATGGCCCCGAGTTCAATCCCTGGTCAGGGAACTAAGATCCTGCAAGCTGTGCAGTGCAGCCAAAAAGACAAAAACAAAACAAAACAACGACAAACCATACACACAAGAGGGAGTTGAAGGAACTTCCCAGGATGATGGTGGAGGAAGTTCCAGACAGCACTGACGGGGAAGGACAGAGTGCCCCCAGGAGGAAAATGAAACGAGAAGTTCTTCGACAGGCTTTATATGTGGAAGATTAGAAGAACATTACAGTGCTCTTAGATTGTGTGGAATGACTTGGGTATATGTTAAAAAGAAATCCAAGTAAATGAAGGTTCACAGCAGGAAAAACAACTCAGTTGTAGTGAGAAGCAAACAATAGTGAACAGTGTTTTCAAAGGCTAATAATGAAAACATACAGTATGGATATAATTTGTTTTAAACTTCAGCCCCATAACTATTGGGAGGATGGGTGAGAGACAGAGAAGGAAGGACATTGAAATCCACCCTATCATAATAGGAAATCAGCTGATTATATTTTATATAGATGAATCAAGTTACTGGTATTGGCATATTATTTAGAAATATGGAGACAAATTCCAGAACAAGCAGCTTGGAAACATTTTAAGTGCCTCTGGGCTGTGTTTTTTATTTTCTTTTAAAAAATTTATTTCTTTTTGAGATGTAATTGACATAATAAGATGTACACCGTGTTGATTTGATACATTTATATATTGTAATATGATTACCATGGTAGGGTTAGCTATGGGATGTATTTCTGTGTTTGATATTAGATAAAGTCACAAATATAACCAATTAGGAAACTAAAGTTAGAGAAGCGAATATCCAGATGGGGCAGGAGTGGGGAGAATCTTCCACAACAGTGAGTAAATAGGTAATGTTTGAATGTGACAAATCATGAAATGGCAGTTCAAGGCCATCATTTACAGTTATGAGCTTAATACCAAAACAGCCACATCTGTAAACTTAAAAATGGCCACATCTGTGGAATTTGGGGTGGGGCTACTGCTTTTATTACACACCCTGTTGGAGTAGGTATGAGGCAGTTAACTCTAAAAGGGCCCAGCCCGGGACTTCCCTGGTGGCGCAGTGGTTAAGAATCCGCCTGCCAATGCAGGGGACACGGGTTCGAGCCTTGGTCCGAGAAGATCCCACATGCTGTGGAGCAGCTAAGCCCGTGCGCCACAACTACTGAGCCTGCGCTCTAGAGCCCACGAGCCACGACTACTGAGCCCGTGTGACACAACTACTGAAGCCCGTGCGCCTAGAGCCTGTGCTCCTCAACAAGGGAAGCCACTGCAGTGAGAAGCCCGTGCACCTCAACGAAGAGTGGCCCCAAGCTCGCGCGCAGCAACAAAGACCCAACACAGCAAAAAAATAAAATCAATAAAATTAAAAAAATAATAATCATAAATGAATAAAAGGGCACAGCCCCTCCCCGGGTTTAGGGCAGCAGATAGAGTGGGTGCGGGAGGGTGGAAAAGTTGCCTACCTGTCACCGCGTGCCGCAGACACCTCACCTGCCCGCCCGTACTCATGCCCCCCTCTTCCTGGAGACCCCCCCCGCCATCCTGTTTGTTGAAAGTTTTGTTTGTTTTTCACGCTCTCGGGTCTGAGCCTGGGTGTGGATTCCAGTAGAGCCCTGGCCTTCTCAGCCCACCTTGGGGTCCTGGACTGGGAGCCTTCAGGCTCAGGGCAGAGTGGCTTGTCCTGCAGTGGCACGGCAGAGCTGCCCAGTTTACTGACGTCTTTCTTTTGGCCGGTTAAACATTGGTGGAGCAAGGGTTAGGGTCAGGGCATACGGCGCAGCTTGCCCGAGGCAATCCTGGCCCTGCGCTGGGCCCTCTGTCCCCACATCTGTGCATCCTCCTGTGTCAAAGATGATTCATGTAGCTGACAGCCTCAACGACTGGGGTCAGGTGGGCTGTTTGTTTCCCTTTTATTTAAACTCACAGTTCTTAAGCAGCACGTGCCTGGGGATGCGTGGAGGGGAGGCCACTGCTCCTTCCTCCTGGCTTTTCCTTCCTGGGTGGACCTGACAGCGTGGAGAGGTTCTGCCTGAGGCCGGGGGTTCTGACCGGCAGTGCACTGATTTCTCTGTTCAGAACATGAATGGCTTTGAGGAAGGCGTGGAGTTCCTGCCGGCCAACAACGCCAGGAAGGTGGAGAAGGGCGGCCCGCGGCGGTGGGTGGTGCCCGTAGCCGTGCTGGCTGGCCTCCTGGTGCTGTCCCTCATGGCGGGGCTCCTGGTGTGGCACTTCCAGTGTGAGTGGACCCTCCTCCAGGGGCCCACCCGGGGCCGCCTGCTGTGAGCGGGAGGGAGGGAAGGTGCGGTTTGGGGGGAGGGAAAGGAGGGCTCCTCCCACGGGGAGGTGGTGGGGCTCAGGGTCTGCTCCCCCGGGGTGGCTGAGGGCAGCTGTGACAGTGGGGGGACAGGAGGGCGTGTGTCCCTTCCTCTGACCGCCGTCTTTCACTGTTCTCTCACAGACCGGAACGTGCGGGTTCAGAAGGTCTTCAATGGCTACCTGAGGATCACGAACGAGAACTTCCTGGATGCCTACGAGAACTCCAGCTCCACTGAGTTTGCAAACCTGGCCAAGAAGGTGAAGGAAGCGGTGAGTCCCGTCCCTGGGCAGAGCCCAGGCCCTGCTGTCGTCTCTGGCATGCGCACCCTTGCCCAGCAGAAAGGAGGCTCCCCTCTGCTCCCACATGCCTGGGCTGGTGTGCGATGTGGGCTCCCGGGCACCTGGGAAGGGGCCCCGGGTCCCAGGAGGGAGGGAGCGGCCTGGGTGGGGGCCCGGGGTCATGGACGCTCTCTGGACCCCCATCAGCCTCCTCTCCTTCCCTCAGCTGAAGCTCTTATACAGCGGGATCCCTGTCCTGGGCCCCTACTACAGGAAGTCAGCTGTGACCGCCTTCAGGTGGGTGCTGGAAGGCCGGCGGAAAGGCGCTGCTCTGGTGCAGCGTCTGGGCCCTGCGGAGTGATGCGGCCGCGAGGTCCTGCCTAGAGAGCCAAGGCCCCAGTCCTTGTCCTGACTTTATCTCCAAAGTACTTTTGCTTTTGCTAGTCTGACTGAATCCCTATGGGTGCTGTGTGGCAGGTGGCATTGTCAGCCCCTTTCAAGCTCAGGAAGCAGGCTCTAGAAGCTGCGCTCAGTGCGCCCAAGCTAGAGGCAGAACCCAGACTCCATTCCAGGATTCTTCCCGCTCGTGAGCCTGAGCTGCACTGCCCCCCGCAACACAGCACGTCTGCTTGGGCGTGAGGCTGTGAGAGGAAGAGGCCCAGGCCTCGGGCTCAAGGGATCAGCAGGTGGGTGGGCGTACAGGAGCCTGGGGGCCGGCCCGGCCTGGAGAAGGTCTCTTGGTGAGGCCCCTCGGAAGGCCTTAATCCTGCCCCGTCTCCAGCGGGCACCTGGGAGGGCATGGGCCCCGGCACCTCAGGCTCGCCCCTCTCTCCCCAGCGAGGGCAGCATCATCGCCTACTACTGGTCGGAGTTCAGCATCCCCCAGTACCTGGTGCAGGAGGCCGAGCAGGCCATGGCGCAGGAACACGTGGTCACGCTGCCGCCCCGAGCCCGCGCCGTGAGCTCCTTCGTGCTGACCTCAGTGGTGGCCTTCCGTGAGTGCAGGGGCGCCGGGGCGGGCATCCCAGGGCTAGTGCCCAGGAGAGGAGACTGCCTGCTGGCCGGCCCCTCCCTTTAGGGCAGTAAGGAAGCAGGAATACGGAAATAGACGCATCAGTAAATGCTTTACTCTCCCTCTTGCTCTTCAGCCACTGACCCCAGAACAGTACAGAGCACCCAGGACAGTAAGTATCCGCCCTCCTCCCAAAGGAGAGGCGGGGGGTATGTGGCCAGATGCCCCTTCAGTCAGGGGGGTCCCCCAGAGTCACATGGTGGTGATGGCCAGCACATCCCTCTGCCTCTCCCGGGCCATGAGAAGCCCCCTTCCCAGTCTCTCCCGGGTCCAGAGCAGCCTGGGACGCCTCAGAGGGGCCAGGTCTGGCTGCCTCTCCACCTCAGGCGGGGGTCCTGGTTGCTCCCCTCGTGGCCCTGCCCAGCTCTGCCCCATATCCTCTTGCCCCACACAGACAGCTGCAGCTTTGCCCTGCACGCCCGTGGCAGCGAGCCGACCCGCTTCACCACGCCCGGCTTCCCCGACAGCCCCTACCCGTCTCACGCCCGCTGCCAGTGGACCCTGCGGGGGGACGCTGACTCCACACTGAGCCTCACCTTCCGCAGCTTCGATGTCGCGACCTGTGATGAAAGTGGCAGTGACCTGGTCACTGTGTATGACACCCTGAGCCCCGTGGAACCCCGGGCTGTGGTGCAGTGAGTGTCCCGGGCAAGTGGAGGTGGGCAGCGGGAGCCTGGCGGCTGCCCGTGATAGGCTGGGCCTCCGGAATGACTGCAGTGGAGGCTGGAGGTTCAGGCCGCTGCCAGCTTGCAGGCAGCAGAGAGCAGGCATGGCGTGGTCCTCAGCCCGAGCTGCAGGGGAGCATCTCAGAGGTGACTGTCAGCCTGGGCAAGGATGCTGGAGGCCCACAGGTCCCTAGATGCTGGGCACTCCTTCACCTGTCTTTTACCTGCCGGAGTGGAGGTGCCACCTGCTGTTGTATCCCTCTCCCTCTCCCTCCTCTCTCCTCCCTCCTCCCTCCTTCCTCCTCCCTCCTCCCTCCTCCCTCCCCCTCTCCCTCCCCCTCTCCCTCCCCCTCTCCCTCCCCCTCCTCCCTCCTCCCTCTCCCTCTCCCTCTCCCTCTCCCTCTCCCTCTTCTTCTCCCTCTCCCTCTCCCTCTCCCTCTCCATCCTCCCTCTCCCTCCTCCCTCTCCCTCTCCCTCCTCCCCTCCCCTCCCCTCCCCTCCCCTCCCCCTCCCCTCCCCCTCCTCCCTCCCTCCCTCCCTCCTCCCTTCCTCCCTTCCTTCCTTCCTTCCTTCCTTCCTTCCTTCCTCCCTTCCTTTTTTTCTCTCTTTCTCTCTTTCTTTCCTCGAGACTTGTGGGATCTTAGTTCCCCGACCAGGGATTGAACCCAGGCCCTGGCAGTGGATGTGCCGAGTCCTAACCCCTGGACCGCCAGGGAATTCCTCCACCTGCTGTTGTAAATGAAGGTCTCGTTGTTACTCAGTGATAGTGAGGTCAACAGCCGAAAAGATGGGGCCACACAGGGCCATATGGGGAAGCACCAGGGTCATCAGGAGGCAGAGGGGGCTGGAGGAAAACGTGGGCAAGAGCCCTTGCTGTAGATTCTCCAGGAAAGGCAAAGCAGGGCAGGGCAGCACCTTCGGACCGGCTGGTTTGAATGACTCCAGCGGGCTCTGGGCCCTAGGGCTGTCTCCAGTCGTCTGGTACCTGGGTGATCAGGGTAGATGGAGAGTGGCCTGGAGCAGGGGACCTCCACAGAGAAGGTGTCGGGGTGTGGGCTCTGGATTAGTTAGTCTGCCTGTGAAAGTCTCACCCCGGTCTTTACTGTCTCCAGGGATTGGCTAGCCCTGGGGGGTGGGCTGCCTTTCCAGGCCAGCAAGCCCCAGGTATCAAAGCATTGAGGTTATAGTAAATAAAAAGGCACAGAGAGCAGGCACACACTACTATATATGAAGCAGATGAACAGGGACCTCCTGTAGAGCACAGAGAACTATTTTCAGTATCTTGTAATAACCTACAATGGAAAAATCTGAAAGAGAATATATCTACGTATAACTGAATCAGTTTGCCGTACACCTGAAACATTGTAAATCAGCTGTACTTCAATTAAGAAAAGGCATACTGCACCTGCTGAGGGTGCCGAGGTGAATCGGAGGCTGCTGGTGGGGGTGACCTGCCTTCACTCGGCTCCCCCTGCCGCTCCCGACTCAGTGGACCAGAGCCTCCCACTGCTGCCTGTGGAAATGAGCCGGGCACACGTTTCACAGCTAAAAAGGTCTGAACTTCAGGCCCAAACCAGGAGGGAGCCATCTGCCGCCACAGCTTCACAGCCAGGACTTCGGTCTAAACACCCTTTTCATGCAGGGTTTCTTTCTGTTTCTCTAACTGATTGACTGTACAACAAATGAATACCTGGTCCTGGGCGGCAGGGTGGAGAACAGACAAGCACGAAGAGGACAGACGCCACTCATAGTCTTCCTATCTGGAAATAATCACTGTTAAATGTGTGTTGCACGTTCTTATAGAATTTTTTGCTATGTGTAGGTTTGTGTATTTATTTTTAAAAAAGGGTTATGTGGCACACGTGGTCTTGTTATGTGCTTTGTAAAGATGGCGTATGTTAGGATCATCTTCCCAGGTGAGTAGCGTGTCTCTGACTGTCACTGGTAATGGCTGCAGGCTGTGGCCTTGCTTAGTGCACATGACATGCTCTTTGGCCCTGAGGCCTCTGGAGCCTGAGTGCTGAGTCTGAATTTCAGGCCTGCCACATTTTTTTCTTTTTCTTTTTTCTTTTTTTGGCTGCACCGCACAGCATGTGGGATCTTAGTTCCCCAACCAGGGATTGAACCCATGCCCCCTGTGCTGGAAGCACGGAGTCTTAACCACTGGACCACCAGGGAAGTCCCCTGACACTCCCCTGGTGGTCCAGTGAAGTGGACCACCATTTTTTTTTTGAGGGGAGGAGATTTCTTTTCTCCATTTCTTTATTTATTGACTCTTAAATTAAAAAAAATTTTAAACTTTATTTTAATTTTATTTTTAAATTTTATATTGGAGTATAGTTGATTTACAATGTTGTGTTAGTTTCAGGTGTACAGCAAAGTGATTCAGTTATACATATACTTATGTCTATTCTTTTTCAGACTCTTTTCCCATATAGGTTATTTCAGAGTATTGAGTAGAGTTCCCTGTGCTATACAGTAGGTCCTTGTTGATCATCTATTTCATATAGAGTAGTGTGTATATGTCAATCCCAACCTCTTAATATATCCCTCCTCCCCTTCCCCCTTTGGCAGCCATAGGTTTGTTTTCTATGTATGTGAGTCTGTTTCTGTTTTGTAAATAAGTTCGTTTGTATCATGTTTTTTAGAGTCCACATATAGGCGATATCGTATGATATTTGTCTTTCTCTTTCTTCACTTAGTATGGTAATCTCTAGGTCGATCCATGTTGCTGCAAATAGCATTATTTCATTCCTTTTTATGGCTGAGTAATATCCCATTGTTTATATGTACCACATCTTCTTTATCCATTTATCTGTCAATGGACATTTAGGTTGCTTCCATGTCCTGGCTATTGTAATAGTGCTACTATGAACATTGGGGTGCATGTATCTTTTTGAATTATGGTGTTCTCTGGATATATGCCCAGGAGTGGGATTGCTGGATCATATGGTAATTCTATTTTTAGTTTCTTGAGGAACCTCCATACTGTTCTCCATAGTGGCTGCACCAGTTTACATTCCCACCAACAGTGCAGGACGATTCCCTTTTCTCTACACCCTCTCCAGCATTTCTTGTCTGTAGACTTTTTGATGATGGCCATTCTGACTGGTGTGAGGTGATAGCTCATTGTGGTTTTGATTTGCGTTTCTCTAATAATTATCGATGTTGAGCATCATTTCATATGCTTTTTGGCCATCTGTATGTCTTCTTTGGAGAAATGTCTATTTAGATCTTCTGCCCATTTTTTGATTGGGTTGTTTGGTTTTTTTGATATTGAGCTGCATGAGCTGTTTGTATTTATATATTTTGGAGATTAATCCCTTGTTGGTCGCATCGTTTGCAAATATTTTCTCCCATTCCATGCGTTGTCTTTTCGTTTAGTCCTGCCACTTATTAACTGTGCAGTCTTGGGTAAGTTACTTCACCTGTTTTGCCTCTGTTTCCTTATCTGTAAAATGGGGATAATAGTATTTAATGGTTGTTGTGACGAATACCTGAGTTAATGGATACAGAAGCACTAAGGACAGTGCCTGGCGTGTTCCTAGTAAGTGTTGGTAGTTGATGCCGTTACTACTGCTGTTGTTGCTATTATTTGGTCCATAGTGTGTTTAATGAGTCCTCTACTGTTAGGCATTCAGTGTTTCTGAGTTCTTGCTGTTATAAACAGAGACAGTCTTTTGAGGAGATCCTTACTCAGGTAGCTGGTTGCCTGTGTGGGGAGGGCTTTGGGACCCCACCCTCGGCCCCTCTGCTGGGTTCTGTGTGCTCATACGCCCGCCCTTCTGCCCCGCAGGCTGTGTGGCTCATACCCTCCCTCCTACAACCTGACCTTCCTCTCCTCCCAGAACGTCCTGCTCGTCACGCTGGTGACCAACACCGAGCGCCGACACCCCGGCTTCGAGGCCACGGTCTTCCAGTTGCCTCGGATGAGCAGTAAGGGGCAGCCCAGGAGGGGACAAGCCTCAGGACCACATTTGACGCTCAGGCTCTCCTGGTCATGGAGTGTCTGGTGCCCAGGCAGGAGCTTGAGGGAGGCTGGCCAGCTCCTCAGGGCTCTCGGCCTGCCTGGGCCCTTGGTCCTCACGCCCTCCCCCCTCCCCTTCCTTTCAGGCTGTGGAGGCGACTTGCATGCAGCCCAGGGCACATTTAGCAGCCCCTACTATCCAGCCCACTACCCGCCCAACATCAACTGCACCTGGAACATCGAGGTAGGCGCTGTGATGGGGGGGCGGAGGCGGCTAGAGAAGGTGGGGGGGACAAGGGACAGGGAGGGGGAGGGAGGGGGAGGGATGCTCCAGGGCACCAGGAGAAAGCACGATGAGTGCCTCCGGCCTCCCCTAAGGTGCAAGTATGGAGGCCGCAGGCGGGGCAGGTTCAGGCAGCATCCAGCAGACCCGGGCTCACACCCGCCTCCTGGCCGGCGCCTGACGTGACGGAGGGACCTGGGCCCGGGACTTCCCTCTCTGGCCGTGGCTCGCTCTGGGCAACGTGAGAGCAGGGGTGCCGGCCTCTTAGAGGAGCCGTTGGGACGAGGCCAAAGGCTGAGTGACACTCAGAGGACGCGCTTGCTGGACGGCAGGAGACAGGCGTCTTGCCGACGGGACACCTCACGCCGTCCAGTCGATGATGGGGGGGGAATTTCCAGCCTTCTTTAGTAACGTAATAGTGTGTCTCGCTGTTTGCAAGTCTGAAAGGTCTTCCAAGCATGGAGCTCGGATCCCTCCTGCCACGTCCTTACTGCCCCCGTGGGCCGGAGGGAAGAACCCGGCAGCCGTGCTCCCGCCATGGTCCTGGCCCCGTGGCTGCCACGGGCCACCCCGGACTTAGGAAGGAGCGAAGCGGCACAGAGGGTCAGCAGCATCTCTCTCCCCAGGTGCCCGACAACCAAAATGTGAAGGTGCACTTCAAAGCCTTCTTCTTGCTGGAGCCCAACGTCCCCCTGGGCTCCTGCTCCAAGGACTACGTGGAGATCAATGGGGAGAGGTGGGTGTCGGGGGAGGGGAAGGGGGAGGGGGCTGCCCCAGCCCCGGGGCGGGTCTTCTTCCTCCTGCTGAGGCCCCTGCCGCCCCCAGGTACTGTGGAGAGAGGCCCCAGTTTGTCGTGAGCAGCGGCAGCAGCAAGATCACCGTCCACTTCCACTCGGACCAGTCCTACACGGACACCGGGTTCCTGGCCGAGTACCTGTCCTACGATGCCAGTGACCGTGAGTGACACGCTCGGGAGGCGGGGCCTGGCTGGAGGGTGGGCCCGCGATGAGCTCTCTGTTCTGCATTTTATTAGCGCTGTGCTCTCCTGACTCTAGGCCACCGGGGCCGGTAGGATGCATTATCAGTTGCTGTAGTAGCTTTCTGCGGGGGAAAAAAAAGGCTACCTTAGATGCACTTGTGAAAAAAGGCCGACAGTGAATGCCGGCACACACCGTGTCCTGTGGTCCCTGGGTGCGGCATCTCAGGCCGAGGACCCCCGAGTTCCTTTGGTCTATTGTCCCTATGGTTCTGCATCACTTTGAGAATCTGTGCTTGTCTCTGTGTGTCTTCGAGCACCTATAGGATTAACAGCATGCTTTTGAGACACATTAGAACATACTGGGGCTTGAGTCATCACACTAACTACTCCTAGCTTTGGAAATTCTGTGATCTCTACGGAAGAGGTCTGGCAGTTTCCGTGACCTTTAATTTCACTGTCCGCTGTGAATACCAGTTCTTCCACGTCCATGGTGATTATTTTGTTTCCACCCTGCATCCTAGAATAACCTTTTGGAAGTCACTTTTACTGCACACAAACGTCCAAATTTAAGTACAAATTCAACTACACGACTCACCGCCAGAAGTGTAATTAGATGAACAAACCGCTTTGTTAAGTGACTGAGCTACCTGTGCAGAAAAGTGACAACGGCCTCCTCTCCATTTTGTTATCTGCCTGATGACATCAGTTGTCAGACACATTCCAATTTCAGAAACCTCGGAATGTGGAAAATGTCTTAGAATTAAGGGAAGCCGGTGATGCCGTGTGACACTGGGGTGGGACACATCAGCCGTCTGCAGAGCTGCTGCTGCTGCGACTTGCTGACGGGGAGCCTGGCGCTCGGGGATGTGGCTGACCAAGGACACGGGGCAGTAGAACTGCATGCGCACCCGCCAGCCTCTCTCCACTCTGCCCAGGGCTTCCCGGGGTTTGGTCATGGGGGGAGGGGGAGGGACCTCGACTGGCCCTCGCCCGCTAGCTGTAGGAAGCCCCTTGTCACAGCTCAGTGGACCTGGAGACCCCCAGCTGCAGCCTTGCTCCTCTGAGCTGGAGGCGGGGCTGGGGGTCGTGGACTTGAGGCCTGCCCTGTCTCTCTGCAGCGTGCCCGGGCAGGTTCATGTGTAACACAGGGCGGTGTATCCAGGAGGAGCTGCGCTGTGACGGCTGGGCTGACTGCACCGACCACAGCGACGAGCTCCACTGCCGTGAGTCGGGGCTGCCAGACCCGGGCATCCTCTGCCCTTGCTGTGCCCGACTTCTGCCACCGACCCTGCGGCGGGATGGCCCGAGACGGTGGGGGAGGTTGTTCCCGGCCCGGGGCAGACGACAGGCCGCCTTTCCTCGGGCTCCTGGGGGCCCCCTTTGGAGCAGGCGGTGCTGAGTCAGCTTCCACAGCCAGGCGGGACGTGGTCCCCAGGAGCGCGGTGCCCCAACTCCTGGGAAGAGCGGGTGCTGAGTGAGCCTCGTGTCTAACTGCGGCCCCTCGCCCCTCCAGAATGCAACGCCACCTACCAGTTCACATGCACGGACAAGCTCTGCAAGCCCCTCTTCTGGGTCTGTGACTCCGTGAAGGACTGCGAGGACGGCAGTGATGAGCAGGGCTGCAGTGAGTGGGGCGGGGAGTGGCGGCTGGGCTCCCCGCGGCCCTCTGCTGACCCGCCAGCCCCTGCTGAGTCCTTGCGCTTTCCCAGGCTGCCCGCCCGAGACCTTCAGGTGTAACAACGGGAAGTGCCTCCCGCAGAGCCAGCAGTGTGACGGGAAGGACAACTGTGGGGACGGGTCCGATGAGGCCAAGTGCGACCACGGTGAGGCCAGGCCCCGCCCCCTTCCCTTGGGCGCTTGCCTGCCACACTCACGTGCAGCGGGTCCAGAGTTCAACACACACAGACCGCCCTGCACACTGAGTGTGCGAGAAAGGGTGTCGGCTGGGCACGGGTGCGGATGAGGGGGCAGGCCCAAGAGGGGCGTGAGGGGGAGGGACCATCAGCCTGGGTTCGGGAGAGAGATTGATTCCCTCCCCCTGCGTCCTCCTCCGTGAGCAGTGAGCACCGTCACCTGCACCAAACACACCTACCGCTGCCTCGACGGGCTCTGTGTGAGCAAGGGCAACCCCGAGTGTGACGGGAAGAAGGACTGTATCGATGGCTCGGATGAGAAGGACTGTGGTGAGCAGGGCTGCCGCATACAGTTGTGCAGGTTGTTCACTGTGCAAGGCGCATACGGAGGTGGGCATTATGTCAGCGCTTCACTCACCCAGCTCTGCCCTGGTGAGAGGGTGTGTCTGCCTGGAGGAAAGGATAACTTTGCTGATTGGCACCCAGGCACTGCCTCACAGGCAGTTCTGGTCCTGGAGGCAAGGCCCAGGGCAGCTAGTACGTCAGGGCCTCTGTGGCAGGGCTGGTGTCCTGGCCGCGGTGCTGGGCTGACCCCCGCTCTGTAGACCTGGCCACAGGGGCAAGTCCTGGAGCCCTCGGCAGGGTTTTGTCCCCACCCCGCCCATACTTTAATTTGCAGCCTCTTGTGTATTTCAGAAGCGCTGGCCGTAGGTTACATGTGAGCAAAGCAGCAGCTGTTCTGTGACTTCACGTCACCCATTGCTCTTCCCTCAGAGCTGTGTCCTTCCGCATGCAACAAGAAAGTCTGGGCAAATGACACCCAAATTAAATCTAAGCTAACCATCAGATGTCTGAAGGCCCCTGTGCAGGAGCGGGAGGTGGGGAGTGAGGGTTTTGAATTTGGGGGCAGGGAGAGGGGCCAGGTGGCTGCCCCGGCTGCTGCTCCGGTGGCGGGGCTGGTGCCCCACTGTGACTCCCGTCTCTGCCCCTCCCAGACTGTGGGCTGCGGTCATTCTCCAGGCAGTCTCGGGTTGTCGGGGGTGAGAACGCGGACGAAGGTGAGTGGCCCTGGCAGGTGAGCCTCCACGCCCGGGGCCAGGGCCACGTGTGTGGGGCTTCCCTCATCTCCCCCAGCTGGATGGTGTCCGCCGCCCACTGCTTCGTCAACCACAGAGGATTCAGGTACGCCATGGGCCGGAGCGGGGAGGCCTCGTGCCGGCCCTAAGTGGGGCGCCCCTCCATGTTTCCTGGGGTGGAAAGGCCCTGTGTCTGTGAGTTGTGCCCAGGTGAGGCAGGGCTGGGACTGGAGGGGTGGCAGACCCCCCAGGATGGGGCTTAATAACAGAAGTAATAAAAATGAGTGTTTATTGGGTGCCCCTCTTGTCCAGCGGGATCTCAGTGCCTCTCCTAACAGCCCAGGCAGATGGGTCTGAACACGTCCCCGTTTTACAGAAACGGAGGGTCAGAGAGGTAAGGACATTTGCCTGAGGTGGTACAGCTTTTAAGAGGCAGAGCCAGACTGGGGCCCACGTGTGTGGATTCCAGAGCCGGTGCGGTCAGCCTCTGCACGGTGGAGACCCCTCGGGACCCTTTCATTCACCGCCTGGCCCTGGCTTGCCAGGCCACCGTGGGCGAGTTATTCACCTTCCTAGGCCTCAGGCTCCTGGGTGCTGATGGTGACGCTGTGATTTTTACGCTGAGAGGTGTGAGAAGGGAGCGCGGGGACGCACCTGAAGCGCTGAGCCCGTGCCTGGTGCACAGTAGGTGCTCAGCCCATCGTAGCCTCAGGTCCACAGCAGACCCGAGCCCGGTGCAGGGAGGGGCACCAAGCATGCCACCGGGCCATGCCGGCCTCTCAGGGCGGGTGGGCAGGGCCAGGCTTAGCAGGAGCAGGTGGCCCAGCGCCGGGGCTCTTTCTGACTTAGGTCCAGCCCGCCCAGGCCCTCTGGCCATCGGCTGCGGGAGGGGGACTGAGGGGACAGCTTGCTCCTGGAGACTCGGGCACAGGGGTCCCCCTCACCCAGGGCCTTCCTGCCGGGCGCCTGCCCTCCTGCCACGGGCAGCTGCGTGGGAAGGGGACCCAGGGTGCCACGGTCGCCCCTTGGCCAAGAGAGAGCGGGACCACCATGGACTTCCGGGACAGACAGGACCCATAGCATGATGTAGGCCTAAGGCCAGACACTGGGGCCGGTCAGACAGGTGCACGTGCTGGGGGTGATGTAACAGCAGAGGCTTGGGGGGAGTGGGGTCAGTGGTGGACCCCGGGCGCTGCTGGGCTGGTGAAGTGCAGCCTGGTCCAGCCTGCCCCGCTCTTCTCACTCTGTCACACTCCACTCCACTCTGGGCAGAAGCGACCCGCTTTCTTCTTGGGGTGATGGGAGCTTACTTCAGAATTTTTAGAATGAACTTACCATTTTGGAGTGTGGACAAGCTGCAAAGATAGGAGGCAGTTTCCCCATATCCCCGCCCAATTGCCCTTGATGTTATCATGCTGCTTTTGTCAGCACCGAGAAACGAGAAACTCACGAGAAACTCACGGTCCCTTACTAGGAACTTGCCTCCGGGCTGCCTCGGGGCTCCCCCTGGGCTCCCCCTGGGCTCCCCCGCAGGCTCCCTGGCACCGGTTTCACACCAGCATCCTTTCTGCTGCAGGAGTTTGTCCAGGTGCCCCCTTTGTGTCTGTTGTCCTGTCCCCCCAGTCTCCTCTGGTTCGGGACGATTTCTCAGTCTTTGTGTGTTTTTCGTGACCTGGACAGTCTGGAGGCCAGGGGCCCTGTAGAGTGCCCCCATCTGGATGCATCTGAGGTTGTTCTCGTGATTAGACTGGGGTCATGAGTGTTTGGAAGAAAGTCACGTTGTATCAGCAGGTAAATGATGTCAACGTGGCTTATCTCTGGTGATACTCAGCTCATCTCGGTCATCTGGTTAAGATGGTGATGACTGCTCTCTCCACTCGGAAGTGTTTCCCCCTTCTGTACTCTATTCTTTGAAAATGAGTCAGTGTGGAATTGCTTTGTAAGGAAGCTTTGTCCCTCTCTCCCATGTATTTATTTAATCATCTATTTATGTTTGTAGGGACTCGTGCATATATTTATATTTCGGGTTGTAATCCAATACCGTGTTGTTTACTGTCGCTAGATTATTCCAGAGCCGACCACTGAGAGCTCTCCAGGCTGGCGCCCAGCTCCCTAGGACATGCCCCCATTCTTTTGTTTTTCTGAGCCACCTCCTTGCTTTTGGACACCACCTGGTACTCTAGGCTCATCCTGTATTTTCCTGGTCCAGCCCTAGAACTAGGCATTCTGTGAGAAGAAACCAAGATCTGGGTCCTCTGCACCCACACAGCCGCCACCGTCCCCGTTCCTAGCCCCGTCTGCAGGGTGAGCTGGGATGTGCGTGGACTTCCTGAAGCACCTGCCCCTGGGCCCTGCCCGGCTTCTTCCTCTTTCCCTTGCTTCACCTTTTCATTTCTCATTTCCTTTTCCTTCATCTTCTCCTGCTCAGCAGTCTTACTTCTGCCCATTAATGCCCTCAACAGCCATTGCTACCATTGGCACCGGGAGAGAAAGCTGAATTAGACTTGGTCCCTGCACTTCCAGACGTCCCAGGGTAGGGGGACAAGTTGCCATACACATGTGCACGTAGTAAGGGCTGTGCCAGAGCTGGGGGGAGGCTGCCGAGGGCCCAGTGTGTGGGTTAGAGCTCCCCTGAGTGCTAGGGAGGGTGGCTGCTAGGAGTGCCTTTATGGGCAGGGTGTCTGGTCTGCTGTTGAAACGTGAGGGTGTCAGTGGACCAGGTGACTCAGACCTTCCAGACAAAGGGAGGGTTGTGAGCAGGGACAGGCAGGGAGGAAGTGTGCCAGGACCTGGAGTGCAGGTACTTTGGACACATTTCTGAGTCAGCAAGTGATCCCAGGGTGTTACCGAGAGGTGGCATCTCGTGGTCAAGGGCATGGGCTGCTGGGTTCAGACGGTGGCCCAAGACCACCTTGACTGGCTGGGGGATAAGAAGACGTAACACGTCGGGCGCCAGAAGAGTGCTTGGCGTGGTCGGCTGTGTCGACCTCTGCCTTTTGCCTTAGGTCTTGACGGAATGGCCGGGGTTTATCTGCAGGTGTTTCTTTGCCGCCATCTAACCCATCGCTGCTGAGTTGCCTCTTAACGCTTGGGCCTTCACCATTCTTTCTATGTTTGCTGTCCAGCTGATGTGCTTGTGACGATGCAGCACGGGGATGTCACCAGTCGGCTCGACACGACCAGCTTTGGGGCTTTTTTTTCTCCAAGAGGTCCTTCATGACCTTGTGGAGTTTTCACACTGTCTTTTCTTGTCCTGCTTTTGTTTCTCTTCTTTGTCTTCTGGAAGTTCCAGGTCCTCTCTGGTGACTGACACTGAAGTCTTCTCAGATTCCTTCTGCTGTCGGACACAGTACTCATCGGCGGGCTCGAGCACACAGATCACTGCTAGGCTGTGCTTCACTAGACGTTCACGTACCCCTTTCTGAGCCATTTCCGAGTTAGGCGCAACCATCGTGGCACTTCTTCCCCGAGGACGGCAGGCGGCGTCTCCCAAGAACAGGGAAACCCTCCCATGTAACCACCATACGGTTATCGCATCCGGAAACGATCGCACTGACGTAGCACTGTTAGCTGGCATATGGTCCGCATTTCAGATTCCTCCAGTTCTCCCAGTATTTATAGGTTTTTAAAAAATGTAGGATCCAGTCAAGGGATATGCTTTGTTTTAAGTCATTAGTTTTGACTCGTCTCTTTAAAATGTAGAACGGTCTCTCCCAGCCTTTTAATTTTTGTTCTTTAGTGGCAGTACGTTTTTGAAAAGTCCAGGATGTTATTTTGCAGAATGTCTCTCGATCTGGTTGTTTTTGGTTGTTGTTTCATGATTAGAGTTAGGTTACATTTTTTTTTTTCTGGTCAGGAAACACTGCATAGGTGATGTGTCCTCAGGAAGTACATAATACCCCATCAGTGGTGACGATTTGGAGATAAGTCTGATTACTTGGTTAGGGTGGTGTCTACCAGTACTTATAAAGGTGCTTCCCCCGTTGGTTATGACTCTTGGGTGATGCTTTGAATTGGTGTGTGTATCTTTTTTTTTTAATATTTACGTATTTATTTATTTGGCTGCACCAGGTCTTAGTTGCGGCATGTGGGATCTTTTCTTTTAGTTGCCGCAAGCGGGATCTAGTTCCCTGACCAGGGGTCGAACCCGGGCTTAACCACTGGACCAGGAGGGAAGTCCCAGTGTGGCTATCTTGTTACCCAGTGGTTTTTAGCATCTGTTGATGATTCTTGCGTGTATCGGTTATTGCTGTGGAAGGTGTGAAATATGACTTATTGTGTCATTTCTTCTGTGTTTATTAGCTGGTGTTTTTCTGTAAAGCACAGCTTTCCTTCTCTTCTTATAAATTATTTTGAGATTATTTTTTAGCTTCAGGACAGATTCTCCTCCGCTTCTTGTATTGTTTATCACGTATAGCGCTCTAACCCCTAGTTTACTTTGGTGTCCAGATGAGCCAGATCTTGACTAGTGAAAGCCTTGTCCTACTGGCCCCGCCCTCGTGCCAGCTCCCACTCACTTCTGGTAACACAGTATATTCCTGGTTCACTCTATGTGCTGCTTGCTCCAGAACTGAAATCAGCCACTCCTCCAAGGAGCCTTGGTTCCTTTCCATGGGGAAGGATCGTCAGAAGCCACGTTCTGTCTGCTGTTGGGGATGCCATGGCTCTGAGGCCATCATCTTTCTGAACAGCCGTGAGCTTTTCCTGCTCTGATGGCATGTCAGCAGCATGGGGTTCTTCTCTCCTCCGCCTCTGCCTGTTGGTGTCTCCCTTTTCCCACGTGGGAAACTGGGTCCCAGCAACACCAGGGTCTTGTCTTTTTACTGGTTCAGTCGTCCCATACACAGTAGTCAGAATTGCTGCACCATCCCGCTGCCGACGACAAACCTGGTGAAGTTCCATCTACTTTTCAGCTCCTCTGGTACTTAAAGTATGTACCGCTGTGTTAGAGAAGTATTTGGATGGATGTGTCCCTTCCATGGAAGGGTAGATTAATGAGAAGGGAAATCTTTTTGGTAATGAGATAAGCGAGGGCAGCTGAGCATTGTCCTGGGGTGGGCGCGGGCTCGGGTCGAGGGGCACAGGGCACGGGGCCGAGGGTGCCGGCTCAGGCCTCCCTCTCCGCCCGTCCTCCGGCCCCCGGCAGGTACTCTGACCACAGCATGTGGACCGCCTTCCTGGGCCTGCACGACCAGAGCAAGCGCAGCGCCCCCGGGGTGCAGGAGCGCCGGCTGCAGCGCGTCATCTCCCACCCCTTCTTCAACGACTTCACCTTTGACTACGACATCGCGCTGCTGCAGCTGGAGCAGCCGGCCGAGTACAGCGCTACCGTGCGGCCCATCTGCCTGCCGGACGCCGCGCATGCCTTCCCCGCCGGCAAGGCCATCTGGGTCACCGGCTGGGGCCACACGCAGGAGGGAGGTGAGCAGGGGTGGAGGTGAAGTTGGGGTGAGGGGCTGACAGCTCTGCCCGCAGTCCAACCGCTGTGGGATTGGGGGGGGCCTCGTGGCCGTCCTTCTGTCCCTCCCTTTATCACACGCCTTCCCAGGGTGGGTATCGGATTCCTCACCCGACAGATGGTCAGCGCGGCCTGATCACTCTGCCCCGCTGCACAGCATCCCATCCTGGAGACGTGCCCTCAGGTTTTAGCCACGTGTGGGCCGCGGGCATCCGCGCTATTTCGGGGGCTCTGCTGGTCGGGTCCCCCCGCTGACTGCCGGCCTCCCCTCCCGCCCTGTCCCCCGCTTCTGCTGCCTCCCAGGCACCAGGGCGCTGATCCTGCAGAAGGGCGAGATCCGCGTCATCAACCAGACCACGTGCGAGCGCCTGCTGCCGCAGCAGATCACCGCGCGCATGATGTGCGTGGGCTACCTCAGCGGCGGCGTGGACGCCTGCCAGGTGGGCCGGCGGGGCTGGGGGCGGCGCGGAGGGGCGGGGCGGCGGGGCTCGGTGCCAAGGCCTGGTCTCCCCGCAGGGCGATTCCGGGGGCCCGCTGTCCAGCCCGGAGGCCAATGGGCGGATGTTCCAGGCCGGCGTGGTGAGCTGGGGCGACGGCTGCGCGCAGAGGGACAAGCCAGGCGTGTACACGAGGCTCTCCGTGTTTCGGGACTGGATTAAACAGCAGACCGGGGTGTAGCGGCGAGGTGCCACCCCAGGTGCGCACGTGCGGGCTGAAGACGGGATTGCTGGCCGGACCCCCGGCTTGGCCCCCGGAACCCAGACTGGGACCTGATCCCCGAGCCTCTGGAGATGGAGACGCGCCCGCAGGCCTCTCACCCACCCCACACCCCCAGCTTCCCAAGCGTGTTCGGGGAGGGGAGGGGAGGATGCCTGGCAGTGCCAGGCCGGAGGTTTGAAGACACAGCCTTTCGGCCCTGGCGCCACGCTGGGCCGGAGGCTCTTTTCCTCGAATACAGGGAAGGCTGGCTTCGTCTGCCTCAGATATAGGACCAGCTCTTGTTTGGACTTTGGGGCCCCTTGGGCGGGGCTGGTGGGACACCACGGGCTCCCAGGGTCGCCTGCTTCAGGAAATCCAGGCCTGAGGGACCTGGAAGTCAGCCGGGTCCAAGGTTCGAATGTTTTGCCGGCTCCCAGGGCAGGGTTCAGTGTGTATATTTGTGTGTATGAGTAAAACACTTTCTTTTTAGGTAATTTTTCTTTCTTACTGGAGTTGATGGGCTCCCCTAGCCCCAGCAGCAAGAAACTGGGTTTAAATTCCCCTCAGCACAGAGCCTGGAGTCAGGCTGAGAGTGGGGACCACAGTGCCCTGTGACAGTCCCCAGGCCAGCACAGGGCTGTGTTTCCTCCCTTACCTGAAGCTCCCCAGACAGGGGCCTGGTGCCGGGACAGGAGGGGTGGGACGGGGTGCCGCTCCCCGCGATGGGGGAGGAGCTTTGTCCTGGCGGTTTCGGTCAGGTGGGGACATGGTCACGCGAATGCTGTGTGTGTGTGTGTGTGTGTGTGTGTGTGTGTGTGTGTGTGTGTGTGTACCTGTGCGCCTGCGCTTGCACACTTGGACACGAGAGTGTGCGTGAACTCACAGCTGTCCAGCGTGGGCTGAGTGGGTGGGTCCCGATGATGCCGCCTCGCTTGAGGCTTCTCCCATGTCTAGTGCTGTCCTTCCTCCTTTGATTTTTCCTTAGTAAATTACAGTATTCTCTCCCTTCTTGCTTGGGATGACTCAGAGGGACAGAGACGAGGATCTGGGGAGGGCTCAGGGAGTTCTTGAGAAGATGTTTGAGGGCCTTCCGTATGCCAAGGCTCTGTACGAGCTGGGGCTGGGGGATAGCAGCAGACCTAGGAAGAGAAATCAGATGGCCGTGTGAGGGAGGGTGGGTGGTCTTCGCTCATTGCTGTATCGCCAGCTCAGCTCCTAGAAGATGCTAACACATATTTGTTGACTGAATGGTCATTGCTCTCTATGTGTTTTGGAAACCAAAGGGAACAATCTGGGCAGACTTCCTGGAGGAGGTGAGCTGCCTCTTTCATTTTAGCCTGAGGGCCTTACCCTCTGGAAAGAGGGAGAAGTTTTGTCTTGACAGCTGTGCAAGCATCCACATTGGGTTTTCCTTCCAGGGAAGGGAAAGGGTATCATTTTTGCCCAGGTGTGGGGAGTAGGAGAATGAAGGTGCTGTCAGAAGACCCTGTGCAGATGGTGCCGAGTGTACATACCTGGTGTGTAGGGAGAGGCTTCACTTGTGGTCTGGTTCCCAAGGGTGAGAGCCCCTCAGGCAGCCAGGCCTGGCCTGTGCCTACCCACAGCACCGCTCTCCTGTCGGCACCTGACATGGTCCAGAAGACGCTCTCCCCAGGTCAGAAACGCAGGCGGGGTCATGAGACGACTTCACTGTCCCCTAAAGGCACAGGGGCTCCCTCTCCACAGCCCTCTGTCCCAGTCTATGGTGGTTTCTCAGCCTCATTGTTATCCTCCTGGGGCCCTTTGGGGTCACCCCGCTGCCTCAGGGGTCTCACCGGCATGTCCGGGCTGGGACTGGGCAGGTCATCCAGGACAGCGTTCCCACAGCGTGGCCCCGGGGCCAGGAGCATCCACACCACCTGGGGCGTCGCAGAGACTCAATTCTCACACTTCACCCAGACCTCCGGCGTCAGAGATTCTGGGAGGCGGGGCGCAGCCGTCTGCTTTAACAAGCCTTCCGGGTGATTCTGACGAACCACAGGGCTAAGAGCATCCGCATCTCTGAGTGCCCACCAGGTGCCCGGCACTGCGCTTTGCAGGAGTGTCCTGCGGTCCTGGCAGGGTCCTGGAAGCCACAAACATTTGACGCCTGGAAACCAAACAAAGCATCAGTGCCTTTCAAAAGACTGTGGAGCCAAATCCAGCGTTACTTCTGACCACAGATAAGAATCGGCGAAGACTCCTTAGCTAGTGGGAAGTCAGTCTCGTCTTCGAGCTGTAATGAAGACAGAGGCCCGAGCACAGTCAGGGCTGACGACAGGAGTGACAGCCGGCCCGGGTCTGCTCCTCTCTGCCGAGGGCAGCGGCGCCAGCACCAGCCCTGAGCCACCGCCTCAGCTTCCTGCACCCGGGTGCAGGCCTAGGGAGAGACTAGTGACCAAAACTGTTCCGCACACATTTTCATGTCCAGTTCAAGAACTCCAGCTCCAAGTGTGAGCAAGTTCAGTTCCGCCCGTGCAGCCTGCTGTGGCCGCAGCCAGGCCCACGACGGTGCAGTGCCGTTCGTGCGACCGCACCCAGGCAACCAGGCAGCGCTGCCCCAGGCAGGCACACGGGCCTGTGCACAAGGCGCTGCCTCGGCTTCATGCTCTCTGTTGCCTTCGGTTGGGTCCCCACAAAAGCTCAACGAACCACTGTGAGGCCTTTTCCTGACTGACTAGCCTGTTTTAGTTGCTAGGATCTTGAAACGAGCCATCTCTCTGGTCCCCCAAACTACCCTGTGTCTCACTTGTTTTAGCCACCAATCACAAGCATTAAAATGGAAGTTCAGTCAATGTTTCATCCTATTTCGTGGACAGGGATCTGATCCAGACCTGGATTCTGCAGGAGGAACAGTCTGCAGGGACCCAGGGCCGGGCGGGGCGTTGGGGGGGGGGCGGGAACCACAAGGGCGTAGGGAAGCTGTTCAGCCACCAGGGGGCACCGCAGGGCTTCCCAGGCCGCCAGCCTCCCGGTGGCCAAGGTGCTGTCACGGGAGAAGGGCCCTCGCTGCGCAGGGTGGGGAGGTGGATTGGGACGGACCCCAGGCCCAGCCGTTCTCGGAAGGCTGTCTCCTGCAGCTTCCAGTCCCTTCGTGCCCCGTCACAGGTGGGCAGCAGGAGGCCCCGCACCCACCCCTCCCTGCGGCAGGGGCCTGCTGGCCCTCAGGCTCTGGGACCCAGAGGATGAACATGCCCAGGGCGGGGTCAAAAGAGGTTTAGGGTTTGAGGACAGAGGTGACCAGTGGCAGGAGGTGGGTGTTATCCCCCGGAGGAGCAAGCGTGGAACGATACCCGTTACCACAGCTGACAGATGCTGCAGCCCGTGGGCAGGTACATTCTTACACACACACACACACACACACACACGCACGCACACGCACGCACGCACGCGCGCGCGTTCTTGGGGGAGGGGCAGGGCTGTGTTTTAGGGCCTGAGCTCCCGGTCCTGGAAACATGGCCTGGCTGTTACCACAGGACACCCTCCCCCTCTCTGGGGCACGTGGCATGCCCACAGATTCAATTCAGGGGGCCTCCCTCAGCTCTCTGTGATGGAATGAGGCCTCCCACTTTCCCAGGCTTGGAA